>NC_090924.1:407573856-408198856 GCF_040938575.1 Ambystoma mexicanum
AGGGACTTTCTGAAGTAACTTGAATTACAACTCTCTATATCTGTCAAAAATTGAATATATGAAAACATGCCACCTAGCTTTCACCCCAGCTTCCACTTTCAAACTTTCTTCTCTGCAAATGGAGAAATAATTATTTTGTAGTCAATTTTGGAAGATAGTGCATTTTTCAATTGACAAAATAGATAGGCTATTTAATCTCTCTTGGCCCATTGTTGACCATAGGTAGTTCTTGATTAAGGACAGTTTGCTAAAGGAAAGTTCCCTGTAGTAACACTAACTGGGATTGTTAGAAAAATTCAAAGTCCTATACACACCTGTGGAAATACATTTTGTATATTGTGTTCAATAAATGTAGAGGATACAGTACTGTACAATCTTTGAGGCTGAGAAGTGTTTTCCCCGCACTGAATTGAGGATTAAGTTCATCTATGAGCTTTTCAGAAAAATCCTCCTTATAAAATTCGAGCAAATTGGTGGCTTTGCTGTGAATAGATTCTGGATCCATTTAGTCAAAGTTCCACAATACACACAATTTGTTATAAATATGTTCTGCTGACTTTGAGCGCTTGCTCATTTCTTCAACCAAATTATCAACCATTCTGTAGAACACATTTCTGCGGAAAGTGGTTTTGTCAAGTGTTTAAAGTCTGTCTTCAGGTGGTAATGGCTCTTCTGGTGTTTCATCAAACATTGTTTTCCGTTTCTTCATCAGTTGAGCTGGAAATTCTGGTTGGATGGTTAAATTTGTTGCATTTAATGTTCCTTAATGCAGTATTTTCGGCCATGAATCACAAAGATTTCTAAGATCAGACACAAGTTGCTTACCTAGCTGCACTGACTTGGAAAGGGAGAGCTACTTTTGGTTTAACACTCTGTTCACATGGTGTATAGACAGAAGAAGTTTAAACCATATGCAGGACATCAAGATTGAAGGAAATGAAGAAAAGTAAAGCTGCAGCGATTTTGCTTCAGCCTTTGCATTGTGTTAAATTGATTTCTGGCAGAACTCTCTCAAGTGCTTTAATAACAGATGGCAAGTGTTTGGATGCTGGTTTTACAGCATCAAGTCATTCACTCCACCTAGTTTGAGACTGTGACTTGATGGCAATCTTAATTTCTTCATTGACAATTTTCCATCTTGCTGGACTACAGCTGGACAGTGTATATAACTTTTGGATGTATCCAAAATATGTCATACATTCAGAACATATTTCGGCACCATGCACTCAAAGGTTCAGACAATGCACTGCACAATGAGAGAAAAGTGCAAATTTGTTTTTACGAAGAATTTTAGCCTGAACGCCTTTGCAAATTCCAGCCATGATTGAACCATTGTCATACCCCTGTGCTCTACAGTCTGCAAGTCTAACTTTGTGTTTTTCTAAAACAGAGCACACAAATGAGGCAATCTCAACACTGGTCTTCTGTTCATTCTCCAGAAACTCAATTAATCTTTCTTCAATAGTCCAACTTTTTGCGGGCTTGTCAAATTCTGTGTATCTCAAAATTATGGTTGTTTGCTCCATATGGTTTATGTCTGGGGTAGCATCACAGATCAATGCATAATACTATGCTTTTGTTACTCTTTTCATGATTTCTCTGCTGACTTGCTCACTGCACAGTGATAAAAATTCATTTTGAGAGGTGCCTGAAAGATAATGTACTGTCTTTTCTCCAACTACATGAGACTGCTGATTTATTTTTAAATGGCCTCCTAATAAATTGTCAAACTTGCCTAAAAGTTCCAGAAGACCAAGAAAGTTTCTGTTATCGGACTATCAAATAAAGAACTACTGCCTCTAAATTACAGGTTTTGCGCACTAAAAAGAGAGTCACATCAATGTAACGTTCCAGTAATCCTTTCCATTTCTGGACCTCAGAAGCATTGCAGGTTTCGTAGCAGCATTGATGCCTTTTCCCTTTAAACTGCTCTGTCTATTTTGCCATTGTAGAAACGAAAACAAATGAGGTATGCTTTGCTCATGTAGTTCTATTTTATATTATTATGCATTGTTCAACAATCTCTAGAACTGTGCCTGATGTGTTATCATGTTCCAAGTTGATTCCTGAAATGTGCTGGTGCCGCTCCGAGTTTACATCACCATCCCCCAATGTGCGTACGCTCCCAATACGCTCACATGACCTTTACTCCTGCACATACAGCATTCAGCTCGGCCAACGACTAGAATTCAAACTCTTTCTCTTGTCAGTGAGCTACCTTCCGAAGTCCAGGATGCTCTCAGACACTGTCAGAGATCATGATGATGTCATAATTTCTCTGGAGTACTCACCGAAGAAGCATTGCCAGACACTCCAACAGCTCTCCGCTGCACATCACTCCAATCCTGATGATGAGTGCAGCACTTGCCTAGCCTGGAATAACTTGATACATGCACGCTCTTACTGACCAGTCGCATAGGGACCAATGCAATTTCCTGATGCTGTGAACAATGTTGGTGCCATTCTGGCCAAATGGAAATGCTTCTGCGCAAGCAGTTTCCCATCTCATATCACAGAGACAGGTGCTTAACGATGTCCATTGATCCTCATAACCTCTCCCTGCAGTTTGCCTCTCTGAGCAGGGCGACTGGTGTGCTCTCGCACTTGGTGAGCAAACACTGGGCACTCCTTTTGCCCTGGGTATTCAGCTTCTTAATAGGTCTTCATTGAAGCCTAGTATCTAATTGGCCCTCGGTGATTCACTACACCGCTTTACACAGCGCTGTGTGATGGCACTTACTTTTAAGGTCAGTGGGTCCTCACTCATTTTATGCCCCTCCTGCCGCAGATTTCTTAATGTCCTTATTCCAGCTTCTCCTTTTTGCCCTACAGTTCAGTTTTCATGTTCTCAAAGAACACTAGCTAATCACTAGTGAAATAAAGTAGCTCCACATAAACTTCAGGAGTCACAGGTAAGTACCTTTATCCCTTCTTATCAAGTTACATTAAGCTATTATATAGGAAGACATGTATGAAGCCGAATAGGTACCCACTGGCTCCCATCACCCAGGCTTGATCTCTCTAATTGCCAGGGTTAGAACCTTTTCACATAAACACTCTCTCCCTCATACAACACTATCACAGGATTCTCGCTTACATCACAAGTTCCATCCATGTCAGAAGCAACCTGAGCCAGACCTATTCCCTGTGTTCACCCCAACCTATTGGCTAGCAGGCCACATCCTCAAATGTAGAATTCTTCATTCTAGCTACTGAACATTATAAAGAATTCATCTCTACTAGTCCCAGAACGAAATCCCATAGCAAAGTGTAACATCACAACCGAAGCAGCCAATCAATTAGCTTACTTGTGTCCAGCCTACACTACCAGCCCAAAAGCCAGTCAACCTTGTGGCTATGCCATCAGATCCACACCATAAAAGCAGAACAGTGTCCAAACGAACATATTTGCTCACAAACATGTCAGTTCATGCCCTGTCACAGCCCCATCAACCGCAGAGATAAAAGAAGAGGCACAGATCCAACTCACCTTAGAGCCAGAGGTGTCCCGTAGAATCTCCTTCAAGAGCTGCTCACTAGCAGGTTGAAAGTTTTTGGTGAATTAAGGAAGGTTTCAGGACAACCCTTCTAGGTCCCACATTCTCTACTGGTGGTCATACAAAGTAATGTGAAGCTGAAGGGCCAGTTGTTGTTTCACCAACTTTGAGCAAGTTGCTGAAACTGACAGGTGGGAGAAAGAACACTGTTGTCACTTCATCGTTCCCCTGATGATGACAGAGCTGCAGTTGGCCTACCAGTTCTGAAACCCAGATGGCAGGGGTGGGTACAAAGATCTCAAAAAGTTAATCTTGGAGAAACTAGTTCACATGCCAGAATACCTTTGCCAGTGGTTATATAAGCAGTGACTATGCCCATTGGAGACCCTAAAACAGTTGTCAAACACGATCCAATGTGCCTGGGTCAAGTGGGTAGAAAGTAAGACCTTGAAAAAGTTGAATAATCCCTTACTCTTGAGCCATTCTGTACCTTCTCATCACCCAATGTGCAGTCAGACCACTGCACTGACAAATCCTGGAGCAGCCCGGCCAACAGCCACAGGACTCCAACAGTCATACCGAGCCCATCCGTTACAAAATGAAGCCCTGCCGAAAATGGGAACCAATGCGAGCCTTAAAAGGGAAAATGGACAGACCCCATACTATCCATTCTCTCTTCCAGAGTAAGGGAATAAGGTGATCAGAGAAAGCTTCACATTTTTTCCTGATTATTGGTGCCTTGGGTACAGTTTGATGCTTTTGACTTGCCCTGCTTACCAATTGATCTTATGTTTCCCACGCTTTGAAATTACATTGTTGTAAATTGGATAATATATACAAAAAAGTCTCATTGGAAGTAAATTTGATTTCTTTCAAATTTCATTATTGATTAGAAACACATCAAGTAATTGATACATATTTGATAGGTATTTTCGGGGTACACAGTATGCAGAAAGGATTATAATTAGTAATTTATGCAACTGTAGAAAAAGATTCAAGTATGATGTATCTAACATTAATATTTTCGAATAAAACGTAACTACCATATGATTAGGTCTCTGTTACTAGGAAGGCTTATGAAATTACCAGTATCAAAACTTGGATTTAGCACGTTTTTACAAATGGACTAACAGCACCAAATCCTTTCTCCAGTGACACATATGCACACAAATTCATAAATCGGAAAATACATTGTTTTCATACAACATAATGACATAATTATTAAAGAACAGAAATTAAAAAAATACACTTCCATGCAAAAGACCGAGTGAAAAAAATGCACATAGACTTTTGATAGCAAGCAAAATTCAAACACATTTTGGGCATCACTTGTGGGTGCTATCATGAAATGTCCCCATTGAATTATATGGATCATTTCGTCACTACTTGAAAAATATATTTTTCTTTATCTCGCCATATGCAGTTTGTCAAAAAACCACATATACAATTTAAATACCTCAGTTTAAGGAAACACATATTACAAAACTAGGGTTATTTATGTAAATTATTTTAGAAAACTTAATTAGATTACACTCATTTGAAAAAACTAGGGGTTCTCGCCTAATGTGCTGTAGGTCCCAGTATAGAATTCAGTAATATCGATGTTGGTTCAAAAACGTCTTGGTGGACCCAAATGGTAGGGTGCATTGTAAATAATTCAAAGGAAGCAGGGAATTGTCTGCTATGAAAGCAGAGTGTGATGATGTTGATATAAGTTAATACGAAGGAATACTTTGTCAAGAGAAATAATGTACACGAACCTAGATCATTAAAAGACGTTAGCAGTCCAGGGAGGTGTCGATAATATCCGTTCACTTCTTTGTGATTCCTAGCATCTATGCTAATTTTAAAGAATATATCAATGAGATCAAATGTTTCTAAGAATGTTTGATTCCTACTGTGATCCTAATTTTAGACATTATTAAGGAGGGTAGTTAGCTAGAGGAAGACCTTTAATTAATCATATTACTATTTTACCTTATCGTAAAAAGCCTCTTTCTGAATGCCACCAAAAGAATTAAGTGAATTGTGAAATTATTCTATTGTGGGAACCACATTTGTACCATGTTAGTGCAAAGTTATTCCCAGCAGCACAAAGAGAAAGAAGTGATTAATTTAAAATACTGGTTTGAAGGCCAGGGATCGCTCACCTAATCTCTGGTTGTGTTAGTCATGTAAGTCCTGCCATTCACAAGTGATGTCTGCATGGTTCAGGGCGCCATAATGAATGTATTTAAAATTGGATTCTGACATAATGATGTCAAGAGTAACAGAGTTCCATGAGAAAATGCTATTAACCACAAACTAGGATGCTAGAGAAAAAGATATTAGCATTCGGAACTAGTTCAACCACTTAGGTTACAATTGGGTACGGCTGGCCAGTAGCATTAATATTTGTTTTATTCTTATTACTGTTTTGCTAAGAAGCATGTTTTTGAGGGATAAACTGGAACTGGGATATTTAACTAGTCAACAATGGCATCCAGTCAGCATCTTAGTTCAGGCCGTGTCTGTGACTATTCATTCTATATATCTTTTGACCTGTTAGCGGGGCTAAATCCCTGAGTGTGGCGTTCCTCTTTTTCTTCACTTTACCTAGATACTGGGAATGCACCAGTTGATATTTTAGAATAGGACCTCTTTTTATCGCAAACATGGGTAGATTCTCATTAGGAAGGTGTAGCTGAATCATTGATTATCTGTTTTATTTTAGTGGTGCTGGGGCAGTAGATGTTGACAAAGATGATTTAATCATTAGCAACAGATTTCTCCT
Organism: Ambystoma mexicanum; assembly: GCF_040938575.1. Lineage (NCBI taxonomy): Eukaryota > Metazoa > Chordata > Amphibia > Caudata > Ambystomatidae > Ambystoma > Ambystoma mexicanum. The sequence continues at coordinate 407,580,127 of NC_090924.1, forward strand.
TATCTTTTTCAGACACCAGAACCTTTCATGGGGCGTATACCTTGAGCCTTTGAGCGTTTATTTCATCACTGCACGAGTTTCTTAGGGTAACATTGTTCTTTTAGTTGTTGCAAAATGGTAAATTATGAAATGCACAAATAAATATCAATATAAATAAACTATTTTCTTTTGGAAGTATGGAAGATCACAGATGATGCTCCCATCCGGCAGCCTGCAGTTATGTTACCAACTGTTATGCCTGTGGGAAGGCTGAGCATATTTACCCTGTTTGTCCAGACAAGTTCCCCTGAGGAGCTCATGGATAAACGTTATTATTGTCTCAGCCAGCCACTGATAGCAAAGATAAATGGTGGCATGTAGAGAAGGAACCTGAAGAAATGCAGGATGGACATCTGAAAATGCTGCCACAGGGCCCCAAGGGTAAAGGAAATTACATCCCAGTGTAGGTAGATGGCCAGAGAGTGACAGTTTTGCTGGATTCCGGCAGACATCAGACCGCAATATGGAAAGAACTAATCTTTCCCAGGATGGTCCCTTTACAATTTAATTTTAAATTGTTTAAAGCGCTGACCTAGCTCGAGAGCAGAAGGTTGCTATACAGACTGTGGGTAGTCAGCATTTGGGCTGCCATCTTTTAACAGTAGTGCAGTACTGTGAGGTCTGTGCATCAGTATGTGCATCCATTAGCATTAGTCCTGGGTCAGGTGTTGTTGAAAGAGTCATGTTTTGAGAGATTTGTGAAATTGTAGAATTGCGGGGGAATTTTGAGCTGAAACCGGGATCGAGTTCCAGAGGGTGGGTGCATGACAAGGGAAGGATTGTTTGTGGGTCCTCTCCTTGCACACGAGTTGCGATGTAAGCCGGTTGGTTGATTTGCTCTGCAAGGAGCGTGTGCCACCAGATACGTGGAGCTTAGCCACCTGGTGTGCTACTCATGACTGCTTTGAAAATGATACATGCAGTATTGAACAGTATCCTGGCTTGGAGTCGAAGCCAATGTAGTTTGTGAGGATGGGGGTAATTTGGTCAAATTTCTGTGCTCCTGTAATAAGACATACTGCATTGTGGTGGTCTGCTTTTAGGGGAGCCATGTGTACACAACACTTGCAGGCCTAGTCTAAAGCAGCAGTAGAGGTCCATGTGGAAGGGTAGAGAATTCCAGTGGCAGCAGCTTTAATAAACCCTGAACTCAGACAACACAACACTTAGGACAAACTAGTCTGGTGGGTGAGAATCTGGGTGCCTGGGAATGGCCACATGAATTAATCAATGAGTCCTTGAAAAGCTCCCTGTATAGCCAATAAGAATGTGCTCTGTGAGGAATCACTTCAACAAGGTAATCCATTGAGGGGCTTCAGAAAACGGAGAAGTTATGTATTTGATGAAGTCCCATGCTCGAGGCTGGTGCATGAGAGTTGGGTGACTCTGGGGTCCGGGAACCTCCACCCACTCTGTGATTCAGGCCCTGGCAGAGGAACCTTGCCGATCCCCCAGTTTCCCCAGTCCATCCTAGCCTCATATGCTTGGACAGCCATATTGTAATTATTTTAACCATATAGCAGCCTACGAGAGGACCACTTGGCGGACATGATATGATATGATATTTTATTTATAGCGCTCCTATACACAAGTGTTTCAAGGTGCGACGAGGCAAGGGAGGGGTACAAGTGAGGACAAGACAACAATCTTACTAGGCCCAGTGACATTGAGATCGCGCAAGTGCAGGGGAGAGGGAAGAGAGCAAGTGCAAGGGGAAGGGGAGGAGTGGAAACCGCTGAACAAGGGATCAAAACAACACCAAGTAGTGGAGCAGGCCGGTGGCAAGTGCAGGAGTTAAGTGCAGGCAACAGGTGTCAGCAAGTTTGTTTGTTTGTTTATTGTTTGTTCATTGATTTTGTATGGCGCGCCTAACCCAAAGGTATCTGGGCTCAACAGAGAACAGAAAAACATGAGTACTTAAAAGCTTAGTTACAGGGTAAGGCAAAACTATAAATATGATACATTACAACTCAACAAATCAATTAAAGAATATACATATATACAGTCAGAATAGGTGAGATCTGTAGGTATGAATTCAGGCATGGTTAATCATGGGGGTCATTAGAGCGTAGCCATGTGAGAGTATTTCTCCTAAAGCTATAGTAGGAGTGGTCCATTGCAATGTTAAGTGGGAGAGCATTCCAAGTGCAGGTAAGGGGACTGTGAGGTTGCAGATAAAGACCCAAGTACAAGGGTTGCCAGGGGGCAGTGCGGGCATGCAGCTGGGAGGGCAGGCACCACCCAGCAGAAGTGAAGCAAAGGTACCCTAAGTTTGCAGAGCTGCTGCAGTGGTTGTCTGTGCGCCCTGCTGTGTAGAGAGGGAAATGTGGTAGCACTGCTCGCCTCACAGTATGGTCTCCTTGTGCACTCTCACTCAAGAAAACCCAGACAAGTCAGAAGCATGAAACTGAACAAATTGACACACACAACTCACAGCAACAATGTCTGGCCTGGAAGTGACTCTAACATGAGGCCGGATCGATTATCACATAAGGTAAGCATAAGAGCAGTTTGGATGGCTATTTGATTAATAACACCTAATAAAGAGGTATCCCAGAAGCCCAGTAGCCAATCACCAAGAATGTTTATGTCTCAATAGCATCCAGCACACTTGATCTATTAGGTGTGTCAAGGCTAATCTCGAACAAGAATACAAATAGAATGGGCCTGACAGAAAGTGTTGGGAGTCAGATGTGGGTGGACTGAGGATAAAGATACAGTGTGTTGGTGCTGTAAGGAAGACAGTGCACTACAATTCAAACGCTTGCGTTTGCTGCACATTGCAAATTTTGTAAAGTTGTGGCTGTCCTTCTGACTAAGCCTCAACCACTCGAACACTCGTGCCTTCTGAAGCCTCCCCTCCTCTGTGCTTCCTTCACCTGACCTGAGAAGCCGGATGATTGGCTCTCCCACCCTACTTCTCCACCCATCAGTCGCCGGGAGGCGCAAGCCGAGCCTTCCGGGAAAGGCCCTGAGGGCAAGGCTAACAACTGTCCAGAGACTGCCCTGAGCTGACCAGAGCCCACGGCCATACCCCCTGCTCGTTTCTTATGAGGTTGTGAGTAATCCATATTTGTCTTATCTGCTCAATCTGCTCCCTTTATTACCTTACCAGCATCTGCTATGTGTCCCAGTCACTGCATTGGACGTTAAGGTTGCTTAAAACATTCGCAACAGTGCGCCACCTTTAGTCGGACCTATGTACTCTACATTCTGGTGGCCATCTCTACTATCCCCTCTCCTCATAGACAAATCACATTTATGTGTTCGTTATTAATGCATTTGAACTTGTGCATTCTGCATTTTAATCGACTGCCTTTTTGGCTCCATCTGCTAAAATCGAATCTAGGTATGTTTGGATTATGTATTTGAACGTGTGCCTTTCTGCATTTTAATCGACTGCCTTTTTGGCTCCCTCTGCTAAAATCGATTCTAGGTATGTTTGGACTATTTATTTGAACTTGTGCTTTTCTGCATTTTAATCGACTGCCTTTCTGGCCCCCTCTGCTAAAATCGAATCTAGGTATGTTTGGATTATGTATTTGAACTTGTGCCTTTCTGCATTTTAATCGACTGCCTTTTTGACTCCCTCTGCTAAAATCGATTCTAGGTATGTTTGGATTATGTATTTGAATTTGTGCCATTCTGCATTTTAATCTACTGCCTTTTTGGCTCACTCTGCTAAAATCAAATCTAGGTATCTAGGTATCTGTACCCTAATACACTGCTACCACGGTTACTGCTGCCTTACTTTCTGTGCACGCCACTGCATCTATGGTGGTCATTGTTATTATTGTTTAACACTGTGTGCAATTGCCTACGACAGCACCTCTACCTCAACCACCCTTTTTGTAGATCTGGTAGGCATCTGCTTTTAGACTGCATTAGGCCAACATGCCCTCCACCCTCACTATTCTATTTGCAAGAATACTGCCCACCCTACTCTACCTCTCATGGCACACCAGTGGGACAGTACCCAATTACACCACCGTCTCCCTCCACTTCCCCAATCTTCACAACACCATGACTATGTGTCCATTGCTCACCACACCAACCCTTACCTCAACAACCCAGCCTTATGGCTCCAACACTTTGCTTCCAGACCTTCATCAAACATACCATGTTCCATCACTCTGAGAAATGCCAGACTTGGCTCACTACTCACGCACGCCTCCCATCACTCTGTGCATCTTAACAAACAGCCTCTGACCTCCACCGCATCCACACACTTGAAAAACCCATCATTACCTCACCCTAACCTCCCTAACACTAGCAATATTAAGGGTGCATTAATCAATGTCAGATCACCCACGGCGCACGCTCTAGAAGTGGCTGACCTTATTCTTACCCTCGACCTCGACTTTATGGCTATCACCGAAACTTGGCTTCACGCAGCCTCTGGCCCACTACTCTCCCTCGCCATCCCTCCAGGTTACAACATTATCAGACACAATCGTAACTCTAACCAGTCCAAAGGTCCATTGCCATCATCCATAAAAATGCTCTAAACTTCCACCTCTCCTCTGTGCATCACTTTTCCTCTATGGAAGCACTGACAGCCAAACTAGCCGTCACTCCTAAACACTCTATCACCTTCCATTTACTTTACCGGCCACCTGGGCCGCTATCCACCTTCGCTGAGGACCTCTCCAACATCATCACTCATAAGACCAAAACCAAATCCCAAGCCTCGATATTAGGGGACTTTAACCTGGGCCTCACTGATCCCAATGACACTGCTGCCATGACTATTGATAATATGCTTATGAATGCAGGATTCATACAGCTTATCAACCAACCTACCCACGTTAAGGGCAGAACCCTCGACTGGCTAGACTCCCACAATTGTCTATCCATATCATCTCTAACCAACAGTATGCATGGACCGACCACAACTTAATTATGTTTAACATTCAGTCCAAACCTGCCAGACTCTCTCCTACCATTGCACTGGCTACTGCCACCCGCAATAAACGTGACATCACTTGCAAACGACTCCTCCCCATCCTCCTCCCGGCTCTCAATGACCAGGTTTGCTCATGCTCCGACCCCACGGCTATGGTTGACACCTTTAACCTCGCTATGCAAAAAGCCTTAGATATCATCGCCCCATCCAAACTGAGAAAACCCAAACCTCAAGCCCACCTAAACTCTTGGTTCACACCCCAGCTCAGAACCCTGCGCAAAGAAAAACGAATTGCGGAATCACATTGGAAAAGCAACCAGTCCGCAGCCAACAAATCGTGCCTCCTCCTGGTCACCCTTAACTACAAGGAAGCTATATTCAAGGCTAAAAAATACACTTACAATAAACGTATCGAACAAGCCAAATCCAACACCAAAGAATTGTTTAGAATCCTAAAATAACTTGAAACCCCTGTCACTGCACCAGACACTTGCATCAAAGATAGCACTTGGTGTACCAAGATCCAAGAGGCTCTCCTCAGCAAGATTGCCACCCTCCAAATTAAAATCAATAACAATCAATCAAGCCTACAATCCAACCCATAACCCAACCCTAACCCCACCCTAAACCACCCCATCCCAGACTCTTTGACTCATTTTAGCTTCTCTCCACTCTCCATTTCCGATGTGGAAAAGATCATCACCAGCCTTAAACCGACCAATTGCCAAGGCGACCTCTGCCCGACACCTATAATCAAGGAAGCAGCTCATGATCTAGCGCCATTCATTACTACGCTCATCAACTCTTCCTTTAGCTCTGGGATCGTACCTGACAATCTAAAGGACGCGTGGGTCATCCCCCTATTGAAAAAACCTACCCTGGATGCTAGTATACCCACAAACTACAGGCCAGTCACCACGGTCTCGTTTTTACTAAAAATCCTCGACCGTGCAGCATAACTACAAATTCAAGATTACCTTGAATCTAACAAACCCTTGGGACTTAGGCAATCTGGGTTCCGGCCACGTCACGGCACTGAAACTGCCCTCATAGATTTAAAAACACAGATTGAAGATCTAAAAGACAAAGGCAGATTTGCTCTCTTACTCCTCTTGGACCTCTCGGTGGCCTTTGATCTCATCAATCATGAAATCCTCTGCCACCACCTTAAATCAGCTGCACACTTCTCCGATAAAGCTACAACCTGGATTAGCTCCTTTTTAGACAATAGATCTATGCCTGTGTTCTCTCCACTAGCAGCCGTCCCACCTGCACCTGTCTCCTGTGGCGTGCCACAAGGATCTTGTGTTTCACCCACGTTGTATAACGTGTTCACCAAACCTCTCTTCGATATCTTGGACTATCTGGGTGTCACTTACGCCAACTACGCTGATGACACCCAGATACTAATCCCTATCCCAGGTGACTACACGGCTGACTCCCTCGCTATCAATGTCATCTACCAGGTCATCCAGGTGTGGATGGCTCAACACGGACTCTGTCTTAATGATGAAAAGACTGAGCTCCTTATTCTTGGTTCACCACAAAAACTTACCAAACTCGACCCTGCGTTCAAGTCCTTCATCATCGATGGGAATATTATCCCAACCGCCAAGGACACAAAAACCCTAGGGATCTACATTGACTCGACCCTATCCCTGACCAGACAAACTAACTCAGTCTCTTCCGCAGAGGCATATACCTGCAAGCTTATTACAGCCTGTCGCCCTTTCCTCTCCGCAACCAATTGTGTCAGCCTGGCTAGAACTCTTGTATTATCCAAGGTTGATTACTGCAATGCACTGTACCTAGGCACCATTTGCTGCAACCTAAACAAGTTACAAATTGTCCAAAACAATACGATTAGAGCTGCCCTCAACATTCCCAGGCGCCAACACATATCCAACACCAGACGCAATATTCGCTGGCTCTCAGTCCCACACCGTATCACCCTGAAAATCCTGGTTCTTACTCACAAATGCCTTCATAACCAACCCCCCTGCTACCTGGCCAACCGATTTGCCCTCCACAACTCCATTAGACCCTGCAGAATGGGCTTCCATGTAATAATGTCGCCACAAAAATATCGCCATACAAAAATATCGCCGAAAAATTGTCGTTTTTTGTGGCAACATTATTGCATGGAACATGTGGGGGACACCCTCCCAACCCCCACATTTTTTTTAATTTAATTCTTTTTTTTTTGCCCCTATCGCCACATATATGGTCACCCAAATAATATTGCCACTACATTTTCCCGACGATTTTATTTACGGCGACCATATATGTGGCGATATTAATACTTGATACCCAGAATGGCTCATTTAAGCTGCCTTGAGGTTCCACGTTTCAATCTCCAAAGATCAGGTGGAATTAGCTTCCCTATCTTGGCAGCTAAACTCTGGAACACGCTTCCTAATGAGCTTAGAGCAGAACCCTCATTCTCGAGATTCAAACACCTTACGAAAACCTTGCGGGCCACCCTGGACATTTAGCTCTGGATTCTCTGTTTAATTTGTACATGTATATATAATCTGCTTGTCCTCTCATTGCCATTATTATACCTGTACATTCTGTATTATACTTGTAAACTTTGTAATTATGGTTCTGTCTGTTTTTCTTATGATGTAACTAAGTGATGCGCCCGGTTGCCCCTGGGCCTGGTGCGCTATACAAATAAATAAAAATACAAAAATACAAATACATGTGTAGAGGGAGGGGAACAGAAGTGAATGCAGGATGCAGGATGAAAAAGAAGAGCAGAGATGAAGGAGGAGGGAAGAAGAAGCATGCAGCTGGAGGAAGAGCAAAGAGTGTAGGTAGCAGAAAGAGAAAGAAGAGCAGATGTGGCAGATGTCACACACACCTTTTTTTTAGGATACCACATTTCCCTCTCTACATAGCAGAGTTCATAGACAACCATAGCAGCAGCTATGCAAACTTAGGGTACCCTTGCAGGATTGTGAGGGTAGAGGGCCTCAGCAAGATGACCAGAGGGTAGGGGGAAAACAGGGCACAAGTGTCCCAATAAAAAGGATCTCCATCTTAGTGGCATTAGGACAGAGATCATTAGCTACCCACCATGCCTGGATGGCGGCCAGGCAATCACGGAAGAGAGAGGAGGAAGTGGAGGTAGTAGAGGGAAGTTTGAAGGAAAGCTGTGTGTCATCAACATAACACTGGAAAGTAGGAGAGAAGAAGGAAATCAGGTGAGGAAAAGGGGCAAGATAGGTATTGAAGACCCACAGCGATAGGATAGAGCCCTGGGGGACGCCACAGGTAGAGAGTGTGGTGGTGGAGGAGAAAAGGTCCAATTGCAACTGGGAAGGGTGGTTAGTGAGGAAAGAGGTCAACTAATCCAGTGCCCATGTCTGTGATGCCGAGGGTATCACAGAGTCATTTTATGAGGATAGAATGGTTCACTGTGTCAAAGACAGAAGATAGATTGAGGAGAATGAGAACAGCGGGAGAGTTCGAGTCAAGATTTGTGAGCATGTCTTCAGAGGTGTTCAGGAGAGCAGTTTCCGTGCATCTGATTGCCCGGTATCCAGATTGATGGTCATGAAAGGATCCAACAAGTTCAGTGTGAATGGTCATTTGGGGGAGGACAAGCTTCTCCAAGAGTTTGCCCAGGAAGGGGTAGTAGAGATAGGGTGATAGTTTGCAGGGAAAGAAGGATCTACAGGTGGCTTTTTAAAGAGAGGGTGCACAAGGGAGTGCTTGAGGTATAGAGGGAAAGAGCGAGTTGCGAAGGAGTGGTTACAGAAGTCGGCAGGAGCCGGAGTGAGAGAGGAGATGCTATCCTTAATGGTTCTAGAGGAACAGGGGACCACCTGTTTGGAGGAGACCTTCATAGAGCAGACAACTTTAGAGACCTCATCCACTGCTATGGGCAGCAGGGAGGAGAGTGTCAGGGGTGAAGGGAGGGGAAGGAGCAGCAGAGGAGATGGGGTGGAAGAAAGTGAGGACAGGATGTCCTGAGTTTTAGATGTGAATTGGGAGGCCAACCCGGTGCACAGAGCCTGGGAAGGAAGGGGAGAGGCAGAGACTGGAGTTGGGTGGGCGAGTTCCTTGCAGATTTTGAAAAGTTCAGCTGTATTGTTAGTGGCTCCAGAAATGCGGGCTTTAATGTCGCTCTCTTCTTGGAGCGTATACAGGAGCGATATTGCCTTTGGAGCAGGCAACATGCCAGTTTGTCAGAGGATGAGCCCAAGGTCTGCCACTTCCAATCAGCAGCTCTGCACTTAAGTTTCAGGGATGTTAGATCAGAGTCATACCAGCCGCTATGTTGGTAGGGAAAGAGAAATAGTCAGAGGAGGAGAAGAAGTGTGAGTAGAGACTTCAGGTGGAAAGGTGGACAAAGAGATGAACAGAGGAGGTGGCGGGGAAGGAATGAAAAGCAAAGCAGATGGAAATGCTTGAGGGACAGAGAGGGGTGTGGAGTAGAGAGGTGGCCAGTAGGAGGACGTGACTCAAGTAGGGGGAGGATTTGAAAGATTAGACAACAGTAGAAAAGGAGTAAAGGAGGAATATTCAACACAGAGCTTGCATACCAGCATTTCTATACTGGGCAGATGCCTATCCTGTATCACGTAGAGTCAACATAGCTACATTACTGTCCTATGAGATGTCTGTGTGTGAAAATCTCAAGTAGGTCTCCCCAAGTCAAATGTAATCTTGTGTTGCATTTTGAAAAATGCTATTCCTATGTGTATATATATAAAAAAGATTACTGAACATGGCAGATGCATGACAGCTGCAAGGTCAGAGTAGGGTGTGCCTGTTCATCCTTCATCAAGCAAGAAGGTGACACTGCGTTGCAATGCAATGCTTCCACACTCTCGCATTAGAAAGATCAGAACATATAACGTAATAACAGACAACTCCTGGCTGCACTTGCCACACCAAAGAAAATAAGGGGTACTATACATGCATTACACTCTTTGACCCAACCCCCCTCCATCTGCTTGTACCTCACTTTTGGCTTTACCATCTGTAGGAGACACCACAAATAGCATATAAAATGTCTTTGTTGCTTAGATAATGGCCAGATATGTTTAAAAACCCAGTCAATATTTTGATGTACCACCATTGCTCTTGGTACTAGACTACTCCCCAACCATGGAAGCAAGGGAATTCTACAAGATATGTGCCCCGCCACGCAAACTCCACTTTGATCGCGCAGAGCTTGGAAGGACACTCTTGTCCCTGAGGTGCAAACGTGCCCTGATACCCATGCACCCCAAAAAGCTATCCAGAAAACATGCTAAGGTGGTACAGCTGAACAAGGTGCAAGATATTCAACACATTCTCCCTTTGCTGCTTACATGTGTGCAATGAGTTCTTGACACAGTTTACACTCATTACTGTTCTATACTTCATTTCGATTGGTACTGTAAATTCATCATTACCTATATTATATTGCTGTATAGGTTGTGACTAGGGTTTATACTGCACATCTCCCGCTTTCTCTCAATGTGCAGCACGCCTCCCTCACATACAGGGCCTGATTCACAGAATGTCTTCCTATGGGATTGTGCCATTATAGAACGCCTCTCTGAATCAGGCACACAATGTCTTCCTACGTACAACCTGTGCTCATTGAATGTCATCCAGCTACGAGGCATTGCAAATGGCACAGTGCATTCAAATGAAAGGAGCTTAGAAAATGCACGCGTTTGATTCGTTCTACTTTTAGAAATGCTCAGGTCGCCACATGCTCCACAGTGACCTGAGCATTTCAAGAGGGGCTGGAGAATGGCACAGAGATGTGATGTCCAACCCTCTTGCATACATTGCTCCCAACACTAATCTATGAGCACCTCCCTTGAAATTATCGAAAACAGTTCCATCCCTGCTTAGCGGATGGCAAATCAAGTGTGACAGCCGTGGTTTGCATCAAAAATCATGACAGGGTCAGAAATGACCCTGTAATGATGTGCACCTCCCCCTGCGCCTGTTCTTACAGCTGAAGGGATGACCCTTAATTCTGGGCATTTAAAAGCGCATCCCGTTTATGAATTTGGGATGCGCTTTTAAATGCCAAGAAATTCCTTTTGATATGCGCAAATATGCAAATGGGTAAAAAAGGGCATTTGAATGAGTGGATCGAAGACACGCTCATTCAAAATCCCTTTGTGAATGGACCTGCTCCTTTTTTGGCGCAAGTGGTGAGATGTGCTAGCTTGCCGCAACAACATTATTGTGAATCTGCCCCCTTACATTCTATTACTGTACATTAGTACCCGGCGACGTTCAATCAGAATGTAACAAACATTTGGATTGGCCATCGCCAGGGCTTTACGTGACCGGGAATCCCTCGGCCGGGATTCCTTTCTTTTGTTCCCGCTAGGAGGGGGGGTGGCCGGCCCTCAGCCGATGAGGCTTGAAAAGGGGCAATCCCTACTCTGAGTCTCCACACGGCTGGAGGCTGCCATCCTCCCCCACTGGGGATTCAGGTATGTTTTTTCCTTCTTCCTCCCCCTCCTCTGCAAACAATCCCCTCCCTGCCATCCCAACCTCACTTACCTTCTTATTTCTCCTTTTACAGGAGCGAATACGCTGCGAACACGTCTGTCCCAAGCACGTCCGCTTCGATGGCCGCCACGGAAAGGGAATACAGACTCAATTTTCCCTTCTATGGCGGCCATTTTTTAGACTTCGCTTGGGCCTATAACTATGGGCCCCGGGGCATTACCTGACTCGGTAATGCCCCCGCAGCTCAGGGTTTATTGCGTAAGTATGTTACTGGAGTTTATACTGCACATCTCTCTCTAACACTCTCTGCAGTATGCCTTTCCCTCACCTCTGTCGCTTACAGTAATGCAATGCACTCCTTCATAGAAGGTGCGTTCCTTATTTTATGTTACTGCATGTTACTGTGCAGCGTATAATGCGCACCACTGACAATGCCAATCACATGGTCTCTTGCCCTCGTACTCTGCCTGTATGTCTCAATGTGGTCTCTGTACCTCTGAATTGATTCCTGTTTGGAGCACTATGTAATGTTATGATTAGAGCACCACCCTACTAGGTGACACTGCAAATAGTAAAGCACAATCTGCATTCTTTATGTTCAATTACTGCACAGTATGTTCCAGAGAATTATAACGCGCATCTTTCTCGCTCTCTCTCATTCTCGATCTCTGTACAGCATGCATGCCTCTCATTGCTGTTATTTACAGTAATGCAATGTTTTCCTGCGCCCATCCCGTTCTCATAACACGATTTTCCCTAACAGATGTCCCCGAAGAGTGTACGGGTGCCTCCCTGCATAAGGAGGAACTTGAGAGCACAATCCCGCTAGGAGGCCTAGCAAATGGTATAGAATACCCTGTGTTCTATTTCTGTGCAGTAATTCCGGGTTTACAACTCACGTCTCCCTCTCTCCACAGTATGCCTTCCTCTCGTTTCTGTCACCTTCAGTAATGCAATCAATGATTTTCTGCTTACAACCTGTCTACATTTTATTATGTTAGACATTGCTGACAAGGCCAACTTCATGGTCTCTCTCCCTCTCTATTGCTCAACTGTATGTGTCTGTCTCTTTCTGCCTCCTTCTCTCTCTCTCTCTCTCTCTCTCTCTCTCTCTCTCTCTCTCCTCCTCTCTCTCTCACTCTCTCTCTCTCTCTCTTTCTCTCTCTCTCTCTCTCTCTCTCTCTCTCTCTCTCTCTCTCTCTCTTTCTTCTCCACACTTTGGTGCTCACACCCAACCTTGTAAACGTTAAAAAAACAAATAGATGCAGCTGCAAAGGTGGAAACCATGCCCCCTGCACCCCTCTCTGAAACCAGCCCTAATCCTCCCCCCTTGACCCCAGACAGAAGTGGCAGCTGTCAACCCCCCCCCCGCCCCATTTGAACAATACCAGTGGCAGCCATCAACATTCCCCTGTTCAATACACACCTCTGCCCTGTGGCCCCAACACTAGTAAAAGCCATCAACCCTCCTCTGCTGCGGACTCTGGCTGTGCCTCTAGCCTCCACGACTTTGTAACTAACTCTTTGCTTTTACTGAACACTTTGCAATATTGTGCAGGGCTTGTGTTCTTGCTCCTGCAGCAAAACCTTTGACAGCAGTTCTAGCAGATACTTATTTAATGTACTGTGCTTTTGTGATGCATCACTGGAGAAATATAAAGCTGAGTAGCATAACATGATGGGACAGAAGATGCAGAGCAGAAATGCATACAGACTTTGGGTACTTTGTCAGGGAGGAAGACAGGCACAACATGAAACAATATTGATCAAACTGATATGTCTTGCTGGAAAAAGGTGCAAAAAGGACTTAACCAGTGTCTAGGTCCCCAAAAGAGCCCCAAAAGGTGGCTCAGGGGACAGGCACACTTGAAAGTACTTGATTCAAACATTAGGCAGTTGGACGGTGTCAAGCAAGGCTCCGAGATGCTGAAGATAAGGGTTGAACCAAGTTTGACTACAGTGAGTTGTACTGGTTCAAGCCCTGAGCTGCCACAAATCAGTCTAAAACAGGTGCTCAGTGCGGTTTGGATGCTGAGCACAAGTGATGCTCACCAGGGTTGGTTCGAGGGTTGAGTTGGTTCGAGAATTGGTAACATGCAGGTTCAGGTCAACGAGTGACATGATGCTCCAGCGGTTCAAGACAAGGGCCGCTGGTTCGAAGCTGGGATTCGGGTGTACACAGAGGCAGCAGTTTGTGGTCATTTGCAGTGGCGAGGTGGTTGTTTGAGCCAAACAGATGACGGTCTCGTCTTTGTACAATACGTGGCAAGGCAGTTCAATGGATGCAAAAAAGGGGGTGGTTTGAAATTCGAGAGAGTGCCAAAATCATCAGTAGTGAGTCCCTTTCATTTGAGTGTGGTGAACATGCTTTGAATGCAGTTTGATGCAATAAAACAGGGATCCTGCATGCTTGTCTCTCAGGCTGCTTTGAGGCCTACTGCAGGGGCACTAGGACTAGGTGGATCCTTTTTAGTCTCTGCTCTCGCAGCCCAGTGAGATGTCAAAATAGGGTTGTAGGCCTTGGTCCTCAGCAAGAGTCCCCCCACTGTGCCCTGGGAGTGTGTAGGAAACAGACCCCTCCTGTCACAATCCATGAACAGCGTAGTGGAGCAAGATGCTGAGAAGACTACGAAAATGGAGGGAAAGAAAGAGACCGAATACAGACGGAAAAGACATTATAACTCACCTGAAAGACAGCAAACAGAGTCGGAGTCACAGCCGGTCTGGACCCGACATAAGGGCTCACGGACCAGTGAAGCAACTAGGTCCACAGAACACCCGCATCAACCACGTGCCCCTGCACAGAGACGCAGGACGGAGAGTTCAACACACAAAAACCTAAGGTGAGCAATAACCCCAAGGGAGGGGATTTGGACCAGAGGGAGGTGGGAGTCCATCCATCACAGAACCAGTATTGTAACCCTCCATTCTCCTGTTATAGGCGCTACCCAATGTCTGGCACATAACCAAGCAGAGAGGGGTCCGGGATAGCGCTTAGACCTCAATCCAATATCATGTGGCGCACCCGTGGATACCAGGTGAGCGTAACAGAACTCGAAGCCTCAATTAAAACATCCACCTGGGCATCATGGAAACATCAGAGACTGACCAACTAGCCCAGTTACTGGGAGAATTACGGGCCGAGGTGCACTCCACCCGGCAAGAAAGTAACGCCCTTAGGAGGGAGTTGATTGTCACCAAGGACTGCACCGATGAATTAGCCCAAACACAGGCTGGGCAGGCTCCGTTGCCAGGAAGTATTCCGTTGGTTCCAGCCACATCCGTCAGTCCCGTGCAGGTGGTCCTCCCTGGGGCAGTTCCTTTGGCCCCACCGGAATGTTTTACGGGGGACCCAAGAAAATATGCAGTATTAATGAACCAGTGCCGCCTCCATTTTCTTTGTAGACCCGGAGCCTTTCGTAACGATCAGTCGCGGGTTGCCTTCATTCTGTCATATCTGAGTGGCAGTGCCGCAGATTGGTCCATACCGTTAGTAAGCCAGGATGACCCACACCTGCGGGATTTCAGGGGGTTTCAACAGGAGATGGAGAAGCTGTTCGCCCGACATACCCAGGGCCAAGCTCTGGATAACGAACCTCTGTCCCTCCACCAAGGCAGCTAAGATTTGTTAACATATATCAACACTTTTAACAGACTTGTCGTTGAAACTGAGGGGCCTGAGGAGAAACGAACAACATTATTCCATCGAGGATTACAGGAGGAATTGAAAGATGTCCTAGCTCAGGTGGTAAACCCACCAAAAGACTGTGGAGAGTTCATCAACCTAGTGGTGCAGCTAGACCACAGGCTGCAAGATCGAAGGACAGATCGAACCAGAACTGAGAATCAGACTGTGTATGTACGCTCAAAGGAGAACAGTCCTCGTTCATCAGAAAACACTTCGGAACCCATGCAAATTGGGGGGCTAAGGAGCCCATTAACCAAGGCCGAAAGTGACAAAAGGAGACAAACAGCAATTATGCCTGTACTGTGGGAAATCAGGTCACTTCCTCAGAGAATGTCCCGTAAAACCCCCTAGGAGAACAGTTGGCGCTACAGAGAAAGAAGGAGGAGAACAAGATTCAGAAAACTTCCAGGTCCGGCAAGCGTAGAGGTCTGTTTGTCGAGCAAAGGAAAAGAGCCACAGACCTCACACCTTGCCCTGCCTGTGATTTTGATCAGTCACCAACAACCGTCTCGGATGCATGCTGTGGAAGCATACATAGACAGCGGAGAAATTGGTAACTACATAGACCAAGGCCTTGCAACAAGGATGGGGCTTCCCCTCTGTCAGAAAACGACAACTGAGAAGGTCACCATTGTCGATGGCACGGAGATAGCTTCTGGTCCTGTAACTCAACGCACAGCAGAATTGACCCTTCTGTGCCAAGACGGACATCGGGAAGCCATTGCCTTCAACCTTATCAAGGCCCCTCAGTTCCAGGTGATTCTAGATATGCCGTGGTTGGTGACTCACAATCCTAAGATCGACTGGCGAGCCAAGAAATTAGCCTTCTCCAATGAGTGTGCTCATGCATGCTACCAAGTGGAAATGCCATCGTCTGACCCAGAGACACCTGTCCAAGATAAAGAGGCATTGGTACTAGGTGTAACAAGTACACTACCAAGCGAATACCACGATTTCCAAGACGTTTCCCAAAAAGAGCAGGCTAATACCTTAACCCCTCACAGGCCAAAAGACTGTCAGATTGACCTCGTACCTGGTGCACAAATCCTGTGTAGTCGAATTTATGCACTCTCCGAACCTGAAATTCTCCACTTGAAATCATATCTGGACCAATACCTAGCAAACGGTTTTATCCGCCCGTCCAAATCCCTGGCAGCCTCACCCCTATTCTTTGTACCCAAGAAGGAGGGGGACTTGAGAATGTGCATCGACTGCTGCGCACTAAACTAGGTAACAGTTAAAAACCGTTATCCTCTACTCCTTATCCCAGAACTGAACTGCTGGACCAAGTCAAGGATGCCCAAATTTACACCAAATTGGACCTCAGGGGGGCATACCATCTCATGCGTGTAAAGAAAGGTGACAAATGGAAGACTGCCTTTCGTACTAAGTATGGGTTGTACGAATATCAGGTGATGCCCTTTGGGCTTTGCAATGCTCCCGCCGCGTTCCAGTACTTCATGAATGATGTACTACGGGAATTGATCGACGTATGTACCCTAGTTTACATCTACGACATCTTGGTGTACTCCTCTTCTAAACAGGACCATGTTAGGCACGTTCGCTCCGTCCTTGCAAAACTCTGACAACACCAGCTATATGCCAAACTTGAAAAATGCTCCTTCCATGTCACCGAAGTCGAGTTCCTTGGTTTTGTCCTCACTCCCAGAGGCGTCCGGATGGATATGTACAAAGTAGACGCCATCCTTAGTTGGCCATCACCATCTTCAGTCAAAGGTGTCCAAAGTATGCTCGGCTTTGCGAACTTTTATCGCTGATTCATCCCGGGTTTCTCCGAGATTGTGCACCCGATCACTTCTTTATTACAAAAAAACAACAAACTGTTCCAATTGACAGAAGAGGCAGAGAAGGCCTTCCAGGAACTCAAGAAACGATTGACCTCAGCCCCGGGGCTACGAAACCCCTGCCCAGATCTCCCATATGTAGTGGAAACAGATGCCTCCAGCATGGCAGTGGGGGCTGGTCTTTCCCAAAGGGATCCAGAAACAGGCCAGTTACATCCCGTGGCCTTTTGGTCGCAAAAAATTAACTACACCTGAACTTAACTATGCAATAACAGACAAGGAACTCCAAGCGATCAAGGCAGCCTTTCAGGCTTGGTGGCATTACCTCCTAGGCGCCAGACATACCATCACAGTAATCACCGACCATCGAAACCTACAATACCTAAAGACGGCAAAGTCTCAATCATCCCGTCAACTCTGATGGGCTTTATTCTTCGCAGAATATGATGACATAATCACGTACCGACCTGGAGTCCAGAACGGAAAAGCCAACGCCCTATCCCGCATGGGTATTGATGAGAACGCATATTCAACCCCAGACCCGGTGGCCATTATTCCAGGTGACAAACTACTAGGATTTACAACAAAGTTATCACTGGACAAACTCCAAAAGGAAATTCGGCTCCTAATGAACACCAAGGCTTTACAAGACTGGACCACTCCAAGTGAACAATACACAACAAAGAACCAACTCCCGTATTTCAGAGGGTATTTGTCTCTACCGAATAAGGCACTACAAGAACAAGTCATTTCTGGTTATCATGACCCCCTGATAGAAGGACATCCAGGAATTGCCAAGAACCTAGCCAAGGTAAAAAGAAATTATTGGTGGCCTTCCTGGCAAAAGGACATTACACAGTTTATTCTGTCATGTGGCATTTGTGCACAGAATAAATCCCAGAAACAAAGACCTGTGGGCCTTCTTCAACCCCTGGAAATTCCACCTGCACCTTGGCACACACTCTGCCTCGATTTCATCACAGATCTGCCACCCTGTCAAGGGTTCAACACTATTCTATTGGTTGTTGACCTATTCTCTAAAATGGCCCATTTCATTCCGCTTAAGGGTCTACCAAACACATCCAGTCTGGCAAAGGTGTTTTTAGAGCAAATCGTACAATTTCCCCTCCATCCTGATTTCTGACCGAGGGAATCAGTTTGTGTCTAACTTCTGGAGGAAGAGTTGTGCATTTGCCCAAATTGATATTCGTCTGTTCACTAGCCACCATCCCCAAACTGATGGCCAAATGGAGCGGACGAATCAGACACTAGAGCAATACCTACGGTGCATGTTACATCAAGTGGAAGAAAGCTGGAAGGATGTGCTGTGGATAGCCGAATATGCCTACAACAACTCGCTACACACCAGTACCGGACAGAGTCCATTCTATACTGTATATGGAAGGCACCCACGTACTTCCGAATTAGATACCCCCATAGCCTTGGAAATGCCTGCAGTGAAGAATTTACATACGACCATCAATCAAGTCTTCAGGCAGCAGAACACTTGATACAAGCTAAAGAAAGACAGAAAAGATTCTCTGATCAACACCGAAAGAAAAGCCCCAGACTTCCAAGTTGGAGATGAAGTCTGGTCGGCGGTTGGCATGTGCCCATAAGAGGAACTCGAACATTTCGTCCCAGATATCTAGGGCCCTATACCATCAAGGCTATTATAAATCCTGTGGCAGTAAAACTAGCTTTACCACCAAATATGCAGATCCATCCCGTACTCCACATGTCACTCTTAAAACCTGTTCAGTCTGGAACTCGGGTCAAAACACCACCAAATCCAGTACTGGTTAACGGAGAACCCGAATTTGAAGTCAAGGACATCCTATATTCTAACCTCACCATGTCCAAGTTATATTACTTAGTGGACTGGAAGGGATATGGCCCTCAGGACAGGACATGGGAGCCTAGAGAGCACGTCCAAGCGCCACGGGTGGTAAGACGATTTCATCTGAACCATCCAATCAAACCAGGGCCAGGCGGAGGAAATACCTTGAGAGGGGCCTTAGAGGGGAGTGCTGTCATGATCCATGCCCCTGACCCCCCCTCAGGTATAGCAGCCCCCTGGCAGCAGTGGCACTAAAGCCCTTCACACTGGCCCCAAGGGCCTTAAAACTCCATCAGAAACATACATGGAGTCAGTCCTGGCGCGCCAGGCTCATTATCAGGAATAAAGCAATACTAGTTTTGGACCTTAATCCAACATGGAGGCCTATTACACAGCTCAGTTCTTTAGAACCAAGCCATGCAGTCTAGTGTTTTGGGTGTGGCTGAGCCTGGAACTATTTGGCCTGGAACTACTTTACCTGGGCTATTTAAACCACACCCAAACAGCAGAACACGCTTCGAGTTATTCTGCACTCCTGCAGCATAATGCTCACCATGTCCAGCTCCTGCTCATCTGCTTCTCTGGTGCCCCGATCCTGAAGCCCTAGATCCGGATTCCATTAATAACCTGGAAGAACAAGAACAGTATTAGCAAGCAAGAACACTTACCTGTGAAGTAACCGGCCTTGAATCCATCCTGTGCTTCACTTACCTCGCCGATCTCCGGAGTCCGCCGCAACCTGCAAAGGTAAAGAAACAAGGACAGCATTAATAACAATTCTTACCTGGGCAAGCAGCGAGTCCTGGCAGCACCCTGCGCGTCTCTTACCTCACCCATCTCAGGGTTTCACCGCAACGTGCAAGGGAGAAGGAACAAGGTCAGCATTAACAAAGCACTTACCTGGGCAAGCAGCGCTTCGATCGCTCATCACTCTGGAACTCAATACAACAAAAAATTGACCTCAAAACCATCTGCCTCACCTGCAAAACCTTAAACAACCTAGCCCCATCATATCTCACCAACAAATTCACTGTGAAATCTGCTCCCAGAATCACCAGGTCACCCAACTCCTTATGCTTCATAGTGCCTAGATTCACATTAAATAGAGCAGGCGGCTCCAGTTTCACAGTGCTTGCCTCACTTCTCTGGAACTCCCTACCCCTCAATATCAAAACAATTGAGTCCTTCCCAATCTTTAGGAAACAGGTTATTCGCTGGCTACTGAACAAAGAGTAGCGATCACCTCTGAATCTCCTATGAACCTGCTGAAGTTTTGTAAATAATGTAAATTACTGTAATTTGTAATTGTTGCACCATGTATAATGCATACCTCATTCCTGTAACTGAACTCTTAATGCACACATTTACACAGGGGTCTGGAACGCTATACAAATAAAATAAACAAACAAACAAACAAACATCACCACAACCTGTAAAAAGAAGAGAACACAGGTTAGCAATTAACACCAATAAACAGCGCAGCGTTTCGCGCATCAATAACTCACCATGTTCTTTGCCATCGGCGCGGCAACTCCGAGATCGCAACCATCCCTGTGAAAACAAAAAGAGACATTGGGCCTCATTACGAGTTTGTGCTATTAGCGCCATGGCTGCCTCCAAAATCGTGTCCGCGTTCGTGGTCTGTGAATGAAGAATTACCGGGTCATTCCAACCTTGGAGGATCCGGTAATTCCTCATTCACAAAACCATTCCCCATTCCCATTGAGCCCCCATAGGGCTCAATGGGAATGGGGATGGAGCTAATAACGGGCCCGTTAAGAACGGGCCCGTTATTAGCTCCTAGGTCCCCTCGCGGAACCCGTAAAGGACGTCTGGTTTTACCAGACGTCTGTTCCGGGTCCCGCGAGTGAACCTCGTAATAGGGCGGAATGGATTTACCGGCACCATTACCGGTGCCGGTAAACCCTTTCCGCAAGGGTCATAATGAGGCCCATTGTTAGGGAACAGCGTAGTGGAGCAAGACGCCAAGAAGACAGAGAAAACAGAGGGAAAGAAAGAGACAGAACACAGATGGAAAAGACATTATAACTCACCTGGAAGACAGGAAGCAGAGTCGGAGTCACAGCCGGTCTGGACCCGACATAAGGGCACACGGAGCAGTGAACCAACTAGGTCCACGGAACGCCCGCACCAACCACGCCCCCCTGCACAGGGACGCAGGGCAGAGAGTTCAATGCACAAAAACCTAAGGTGAGCAATAACCCCAAGGGAGGGGATTTGGACCAGAGGGAGGTGGGAGTCCACCCATCACAGAACCAGTATCTTAACCCTCCATTCTCCTGTTATAGGCGCTACCCAACATCTGGCATATAACCAAGCAGAGAGGGGTCCGGGATAGCACTTAGACCTCCATCCAGTATCGTGTTGCTCCCCCGTGGATACTAGGTGAGCGTAACACTTCTGCTGCCTTGGGGCACTCTCTTCAAGGGCTTTGGAAAGATCAGCTGTCTCAAAATAGGTTCAAATGAACTCTTACTTAAGTCGTGGAAGCCAAAAAGTGAATCCAAGCACAGGATTAGAGGAAGTAATCCTTGCCTTTGTGACAAGTACCTTTGGCTTTCCGATGTCATACCCAGTGTGCTTTGTTCCTCAGGAAGTACAGGGGACTGGAAGGAAAGCAAAGCCCACAGAAAAGCAAATGGAGGAACCCTTCTTACAACACACTTGTCTTCCCTCTTTGTTCTAACTCTGACCCTTTCTCCTGCCTACATCTTCAATGGAAGTCTGAACTGCTACTTCTTAGTGTGATTCAGCTATGGACTTGGCTCTTTGAAGTTAGGCTCACAAGAAGTCTCCATCTAGAAGATCCCAGGCCTGACAAAGAGGGCATTACCTTCCCTCCCAATGAATCATAACAGAAGAATGCATCTGACCTTTTGTCCCATTCACTGGGATGCAGACAGGTAGGTGCCTGAAATCCGCAAAAAGCCCTGCATAGCTGTTTGCGGTCATGGGGATGACACAGATATGATAGAAATCAGATGTGGCTTTAATAATGATGTGAACATCCCAGCACCATTTCAAAATATTATCCTGCCACCAGTGGGGTTATTTATCATAGTTATATTGAATTTGGAGCATTGGTGTAGCCGTAAATCCAACCGCTGCACTGCAGTGATTTGCCTGTCGCCAGCAGCTGTAATGACAGGGTGATTTTGACCTCTAAGCCTGGTCTTTGCAGGTCTGCAGCTCAGGCTACTGAGGCAGCAAGGGGCACGTGTACACTATGCTTTCACAGCTGAAGCACTTACTGTCCCGTGAGAAAACATACACCGTCAGGAGACTGTACATAAAAGTGAGGCATGCTATTTAATGAAGCAGTCTGCTTATTTTGACCATATTTCAATTTTGTGTATCTGTAGAAAAAAAAAAAAAAAAAAAAGATAAGACCACCTGCTACCTGCTGGAGCCCTGGCTGCAAATCTGTGTAATAAACAAAATTAAAATCAATAAAATGGAATAACTGCACACAAAATGGTGAACTAAATATTCACAATGGATGGCAACCCGTGCTTCTCCAGCAACTAAATATAATTTTCCATTATGTGGACCTGGCTCCCTCATCCATTTTGCTAAGCCATGAAAATACATTGATTCAAAATCTGTCAATCACTCAATTTCCAATTCTAATGATCAAGGAGACTAAAATGTATTCTATGTATGTGACCATTTAATGACAGGAACAACTCAGATTAACATGGTGGAATAAGGCATCATCTGAGACATTTGTCCTCATTATGCGTATGCCAGTGTGAGTAAAACAATGGCAGTAACTCAATTATTGCCATTTCCGACACACTGCCATGCTACAGAATTGGAGATCATTCAGAAAAAATACCTCCTGCACTTGGCAGGCGGTATCTGCTCCAGAAACGTTTGTGATTTTTTGTGGGTGGAATTATCTATCAGCCGTGGTAAAGCCTCCAAATCCTAATAAGAGTCCTATAGTTACTTAAAATGGAGACTAACTCTTACACGGAGGTGCCGTGCCATGTGACCGCTTCCTGTGCTCCCTTGCGATGTCCTCATCATTCAAGACATCCCGGTCTCTGTATTTTACCTGAGGCTAGTTCTTCCCTCACAGGCAGGCCATTTTAGGTCAAATCAAGGACATCTATCCTATATTGTTGTCTTTTTTGTAGGGCAGAGAAACAGACATGCAGCCTCTTCAAATTGCTAGATATCAATTGTGGCATCAATGGATTTAATAAGGTGAAAAACACACCAATAGGTATAGTTGCATCTTCTTATTTCATTCTTTATCTTAAATTGGTGTAAAAAAGTGCCACCTGCACTTGCTTCGTGGCATTACCAGTCAGTACCTATGCTTCTAATAGCAGTGCCTGGCAAATGCTTAATGTTTAGACACAAACCAAAAACGGTTAGCTTTGCCAATGCTTTTTTTAACAGGACTTTAGGGAAGCCCACACAGAGTGCAGCTGAAGGCAGACCTTGTTAAGACATTTGTATTACACCAGTAGCGGGTTTACAACTCCAATTAAGTCATTAACTCACAGAAGACTGCTTTGAAAAAACACTGGCAGGCACTCTGGTTGTGAAGTTTGATCATAAGGCTTGAATAAAGCAAGCTCAAAGAGTTCCCACAAGGAGGCGTTTTGGGTGGGAAGAGGCAGGAACTGGGTGGGAATGGACATAGGGATTGGCATGGCCATGGGCAGTCAATGGATGGGCAAATAAACAACACCTAAAAGCTGTGTGTCCCTTCTCAAACGCCATTTCTCCATAACCGTGATCTAGTGCAGTAGTTTCGGACACCTAATTGCCCAAACTAGCAATGTGTGCAGGCTGCTTGTCTGTTTTCCCCTCCTGTGTTACATACTGCGGAGAGCGTGCGGGGGTTTTACGTCGTCACTGTAGCAATAAGATTGAATTCATCTTGGAGAACGCAGGGTAAATATACTTTGCTGACATCTGTCTACCTTCAATGAGGTTGACATTTCTGTGAGGGGGCAGGGAACACAGCCTCCGGGAGGGAAGTGCTCTGTCACCTCAGGTAAGGGCCATAAACCCATTACCGAGGTCTCCTTTTGTTCTCGGTATGTTTTATCAAGGTGTTGGTGAATGTTCCGTCCCCGTTATATGCAAACAAAGGTTCGCGCATAAAGGTCCCACAGTCCCGGATGAGGTCTCGTGTTTCTGCTTGCCTGATTCTGCTGCTTTCCAGAGAATATTACATTGGCACACGAGTCATTCTTTTGTGCACCCTTTCCCTGTGGAGCTACCCATAACCGCCAGCCAGTTTTGTTCATTTGAATGCCTCCTAGATACAATTTTCAGATCCGCATGCTGTGAGATTTTCAGATAAATTAGAGATTTTTAAGATTCAAAATGGCGGTTGTTGTATTTGTCTGGTCCATACGAAATGTCCAGGCTACACAGTTGGCAGCTTCAATAGTGTAGAGAGGTGTTTTCGCTGTACGTTTTACATGAGGAATCATACAAAGGTGTAATTAGCATATTTTTGGGTTATAGTACATTTTACTGTGGCTGTTTCAGTCATCTGGAAATCTCTTAATTGCCTCAGCTCATGCACCGACCCTGACCAAATCCAGAACGCATCAACTACGAATTGCTTCCAGTTCTTAATATCATTGCGCCTCCCTCTATCCAGAGCCTTCTAGATTGTCTCCGAAGAAGAGTTCCCTACGGCACCATGAAGTAACTGTGCTTGCGGAGGGCACCCCTGTACAACTCTCAAAGATGAATAAATAACCCCCCCCCCTGCCTGTCCCATGTCGTTTTATCAATGTGAATTCCTTCGAAGTAATTTACTTTAAATTAATTATGCCGAAAAAACACATCGCTTTTTTAAATTTGGGGATTTCCCCCCAAGCCCCTCCATTCACTATACTACCAAAGTCCCTCCCCTAGCCTGTAAACCCTAAGATTTAGACAACACAAGAAATATTGGGTCGCCAAAACAATGTCCCTCGGGAACAGAGACTTTGTTGCCACTGTCACAGGCAGATAGAGCCTTTAAAGCACTTGTGTGTGCAAAGCCCTAGCCTGTGGACTTTGCGGACTCGTATTCTTTCGCTGAACTTTATGCCCGTAGAGCAAGATCTGTGGTGGAGGATTATAAACTGTAATGAACTGTCTCTATCTATACGCATATTGGAGTTTTTAAAGGCTTGTGCAGTGGTCTCTTAATGGACTGGTTTTCGAATGTTGAATATAATCTGTAGGATGGGATTTTTTTTGTGTAACTAATTGTGGGGTTTATGAAATGTTATATTCTATTAAATTGCTAATGTTGTTTTGTGTTAAAAGTACAATTTGTACTGTATGGCACAATAACAAAACAAAAAAAGTCCCTCCCCACCCCTTTGAACTCCTTAACCTCCACCCCCTATATAATTTGATGTGTTTTTTCAGCAACATTCTTTGTAAGTAAATTACTTTGAAGGAATGCCTGTCGGCAAAACGACGGGACACTATAAAACATGTGCCTTTCGTTTATAGTCATAGGCCTGTCTTAAAGATACACATAATTTTGGGTCACTGCAAGTCTTGTAAGATCCTTCAAGAAATGACCAGGGTCATTTTTGCCTGTTTATGGTCTTCTGCAAGTCTCTGGCCTGCATACTTGCCCTCAGGGCCTCAGCCTGTTCGGTCTGCTCACTTGCCCTCAGGGACTCAGCCTGTCCTGCCTGCTCCTGGAGGTGGAAGTCCATGTCCTGGACTGCATTGTGCAGGTCATTGGCCTGCTCACTTGCCCTCAGGGGCTCAGCCTGTCTTGCCTGTTCCTGGAAGTGGATGTCCATGCCCTGGACTGCATTGTGCAGGTCTTTGTCTCTGGACTACTCACTTGCCACCAGGGACTCAGCCTGTCCTGCCTGCTCCTGGAGGTGGAAGTCCATGTCCTGGGCTGCATTGTTCAGGTCTTTGCCTCTGGCCTGCTCACTTGCCCTCAGGGACTCAGCCTGTCCTGCCTGCTCCTGGAGGTGGAAGTCCATGTCCTGGACTGCATTGTGCAGGTCATTGGCCTGCTCACTTGCCCTCAGGGGCTCAGCCTGTCTTGCCTGCTCCTGGAAGTGGATGTCCAAGCCCTGGACTGCATTGTGCAAGTCTTTGTCTCCTGCCTGCTCACTTGCCCTCAGGGGCTCAGCCTGTCCTGCCTGCTCCTGGAGGTGGAAGTCCATATCCCGGACTGCATTGTTCAGGTCTTTGGCCTGCTCACTTGCCCCCAGGGACTCAGCCTGTCCTGCCTGCTCCTGGAGGTGGAAGTCCATGTCCTGGACTGCATTGTGCAGGTCTTTGTCTCTGGCCTCTTCACTTGCCCTCAGGGATTCAACATGTCCTGCCTGCTCCTGGAGGTGGAAGTCCATGTCCTGGACTGCATTGTGCAGGCCTTTGTCTCTGGCGTGCTCACTTGCCCTCAGGGACTCAACCTGTCCTCCCTGCTCCTGGAGGCGGAAGTCCATGTCCTGGACTGCATTGTGAAGGTCTTTGTCTCTGGCCTGCTCACTTGCCTTCAGGGACTCAGCCTGCCCTGCCTGCTCCTGGAGGCGAAAATCCATGCCCTGGACTGCATTGTGAAGGTCTTTGTCTCTGCCTGCTCATTTGCCACCAAGGACACAGCCTGTCCTGCCTGCTCCTGGAGGTGGAAGTCCATGTCCTGGACGGCATTGTGCAGGTCTTTGGCCTGCTCACTTGCCCCCAGGGACTCAGCCTGTCCGGCCTGCTCGTGGAGGTCGAAGTCCATGTCCTGGACTGCCTGGACTGCATTGTGCAGGTCTTTGCCTCTGGCCTGCTCACTTGCCCTCAGGGACTCAGCCTGTCCTGCCTGCTCCTGGAGGTGGAAGTCCATGTCCTGGACTGCATTGTGCAGGTCTTTGTCTCTGGCCTGCTCGCCTGCCCCCAGGGACTCAGCCTGTCCTGCCTGCACCTGGAGATGGCAGTCCATGTCCTGGACTGCATTGTTCAGATCTTTGACAGAAGCTGCCACATCCACTATTTCATTCACCTGATCATTGGCAGGCTCTCCACAATCTGCTACTGCATCCAGCCATGTTTCTGCAGTGGTGCAGGCCACAACACTTCACTGGTGGTCAGACCTGTCTGCCTTTTCCTCTGAAGGCAGTGGTGCCCCGCTTCTGTATTTGTCTCCCCAAATGACCTATGCTGACTCGGTCCTATGTGATCTTCTCAAAATACATTGTTATTGCAATTCCCATTGTGAAGAGACGTTTCAGCAGAGGGAGTTGCGAAAAGAATGTAACTTGGCTCCTTGTGTCCCCAACCCTCCCCTTTTTCTCCCGGTGGAACACCCGCCTATTCTCCACCTTCCCTTTTACCTCATCCCATGCCATGTGTTACACACATGATGTTTCGCACTGGATTACATGCAAAATGTCCTTTGCGTAATTGATGGAATGGCCCCCTGAACCAGCTAAGCAGGGGTTGTTGGAGGTATGGTAGTTGTGTCGGGTTGTCGGGCTGATGCAAAGGCTGCTTTTGACACAGCCTAATGCCTGCCATCTCGTTGTTAGTGGACTGTTTGCAGGGATGATGTTGCAGTGTACCCAGTCGTGGCAGGCATGCTTGTAGTGCGGCTGTCCAGGATACTTTTCAGACATGCCTGAGTCCCCATCGCCCCCAGTACTTGGACATAGTATTCCTACATGGATATTGTTATGATGTTGGCCATGAGTCTCATGAATAGTGTGACCACATGAACTGCATTTCAATGTGACAATGGTGTTTTCAAAGAGTACTCACTGCTGTGAGGTAATTGAAGGCCATTCTTGATATGACTTTTGTAGGTTTGCTGCTCGTCTGTAGCATTGCTATGCTTGATGTAAGGTTAGGGCAGGAGAAGTGACGTCCGGCTGACATGCAGCCCTGTGCCCATCAGACCCATGTACTTTTTGGTGAGCCCTTTTGTCACTCACTGCTTGATTTATGCCTAATTACCTTCAATGTCTACGGTTCCTGATCCTGCTTCATTGTCCATCCCTCCTCCAATGTCCGGTATGGACCAGACATTCACCCCTCAGGGCAACAAGATCAATTGTGGGGTGCATGGAAGGTGCGAGGAGCAGCGCCTGCTATTTTGAGAATGCCTTTGTTCAGGCACTAACTGCCTTCTCTGACTAACTGATATAATTTTACCTTTTTTCACAGCCCTCCATGCTACCAGAGAGACCCCAACCACATCTGCTCTTGCTGCTCTTGCTGCTGGGGTGCCCACTCTGCCAATTCCTCCTCATTATACACATAGGGTCATTACAAGGTTGGTGGTAAGGGGTTACCGCCCCATTACGAGTCTGCTCACGGACCCACTAAAGGCGCACACCATGCACACAGATGCGTCCTCTTACAATATTTCTACATGCTGAATCACCAAGAACACAGACTTCCTTCAGATTGGTATTCTAAATCCAAACCTCTACCACTACCTGCGGAGGTAACTCTAAATCATTCTTACTTGTGTGTGTCTAACGCAGTGATTGCAGTACAGTAATTATGTTTCACGGATTGTGAAGCAGAAATACTACTTAACTCTTGCTGAGGCCCCCTGCAGACATTCAGATTCTAAAATGTTCAGTAAATGGCCTGCACTTAAAACAGTAACCCTACCCCACAACATTGCTTAAGCAATGTGACCAAAGAACACATTTTTGCATCCGGCCCTAAGCATTTGCATAATAAATGAGACGGAAAAATATGATAAGTATTGCATGGGGGAAAAATGAAAAAAATGAAAGCGGTCAGGAGGATGAAACGTGGTGAAGAAGGGGTGAAACTGCTAGGGTAAATGGATGGTAAGTGCATGATCTTCACATAACACCTCCTAAGTCCATTGGCCCCAATGGCCTCTGTTCATCTTCTTGGGCCTTGTGTGATTGAAAGCTTGTTCCTTCTACCTGTTCGGCCACATGGCTAATTTTCTGGATTGCTCTGGGACTGGCCACAGTGGCTCACAGTGCCTGTGATGTTTGCCATCATGTCTAGGGTCGCGCGGGCTAGTGTTCCTTTAGCGTGCGTGTGTTGACACTTCTCCTCAGGGACACTTTCTTCCTCTCCTTCCCTTTACTTTTTCTTCATTTTTGTTGCATTCTACTACCACTTTGCTTCATTTCTGGTCCCATTTGGCAGGCTCTGGAGGAACTTCTCTTGGAGCCAGGTCCTTTCACATTGAATATATGTGGCTCGCAGATAATTCTGACGGGCATCTGAAGTTCCTTCTTCTCCTTAATTCATGCGTATTGAAGACTGAAAAGTTGTGTTTTGGACTTGCTGTCTAGGGCTGTGGACACTTGGAAGGCATCTTTCAGCTTGTGGATGGAATCCATGCTCTGTTCCCGCTACACCCCATACATTAGGCCTCCACTGCATTTGCGGTCATGAGTATTGGTTTTAAGGTATGTACCAGTGTGGTATTACTCGTCTATGTATTTGCCTATTGGCATTACATGTGTATAAGTACATTATCGTTTCTGCAATAATTGTAAGTGTGTGACGCCTTTCCACTGAGGGACACTGATTATAATAGTTGTGTTTTTGTCTTTTTTGTTATAACATTGGTGGGACCTCGACTTGTTGTACTTGTGCATTTTAGATAGGATCTTGCGCATGCTTTTTAAAATGTTGCCCCCCCTTTTGTTGCATTTCCAGGATGAGCTTTTCTCTGTTTGTGTTACGCTCACCTGATTCCCACGGGGACGTCGATCTGGACTGGCCTGGTGCCACGTAGAGCCGAGATGACTGACTGGACAGCCCCACTTACTTCGTTTGTCGGCTTGTATGAATATCTTTCTGCAAAGGAGAAAGGGAATTAACCTCCCGTAATTTGAGCGTTAACCCAACTTCCACTCCCGTTGTCTGCCCACTGACCACTCCCGATGTTTCCTCTTATTCTCACCTGATGGTTTGGAAAGATGAGCTCTCCATCCTGCATCGAGCGCAGAGGCGCGTAGACGACCAGTTACTTCACTGGCGTGGAGGAATTGGAGAGTTCCAGTATTGACTCTAGAATCCAATAGTTTGTAAGAGTTCAAATGTCTGATCTTCACTCTTTCCGATTCCTTGTAGGTTGCCGGCTTAACCACCACAAAGAGTCCAAATGGCAGTTGGTGAGAGTCAGGTAAGTCTATAGTGGTTTTCCCCTTAGGGGCCAGGGTACGGCGATGATGCAGAGCGAACTGCGCCGACCCGAGATGAGGCGAGTACCCCCCTGCGGTAAATCAGGTAAGTCTTTGGGGGGGTAGCTTGTAATGTCCAGTGGTTTCCCCTTAGGGGACGGGGTGCGGCGGTGATGCAGAGTTAACTGCGCCTACCCGAGATGAGGTGAGTACCCCCCTGTGGTAATCCGGTAAGTCTTTGGGGGTAGCTTGTATTGCCCTTTTGCATTCCCGTGCTCACCTGGCTTTTCTTGTCCCCTTAGATATCGGAGAGCGGTTTGGTATATGCAGAGTTCGCAATGGAGTGAGGAAAAGCTGCACTGGATGGAGAGTTCAGCGTGGCGCTGCAAGGTGCGTGACGACGCGCATGCGATGACTCCTTCTTCAAGATCGACGGCGCGATGGTCATGAATTCAGGTAAGGTTTCAAGTTTGAACCTCTTCTCCTTCTTTCTTTTCGTTTCCAGGTGGTCCAGGACTGAAGCGGGCGTGGCTGAAGACTGGAAGCTGCTGGAGGCACGGTGAGCGTTACGCTGCTGAATGCAGAATAACGCGAAGCACGTGCGGCTGTCCAGCGTGGTTTAAATAGCCTAGGAAGAAGTCCCAGGTAAGTATTCTTCCACAGCCCCCACCCGAGAAGAAAGTAGTGCCTTAGGTAAAATAGTCCCGCCTAAGCCCCATTTGGCTTGTGGCTTCGTGCAGCATGGTCTGCACCAGGTAAGTATGCAGCATGGTCTGCATTAGGTAGGTTTTCTGTAATGAGCCTGGCGTCCATGGTGCCAGGGCTGACTTTATCCTTATGAGCCTGGCGCCGTAGGCGCCAGGACTGCACCCAAACAGCCCCTAACTGGGGTTTTTGGGCGTGCTCTAAATGGCATGATGCCTGCTTCCGGGGTTGCTGGGCCTGGTCTGGCTTCCCGGGGGCAGGCATCATGACAGCACTCCTCCTCAAGGCCCCTCCTAAAGTCGTTCTTCCCCTTGGCCTTGGTTTGTTAGGAAATTCTCGGTGGAACTTCTTCACTAATTGAGGTGCATGCACGTGGTCACTAGGTTCCCAAGACCTTTCCTGAGGACCGTAGCCTTTCCAGTCGATTAGATAAAAGATTATTGATCTCACTCTTTTTGAGGCTAAGATGCTCTTAACCTCAAATTCGGGCTCTCCGTCTATGAGGATGGGGTCCGGAGGTTTGGTTAGTCTTGTTCCTGGTTGTACTGGCTTCAAAAGGGATACGTGAAAAACGGGATGAATCCGCATATGAGCAGGTAGGTCCAACTTGACAGCCACCGGGTTAATGATGGCCTTGATGGAGTAAGGTCCTAAATACCTAGGGTTAAAGGCCTGTGTTCCCTTGAGTGGGATGTGCTTAGTGGCCAACCATACTTGGTCCCCTATCTGGTATTGCAGTGCTTCACTCCTGTGCAGATCCGCATCTTTCTTGTATTTTTTCTTAGCCTTTCGCAAATGTGCAGTTGCTTCCTTAAAGGCTTGTGTAATAACAGCGTGGAGATGGTCCACCGCAGGCATCTCCAAGTGTTGGGGCGAATCAAGGGTCCGAGGTTCGAGGATGGTGTCCATAGATGGTAAAAAAAGGACTTTGTCCAGTTCCTGAGTGTACGGAATTATTGTACGCATACTCAGCAATTCAAAGAATGTCTTTCCAAGTACCCTCAGACTGATGTAGCATACAACGCAAGTACTGCTCAAGAGTCTGGTTGGTCCTCTCTATTTGACCGTCGGTCTGAGGGTGGTGACTGGTGGAAAGCCTAACATCTATCTGCGCCAGTTGGCAACATTTTCTCCAAAAATGCGAAATGAATTGACTGCCCCGGTCCGAAATCAACACGGATGGAAAGCCGTGTAGGCGAACAATGTTTTCAAGGAACTCTTTGGCCAGGACTAAAGCTGAACGTATCCCTTTTAAAGGAATAAAGTGAGCCATTTTGGAAAAAAGGTCCACAATAACTAAAATGGTGTTAAAGCCATTGCACAGGGGTAGATCTGTGATAAAGTCTAATGACAAGGTATGCCAAGGAGTTGGTGGGATATCCAAAGGTTGTAATAGTCCAGCGGGTCTTTTCTTTTGACTTTTATTTTGGGCGCAAATGCCACAAGACATGACAAACAATTTAATGTATTTGCGCCAGGTGGGCCACCAGAATTGTTTCTTAATTTTGGCTTCAGTTTTTGCAATACCAGGATGTCCTTCCAGTAAGGTACCATGGTACCGGGAAATGACAAGTTCTTGTAGTTCCTTTTGTGGCAGAAATAGCCGCCTTGGTAATAAGGTAACTCATCGGTGACAGAATACTCTGCACCTTTCTTGGCCCAGTCCTGTAAGGCAACTGAATCAAAGAGCTGGTGGATCTTTTCTTGAATGTCCTCCAGTGTATGTATGGACGTCAGGCCAAGGATCCTTTGTTCGGGAATTATGGGTACAAGTTCTAAGGCTATTTCTGTTTCTCCCTTTCCAATTCGGGACAAGGCGTCTGCTTTACCATTTTTACAACCTGGTCAATAGGTTATTACAAAATCAAACTCGGCGAAGAACAATGCCCAACGGAGTTGGAGCGAAGATTGGGCCTTAGCTGTCTTTAGGTATTGCAAGTTTCGGTGATCGGTGATGACCGTAATGGTATGTCTGGCACCCAGCAGATAGTGCCGCCAAGCCTTGAAGGCGGACTTGATGGCTAACAGCTCCTTGTCGGTAATGGCATAGTTTAATTCGGGAGCCGAAAACTTTCTTGACCAGAATGCCAATGGGTGAAGCTGGTTAGTTTCGGGATACTTTTGGGAGAGCACTGCTTCCATGGCTGAACTGGATGCATCCGTTTCCACTACGTATGGAAGCTCAGGGTGCGGGTGTCTTAATACAGGGGCAGATGTGAATTTTGCTTTTAACTTTTGGAAGGCGTTCTCGGCTTCCTCTGTCCACACAAAGCGTTTATTCTTTCGCAATAGCGTTGTAATGGGATGTACAATGTGTGAGAAGTCCGGGATAAACCTGCGGTAGAAATTGGCAAAGCCAAGCATGCTTTGGACGCCTTTGACTGAAGTTGGCGAAGGCCAATTAAGAATTGCGTCCACCTTACGTGTATCCATCCTGATTCCTCTCGGGGTCAGAATAAATAAAAGGAATTCCACTTCCGTAGTGTGAAAGACGCACTTTTCCAGTTTAGCATATAATTTATGCTGGCATAACTTCTCTAGGACAGCTCGGACGTGCTTTACATGATCAGATTCTGATAAGGAGTATGCTAAAATATCGTCGATGTAAACGACCACACAAACATCGATAAGCTCTCAGAGGACATCATTCATGAAGAATTGGAAGGCTGCTGGTGCATTGCATAGTCCGAAAGGCATCACCTGGTCCTCAAATAATCCGTACTTGGTGCGAAAAGCAGTCTTCCATTCATCGCCCTCTTTGACACGTACCAGATGATATGCCCCCCGAAGGTCTAGTTTAGTGTATATACAAGCGTCCTTCAGCTGGTCTAGTAGTTCAGGGATCAAAGGCAATGGGTATCGATTCTTGAAGGTTATCTGATTCAGAGCGCGGTAGTCTATGCATGTTCTAAGGTCGCCTTCCTTTTTAGGTACGAAGAACAAAGCTGAAGATGCAGGGGACTTGGACGGGCGAATGAAACCATTAGCAAGGTACTGGTTAAGGTACTGGCGCAAGTGGAGATTTTCGGGTTCCGTACGGGCATAGATTCTGCTGCAAGGTGGTTGTGCTCCCGGTACAAGATCTTTTTGACAATCATATGATCTGTGAGGTGGTAAAGTGTTTGCCTGGAAGACATCCTGAAAGTCTTGGTATTCAGCAGGTAATTGCATGGCAACTGGGATTACTGGGGCCAGGACTGAGTTTAGAGTTTTCTTTGGGTAGCAGGTGTGAGCACATTCTGGGAAGGTTAGTCTCTTCTCTCGCCAATCAATGCAGGGATTATGTTTTTCCAACCAAGGTATTCCCAGTATCAGTTGGAACTGTGGGGCCTTGATCAAATCAAACACAATAACCTCTCGGTGCCCATCTTGACCCAGCAATGTTATTTCTGCAGTGGAATGAGTTACGGGCCCAGAGAGAATTTCCGTTCCATCCACTGTGGTGACGACATCGGCAGTGGTCTTTCGGGTGAGAGATAGATTCATCCTGGAAGCCAATTCACAGTCCAAATAGTTTCCTATGGCTCCACTATCAACGTATGCCTTTACCGCGTGCATGCGTGATGGCTGCTCTGGATCTACAAGGACCATGGGTATGGTGAAATGCAAGGTCAGAGTTTCCTTCTTTAGGCTCGGCAAGCGGACCTCTACACTTGCCGGGCTTGATCGTTTCCCGAGTCAGGTTCCAAATGGTTTTCGTCTGCTGCTGCTATAGTTTTCTTGGGTGGTTTTACAGGGCAGTTCCGAAGAAAATGACCAGTAGTTCCGCGATAGAGACATAATTGCAGTTGTCATCTTCTTTCTCTTTCCTTCTGCGTTAGGGGTCCTCTAACCCCCCCGAGTTGCACAGGTTCTGGGGCATCTACTCCCTTGGAGCTTACATGGGTTTTAATCAACACCCTATTCTCAAACTTGGTTCGGTCAGCCTTTCTGGTTTGAAGTCTGTGATCTAACTGGACCACTAAATCTATATATTCAGAACAGTCTTGAGGCGGGCTCACGATTTGGGCCAAAACATCTTTGAGTTCTCCTCGAAGCCCTCGATGGAATAATGTGATTCGCTTGGCTTCAGGCCATTCGGTTTCCACTACTAATCTGTTAAAGGTTGCAATGTAAGATAAAAGATCCTGATTACCTTGCCGTAAGGATAAAAGTTTGTTATCCAAAGCCTGTCCTTGGGAGTGTCGGGCGAATAGTCTTTCCATGCTTGTTCGAAAACCCTGGAGATCTCGAAGAATCGGGTCATCCTGATTGACTAGTGGAATGGACCAATCCGCCGCACTGCCGCTGAGATATGACAGCACAAAGGCCACTTTGGCCTGATCGTTCGTGAAGGCTCCAGGTCTACATAAAAAGTGCAAGCGGCATTGATTCATGGATATAGCAAACCTTTTTGGGTCTCCGGCAAAGCGTTCAGGCGGAGCCAAGGGAACGGCTCCAGGTAGATTTATCTGCACCGGGTTACTCAGTGGTACAGGAGCTGGACTTGCCCCGAGTCCTGGTAGAGGTGTTTGTCCAGCCTGGCTTTGCAATAGTTGTCTGGCCAAATCATCGGTTCGTTCTTTTGATACTATCAGTTCTCTCCTGAGGGCATTAGTTTCTTGGCGGGCGGAATGCACTTCGGCCCTTATTTCCCCTAATAATTGGGCCAACTGATCCGTTTCCGAGGTCTCCATGACGCCCAGGTGGGTATTTGTGGGTAGGCTTCGCGTTCTATTACGCTCACCTGATTCCCACGGAGACGTCGATCTGGACTGGCCTGGTGCCACGTAGAGCCGAGATGACTGACTGGACAGCCCCACTTACTTCGTTTGTCGGCTCGTATGAATATCTTTCTGCAAAGGAGAAAGGGAATTAACTTCCCGTAATTTGAGCGTTAACCCACCTTCCACTCCCGTTGTCTGCCCACTGACCACTCCCGATATTCCCTCTTATTCTCACCTGATGGTTTGGAAAGATGAGCTCTCCATCCTGCATCGAGCGCAGGGGCGCGTAGACGACCAGTTACTTCACTGGCGTGGAGGAATTGGTGAGTTCCAGTATTGACTCTAGAATCCAATAGTTTGTAAGAGTTCAAATGTCTGATCTTCACTCTTTCCGATTCCTTGCAGGTTGCCGGCTTAACCACCACGAAGAGTCCAAATGGCAGTTGGTGAGAGTCAGGTAAGTCTATAGTGGTTTTCCCCTTAGGGGCCGGGGTACGGCGATGATGCAGAGTTAACTGCGCCAACCCGAGATGAGGTGAGTACCCCCCTGTGGTAATCCGGTAAGTCTTTGGGGGTAGCTTGTATTGCCCTTTTGCATTCCCGTGCTCACCTGGCTTTTCTTGTCCCCTTAGATATCGGAGAGCGGTTTGGGAATGCAGAGTTCGCGATGGAGTGAGGAAAAGCTGCATTGGATGGTGAGTTCAGCGCGGCGCTGCGAGGTGCGTGACGACGCGCGTGCGATGACTCCTTCTTCAAGATCGACGGCGCGATGGATCAAGAATTCAGGTAAGGTTTCAAGTTTGAACCTCTTCTCCTTCTTTCTTTTCGTTTCCAGGTGGTCCAGGACTGAAGCGGGCGTGGCTGAAGACTGGAAGCTGCTGGAGGCACGGTGAGCATTACGCTGCTGAATGCAGAATAACGCGAAGCACGTGCGGCTGTCCAGGCGTGGTTTAAATGGCCTAGGAAGAAGCCCCAGGTAAGTATTCTTCCACAGCCCCCACCCGAGAAGAAAGTAGTCCCTTAGGTAAAATAGTCCCTCCTAAGCCCCATTTGGCTTGTGGCTTCGTGCAGCATGGTCTGCACCAGGTAAGTATGCAGCATGGTCTGCATTAGGTAGGTTTTCTGTAATGAGCCTGGCGCCCATGGCGCCAGGACTGACTTTATCCTTATGAGCCTGGCGCCATAGGCGCCAGGACTGCACCAAAACAGCCTCTAACTGGGGTTTTTGGGCATGCTCCAAATGGCATGATGCCTGCTTCCGGGTTTGCTGGGCCTGGTCTGGCTTCCCGGGGGCAGGCATCATGACAGTTTGTTGGGCTCTCTGTAGGTAAATCACTGTTCTTCTTTAAACCTGTGCAAAGAGGTCTCCTAGGAGAAATATGACAGCTCCATTCTCTGTTTGAAACTGGATATGATGTAGGCTAACACGTTCTTCCTTAGAGTTCTGCACCAGATACAGGGATAGAGGATGTGTTCAACGTTGTCCAGGGCTGCCCTCTCTCATGGTCAGGTTTTTTTGGTAGATCATTCTCTTCTTAATTCACAGTAAGTTCGACTGAGTAACACATATTCACTCTAGACAAGGGGATTGACCTTCTCTGTTCTTGGTTGGTCAGGATGAAAAGATAGCTTTGGGGCCGAGGTTGCTCATCAAAACTTCGATTGCAGGGAATGTGACATTCATGTTTTCTAGATTTCTAAGTCATTCATTCTTTCAATTCGAGCATAGCTTACTGTCAGCTTCTTTTTACCAGCCTTCTGGGATGTGGCAACTAAGTACCCTAGAACATTTCGAGTAGAAGATCAAGGCTTTCTTCCTCCATGTGAAAGAAGATTTTTCTGATGAGATAATGATGAAATGGTGGTACTTATACTGTCCACTATATCTCTACCAGATTTCGTTTAGCAAAAGCACTCAGGTTTTCTCCATGTTATGTTATGTTATGTTACCTAAATTTGTAAAGCTCACGGTCGCCCAAAGGCATCATGGCGCTGGTGAGGAAGCTGCTAGCTGAAGGAAATCAGTAGAGAGACAGAAAACAAGAATAGAATGGTTTTCAAAGCTTTTCTGAAGACCAAATGGTTGGAGGTAGATTTGAGTGGCAGTGGGAGGGTGTTCCAAAGCTTGGCCGCGGCAGTGGAAAAGGCTCTGCCGCCAAGTCTCTTCCGGTTAAACCTCGGAACAATAAGTAGATTGGTGGCCGAGGAGTGGAGATTACATTCCAGAATATATCCAGAGAATTTTGATTGCTTCATAGCTCATTACTGTGCATTGGGCCATTTGGGTATAGCCGCATTCCGCCTCCAGATTGCAGACAGGGTGTCTTTTGGGAGCCGTAATAACTTTTACTGTTGTTACTTTTGGGTTATGCCTAGCCTGATCTGGAAAAGGGGTGAAATATGTAGAGAGGTGGATGGGGTTGGGATACAACCAGGAAAAAACCTAGGGTTTGGAGGCGGGGGGGGGGCCCAAAAAACAAAACCAAAAAACACCAAATGTTCTTTTCAGTAAGATGTATTCATTATACCAGTGTTCGGTATAACAGTTTTTGTAACATCACATGGAACCAAATAAACTGGATTTGAAAACTTGATGTTTGAAGAGTAGCTCTGGATCTTTGGTAAGACCCATGTTTTTCACTCATTGTACATCCTCAGGAAAGGGGCTAAATGATTCAGCCCAAAAGGTCTTTGTCCAAGGGTAACATTTGGCATTGCTCACCAAGGCATCTGTCTTGCTGCAATGAAATCTTTTGGTTGTTTTGAATCTTTCCAGCTTTTATTAGTGAAGAAAGAGTATTTGCAAATATTAGCTATCAATCCCCTGCCACCAGATACTTTTACAAATTGTTGGGTTTCGTCAGAGTAGCAAATAAATATAGACCATGTTGATGAATAATGTCAGATAGTGGGCACAGGTACAAATTAAAAATCAGGAGAGACAGCGTCAAGCCCTTCTGGATTCCACAGGATAAAGGCTTTGTATTGGAGGTAAAATTGTCAATCGCAATCAGCAGCTCCCTGGAAGAAAGAAAGGATTTAATCCAGTGTCACATCACATTGTGCCCTTAACGCCAAGTTGTTCCATGTATTCTTCATTAACAATAAAACATGGCGTTTCTTAAACTTTCAGAGAGCTGGCTGTTTGACCCCCAGTGTGGCCAACCAACAGCTGGCATCACTCCATCAAAATGCTGAAGTAGCTAAAACACTGCTCTCACATAGGCCCCTGGTGGGTACTGTGGAAAGAAAGTTTCACATGCAATCCATTGATGAATGTTGTTACCTCTATGCGCTGTCTGCTTATGCCACTGGGATCCCTACCAAAGAAATCTGGTTTGAAAGTGCATTGCTACTGTATTTTTCAGAGGATTTAAATGGTCTTTAAATCCTCTTTCTATACAGTAAATCCAATTGTAATTAGTGGATTGTATTTGTCTTAATTTTAGCTTAATGCACCCAAACTATGTTAATTCGCAATACATTCCAAAAGCAATGCAATCCCTAACCAGTCCCCAAAAAATCCAAAAGCAATGTAATCCCTAAACAATCCAAACAAAATCCAAAAGCAATGCAATCCCTAAACAATCCCCCAAAAATCCAAAAGCAATGCAATCCCCAAATAATTCAATAAAAATCTCAAAACAAAGAAATCCCCAAACAATCCTATAAAAATCCATAAGCAATGCAATCCCCAAACAATCCTATAAAAATCCAAAAGTAATGCAATCCTCAAATAATCCTATACAAATCCAAAAGCAATGCAATCCCCAAACAATCCTATACAAATCCAAAACAAATTCAATTCCCAAATAATCCTTTACAAATCCAGAGGCAGTGTCATTAAATAAGCCTATGAAAATCCATGTTATGTTATGTTACTTGACATTTATATAGCGCCTTATGTATCATTGGTATGACCTCAAAGCGCTGGTAGGTTGAACACCCTTGGGAATCGCAGTTCAAGTCAGTAGCGAGAGAGAGTGTCATATGGTGCGTGGGCGCACTGGATATGTGTGCAGCTGGTGTGGTTGTTGCATGATAGCTGCTTCTTAGCGGTAGGTGTGGTGCTGAGGAAATCAGTTGGATGTGTTCAGTCTGGAGGGTGGACACTCAGACTGAGTTCTGGCTGTGTTAGGCCTGAGAAGACGCCTAAGCTAGCCGGAATGTGCTCAGCTAGCTCTGTTTTATTAGGATGATGAGGTGTTCATGGGGTCATGTTAGTATGAGAACAGCTAGGCCAAATGGGTCATAGCATAGCTGTGTTCTAGTTGAATGATGCTCCATAGGAGAGAGTAAGCGTAGTAGTATGATATGGTGGTTTATCAGTGAAACGCTTGCGGCCAGGCATCAGAACAGGACACAGAGTGTACATAGCGGCATACGTATATAAAGCGACAGGATGGATAGGGTAACATGGGGATACATGTACATAGCAGTCGTTCCATGCGTTCTGTCCACCCGTTCCACCCGTTCCATCGACTCCATCCACTCCATCCGCTCCATCCACTCCATCCATCTATCACTCCATCCTTTTGAACCGTTCCATCGTTCCATCCGTTCCATCCACTCCATCTGTTCCATCCACACCATCCATTCCATTTGTTCTATCCAACCCATCCAACCCATCCAATCCATCCGTTCCATCCGTTCCATCCACTCCATCCGTTCCATCCGCTCCATCCACTCCATCCATTCCATCCACTCCATCTACTCCATCCACTTCATCCGTTCCATCCGTTCCATCCGTTCCATCCACTTCATCCGTTCCATCCACTTCATCCTTTCCATCCATTTCATCCGTTCCATCCACTTCATTCGTTCCATCCACTTCATTAGTTCCATCCACTTAATTTGTTTCACTCAGTCTATCTGTTTTAGTTATAAACAGTGCAATCCCCAAATAACCCTTTAAGAATATATATTCATTGTTTTGGTTTATGCACTGGAAAAAATATTTTTTAGGCGTTTAAACCCAAAAATGATATTAACTGTAACCCTGAAAAGAAACCCTCCAATAGTGACTACACTCAATGTGTCTTAGCATTCATTTAGGTAAAATTCCATGAACGTCAAGCAAGGTTAATGGGAGATTAGCTCTATATATATGTTTTCAATTATATTCAATTATATTTTTTAATGTATATGTATTCAATTATATTTATTAAAAGAGGCACAATGAGGTTCAACCTGAAATTGTGTACACAGCACTCAAGCATGACCATACCAATCCCAGAAATGGCTGTTGTACAATGTGTTGACATGCATGGAAAAAAAAAACAATACCAGCCAGGGAGTCAAATGGGGAGCTGTTTAAGCACAGGCAGCAAGGGAGTCAGGTGAGGGACCCCGCCCAAGGGATCAAGGGAGTTGGGTGGAGACCCACTACCAGCCCGGGAGTCAAATGGGGACCCAGTCGAAGCCCAGGGAGCAAGGGAGTCAGGTAGGGATCCAGCCCAAGGGAGTATGGGAGTTGGATGGAGACCCAGTAGCAGCCAGGGAGTCAAATGGGGATCCATGCAAAGCCTAGGGAGCAAGGAGGTCAGATGGGGACCCAGCCCAGGGAGCAAGGCAGTCGGGTGGGGACCCAGCCCAGGGAGCAAGCGAGTCGGGTGGGGACCCAGCACAGGGAACAAGGGTGAAGGAGGTACCCAGACCCAGCCAAGCTAGCAGGGAAGTCTGGTGGGCACCCAGAACCAGCCAGTGAGTCAAATGGGGACCCAGGGCAAGCCCATGGAGCAAGGGAGTCAGGAGGCGACCCAGTCCAGGGAGTAAGGGAGTCAGGTGGGGACCCAGCACCAGCCAGGGGGTCAAATTGCAATCCTACATCTCGAGCC
The DNA here is from genome assembly GCF_040938575.1 of Ambystoma mexicanum. NCBI lineage: Eukaryota > Metazoa > Chordata > Amphibia > Caudata > Ambystomatidae > Ambystoma > Ambystoma mexicanum. The sequence goes on from NC_090924.1 coordinate 407,621,259, forward strand.
GGATCACCTTAAGTTCCGGAAACTCCTCAAGACATTCCTCTTCTCCTCTCCCTTCTCTCTCCCTCTACCTTGCTAACCTCTCTCTCAGCTCTATCACCCTCTCGCTCCTTTTCCGCACAGCCTGCTGACTGGCCGCCTGGTGTACCTCAGAGTCTCATAAGTCCCGGGTACCCTCGCCAGTCCACTCGCACTTGCCTCCGGGCCTTGCATTTGCCTCATTGTTACTGCACTTGGTGAACGACCTATGTGATTGGCATCTCTCATCACTTACCCCAGCTTCTGACTGACTGGGCGCACTTGGTCCTCCCCTCCTTGCATGGGGCACCTCAATGCACTTGGAAAAACTGAAGAATCGTAGTCAGACCTATTTGCTGTAATCTACACTGTTAATCGTATTATATGAACTTGTTCCATGCTTGTTACTCTGCCTAGTGCAGACTTGTATTGTTCAGAAACTCAAGGGCTCTGAATGACTCTAATGTTTTCCCCTTGTTCCATCCCTCCTTGAGCACTTTCAAACATTTGCTTTTTGTATAGTTATTTTACAAATACACAATACCAAATGGGGCTCCAGGCCAAGCCCAGGGAGCAAGGGAGTCAGGTGGGGACCCATCCCAGGGAGCAAGGGAGTCCAGTGGGGACCCAGAACCAGGGAGTAAGGGAATCGGGTGGGGACCCAGCTCAGGGAGCAAGGGAATCGGATAGGGACCTAGTACCAGCCAAGAAGTTCAATGGGGACCCAGGCCAAGCCCATGAAGCAAGGGAGTCGGGTGTGGACCCAGCCCATGGAGCAAGGGTGAAGGAGGTACCCAGACACAACCCAGCTAGCACGGAGGTCCGGTGGGGACCCAGAAACAGCCAGTGAGTCATATAGAGGCCAGTAGCAAGTCCAGAGAGCAAGGGAGTTGGGTGGGGAGCAAAGGAGTCGGGCGGGGACCCAGAGAACTAAAGTTGTGTAGTAAAAAAAAGTCTGGAGCCTTCTTCTGCATTCGGTAGTTCCCAATTTTGTTTTGGAGGCTTTTCTGTACTCGGCTGCAGAGAGTTCTGGAAAGCCCATTTCCTTTGAATTAACATGGATCAATTCTACAATGTGAAAAGGAAGAATAGTGTGAAAATAGTTTGAAAAAAATACATCTAACAAACAGGAAGATGTCACAAGAGCTGTTCAACAGGCATTATCAATTATTTGTAGAAGATGTGCCTGACACAGGGATGTTTGTGTGAAATGAAGCATAGAAGCCACACTGCACTGTACACCTTCGAATCAACTAATTATATATAGCCACCCTATAGTTAAAGGTGAATCAGAGACACATAGGAACACCTCAAAACCCTTTTCTTAATAATTTTTGATTTGAGTAACGGACTTGGCCAAAATTTCAAAGTGATTAAAAGTGATTAAAAGTCTGCGAGCCCGCACAGACTGCAAAGTTTCGTAAAGAATTGTTAAAAAAATCAAAAAGTTATTAAGTGTAAAAAAGTGCAGCCTACTTTCCATTCACTTTTCCATAGACAAAAATGGTAAACCACTGGATGGATTTGCAGCAGGTCCGAAAGAACTTGGGCACAAAGGGTTGACTCTCGATCCATGCGTGGTTTGGGGTTATTCCGTGCTAGATGGCTAGAGGGCAGTAAGTGAAATTTCGGAGTTAGAGGAGGTACAGACTCTGAGTTTGCAACACAAAGCTTTCTGTAGCCTCGGATTTAGTCGCGAATAGCCGACATCTGATAGCAAACTGCGTCATAGAAGCAACGTGTGTTGTGGGGGGAAGGGAGAGGGCAGGGGAGGTGAGGATGCCATTTTGGGAGTGGGGGAGCTGGCACAGATGAGGGGGGCACTTGGTGAGATGCAGGGGGGCAGGAAAGCATTTTCTTTCCAGCCGTTTTGCAGATTTTCACAGCTAAATCCAAGGCTACAAAAGACTACAGATAGCCAAGGGTATGTGTAGTACGGTAACCGCGGCTATATAGTTTGTTTTATATTTTTATTTAAGTACTTTTTTTAGGTATAGTGTCGTCGGGGGTGAAAAATCACTGCCCATGGCCAAAGGCCATGTTCAGTGACCTGGTAGAGAGGCTTTTCATTTTGGATGTGTGTTTTCAGACTTTTGAGTATGTGAGAGTTTGGGGAAAGATAGAAGAAAATAGTTTAACAAAATTAATATAAAAAGGAGCAATTATAGTCTAGTTTTAGATGCGGCATGCAATTTATTTTAGGTTGTGTATTCTCACTTATGGTATTATGTTGTGTGAGTGTGCAATGTTTGCCTATCTAGTTTACTGTTACATATATTTTCATGATTCTTGTTTTTCAGTTACTTTACATAAGTACACGAGTAGTGTTGTTCTGCATTCATCATTTAAGTTGGATTGTAGTATAAAACTTGAAGTCGAAAACTTGAAGTCAGTCTGACTTTTTGTAGCCGTGGCTATGGTAAAAGTGAATGAACTGTAGCCGCGAGTATAATAAACAAAGTTTTAGCTATTATTTATTGTATTTGTATATTTATGTATGATGAGTAGTCGTTAAAAGGACTGTTTTGGGGTACACTGAGCGTAGAACTTTAGCACATCAGGAGTTCTGTTTTGATGTTATGTTATAGAAGATGACCATGTAGAACTGTATTTTGCTGTTCGCAATACATAATTGGTTGTGGTCTATCATGAATGCTGAAACTGCTTTATTAACATTTCTCCAGGATTTCTCAATTTTACCATTACATCTGATGGTCCATCTCCATTTTTGCCTCTGAGTGAGATTGGAAAAGATAAAGATGGTGTGAGGAAATAGTTCCATTAGTTTTCCCATCTCTTGTTTCATCATTAAAGTAAGGGTCACCCCTTGCACATTTCCCAAATCATTGCCTCCACAATGAATTAGTTTGACGTCTGGGTGCTCTGTACTTCTCTGACTTAACAATTTTGGAAACAACTGAAACCAACACATTCCCCGAAATCCAAACCATTTAATTGTAAAATCTCTCATACCTAGATCCATGTTAACATTTAGTTTCTCATTCTCATTCGCACTAGATGGTTAATCAAAATAGATGTTCCCAGGTTTTCAGATGGAACATCTAAAGGTCCACGGTGTAGAGTTTTATTGCAGAAGGTGCACAGTACCTACTGTAGCTGTTTTCTGGAGCAGTGTTCTTTCACTTTGAAGAAGTGCCAACTGTCAGCTGTTTTTTTTCCATTTTTTTTGTACTTCTTTCTTGGTGGTGATGGATTGTCGACCCAAATGATGATGACGCCACTACTCGAGCTCTCATCTCCAGACATATTGGAATGTCTTAGTAGGAAGGAAAAAGTAAAACTTTCAAAAAGACAAGTGAAAAAAGACAATGCTGCAAAAAATGTAAATGTTTAAAAAAAAAGGAAAAGTAGTTTGATAAACTTGATCTATTTGGTGACTTGTTCTCCAAGTTTATGTATCCTACCTTATTTTCTCTTGTTCTCTAAGTATTTCTGCTACCCTATTTTCTCTTGTTCTCCAAGTTTACTTGACCTTCCCATCCTTTGTCCTGCATGCAACTAGTATAATCTTCTTTGTTTATTTTCATCCAGTTTATATATCCTTGTTTGTTTTTTTGTAGTGGTATTTTCTTACAGATTTTTATATTGATGTATGTATTTTGAAAAACCGATTGGATTTCTTTTCTCAATAATTAGTATGTGCAAAGAGAAAAGCAGTGTACTATGCACTAATGGTGTATCTTTTATATAGTGCATGTGATGCACTGTATATAAAATATGAGGGTCATACAAATATGTGTATTAAATTGTTTTATTAAAGTGTGTGTGTTATTGAACTGATTCTGTTTTCTTTTTTTTCAGATAGAATGATATTATAGATATTTTGTGAACATAGATGTATAGCCACGGCTACGATCCAGCCCAATGAGCCCTTGGCATCTGGCTATGCAGGTAACTGCAGCAATGACCGGGAGGTGTATTAAAAGCGATTTCGATGTCCCATACCCGTTGCTATAACTGTAATGTGTGAAGAGTGCATATAAGTGTACATACTTGAAAAGGGTAAATAAATATTAAAACACAGTTTTTGAATACAGGTTTATTTCGGAGGGGATGTGGTTGTGAGTTTTCTTTCAGTTTTAATTAGAACACACGATATATCTTGTTATGTAGCCACATTTTCTGGATTTGTACTCTTCATGATTAGTTTTAAATATTCAATGTCCTTTTGTCACTGATTGCATGTCTATTTCAATATTCATCATTAGTTCTTTTAATTCTGTCAAGGAATCCATAATCAGATTTGTGGGTCCTTGTTATGGTTTGAATCTTCTAGAGACTTGAATCACTTCTTCATTTGTTTGAAAATATTTGAAATATTTTTAAACAATTGAAAGTATAATACACTTTCAAAATATGCGTGTTGGTTGTATACACATTTGATAGTTTGATAATAGGTAGATAAGTTATATGTGTTTGGTGACTGATATTTGTTCCTTTAAATGTAATTGTTTGTCTCATTTTACATGAATATATAGAATGCACTTGCAAAATCCTGATTGTGGTGTATTTTCTACTGGATCACTGTTTTGAGTGTCTTCTTTTCTAATCTTTTCCTCTGTAGGGTAATTCTCCTGCAGCCATTCCATGTATTGTTCCATTGTTGTATCAGTTCAGAGTTAGAATTTGGAATGGAGGAAGATTAATGAGAGAAGGTGGAGTGTTTGTGTTTCTTTTGTGATTAGTTGCTCATTGTTTGTGTGGTGGGTGATGCCAATAGGATTTCAAGTACCTCAGATGGTGTTCAATTGTATAGAGCCTTCGAGAGAATATATGTTTTTTGAGTGATGTTTATATATGCCAATATAATTGTAGATAAAATTGTATTATTATGTTATGAGTTTTTGTACATAGTACATTTTTTATTGTTTGAGGGGGAGGTGAACCCTTAGGAAATAGTGCATTTTTGGGGTCTATTTTTGTTTCATTTGATATTTGAAACATGGAGCCAATTTCAGAAGGAGAGGAATCCTTTGTTCAGAAGATTGTGGAATTTCTTTTGAGAATGGGGTTAGTAGTGATGTTGAGGACATAGGTTATGAGTTCTCAAAGCATTGGCATACAAGGTTTTTTTGTTTTTATAATATTATAGATGGAGTGTTTGAAATTAGAATTATATGCTGCAATTCAGGAGAAATATTTTTGACAGGGAGCACATGTTTTTTTCTCTTTGGAAAACAAAATTTAATTAATCACCTAAAGAAAGAGCACAGACAAGTTTTTCAAAATGTTTTGAATCATCATAGAGGTGAAGAGTATTACTAGGATTGAAAATGTTGGTGATATGTTGGTAAAATAACACAAAGGCTCTTTTTAAGAGTCACCCAGATAACTTTTTAAGTATATTGGAAAAGGAAAATACTATGATGCTATTTTTTTTAAATAGCTGAGGCTAATATAGCAACCAATGCAACCTTGTGTCCTGTCAGGTGTGTTTTAACTGTGGGTACGAACCACAGGATAGGTTATAGCCACGCGTACGAGCAAGCAAATTGCACATCGTACATTGTTAACACTAAAAATAGTTACATTACAACGGTAACTGGCCTTAAGCATGACCTTCCCGCATTGCAAGCATTCAGGCATGTCCCAACACTGTGCAATGTTGGGGTCTTGAGCTCTTTGTTTTTGCAATTGCATATTGGCCTGAAATCTTAACCTGAAACTCTGGTTTTTAATGTAAATCTTCCTTCTGCATTCATGAATTGCTTCCCAACCCCACCCATCAAAGGGCACACTCCTACTACTGGACTTCCAATTCTTTCCATCCTGTATTTTATTTAAATTCTTCTTCTGAGTTAAGAAAGAAGGATGATCCAAACAATTACAAGAGCAATATGGTGGTCATTTGTCTGTGATAAAAATGACATTTGAAAAAGTGCAAAGATGTTATGTCAACTGGTGGTTGCCACAATGTTTGGCCATAGAGAGTTACATTTAAAAATATTTTTGTTCACACATTGACATTAAACATGTTCTTTCTGAACAAACCTGAGCATATCTAACACATGTCTATTGATCTATTACAATCACAGTTCACTTTACAAGACATTACTTAAAATGCAAACTTGTTAACCTTGGGCCGAGAAGAAGAGGACATGATAATTGACACACTTGTAACTGAATTACAAATCCTAACAGGGGCTTCCAAAGGCAGTGGTGTGAATCCTGCTTCAAGGTTTATTCCCACGCCTTCATCTACCAGTCTCACTATATGAAATGGTGGGCCCTCTTGGTATCATGCCAATACTATGTACTTGCCCTGGTGCAATGTTTCTATAGCACTGCCCCACATTTATTTTAGTGTCTAGAAAACCCTCTGATGTCAGGAGGAATAGGTCTGCCCCAGTGACAAAAGGCTGCCATCCAGGATCACTTGATCACCTTCTAAGCTACCTTTAAGTAAAACCAGATAGTACACTGATATTAAACCTATGCAGAACAGTTTTACAAAAGAACTCATCAACTCTGGCAAAGGATTAATATTAACAAGAAAGTGTCTCCTATCTTTGAAAACATAAACCCATGTCAAGATCATGCCTCCTTCTATCATCTGTCCAAGCCTCTCCAATAAGGACCTATCCCACTGAGAAGCATAGGAGTCAGAGAATATAGATGGACATTCTGAATTGGTCCACATCTTAATGTACTTTTGCCACTCAGAATTGTATGCAACAAATGCATAAACACTTGGATGCCTTTAAACCTGACATTATTTATACAGTATTTGAACACTCTAAACTTCAAATCACCCTGGCTTCCCGCCTCTTACTGTAAAATATTCATATATTGAGAACTGGCATCTAGAAATACTAATACTTTCAGACGATTTGCAAACTCTGCTCAATTGCACTCCTTAAAGTAATCAAATGTGAAGCTACCCTCCTTCCATCCCTGGCATGCTATTTCCCTACTATCCCTGGGGTTCTTTCCTACCTACTTGAATGAAGTAATAATTGGACCCATTGGTGAATCTTTTATTACTGACCTAGGGGCCCTGCACTGAGGGCTATACCACTAGTAAAATAATTAAAGAATCACCAAAGCTTTGTAGCTGATTCAATGTTGGATGGCCTAGTTTACAGTCCTATGAGGAGGAGATTATGTTGGATCTAAGCCTTTCCAAGTTTGGAGTTAAATAAGGCCCATATCAGTAGGCCCCCAACCGCATCATCTTAGTTGTATGGGGAGTAGATCGTTTTAAGAGTTGTTTGTCCAGTGTAAATTACATTTTTACTTCAGGCAACCAATGTCCTGTAACTTTATAAGTTATTCTTCAGAGTAAAAGCCAATAATGAAACTATGGATAACGTTGTGGTCTATCTGATAATTCTTTTAGTTATGTTCAGATTTACAGGGGTACTGGGTAAATAAACCAAGGACCATTTCATGATGTGAACTTCTAATTAGACGATTCAGTACAGTTTATAACTTAGGAACCCCCGATTTGCATGTGGTTTTGTCGATTGTCATTGGCTGATGACCATGGGGATAGTGAACTTTTTTGTGCTGGATGTAACCTATGCCTAACTACAGGCCTACTTGAGGGCCAGACATCTAACATTATTTAATGGGGGCATACAGAAACAAGCAAATGCCAGCACAATTTCCTAGGGCATCATGGATAACTTGTTCCCAGAGGGAAAAGGTACATAATGTTTCTAAAATGACATTTAGATCATAACAGAGTCTGACAGAGAGCATGGTACACTTTAGAGGTTTGCACTGGAGAAAGTTAAGAAGGTTGGCATGACCACAAAAAGCAAAAAATATCAGTACATGGTAAGCTAGGTAACATTTAGGAAATACACCATGCCAAGTGAGGGAATCAAACAAGGGATGGGCGAAAACAGCTTGAAAAATATTTGAAACTCTTTAAATCATGGGGATTCAACCCCACTCGAAAAATGTAAAACATTTGGAATTGAGGCTTCAAATGTTTTAAAACCTTATAAGCACAATTTGAGTGGTGCTTATAGATACAAGTATTTGATAGTTTGATGCAAATTCTAGGGTACTGACCTAGTATCCTAGAACTCATAATACTGGTGGCTAAGGAAAGGGTATACTAGGGGATACAAGTAAACATAAATGAATAGATGCGCTTTTTTAATTCCAATTCATTTTAGAAATGCACAAATGACCTTGTAGAGATGGAGCCAGGTGCCTCTACTGGAAGTTCTGCCCCTATTAAGCCTATATGTTGGCAGCAATAAATTGCAACATGCGCAAAGCCAATGATGGTACCTATACCGCAAAGAGTCCTTGAAACAAGGTATGCATTGAGAAAACCCTACATGTATCCACAAAGAAATGACGGCCTTCTGAAGGAAGTTCTGGAAGAAGTGTGAAAATGAAGGACAGAGAAGACTGGTGACATCACAAGAAGCAGAAATGACGCACCTAGAAGAGATGCCAATGAAGAAATTATATAGACCTTATAGAATCTGATGGCGAAGTAGCAAATAAAGCAACATTTTGGGAGCAAAATGAAGATTGCACGTGCGGAGCACTGAAGAAAATGCAAACCCATTTTACAAAAGTACAGATGCAGTGACGCAAGTAGACAAAGTAATCATGGGGCTGGCTACGCAGTGAGTAGATTGCAGGCGGTGCTGCCAATGTATATATATATAGGAAAAAAAAGGGGGTCTGCGAGTCTCTCTACCACTCTACCAGCACAAACACAGCCCATTGACCTGTTTTTGGGTGGATGGCCCCTGGGAGAGTCTCAACCAAGTCTTTAGTTCATTGTCCCTTTCACAGAGGAGAACTATCTCTGCATATCAATCTTTGTCCTGCCCAGGGGCAGTCAAGCACCGAATTGCTAGGCAATTCTTCTCTGAACAGGAGTACCAACAGCAACCCCATACATGTGTTTCAGCTTTGTTGGGAATCATCAGTGAGGTGGAGCTGTGCCTCTCTGAGAACAGTGAGCAAGGGATCCACATCTGGATTCCCCTGGTAACTTAGGGTGAGACCCAAAGTTACTTAATATGCAAATCAAAGGGGGGTGTGGGAGTCTCTCTACCAGCACAAACACAGACCATTGACCTGTTCTTGGGTGGATGGCCCCTGGGAGAGTCTCAACCAAGTCTTTAGCTCACTGTCCCTTTCACAGAGGAGAAATATCCCAGCATATCAGTCTTTGTCCTGCCCAGGGGCAGTCCAGCACCGAAATGCCTAGCAATTCTTCTCTGAACAAGAGTACCAACAGCAACGCCATACACATGTTTCAGTCTTGTTGGGCATCATCAGTTAGGTGGAGCTGTGCCTCCCTGAGAGCAGTGAGCAAGGGGTCCACGTCTGGATTCCCTTGGTAACTTAGGGTGAGACCCAAAGTTACTTAATATGCAAATCAAAGGGCGGTCTGGGAGTCTCTCTACCGGCACAAACACAGCCCATTGACCTTGTACTTATGTCTTGGCTCCTCTTTATCTTTCTTCGCTAGTCTCGTTCTATTCTCCCTCTCGGTCTCTCCTATCATAGATTCTGCTTCTTCTCACTGTCCCCAGCCCCCTGTGTGCTTCTTCCCATTTCCCATCTTTTGCCCTTTTAGCCCCTAAACACTGGGTGGATGGCTCCTGGGAGAATCTCAACCAAGTCTTTAGCTAACTGTCCCTTTCACAGAGGAGAAATATCCCTTCATATCAGTCTTTGTCCTGCCCAGGGGCAGTCCAGCACCAAAATGCTAGGCAATTCTTCTCTGAACAAGAGTACCAACAGCAACCCCATACACATGTTTCAGCCTTGTGGGCATCATCAGTGAGGTGGAGCTGTGCCTCTCTGAGAGCAATGAGCAAGGGGTCCAAGTCTGGATTCCCCTGGTAACTTAGGGTGAGACCCAAAGTTACTTAATATGCAAATCAAAGGGAGGTCTGGGAGTCTCTCTACCAGCACAAACACAGCCCATTGACCTGTTCTTGGGTGGATGGCCCCTGGGAGGGTCTCAACCAAGTCTTTAGCTCACTGTCCCTTTCACAGAGGAGAAATATCCCTGCATATCAGTCTTTGTCCTGCCCAGGAGCAGTCCAGCACCGAAATGCTAGGCAATTGTTCTCTAAACAAGAGTACCAACAACAACCCCATACACGTGTTTCAGCCTTGTTGGGCATCATCAGTGAGGTGGAGCTGTGCCTCTCTGAGAACAGTGAGCAAGGGATCCATGTCTGTATTCCCCTGGTAATTTAGGGTGAGACCCAAAGTTACTTAATATGCAAATCAAAGGGGGGGGGTCTGTTTATTTTTACATTCAATTTTTTTTTGCAACATTTTAACTGGATACCACAGGACGAGAGCAGATGTATCAAAAGGAGCAGCTAAGAAAGGAAGAAAGGGCAGAGGAGCAAAGAAAGTAGGACAACAGGCGAAGGGAAATCAAAGAACAAGACAGGTTAGAAAAGAAGAGAGAAGAGGAAGAGGCTCAGAGATTCCAGGATAAAAGAATGCAAAGACGAAGAGATGAGGAAGTGTGCAGAGCAAACGAATGAAGGGAAAAGAAAGGACAAGAAGAGGAAAGGGTTAGATGAGAAGCGAAGAAACAAAGGGAAATAGACAAAGAAATTGAGCAAAAAAAGGAGAGGCAGGACACACGATATTGATCGCATTGAGAAAGAGCTGATGGAACCAAGTCCATTAATATCATGGTGTGACATAGAGGAGTTTCTCCTGTCACAGGGAGTAATGCCAGGACCATCTAGCGTAAACATTGATGATTATTTTGAGATAGGAAGCATCGGAGATAGGATCGATAAAGCTTATCAGGAGATGAGGACAAAAGGTGAATCGGGAAGCAAAGGTAAAGGAGATCGATTTATAGTTACCCGGTCACAAGGCAAAGGAGGAAGCCTGTTTAGGCTCGAGCATAGAGCCTTGTCTTTGATGAGAAAGATGAGAGCCATACGTGTTGGGAACTAGATATGTCAGACAAAGACAGAGAAACCTTGCGTGCAGATGAGGGAGAAAGTGCATATGGTCCTGAGGGATGTTTGCAGACAAGGAAGTGAGTTGGTCGGCTCTAGAGCAACCTAAAGATAGGATGCCAGATACCATGTCTTACCCAGAGTGACCTAAAGGACAATCGCATAGTGAGAGGATGGAATCGCCATCATATGTGAACAGGTTGAGGTCATTGCCAGGTAGAAGGTAATCAGGAACCATTGTCCCCACTGTGGATAGGCAGACGATGGGAGCCGATTGCGGAGTTGGGTTCATGCAGTTCCCCTTATTGGAGAAAGGAGTGGCCATATCGCAGTATATCCCCTGGCCCCTGATGGATAAGTATAATTTAAGATGTCAACTCCCCAGTTTAATAGCGGGTGTGGGAAAATGTATTTATGAACTAGAAAAGATGACAGGAGAAAATACTCAAACTATAGCGAACATCAAGGTCTCCTAGCAGTCATTCATGGGGAAAGGGCTCATGACATTTGGACGAGAACAGGTTACTCAAGTCACGGCGCAGAATACAGCTCATGACGGAGCGCCATTTAATAATTGTAGGGTGGCTGTTTGGAAAGCGCTTTGGGTACAGTATCCTGATACGTCAGATATGGGTGCAATTATGGCACGTAAAATGAAAGATGATGGAGATCTGCTTGCTTACATTCAAAGTATTCAGGAACGGTGCACTTTGGAAATGCGAGAGCCGTGGCGGAAATCATTGCCAGTATTGTACCACATTCTGTTTCAGGGATTGCCAGAGCAGGTACAGAGACAGCTCAAGAAGCTAGTGGGAATGGAAGTGAAGCCATGGGCAGAGATACAGTTGACTATCGCACATCATTGCCAATTATTGCAAGAGAAAAATAAGTAGAAGGAAGATGCTAGGAAACTTGAGGAGGCTAAGTTAGTCCAGAAGAAATTGTCAAAATGTGCCATAGCAGGGGCGGTACTGACAAGCGGAGAAGGGTCAGGAACGCAGCAAGCAGTGGGCATATCGCAGACAAACAATCAATGCCAATCAGATCAAGGAGGGAATGGGTTCACGCCGTGAGGCAGAGCAATGGGTTTCAGAGGAAAAGGTGATTTCCAGAATAATCAGGGTGGCTTTCAAAATAACCAAGGCGGGTATCAGAACATGCAGAATGATAATCAAAATATGCAAGGAGGGCAAATTAGAAGACTCCCTCTTGTATGTTGGACATGTGGCATGACAGGGCACACTGCGCAAACCTGTGGGAGCCAAGGGTATGTACAGAATGGGCAATTCTCAAGCTTATCCTCCAGCATATAGCCCACAAAATAGGGATAGGTTTGCACAAGATCAGACAGTGTATCAAGCACAAGCACTGCAAATGCAACAGGCTTTGTAACCACAGCAAGCACCATTGAATCCGCTGCAAGGGAAGTCATAGCATGCACCCATGCAGATACAGCAGAGTGCAAACACAGGATAGTTGTTGACACCTAGAGTAGGGGGTGTCACTGTTGTGGGAGGAAGTCCTTTTACAGGTATGGGAATAAGCATGTACCAACAATAGGTCAGCTCACAGGGTGACTTGATGTGTTAAGTACTATCGGTAACACCGAACCCCCAAGAGGAACAATGGGCTGATGTTACCATAGGAGGCAAATCTTTTTCTTTTTTAGTGGATACTGGGGCAACTCACTCATGTATACTAGAAGGAAAATATCCGTTATCGGGGAAATGCCATGAATGCTCAGGGCCTCTCTGGAGCTACAAGCAGAGTTCCTTTTACTGATGAATTACCAGTCTCTTTAGGAGAGTGTGATGTGTCTGTTCCATTATTGTATTCACGGCAGACACCAGTTAATATTCTGTGCAGAGATTTAATGACAAAGTTAAATATGACGATTTCCTTTACTGATGAAGGCATCTTGTGTTTCACTCCAGGGAGGGACATTATCTAAACGTGGCTGAATTTATAATGGTGTTTACAGGGCAAATAGCTCTGCGAGGGATGCCATTTGAGACCAAAGTCATGGCTACCCGGCATAGTGGGAAAGACAATGAGAATACCTGATGAGTTTTTTGTCAGGCCATGGATACCTATGGACGAAGAGGGGGGCAGACTATTCCCTTAGGATTAGTTGAAGCCATAGTACGAGGGGACCAGGCCATTCTTGAAGGAAATGATGATGAAGGCAGGCCATGGAGAACAGTAATTGCCATTGAGGAAGGGTATAGATTGACTGACTTCACTGACAAGGATATGTTTAGAGATGATCCATCAGATGATGAAGTGATAGTCAAGATGTGTGTTACATATTGTATCAAGATAGAGAAAAGAGAGGTCCCACAGTGAATGATGATAGTACAGCAGCGTCCAGCATTTTTTTATGAGGACATGGAAAAAGTACCAACCTCTTTATGGACTACAGGCACCTATGATATAGGCCTATTGAGGGGGGTGGGAAAAGTTAAGATTAAGCTTAAACCAGGAGAAATTTAATCTCGAGCTCGGCACTCTCCAATGTCTCAAGAGGTGGATGAGGGTATTTTTAAGACTATGGGCCTCATTACACGGTAGGCGGTGGACCAAGGTGCTATTAGCACCTTGGTCCATGCCGGTAAAATACCGGCACTGCCTTGGTGGAAAGGGGAATTACCGCCCTATTCCACGGTTGGCGGGGCGGTAATTCCCCCTTCTCCCATTGCCCTTCCCCATTCCCATTTTTGCCACATAGGGCTCGATGGGAATGGGGAAGGTGCTAATTACGGTGCCGCAAATTGCAGTACCGTAATTAGCACCCTGGTCCCTTTGCGGGTTGGTTTTTAACGCCTGCTAAAGAGCAGGCGTTAAAGTACCAACCCGCAAAGGGACCTCGTAGTAAGGCGGTAAGGGTTTACCGGTGCCCTTACCGGTACCGGTAAACCCTTACCGCACTACGTGTAATGAGGCCCTATATCAGCTATGATGGAACAGGGTATCTTGGTGACGTCAGAGTCTCTGTGTAACACTGCTGTGTACCCTGTGAAGAAATCGAAAGGGGGGTGTGAAGATTAATTCAGGACATGAGGCCAATTAATCTGATTGTAGAGGCAGAGTTTCCTCTAGATCCAAATCCTGAAACGATTTTATGTGGTATCCCTACAGAGGCACAATATTTCACGGTGATTGACTTGAAAATGCATTTTTCTCAATCCTGTTGCATAAGGACTCGCAAAACCTTATATCATTTATGTTTTGTCAGACTAAGCTGAAGAGTACTTGTTTGCCCGAGGGGTACTGTGAGTCTCCATCAATCTTTAATAGGGTCCTGCAGATGGACCTGAGCAATATTGATTTGAAAAGTGTTGTGCTGCAGTACGTAGATGACATTTTAGTTTGTAGCACGACAGAAGATGAGTGCAGACAAGGTTTGGTTCAGTTGATGACTATCCTAGCAGACAAGGGATATAAAGTAGACTAGGAGAAATTGCAATATTGTCAGGAGGAGGTGTTGTACATAGGACAGTTAATCTTGCATGAGGGAAAGAAAGTAACACCTGAAAGAGCTGAGGCGATTATGAAAATACCAAAACCGCACACTATAAAGCAAATTCAGCAGTTTCTGGGATTGTGCAACTATGTTAGAGCATGGGTATTTGATTATTGTTCAAACACGAGACCCCTTTTGCAGGCTTTGAAAAAAGCCCTATTGAACAAGGAGAAAATAGAATGGACTGAGGAAATGGAGGGAATGTTTGAGGAATTGAAAGAAGCAATTTGTAGAGCTCCAGTTTTCAGAATTCCCAATTATTCTGAGGAGTTCTATCTGTTTTTGCATACAAATGGGACAGTTATGACAGCAGTGCTTACACAGAGGACTACACTAGGGTACAAACCTCTGGCATATTATAGTGGGATTTTAGATCCAGTTATGAGAGGACACTTTCCTTGCGAACAATCACTGGCAGCAGCCGCGTTCGCTGTTGAGAAGTCTACAAACATTGTGATGGGGTGTTCCATGACTTTATTTGTTGAGCATGCTTTGTTTGCTGTTTTGGAGAAACCTAAGGGTAGACTGACATCTCAGAGGGCTTCTGCAAATGAGGTAGTTATATCGAATCCAGCTATTAAAATAGTTAAGTGCAGAATAGTGAGCCCTGCCACGTTTGTAGCCAAACCTGTGACAGCGGATGTGCATGTGCATGATTGCGGTATTTACAAAGAGTTCTATGATGAGATCCCAAGGGTAAAGGAGAATACTCCGGCAGGAGGGAGGTTCTCTTCATTGACGGGTCAATCAAAATTGATCAAACTGATGGGGAAAGGCATTCAGGTTCAGCTGTGGTAAGGCAAGCATAAGGGGAGGAAGTGACGGAGTACAGTGATTCCACCTAGGTGACGTCAACCGTACATGCAGGGCTAGCACGTTGGAAAAGGAGGGGCTATCTCCAAGTGGACGGTACTCCTGTGCAACACGCAGCATTGTTGGACAGGCTTATTAAGGCACTACAGCTCAAACACAGTTAAAGGAAAGTCAAGTCAGTGCTCCTCAGAAGAGCAAGAATTGTGGAAACGGAGGGGGTGTTCTCTATCCCCCTCTGAAGCATTGTGGGGACAGGACAGCCCTGGAAAGCTGGTGATGCATGTACCCTTATTGAAGGTAGCGCTTGAACAGCTGCACTACCCTGCACATGTAACTAGGGAAAACCTTGCAGCAGCTATTGCGGAGGTGTTAGGCAACATTGTATTCAGTACCCTTTGGGTGCACTACAACAACCCTGACCTCCTGGCAATAGAAACCCAACCTTTGGTATAAGTCTGCACTACACAGGTTGGTAGCGGGTGGAGCAGCCAGGCTTATCTCAAGAGGGGTCAATGTGAGCTGTAGGGGAGTAGGGGAGTTACACAGAGATTTACAGTGACAAGTTTTTAAATAATCTCTTACACACAAGGGTTCTTGATAAAACAATTATTAGTTTGTTTATCAGTCAGTTAGAATAAGCCTTCTTCAGAAAGGAGCACTATATAACACCACACAAATATACTTGAAAAATACACAGTCTTACTTATCTAAATCAGCAGATACCCATTTGAGATGACACACATGCACTACCTGCATACTTAGGTGACTTCAATAGCTAGGGTGCTGTTGGCATTAATATATGACTGTTGCATTTAGAATAGTCTTGGGAGTAGTGTTAAAGAGAAGAGAGTTCAGAATAAAACACATATTCACACAGTTATTCTCAAGTAGGTAAGTACTTTCAATACAACCCACCAATGCAAAGTCAGTTAACCATTTCCTGGAAGGAAGGCAAAACACATAAGCAGAAGAGAGAAGAGTCATTCAGGGAGCCTAGGCCAGGCAATGTTAAGTTAGCAAAACTCAAGGTGAACTGAAGCACTTCTTGCAGGTAAGTAGAAAGTCTTTTCCAATGTTTAAAAAGTCTTAGTAGTATAGAAGAAAATCAAAGTAGGGCCAAGCTGATTAGGCTTGTGAAGTAAAGAAGCTGTAAGCCACTCTACACATGCAACCAAGCAAGTCTCCAATGAGGACAAGTGGCTACACAACAAGAGGTAAGTCCTCTTAGACTTTACAGTACCTTTAGGTTGAAGAAAAAGTGCAACAGATGACTTCTGTTCCTATGCAGCTCTGCAGATCTCGCTGTTACTGTGCCTCAGTCGTGGGGACAAGAGGGAGGACTTCTGGGGACTCCTGCACTGCAATGGGAGGGCCACAGCTTGCAACCAGCAAACTTCAAACAAGTGCCTGTTTGGTGCTTCAGCTCCTCGCGTCTACCGCAAATAGCAACACTGCGGTTCCTGGCTGTCGAGATGGGCTTTCCTTGCTTCTGAGGTCCCGCACTCTGTTAAGGGGGCTGAGGTTTGGTCAGTCCTGCTTCCTGGTAGTCCGGAGGATCTTCCTGGAGCTCTGGGCCAGCTTAAAAGCAACACCCACGAACTGGTGTTCTTCTCCCTGGCCATATGGTTACAGCAACGAATGCAGTGGATACTCGACCAGCGTTGAGAGGATGTCCAGGTGGCTTGCTTTGGAGTTGATTGGTCCCACCAACTCAAAGGGAGAAGTCGTCCTTGCAGGAGCTTCTCTGTCGATACAAATTTGGGGTTTCAGCACAGCAGTAGGGCTTCACCAGGCAAACCAACGGTCCAGGAGTTGCAGCAGGCATCCTCTTCAAGTTCTTCTTCAGATTCATTCGTCCAGTGGTCGACTCTGCCTTCCAAGCCAAAAAGCCTTGCCTTTTATGCAGCTTGCTCCCATTCATTCCAGTCTAGCTGTCAGTCACCCAACAGGGTGACTGTCCTTGCCATACAGCCAGCTGGCCAATCACCACAGAGTGCATTCCTGTCTCCTAGGAGACTACGCAGAGGGAGTTTTGGGCACCCTGCTCGCTTCCTGCCCCCGCCAGACACCCTGGAGCCAGAGGCAGGTTTCACTCGTGAAGCTCGCCAAAGACAAAACAAACAAAGGGACCAAACCTAGTTTGGCGCGCAGAGTAAATCTCAAGAAGGACCTTTCCACAAAGAAATGGCAAAAAAAGAAGACGCCACCATTTTGACAAAAATGGCAACCATGGGTGCTTTACCATGGCTGCGAACGCAGCCCGCGGTAAAATCCCATAATGGTAGTAAAAAGTAAACCACTGCCACCAGCCATTCAGTGAGGGAAGGGTCACATAAAAATGTTGCATGAGAAGCTAGACAAAGGGGATACTAAGGAACCCTTCCAACAGCCTATAGTAAGATAGTGTGTGCTGGGTCGAGAAAGTTACAAATGTAAGTAGAGTCAATTTAACTTTACTGCTCTGGGAAACAGTAGTTTATCCCAGAGAAGGTATTTAAACCTTTGGGAGATCTGAAAGACTTCCCTGTGTCACTGCACTCAAGGTGCTGTGTGACACAATGTAAAGGATGATGACTATGGAGTTTGTCAGACTCCACAACCAAAAGAAACACAGTGTACAAAATCACATTAAAACACATGAGAGAGTTGGAAAAAGGGTCTCACTCTCTCTAGGGTAAAAAAATTAAGTCCTCAAAATCCAGCAAAGTTGCTGGGGGTCTCTAAGGTAGAGGGAACTAGTACCTTTCTGAGAATTCTCCCTAACAGGGGGACTGGTTCGTACCGAACCTTTTAGAACACGTTGCCTTTGATGTAGTAAATTGCATCGTGTGTCAGAAGTTTACTGCTGGGCCCACACTGCGAACAATCGGAGGAGTAATTCCTCGACCAAACGGTCCTTTTCAGCATTTACATATCAACTATGTCGATATGCTGCAAGTATGTTATGGATATAGGTATATGATAGTGGTGGTGTGCCCCTTTTCGAGATGGATTGAATCTGATCCATGTACACACTCTGATGCCACTTGCGCAGTGAAGTTTTAGTTTGAGGAGTCTTTCCTATATGGGTAGTATGTGAGGTGCTGAGATCCGACAATGGCCCCCATTTTGTTAATGAAGTATTCAAACAGATTAGCTTATTGCTTAGCATAAAACACAAGTTTTATTCTGCTTATCACCGGCAAGTGAACGGGATATGTCAGAGACTCAATGGTCTTCTCAAAGAGAGAATTGTTGAACTTAAATTGTCACTGAAGAAGGGATGGCTGTACTGCCTCACACCCCATGAGCTAGTTACAGGAAGGCGAATGAGAACACCACTGTCACCTCTATTGAGGAGTAGAAGTGATGCCCAGACAACTGCAGAATTGTTAGGAAATGAGCTGCGTGCATATTTAACATGTATGACCACTAGTATCTCTGTCAGTTCAGATCAACTCAAGCATAAGGGGTGTCGGTCTCAGGACACAGATGAAGAGCATTCAGCAACTGGATCCAAAGAACTACCTGTACCTAAATTGTTTGCTGGAGATTCTGTTTGAATAGGCAACTTCACTAGGAAGTGGTACAAGCCCCGTTTCAGTGGACTATACATTGTTGAGAATATCACTCCCTCAGCAGTAAAAGTTCAAGAAAGGTGTGCCTGGACTTAGGCGACGTGAAGCCGTATGCTGGTGAGACCAGAACACCCCAACCTGATTTGGAAGCAAGACAAGACGAAGTAGTTCAGTATGTGCAGACTCGATCGATGACGAGGAAGAAGGATGCTAAGATTGCAGATTAAATAAATGTAAGTGTGCATTTGGACTGTGGCTTACCCCGAATACTCTTTATAGATATTTTAGCAGGAATGCGATAATTGACATTCCGGAGCCATAGAAATCTTTCTACTTGAACTTTTAGAAGGTGTTGGTGTGCAAACAATGCCAGACCTTGACTTCATATTCGATGATTGGAAGAGGGAGAAGTTCCCCAATTCTTTCCTCACCGGGTTTCTTTTTGGTTAGATTCATGGTCCTATCTGATGTCGATGTCCATAGACTACTTCTCATTGTCTCAGTTTTTATACTCCAAACTTACCCTGCTCTTTTTGGACATAGCACTGACATTCATACTTTTGTGCAGGATCCTAAGAACGGCCCTGCGATTAGAAGGTTGTTGGAAGCAATATTGAGCAAATTCAGCAGCTACCTGAGCATCTGACAAGGCTGCCTGATTAAAACGTTTTTTTCCTTTCTTAAAAAGTAGTACACAGGCACGATGTGGAGTATTGAAAATAATGCAGTTCCAGAAAATGAGCAGTCTCAACCACGTGTGGAGAGACACCAGCGGTGGCCTCTCATGTATTGGTGCATAATATATGTATACACAGCATCTACTATTGTTTTTCTGTTTTTGCTAATGCACTCTGATCACCTTGCTTGTCTCAGAAAGCTAGGAGTCCCCTTGATTCTCCCCACACCAGTGACCTATGCAGAGTTAGATGTTTCAAGGAAACCAAGGCCATATGTGATTATCCCTACACAAGTGACACATGTAAGGTCACCTATTTCTCAGACAAGTGTTCCTATGATTTCCCCTGTAGGAAGGTCTGTTTTGTAAATGCTCCATGATCATTTTGTGCACACTCACTGTACAAGAAAGAGACGCAAGAGAAGTGCAAGGGAGGATGATTATGAGGTAAATAATTATCTAGATAGTACAGCACATTTGGGGAACAACATGTGGTATCAACACATGAAGGAGGTAGAAAAGAGGACCTCTGAGGAGGATTGCTATGTTTGTGCTCTCCTACCTTATGTCCAAGATATTCATAGCTGTAGAAAAAGATGTCCCGGCAGCTCATTGCTTGACTCACCATGCAATCTGCCATACAAGAGATCAATTCCAGGGTCAAACAGCATTATTGGTATGGGTGACAGAATGGTCAGCTCCAGAGGAAGATGTTTATGTTCAAGATTTGAAGACAAGAGCAAGATCACACACTAGAGATCATGTGATAAGATACAAGCAGCCTGGAATGAAAGGAGCGGGTATCAGATGGGAGATAAACAAGAAGCTCAATTTTCAGGTAAAGCTGATGAAGAAATACAAAAATTTAAAGAGAGAGGACAGATGCAGATCTGGGGAACAGTACTTTCTCCAGATGGCTAGGAAGAAGGCATAGTTGTATGCAGAGCTGTGGCAATAACAGGAAATCACAAACCAGTTATAGATCATGTGGAAAAAGGATGCAAACATCTATGGCCAAAACTTGCAAAGTTGCTGACATGGTTCGAAGACAAAGGAGGCCCGTTGCAGATAGTGCCTCTGGCCAGTGCAGAGCTATGCTTCAGAAACAATGGCACAAGAAAAGTTGGAGAGAATCAGCAGTGCAGTCAAATCTTCAATGTACCAGGAATGAAGGATGGAACAGTAGTGATAATGGACCACTACTGGGCCTGTGGTTCCATAGCATATATGAAGCTGATATGCTCCATAGTGATTGTCCATGTTCCAGCATTGGTAATACCAAAGAGTGACCTGAACATTGGAGAATTTCCAAAAGCACATGCTCACTTGAGAAAGAGGAGGTCAGTTGGATTTCTCAATCGAAGTAAGAGAGAACCTCTTCTTAGCTAAATCAATAGAAGCTTTCAATGACATTCCGTATGAACACAGGTTGTTCAGCCAGACTTGAGCAATATTCATGACAATATTTATGCCAGGGATCCAGGCGATGTCAAATGCCAGATTGATAAAGATAACCAGATGGGAGCTCCTGCAGAGGATCAACACTACAATAAAGGGATTCAATGCTATCAAAGAAGATCTGAGAGCCATAAGACTGATCACTCTTCAGAACATATATGTCTTGGATATCATTACAGATATGGATGGTGGTGTTAGTGCCAAAATCAGAGAATCATGTTGCACATTCATACTCTCTCATGATGAAGAGAATGGGAACTTGACAAAGTCCATAACGATGTTGACGACCTTACATGTCAAGATGGAAGATGAAGTACAAGACATTGCTGATGACAGCTGGTTTGCATCGATCTTCTCATGGGTTCCACAATGGATGGCGAATATCTTCAAGTTTCTTGGAGCTTTGTTATTGAGGATTATGTTTGGATTCTGTGTGATCAGAATAATAATCACACAGTGCAAGAAGACGGCAAAGAAAGCAACAAGAATGAAGATCATGATTGATGTCGAGCCTGGGTTTGGACCCAAAGAGCTGACAGATGAAGAAATCAGAGACTATGTAACGTCCAGTATTCCTGCACCAGAGGGAACAAAGTTCCTGTATCCGAGAGACCACAAGAAGTATGTGGGAAGATGGATCTACTGCAACCCGAATGGGCAATGCAGTCTTATGACTTGGAGTGTAGATGAACATGTGAAATAAGCAGGATGCCTGAAGGTAGTAATAAAGAGATGTACTCCAAAGAAGCACTTCTTCAGACGAGGATGTCTAGCTGTGTAGACTGATGGGAGAGTGGTCGATAAATCAACCAGAGGGGGGAGTGTAGAGAAGGAGCCAAGTGCCTCTACCGGAAGTCCCGCCCCCATTCTGGCTATATGTTGGCAGCCGGAAATTGCAAGATGTGCAAAGTCAATGATGGTACCTATACTGCAAAGAGTCCTTGAAACAAGGTATCCATTGAGAGAACCCTATATTTATCCATGAAGAAAGTATTGTCTTCTGAAAAAAGTTCTGTGAATGAAAGAGGAGACTGGTGAAATCACATGAAGAAGAAATGACGCACCTAGAAGAGATGCCAATGAAGAAAGTATATAGACCTTATAGAATCTGAATATAGGAATGTATAGAATCTGGATATTCCACAAAACATTTTTAGCAAACTTGTACCCTGTGAATGAAAGGGCTGGAAGTCAGGGCCTCCAATAGCCTGGTTATCTACTCAAGAAGATACAATGAACGTGAGAAGCGAGCAGAGATCCTGTTTGATGTGTAATGGAAAAATACTAAACGTGCCAGGTTTTCATCATTTATTAATATTAAATACATTGAAGAAGCTCAAAACGTGGTCTCTAGTCACATGGTCGGATGAAAATAGACTTTGGGCCGAGCTACACCGAGACCAGAAGATAAGGCCATGCCTTCACTCCCTTCTATTCTCAGGCTCAGTTAGCCTTCGCAAGGCAAAGTTCAAATGTAGTAATGAATGGCAGACCACAGGAGTGATGATGGATGTTAGGCTAATTGCGTGGGGAGACATGACCAGGTCAACCCCCCAACACCTGGGGTACCAGCTTGCGTGCTGATAGCAAGCAGAATGTTCCAGAAGGGTACATGCGTGCCAATCAATTGTAGAGGGCCATGTGGCAAAGAGCTCTATAGTTTGAGAAGCCGATAGAACATTGTGTATTAGTCTAACACGGAAGATGACTTGCACCTGGGGTGGGCTTAGTTGTCCACCTGAATGTAGAGACCCAATCACGATCCCTGCCCTTTTAGAAAGTGTACTTAGATGATCCCTTTCAGCCTAGCACATCCCCTAGTAGGTTATTTTTCCTCCCTTCTCCTGACTGTCTCGTCTCAAAGAGTTTCTTCTTTATTTCAAAGTTCTTTTAGTAGGCTATTTTTCAATTGCCTCTCGTCACCTTCTGCATCAGTTCTTGTAACTCCTTCAGAATGTTTTTGGGCTTACTCTCTTTTCTCTGGATAATGTTCAATGTATCCCCTTTTGCCCTCTGTCTTATCCTTTGATCCAGGCTGCTATGCCTTTTGGATTCCTGAGACATATACGTTCTTGGCGATTAATGTTCTCCCTCTCCTGAGGTGGCTTACTTAGCGTTTCTCCTTTATGGGCTCTACTGGCCTTCACTTCGTAGTCATAGGATTCTCTTTCTGAAATTCTCCACTCTGCACATCTTGCTTTATGAGACATTTTCCCATGGCATTTCTATGCAATGCTTAATGGTCTCTCTTATAGGTGTATTTGTGATTCTCTCTCTCTCTGTTACAATTCCAGTGTGCCACGTTTCTATTGCAAATCTTGTCAAATTCAGTGGGATGAGTTTTTACTGATGTATAACGATTCCCTGGTGCCCTCCCGGTTCTCCCATTCTCCCTGTTACCTCTGAGTTGGCAGGGATAGATCTTGGGGACCGCACTTGCTTGGGTTCTCTTCTTTGGCTCTCTCTTGAACTCCACCAGCGTCCGCTTTTGGTCTACTCCTTCTCTGTGACCAGGTATGGTGGTGGGTAACTGGACACCTCACTTTTCACTTAGCGTGGTCGTTTTGGCATCTTTGGATGGAGGCACTGCCCACCACAAATCTGTTGTGGTCAAACCACCACCAGGACTCAGATTCCGGCCTCCATCATTTCACTCTTGCGTTCAGACCACTTCTGAAAGTCGTGGGCTCTGTTGCTCTCCTTGGCTCCACCTCCCTCAGCTGTCACACTTTCAGGAGGTTTCCCCCGCTTATGCTCTTTCTCGGCTTCATCTCTCCTCCGCGTGTCCTTCTCTTCCAGTCTGCTCGTCTCAGTTAAATGGAGGTTTCTCCTTAAAGAGACAGATTCTCCTTCTTGTTCGGGATGACATATTGTGACTTTGTCTTCAGGCAAATCTCTGAATTTCATACTGTTCTTTATTTCTGACAGTCCCATATATGCCACTAAACTAAGGCAAATGGTTCAAGGAGTTCCTTACAGGGACGGGAGTCCTTGTCCCCGAAGGGGGAGTCTCTCCCAGTGAGGTCCCACTTACCTCAACCCCTAGGAATGGTGTTGCGGAGTGGGTTCACCTTCCTAGCCTCACGGGTGGTCGCCATTGGGGGAAAGGAATGAATTCCCTGGATTCATCACAGCCCCCTTTGAGCTGCAACTTGTCGTTTGGTAAAGTGGTCATTTGTAAAGCTTACATTTAGGATGACGACACCAAGACAGGCATGAGAATTATTGATTCAGGTTGTTTTATCTCTCTAGAAAAAAAACTGAGTTGTCAAAGAGAAATCTGGCTTTGTCTTTCTCACTGTGTTCTTGTCCTGCTCTCCATACTTCTGTTTGCAGCTTGCTGAAAATGGACGTGCGCGCAAGAAAGGGAATTTAACAACTCCCGTGCCTTCCTCTCAAAGTTGTTATGTTATCTTGCATTTGCATAGTGCATCCTGCCTTATGTTATGGCGTTGCAGTGCTGTAGCTGGGTGTCCCTTCTGGGGAACATAGTCCAAGAGTCTAAAGGAAGTGCATGCAGCAGTAGGGGCAGAGAGGAAGAGATTGTGCAAAAAGGGGGAGGATAGATAAGAGGGTTGAAAAGTCTTGAGCCGGAAAAGACTATGGGCCGGTTTCTCAAAAATTAGTGCAAATGAAAGGAGCGCAGAAAATACGCTCCTTTCATTTGCTCTCATTGTTGACATGCTCAAGTCACCCTATTTTTAAAGGTGTCCTGAGCATTTCAATAGGGGCTGGACAGTAGCTCAAAGATGCACTGTCCAGACCCCTTGCATACAATAGTGTTGGACAGGGGCGTAGGAGACACGTAGGAGCACATAAAATCTGAGGGGGGACAGGGGACATCTTGGGGACTTTGTTTTATTTATTTATTTATTGTGTTTTATCAGAGGTCGAAGTGGGCGGGAGCGGTCGGGAGCGGTGCTCCCATACTTTTTATTTTTAAGTTTCATTGTTCCTATACTTTTATTTGAAAAAGAAACCGTTCTGGAATGGTTTAGTTTTAAAATAAAAGTGTAGAAAGAAGTTGAATCTTGCACTTAATAGCAGGTGTGTTTGTTTCAGGTTTGGATTGTGTGTGGGAGGGGGGCCAGGGATGGGGTTTGTGGGGAGCGGGGCTGGCCAGCAGAGAACATAGCTCCACTACTTCTTTTCGCACACTTCGACCAATGGTTTTAGTCAAAAAACTCGATTTTTCACAAAATTAGACTTAAAATAGCAGTACCTATTAAATTACAAATATCACTGTATAAAACAAGAGAAAACAAGAAAAGAAAACAGAAGAAAATTAAAGGATGCAGCAGCAAAGAACATGTCTTTGTATGTTGCATTTCTGGATTTTTCATCTGACTATGAGCTCATGATAAGAGAGAGGAAATAACAATTACTTCCAGTGGGCCACAGCTAGGACGCCAGCTCGTTAAGAGGCAGATCACCTGTAAGTGGACTCCTGCCAATTAAAGGAGTTGCAGCCTTTTCTACCAACTGCAAGTTGCTACTTTTTTTGTGTGAGGCAAGGAGACGTGTGTGTCTCTTGGAATGGAAGGATGGGGGTTTCAAAGAAAGAGGAAATCTTGTTTGTACCTCTGAGTAAGCCCTGTTATGGGAATAGAGGGACCAAGTGTGTGATGTTGCTGCTTTGACTGTCCTCCGGGGGTGGGGGATACAGCAAGCAAGGAGGATGAGCGATCGCAAGCCCACCCCATTATAAGTACTTCCCAGGTCTGCGGCCAGATGTGTCGGACCCGGGGGATGCCTAGTAGGTGGGGTGTATGTGGACCCAGGGGGGTGGCCAGAGGGGCAGCCCGCTATGTGCTCTACCCCTCTAGCGCCCCTGCGAGGGCCGGGCCAGCCTTGCACGATGAGTCTGGTCCCTCTTATTCCATCTCATGCTGGCTTCAGCGCCTAGCCTTTCTTTGCCTTTGTTATTCTGAATGCAGAGCTGGAGTCTCTTCCTTTCTTGTTTAACATTTGCTGCAAAGCCTGATCTATTTGATTCCCTCGTATGTTACTAGGACGGCAGAGCATGAGTCCTCTGCCTTGTTACATTATTCAAAGAGCCCCTCCGGCCTTTCTTTGCCTCTCCCTTGTCTCACTGCTTGCTTGCTTAATACATACCTCCTTGCTTGAACACTCAACATATTCTCCCTAACACAGCAATGGCAGCTGCAGTTTGTCTTAACTTCTATTTGTTCCGTGTCTTGAATTGGCCTCTTATTTCCGCTTTTCTGTCTGCTGCAGGAGAAAGGCATTTGCCAGTCACTGCCATGATGGTTCTACCTGGACATAAGAGGGCAACAGCTAGCCAATATTGGAAGAACATGGGCATATTATGCCAGAGACTGGCAACTGCCTTCCTAATGCCTACACAAGAGTCACAACTCTTGCCTTTGTTTCTAACAGTATTTCAGTGGGTGAAGAAATGCGAGAACACACATATTGCTTATAAATGAAGGGGATGATGTCACACTTGGTTAAGACATTTTGATCACGCCAGGAGCTAATTTCCAGCCGCAATGAAGCGATTACCTTTTAGACTTCTGGCTTTAAATAACGTTAGTATCACCTGGAAAGCACAGAGGTTGCTCAACAGGGTTCCTGGAGCACAAGGGGTACCCTACTCGTGGGCATGGATTATTGGAGGGCATTCTTGCCCTGGTTTGGAGCCTTGCCCCTACAGCCATGATGGGGGAGGGGCCTATTACTTTTGGTTGTACGTACCCTTTGAGGGTGGGCAGACATTGCCTCCTGCTTTAGCCCACTAACAGCTCTGCTTTGCAACTTTATCATACATACCTGTCAGGTGGCATGTAACTCAATGCTACTGCCCTGTTATCAGCCTCAGAAGTCTGGAATCCTTTGACACATCAACTAGGGTACAGGCTTGCCACCTGAGACTTACCCATGTCTGAGTCAGCATCTGTCGCCCTGTGGGGAAGACACACACAGAAAGAGCAGGGCACAGCACCCTTGTGGGTTGTTCACCCTTCTTCCTCGGGGTGGGCACAATTCACTCCGCAGAGAAAGTGGCACATGCTGGGCAACATCTCCCACTTTGACAATGTCACCCAAAGAGTTAAATTAGCCATTTGAAATACCTCTGTCGACTTATTATTGCACAATCCACACTGATGGGTTTAAGCACCTGCTTAATGTGAGATGGCAATTAAGGGCATTTGCCAACGCACTCAAGAAGCACAGGACACCCTCTTACCGCGACATGCCATGCTCACTCATTCTGATCACGAATTGCCATTTATCTGGGGTAATGTTAAATGTATTTATTTATTTATTACATGTGTAGCATCACACAAAACCCCCAAGCATCAAGGCACAAAGTAAACTGCATGCAGTGGACCACTTCCATTGGCTCACGTTTTTACTTTTCAGCTGCAAAATGGAAGATTTTAGCAGAAAAGGCAGGTGAAATCACATTGCTTTTCCACTTTGTAAGAGTGTAAATACCTTGCGCAATTAGCGATTGCTAGCGGAATTGACAATGGCTTACTCTAGACTCTGCCCGCTTTTACCAGGTTTAATTTCCAAGCAGATCCCAGAGGAATCCCTTTCCTTATTTCCAGCATGAGAATCCATGCTGGCAGTAAGGCCGCATTTGTCTGGTGGAGCGGGAAATACAGGGGGTTCTGGTGTGTCCACTCGGCTCCCGAACTGCACCCAGAAAATGCATGAAAACCTGGCCAATTAGAAAAAGCAACATTAATAGTGTTTTCTACCACTTTATCTGAACCAATTGACCTGGAAAATGCTGTGTTGCATTGGAAGCTGAATGCATTCACTCTGCCTATTATCCCACCAGAAGATTAAGCCAGGTGCTGAACACAGGTGTTATATATTCCTGTGCACAATCTGCATTTGGAGCATTAACTAACTGAGCTACCTTACAAATGATATCTCCTCTGGGGCTTTACCGTCTTAACCCCTTAACTGACATGGGTATTTCCCCCCAGTGCCAAGGCCTTTTTTGGTGATTTCGGTATGTCGCCATTCAATCCCTTGTAAGCCCCTTTTTCCCACATGGAGGAGGTCGTAACGCCACCCAAGAATCCTAGTTTGCTGTAGGGGGGTGAGAGAAAATAACCAAAAAGGAGAACATTTGGGGTTTTTTCAGAAAATGCCAATAACATGTTGTACAAAGAAGCCTGTGGTGTTTTCCTTGTAAGAGCTAGGAACAAATTTGCTTGCTCTGCTGGATTCACCATTTTCCAGGCTTTCAAGAACAGATTGAGTGGAAACCAAAATAACATATTTTGATATGCTAATCAGCCGTTTTGTGAGAGGTAGGCGATTTTGGTGTTTTTTGTCCAATAGGACATGCATGGACGGAATGGAAGAAAAGGGTAGGAAAGCTGATTGGGAAGCCAGAAAGGCATACATTTCTGAAAAGTAGACAATATTCCAAGTTCAGCAAGGGGTGATTTGCGCAGGTCCGGCAACAACTATGTAGGGAAAGAGTCCATAGTTTGGGGGGAAATCGGGAAAATGACAGAAAGAAAAACAGAACTTCCGCACATTTCACTCTGGTCACCCACCGAAACACGCAGCCAACAACACATGACCTACCTTCCCGCATTCCCACAGGTTTCCTGACGAAAACGGTAAGCACATGTGTGGGTGCACCTACCTGGGTGCAAAGGGAAAAGCCTAAAACACTGTTAACCCCAAGTCTTTTCGCACAGCAGATTTTCAGGAATTTTGCTCATGTGGACAACCTACAGATTTGGGCCTAGGGTGTCGAAGTCACGAAGGAAAACAGGGAACCCCATGCATTTCCGAAAAGAAGACACGCATGGGAATCCACAGAGGTCTGACTTGCGTGAATCGCCCCATAATTGATGACCCACAATCCCTGACAAAGTCTGAAATTTGGTGGAAAAAACACAATTTTCACTTTGTCTGTATTTGTGGGTAATACATTCTGGGGCAATTTGTGCAAGTCAGACCTCTGTGGATTCCCACGGGTGTCTTCTTTTCGGAAATGCATGGGGTACCCTGTTTTCCTTCGTGGCTTTTACACCCAAGGCCCAAATCTGTAGGTTGTCTCCCCAAACCCTTTGGGGGTTACCAGTGGTTTAGCCTTTTCCCTTTGCGCCCAGGTAGGTGCACCCACACATGTGAGGTACCGTTTATGTCGCGACACCTGTGGGAACGCGGGAAGGTAGGACATGTGGTGTTGGTGACATGTTTCGGTGGGTGGCAAGAGGGAAATGTCTGAAAATTGTAGTTTTTTCACCAAATTTCAGAATTTGCCGGGGATTGTGGGTAATACATTCTGGGGCGATTCGCGCAAGTCAGACCTCTGTGGATCCCCACAGGTGTCCTCTTTTTGGAAATGCATGGGGTTCACTGTTTTCCTTGGTGGCTTCGACACCCTAGGCCCAAATCTGTATGTTGTCCACATGAGCAAAATCTGCTCTGCCGAAAGGCTTGGGGTTACCAGTTGGGTTAGCCTTTTCCCTTTGCGCCCAGGTAGGTGTCCAGACAAAAACGTTACCTCACATGTGTGGATGCACCCACATTTGAGAAAAGGGAAAAGGCCTACCCGCTGATAACCCCAAGCCTTTCGGCAAAGCAGATTTTGCTCATGTGGACAACCTACAGATTTGGGCCTAGAGTGTCGAAGCCATCAAGGTAAACAGAAAACCCTATGCTTTTCCGAAAAGAAGACACCCGTGGGCACCCCCCTTTCCACTAAAAACATCCAGGGTGGTTTAGTAACCCCCACACCCACCCAAAACAAGTTATCATTATTTTTGTTTTTGTTTTGCCTCTTTCCTAGGGGAAGATTGTGCTAGCAATCTGCCCCCAGGGAGGGCTACATGAGATGCCCCCCATCCATTTGGGGTGGGGGGGAGAGGGCCACCCACTTTCCACTAAAAACATCCATGGTTGTTCAGTGGCCCCCCACTCCCACCCAAAACAAGTTACAATTTGTTTTATTTTTGTTTTGCCCCTTTCCTAGGGGCAGATGGGCACATATGTGTGGGCATCTTCCCGGGGGGGGTGGGGTAAAACGTACTGCCCCACGCTTGTGGGGTGGCTCTGCCAATATTTGCAGTGGCCTCCCCCCACCACAAATGGATGGGGCCATCTTGTGTACCCCGGCCCCCGGGAAGGCTACATAAAACACAAAAATTCCTGGTGGTCTAGTGGGCCCCCCACCCCCACTCAAAACAAGTTATAATATATATATATATTTTTGTTTTGCCCTTCCCTAGGGGTAGATGGGCACATGTGTGTGACCGTCTGCCCCCACAGGGGTGGCAAAACGTACTGCTTGGGGGGTGGGGTGGCTCTCCCCTCACCCCAAATGGATGGGGGCATCTCATGTACCCCTTGCTAGGGCCAGAAATCTGCTGCCAGGGAGGGCTACATGAGGTGCCCCATCCACTTAGGGTGGGGGGGGAGGGTCACCCCCCTTTCAAACACAACAAATCCTGGTGGTCAAGTGGGCCCCCACCCACCCCCACCCAAAACAAGTTATAATATATATATTGTTGTTGTGCCCTTCCCTAGGGGCAGATGGGCACATGTGTGTGGCCATCTGCCCCCAGGGGGGGTCAAAACATACTGCCCCAGGCTTGGGAGGGGTGGCTCTGCCAATATTTGCAGTGGCCTCTCCCCCCCACCCCAAATGGATGGGGGCATCTGCCCCCAGGGAGGGCTACATAAGGTGCCCCCCATCCACCTTGGGTGGGGAGGAGAGGGCCACCCCCCTTGCAAAAATCCCTGGTGACCAGTGGTCCCACCCGCACCCGCCCCACCCAAAACTACATTTTTAAAAACAAATCCTTTTTTTTGTTTGCCCCCCTTCCCTGGGGGCAGATGATAACCCAGCTGCCCCCAGTGTATTGCCCACATGCTTTAGGGGACAGGGGGGAGAGGGCAGCTTACATAGTAAGCAGCCCATCCCCCCATTTCAAAAATAGATCCCTGCATGACACACCAAACACATATTCTGGGGGGGATAAATGATATTACATCCCCCCACTTAGAATTGTGGGGGGGATTTGTCCCCCCTGTCCCTCCAAATCCTACGCCCATGGGTTGGGAGCATGTTCCTGAGACGGATGAATGACAGTTTCCCAGCAACCCTGCATATTTCATTGAGATGGGCCATTAAAGGGTCTGTTTTAGTGGAATACTTAAGTTTAAAAAAAAACATTTGTATCCCTATCTGGTGCATGTATATGCATTTGTGACAGCCGCTGTTTAAACCGCAGCTGTCACACTTAAGAAATAATCATAAGGGGGTCAGAGAAGACCCTGTTACGATTTGCACCTCCCCCTGTGCGTGTTTCAAAAAACACAGAGGGATGAACCTCATTTCTTCCCATTTAAAAGCATATCCTGTTTGTGAATTCGGGATGCACTTTTAAATACGTAGAAATACCCCCTTATTTGCACAAATGCTCAAAGGTGGTTAAAGGGGATGATAGATGCACTCATCTATTTGCCCTTTGTGAATTGAGCTGCTCCTTTTTGGGCAGAATTGAGCAGATGCGCTAGTGCCTCGCCTCACTTGTGCCGAAAAAGGTCTAGAGAATGTGACCCTATGTGTACAACTGGACCAAACGCTTTTGTTGGAATTCGAGTTTATTCAATGGGGCGCAGCTCAACGAGAGAGGGATAGCACAGGAGAAACATGAGAGCAGAGTGATGGGGCAAATCTCGGATTGCCAGCTCAGTCGCGCTTGTATATTACAGACACTCAGGGGCTTTATGATATCCGGGCTGCAATTATGTGGGGTGTCATTGGTTGTCAGGGGTGCGAAGTGGAGGGAAGGTAACTGGGAAGGGGGATTGAATGCCTCTTTGCGGATTATGACTCTGCGAGGCCCCTGATGCAGCATATATGGGGAAGGCGTCATATGCCTGCGCCAACAGATGAATGACGCTGTAATTGCACCCAAGTGAAGAAAGATACCGGATATACATGAATAAGCAGGGCATAATCAGGGACCTAGGACCGCTGTGCCACACAGATAGGGAACTCATTAGTCAACTCGATCCCACTAATACTATCACTAGTGCAATACTAATTGAGGTTCACCTCCCTAAAAAGGACTGCCTGTCACACTAAACCAAACAGAATAGTCTACTCAGTCACACTTAACTCTCAAAGGCTTGGTGGTTGAACTCCCTTTTCATTTGAATGCTCCACTCTCCAGCAGCCAATATACAGTATTGCTGGGCCAGCAAGTGAGAAAGTTATGCAACATGGAGCACTGCAAGCGGCATTGTCTACTATCTCCTGCATGAATAGAAGATGCTTATTAATTTGGAAATGTTCCTACCTGGTCATCCGTCTCCTTGCTGTGTCTCAGTCATGCTTTCTGTTGCCTGTAGGAGGGCTGCTTGTTGTAAGTACAATAATGTTTTGTGTGAGAAGGCCACCAGACACATGGACTGAAAACACATTTCACAAAGCCTACTGACACTTGTAGTACATATGTGGCAATCAGCAATACCAAGGAGGTATTTGAAGGGTCGAGGACGCATTGCAAGCGTAAAGCTGTAAAGGAGGCAATTGAACGCTGCATTCAGTGAACATATAACCTCATCCCCTATTTATTAAAACATGGAAAAGTAAATGTCTATCCCTGTTTAAGTGATAGAAAATCACAGGCCTTTCATATCCCTTTCACGTCCCTGCTGGTTCTCATAGGCACTTTAATGTGCATGCTGTTTATAAATACAGGATGCACATTGGAATGCCTGGAAATGTCCCCTTCATCCCTGGATTTGTGAAACTGCTTATGAGATGAACAATTGCATTCAAATGTGTGCAGCTACACCAAACCAATAGACACTTTGCTTGGAGCTTGACCTTTGAACAGTACCCCATTGCGCCACAATCCACCCGTTGTGGCCACTGGCCAAAGCATACAGCAACACACAATGGCCACATTCCACAGGTAATGGCATTTGACCATAACCATGGCCTCATTAAGTCACCCTAAGTGACCACTGGCCATGGATTCTTCCCGCCTTCAAATTCAGACAAGATACCTGTGAGCATGTACCAAAAACATACACACACACATATGCATACACACACGCACGAGCACAAACACACACACACATGCACACACAGACATAGACAAACACACTCTTTTTCTCTCTCTCTCTCTTACTCTCTCTCTTTGCCCCGCTCTCTCTCTCTCTTTCATGTCAAATGAACATAAAGGAGTGGAGTGCGGGAGTGCAATAAGTGAGTGCAGTCTGCTGTGAGCAGGACATTTTCATTGTTGGCTGCAGTTTGCTGGAGGACTGGAATTAATGTGGCACTCCTTTAAAAAACCTCTGTAGTGCTGGAGCACTGCACGGGAGTGCGAGAACTGAGTGCAGTCTGCTGTGAGCAGGACATTTTCTTTGTTGGCTCCAGTTTGCTGGAGGAGCAAAATGACTGTGGTGCTCCTTTAAAAAGCACCCGCAGTGCAGAGCACAACGTGGGAGTGTGACAAGTGAGTGCAGTCTGCTGGAGTCTGAGTCTGCTGATGGAGACTGAGTTCTAAGTGTTTTTCTCAGCAACTGTCATAGTGAGTACTTTTTAATTATTAGACAATGCCGAAATTGTATGATCTCTGCAGTAAAATCCTTGGCATGCAGTTTAATAATTCTGCGACTACAATGAGCAGAGGTGCAGCCGAAAATGCTGACATTTTTACTGAAACATTCGAGTAACTGAGGGCAGAGAATACCTCTACCCCGAGACTCACAACCCAAGTCACTCTCGCGAAGCAAGCCCGGCCCTCTAACACTGGCAAGTCCTCTCCAGTGACAGCCAATCATGATCTCACATGCGTGAAGATTACACCATTCTTCGGGTAGGAAAGAGGGTCCAACAATCCTGCTGCTGGGTGCAACCACGGTCTGTGGACACATTCATGTTCATTAGTTAGACTGTACGAAAACACCAATATGAATGTTAATGTTAAAAAAAGAATGGTATCACACATTATTTAAAAACATTCCTTTTTTAGAAGGTTTTATTGTAGGATCCAATGACTGGAAGGATCCAGATAAACGCTGAAACCATAGAAATTATAATCGCATGATGATGGCGGTGGCTAGTGCCTGGTGTCCGCTTGATAACGATGTTGAAAGAGCCTCTCAACCTGAGAAGGAGGAAGAAAGTCAATCAGAATTCACACAGCCTTCCTGGTAATGCTATGCAAGAGGTGTCTGTGGACTCTGTGAAAACGGAACATTTTAATTATTCAATTCTCTATAAATGAAAGAGGAAGCAACTGTCCCACACTAACAGGAGTGCTCAACCTACACAATCAGAAAACATGAAGCCTGCACATATGAATAACACCCAACATTCCCGTGAGGGAAGAAGCTTCCCCCCTACAGAAGAAAAGAAAACTATAGGAAAAAGCAAGTAGTTACAGCTTCAATAGTGACTCGTTATTTGTGCCAACGCTCTATGCAAGCAGTTGAGATTCTGTCAGAGACTGCAGGGAAATGAGTCCCCTCGGGGGACGGATTAGATGACCTCTTACAAAATATCTCAGTCTACTCAGCAGAGGGAAATGCCATATTTATTTATTTATTAAGCACCAAATGCCTGCAGGCATCAGGGCGGTACACATATACAAGCACTTAGAAGAGACAGGACATAAAGTAGGGCATTTGAGAGGTTCAGTACGTGACTGGCGTAGGCCAGATGAGATCATTCAAATAGTAGGGTTTTCAAATGTTTTTAAATGCTCGGTAGCAGGCTTCCTGGCCTAGTTCCAAGGGTAGCGAATTCCAAAATTGAGCGGTTAGGCCGATAGAAAGAGCACCCTTGAGCTCCTGCTCTTTTGAATCTGGGAACAGTTAGCAGGCCGCCTGAACCAGAACGAGGTTGGCCCTGAGGAACATAGAGTTTTATGTTATCCTTGAGATAGACAGGAACATTTGTGGGCCACTGAGAGTGCCTTAAATGAAATTCTTGCTGCCACATTCAACGAGTGGGGTCCCCTTCTGGCTTGCGTGATGTGTTCTCTCCTTGGAATATCGCAGACAATGGGAAGCGCATCATTTTGTAATGTTGGAATTCTCTTTAGACCATTGCTACTTGATCCAATCAGAAGAGTCTTACAATAGTAAATGCGAGGCATGATAATTGTCCTGACCAAGGCCGCACGGTTTTGGTGAGATAGAAGAGGCTTAACATGCCTTAACACTTGCAGGTGGCATTGTGCGTTCCCTACTATACCATGCACCTGAGCATCAGAGCTTTGTGAAGATTCGATATGTACTCCCAACGTTTTAACTTTGGTCAGGATCTTTTCCCGGTTGTTTTCAATGGTCAAATGAGAGTAATCAGGATGTAACTTACTTCTAGCTTGAAGGGACCCAGAAATCATCAGCTCGGTCTTGGATGGATTTAAACACAGCCAATTATGAGCCATCCATCTTTTGACAAGGACATAGATGTTAGTAAGCCGGGTTGAATCAGATATGTAGTCACGCAGAATAGAAGAAATTCCAGGACTCAGCGCCACCAGTTATCTGGGCCTTCCTGCCGACGCGTGTGATTTTCCTGTCGTAGAATCTAGATTGAGTTGTGGGGATCTAACCCCGCGTTACTACTATACTGACATACAGTCTTTTTGGATTGGTTCATTGCAATTCGGCCCAGATCTGAAAAAGGCTCAGAGCGAGCCGAAACATGTTATCGCTTATGGGCTACACTTCACCATTTAATGTGTGACAATACAACACAATTAAATGATCTTATAACTGGTGGCGCTGAGTCCTGGAATTTCTTCTATTCTGCATTCCTTGTGGTGACGGTTAGGCTTTACTACCGTCTGTTTCCAGAGACCTGCGACACCCATGTACTCTCAGATACAATAATCCACCATTATCATTTTTGCGACTTTTTAATTTTGGGATTATAAGGTGTCGCCCTACAGAGCAACTTACCCCAAAGCCAGAGTTTCTTCTACAGATATGTAGTCACCACTCAGTTCCATGAGGAGCCGAGTATCATCAGCATAGTTGGAAAAATGGACATCAACGGTGGTAAGGAGGTCACAGAGAGGCTTGAGGTATAGATTAAACAAGGCCGGGGACAAACAGGCACCTTGTGGAACCCCGAAGTATTCTTGCTCAGGGCTTGAGGAAACCTCTCCACAGCATGCACCCAAGCTCCTATTGCTAAAAGAAAGAGCAAGACCAATCTGCGGCCTCACTAGAACATTGGAGGTTAGGCAGTCCATCAAGCGCGGGTGATCAACCAAATCGAAAGCGACTGATATGTCTAGCAAAATGAGTAAATCAGATTTGCTTTTTTCCATAAGATTAAACATATACGTTAGGAGCTCAAGAAAGGCACTTTCAGTTCCATGGTGAGCACGAAAGCCATATTGTTTAGGATGGAAGACGTTGGCATTTTCCAAATGTTGTAACTGGGATATTGCTAACTTGGCAATGACTTTCAGCAGGAAAAGCGTGTTAGTGAATGTCATAATCATCCTAAAGGTATTCATTCGACTGATACCACATAAGGCTCCTAAAATGCAGGCTCAAGAACCCTTCAGGATTTTGCTACCAGAGAGTTGGCACAAGTTAACCTGCAGGTAAACGTAAATGAAGACACATTTTTTACTATGGAACAAATAAGACTTGCATTAATATCTAAAGCAAACCATCCTGTGAACGAGCGAGTGTTAAGTCCCAGGCAAAAGCCTCAAACGAATTCCATGAACGGCCTATTACTGGAAAACTGTTGATAGTAAAGGAGTTAATAATTCTCAATAGATTAAATGTGTTGGCTTTATTTAGCTCTATTCAAAGTCTTAGATTTATTGTCTCTGGTGATATCGAATTAGTGGAATTTGTCAATGATTACACATTGGACCAGGTATTTTTACACATTAAGTCTACATTGATCATGAAAATACTATTGGCTGCTGCTGGCCAACTACTACCTCAGGGTTGCAATTTAACTGGATTCAGGCAACCAATAAAAGAAGTATTTAAGAAAAGTTTTATGACTCGCAAAGAGATGAGGGTATATTAAACCCAGGGGAACAAATGATTCATATACAGGTCGATTCATGGAATTAATGTGCGCGGAAAATTTCGGCGCAAGCATGCGAAAACGTGCGAATCGCAGTAAAAGAGCGAAAATCGCAGTGCAAGTGCGATTATCGCAGGGAAACCATCGCACATCTATTCATGGAAGTCCGTGCGCGAGAAAAATGTGGGATGTGCGATGAAAAAGTGCGCGGCGCACGCCGGCGCACAGGCCATCTAACGGTGTGCGCTAAGGCCACAGCGATAGCGCACATGGCGCGGCGCACACAACAAAAGTAGGCGGAACACGGGGCGTGACAAGCGGAATGGGGAACAACTCGAGTAAATGTGGGCGTCACGGGGGAAGTACAGGAGGCAAGTGCGCGGAATGCCCACACGCTCGTCTACAACATGCATTCATGGAATCGAATAGGGCAAACCAATGCACGTCCAAAGACGCGCACAGGGCCATACATGTCCGCCACACGAAAGCAGGCGGTAGCGTCCCTGCGCATGAAAAATATGTGCGCCGAAATGTGCGCTAACAAAAAAAGCGAATAAACAGCCATTAAGATTGACCCACACTGTGGCCCTCCAGGACAAATGACGTGCAAAGGGGTACGCGACAAACACGGACACCCGCTGTGTCAAAATTAGTGTGTGCGTGTATTTCAGGGGTGCGCGGGAAGTTTCACACGCGATCGGGCCTGGGGGAGCGGGGTATGTGGATTCCAGGGGCCTGCAGGTGGCCTCACACGCATTCGGGCCTGGGGGAGCGGGGTACGTGGATTCCAGGGGCCTGCGGGTGGCCTCACACGCGATCGGGCCTGGGGGAGCGGGGTACGTGGATTCCAGGGGCCTGCGGGTGGCCTCACACGCGATCGGGCCTGGGGGAGCGGGGTATGTGTATTTCAGGGGCCTGCGGGTGGTTTCACACGCGATCGGGCCTGGGGGAGCGGGGTATGTGTATTTCAGGGGTGCGCGAGAAGTTTCACACGCGATTGGCCTGGGTACGTGTATTTCAGGGGTGCGCGAGAAGTTTCACACGTGATTGTCCTGGGTACGTGTATTTCAGGGGTGCGCGGGTGTTTTCACATGCGATCGGGCCTGGGCGAGCGGGTACGTGTATTTCAGGGGTGCGCGAGAAGTTTTACACGCGATTGGCCTGGGTACGTGTATTTCAGGGGTGCGCGAGAAGTTTTACATGCGATTGGCCTGGGTACGTGTATTTCAGGGGTGCGCGGGTGTTTTCACACGCGATCGGGCCTGGGGGAGCGGGTACGTGTATTTCAGGGGTGCGCGAGAAGTTTTACACGCGATTGGCCTGGGTACGTGTATTTCAGGGGTGCGCGGGTGTTTTCACACGCGATCGGGCCTGGGGGAGCGGGTACGTGTATTTCAGGGGTGCGCGAGAAGTTTTACACGCGATTGGCCTGGGTACGTGTATTTCAGGGGTGCGCGGGTGTTTTCACATGCGATCGGGCCTGGTGGAGCGGGGTATGTGTATTTCAGGGGCTCGTGGGTGGTTTTACACACGATCGGGCCTGGGGGAGCAGGGTACCACTCACCGTCTGCCTTGCGTGTAGAAGAACGCGTAGCCAACACCCACCTGCTGTGAAGTAATAGCGTGTGAACCCCAACGCCTGCAAAACACACGCACCGCACCCCACGAAAAGCACATACAGAGCAATGGAAATCCACGTGGGATGTTCAAGCCCTGCCAGGGCAACGCCCGTGCGCGATACGTCACAGACGCGCTTACGCGATAAGGGCCTTTGGTCCAATGGAATCGCGTATGCATGCTGACGCACTTATGCGCTAAGGGCTTTTCCTCGAATCACACGCTGACGTGCAGAATTTTCACGTGCCAAATCACTCCGTATCAAGCTGGCCACGCGTAAGCACACGGAAGCCCATGTTCCTGCCCAAAAGGCCGAATTACTGCCCCCCAGATCCCTGAGCAGCCTCCCACGAGCCATGTGCTGCTGCCTGCCTGCCTGCCTGCTGCCACCGTGCCCTGCCATTTGGTGCCTGCACATCAGCCATCTGCAGGGGTCCAGTTGCTGTGTCCACCCCTGCTGGAACAGAAGACTCCCGACTGGGATACCATCGCTCCACAGCCCAGCCCCAGGACCCAGTTGCCCACCCACGCCTGCCTCTGGGGTCGCCATGTCGGGGCAAACACCATCCGAGACCACTGGCGACCCCCAGCCAGAGGGGCAGAGGGCCACCAGCTTCAGTCAGAAGGAAGTTGGTGTCCTGGTGGAGCATGTCCTGGGGCATTATGATGCCCTCTTCGGATCATCATGCGCCGACAAGGAAGGACGGGACAGGATCTGGACGGACACCGTGACTGCCATCAACACGGAGGGGTTGGCAGTCCGACTATTCCATCATGTCAAGAAGCGCTGAGAGGACTTCAGGTCCAGGACCCTCAACAAGGCCCAGCGCCTCTTGAAGGCAGCGGATGCTAAGGGGCGCCGGGGCCACTTGTCGGAAGATCAGATGAGGGTCCTGGAACGCATATCCCCAGCGCTCCACGTCCAGGTCCTTGAGAGGATGACCCGTCTGGAGTCGAGCAGTAAGTGGCCAAGCATTGCTGTGTGAGACAGGGCATGTTGCAGTGTGCTGGTTGTCTGATACTTGCCTGTATGTGTGACTTAGGCCATGTACGCGTGTGTGTGTGCCGGGACATCATGGTCATGCATGTGAGACCAGTAATGTGTGAAGCACACGGTTGGTGTATGTGTTTAAATGCTACATGGGGAGCCCTATGCGGAATGGACACATGAGAGCATGCCAATCTCTGTTCCTGGACATGGGTGGGGGTGAGGGATGGGTGATGATGCCATGTACATGTATGGTGTCCATGTCTGTGTGTCTGACCTGCGTGTCTGTGACTTGTCAATGCCATGGATGCATGACACATGTCTGTGTCAATGCTCTGATTCACTGATGCAGCCTAGCTATCCTTGCATCCACTGTGTCTGGGGTGTACGAGTCCAGATGGATGAAAGTACGGTGAAGTGTGTGAATGTGATAGGCATGACCCATGATGCATGTGAGTTCAAAAACAACATTGTATGTTTCAAGAGCCCCTTGGACATGTTTGCTTATGTCCATAGCATGCGCCATGCCTGTTACTGCATGTGTTTTGCCTGCACTGACCCATGTGTTGTGGAGGGACATGATGGAAGTGATCTTTGACAGTGCCACTCATCTGCTATTGCTTCCTGTCTAGGGGACCATTGTACAGTACCCTGATGCTTGTGTTTTATGTCTCCCTCTACACAGCGCAAAGTGAAGAAGAGGGCGGAGACGGCGCTGTGGAGCAAAGCGGGGGTGGATGCCCCCACGGCTGCAGCGGAAGGGGTGGGTGAGCCCCCACAGGGGCTTGCAACGGCGGAAGACGGTGTGGAGCCATCCAGGTTGGTGGTTTCCACAGAGGAGGAGGAGGCCGCTACTGAGCCGCACATGGGACCTTGTGGGGGCATTCCTGCTGGTGCAAGTGGTGCAGTCCAGGGGCAGGGGCAGGAGGCAGCACAGGTCGCCGTGGAGGTGCCTGTGCATGTCACTGTCCCTGACACTGTGACTGCACCACCATGCACCAGCAGGGATGCCCCATCCCAGGCCCGTCCGCAGGTAGGGGGGATGTCCATGTCATCTGACTCCCCTCCACCTGCGGACGAGGGGACCCCTGGCCGTATGGAGAAGGTCCTGATTGGTGTCGTGTTGCGCACGGGTGTCATTCGTGATGTGGTGCGTGCTTCCCGGGGGGAGCACGCATGTCATCACGAAGAGCACCGTGCCAACGTGGCCCAGTTGGGAGCGGTCATGGTCGGGGGTCTCGTACATGTGTCGGGCACTCTGGCGACCCTCTCCTCCTCTGTGGAGGCTATGCACCAGTCGTTCTCCATGCCGTCTTCCAGCCCAGAAGCCACCAGGGCCCCCTGTGGACCTGCCCCGACCAATGCAGCCACCTCGGTGGGGATCCCATCCCTGCCACAGTCGGGAGTCGGAGGTCCAGCAGGGATGGACACACCAGCAACTGGACCCCAGCAGATGGAGGATGTGACGGCATCATCGGGCAGGGCACGTGCACGACGGCATCGGTGGATTCCATCAGCCTGGATGCCGTCGTGCTGGCACAGGCAGTTGCGTTGGAGGCAGCGGCAGGCTCGACGTGGGAGGCATCATAGCTCGGGGCCATCAACATCAGGGGTGCAGGCATCGGCCGGAGGGCAGGAGAACCCTGGAATGGGAGTGGCTTCCATGTGGGAGCGATTGGGCCAGCAGATAGGTGCGGAGCGGCAGCGGGCAGAGGAGGAACGGCTCACAATGGTCAGGGCGGAGAACTCCATGCGGAGGGCGCTTAGGCGGGCTGAGTGCCTCTAGGGTCTTCGCAGGGAGTTGGAGCTGGACACTGCATTATCCCTGCGAGACCTCGGGGCCAGGGAACATGCCCGCCTCCAAGCCATTGAACAGGAGTTCGATGATGCCCTGGCCCATGACAACAACCAGTGAGCCGTCGGACTAGCCCGCTGCCCTTGTAAATAGTTATGTAGTTAGTGTTAGGTTTCCTTTGCTTTTTTATTTATTTTGGACCTTTTGGACAATGGACCACATTTTTGTATATAGTTTTTTTATTAGGTAGTATTTTTAGGTAGGTTTAATTTCTTCAGTTGGGATCATGGACCCTGGATTGTTTATCTGTATATAGTTGACTGTTGGATTTTTATTTTTTTTGGATTTACCCATGGAGCAAAGGTTTTCGCTTTTGTTTTTCCCTTGGATTTACTTTTTTGAACTGTGACTTTGGACACCTTTCCTTTGGATTATGATTTGTGGTTTTTCATTATTTTACGGACATGCTGCTTTTGGTTTTTGATTCCTATTGTCGTTTGTTTATTTTTAATTCCATTTATGTTGCTTTTAATACATTTTTTTCATCAAACTTCAATTTGTAGTATCATCTCATTGGTTTCATGCATATCATGACATGGGTTTTGACATTCACTTACACACATTGTGTGTATGTGAGGGACATGTGTTCATTTACATACTTGCCATTGGGGTTGTATCATGTAATTGGCATTTCTAAGTGGGTGGATGCAATACTTGGGTGGGTGTTTGGCATGAGGAGGCTGCCCATAAGGGCCATGGATCTAGATTGTGATGACGTGTTGGCTGGGGGACATGTGTCAGGGTCTGCTGGCAGGTGTCCCGCAATGCTGGGGGGTGGGGGTGCAGGGGGACATGAGTGGGACATGAGTGGGGGCCTGCTGGCAGGTGCCCCGCAATGCTGGGGGGTGGGGGTGCAGGGGGACATGAGTGGGACATGAGTGGGGGCCTGCTGGCAGGTGCCCCGCAATGCTGGGGGGTGGGGATGCAGGGGGACATGAATGAGACATGAGTGGGGGCCTGCTGGCAGGTGCCCTGCAATGCTGGGGGGTGGGGGTGCAGGGAGACATGAGTGGGACATGAGTGGGGGCCTGCTAGCAGGTGCCCCGCAATGCTGGGGGATGGTGGTACAAGGGGACATGAGTTGGTGATTAGTAGTGCAAGGAGACATGTGGCTTTGCTGGGGGGCATGCCCATGTTGGGTGGGCTGCCTGCAGGACATGACCAGGGATGCAGGGTAGTCCCCTGTGGTGTTGGCTGCCTGCAGGGGCCGTGGAGGGTGTACAGGGAACACCTGGGAGGACCCACACTGCCAAATCACATGTAGGACTCCCCGGCACCCCCGTAATACACCTATCCAGGCCAATCG
The DNA here is from genome assembly GCF_040938575.1 of Ambystoma mexicanum. Taxonomy (NCBI): domain Eukaryota; kingdom Metazoa; phylum Chordata; class Amphibia; order Caudata; family Ambystomatidae; genus Ambystoma; species Ambystoma mexicanum. The sequence continues at coordinate 407,664,049 of NC_090924.1, forward strand.
CGTGTGAAAACACCCGCGCACCCCTGAAATACACGTACCCAGCCCAGTCACATGTGAAAACACACGCGCACCCCTGAAATACACGTACCCAGGCAAATCGCGAGTGAAAACACCCGCGCACCCCTGAAATACACGTACCCAGGCCAGTCGCGTGTGAAAACACACGCGCACCCCTGAAATGCACATACCCAGCCCAGTCGCGTGTGAAAATACACGCGCACCCCTGAAATACACGTACCCAGGCAAATCGCGTGTGAAAACACCCCTGCACCCCTGAAATACACGTACCCAGCCCAGTCGTGTGTGAAAACACACGCGCACCCCTGAAATACACGTACACAGCCCAATCCCGTGTGAAAACACACGCGCACCCCTGAAATACACGTACCCAGCCCACTCGCGTGTGAAAACACACGCGCACCCCTGAAATACACGTACCCAGCCCAATCGCGTGTAAAACTTCCCGCACACCCCTGGAATACACGTACACCGCTCCCCCAGGCACGATCGCGTGTAAGACTTCCCGCGCCCCCTGAAATATACGTATCCAGGCCAATCGCATGTGAAAACACCCGCGCACCCCTGAAATACACGTACCCAGGCCAATCGCATGTAGAACTTCCCGCGCACCCCTGGAATACACGTACACCGCTCCCCCAGGCCTGATCGCGTGTAAAACTTCCCGCGCACCCCTGGAATACACGTACCCAGGCCAATCGCGTGTAGAACTTCCCGTGCACCCCTGGAATACACGTACACGCTCCCCCAGGCCCGATCGCGTGTGATACTTCCCGCGCACCCCTGAAATACACGTACCCAGCCCAATCGCGTGTAACACTTCCCGCGCACCCCTGAAATACACGTACCCAGGCCAATCGCGTGTGTAACTTCACGCGAACCCCAGTTATACACGTACCCGCTCGCACAGGCCCTTTCGCGTGTGGAAGTTACCGCGAAACCCGTAATACACGTTCCCCGCTTGGCGTTTGCTGTTTGGCAGTCCGGTAAACTGGTTTTGGGTTGTCGCAGACCTTTGCGCTGGATTGGGGATTTTGATGCATTTTCCTTGCGCAAGGGCGTTCTTGGGGGCGTAACTGGCGCTGCTGCAGGGTCGCTGCGCCACTCTGCGCCACGGCTGGTTTTGGAGGCTAAAATCCATGAATACGCTGTGCGCTGAAATGGATTTTATCGCACGCGGCTGGCGCAGTCTATCGCACGGGAACACTGTGCGCTAGCCGCCTGCACCACTTTTGTGCGAATTTCCATGAATTACCCTGTTAAACTGTTCAAATGGTTCGGCAAGTAATACAAGAGTTCAATTGGGATAAAGAAGTACCCCAACGTATTCTCCAATGATAATTTGTCCTGGCTAGCAGTTGATAAACAATAGCTAAAGTGTTCTCTGGAGGAGTCAATATTTCGACTTATCTCCTGGAATACTAGAATCTTTGCCCATTTATTCCTAGGAAGTCATATACATTTGCAAACAGCACTGAACTCATACTCCCAAGAGCCCTTTAAGACGAGGTAGCAATACTCAGAGGCGTATGGGGATGTAGAAATTACTCAAACATCAATAATCAGACCCAGGAAGTTGGCAAAGTGCTTTCTTTTTTAATATGAATTATCTAAAACAGGGAGTACAATGGGCATCATCCGCCACCGCACAGCTCGATCTTGGAACATCTCACAAAAAACTGTTCTTTCATAACAAACATTCGTCACTGCAGATGTCATACTACGTGGCAAATTACAAAGCTTATGCGTACCTGTGGTTGGCCCTCAGTGAACATATACGTTCTACATAGCCACTGGGTATGATTGGGTACTTAAGTCAGATGGGCATCAAAATCCCACCCCCAATAACTGGTCATCATTGTCATCAATAAATACACAATGCTCAGTTGGTTCTTCAAACTATAGGGGTCTTCATTACACGGCCCACTGGGATTGGTTTGGCACCCTTGGACACCTCTGGAATATTCCACAAGCTAGCAGCACACAGGCTACAATCCCAGGTGCATGGAAGCTCAGCATGATCATGCATCCCTCCCAATTAACCCACTATCCATCAACACTCCTTCAGTTTGTCAAACAATTAGGTTTTTGAACTTTGCCTTGTAACTGTTGACTTTGTCTGGAAAACAAAGGGAGTATAACTTTACTGTCTTTTAGTTTTGGTACAGCCTGACCCAAACTATTTTGATCTCACCCATGTGACTTGAAGACCACTCTTTATGAGCTTTTTGCAGCATTTAATCCTATTAAATAATGAACTGTAGAAACCTTTATTGTTTTTACATGCTGGTTCAACCAGAAAGTGTTTATTTCTACATTTGTTGTAGCCTTTCTTGACAGGCATCAGTTACACTGTGGTATTTTTCCCTTGGTTCTGGGCCAGCCCTTTTCTTTTTGAAGCACGCCTTGCCATCAGTGATTTCCAACTACGCCACTCATTTGAAAGTCATTTCCTTGTTCATGAAGTTTAAAAGCCTGCCAAATTGCGTTGTGGATTCAACCAGGTTATATACATTCCTATGTGTATACGTTGGCGCATCGCTGCAATCTTATTCACTACATAGCAAGCATTATGAATACTTTTTCCTACTTGCGTTTCAGCACTGTACACGTATCAACTGATTTACATATTTTCCAGCTTATCTGTAGTATTAGCATCTTCATCTCGAGCCCGAAATGTTGCTCATCTGTACCATCTATTCTTCAATTCCTAGAGAATACTGTTACTTTTCTTCTCTCCATCCAGCCTCTAGATATGTCAACTCCTATTCCATATCACGTCATTAGGCTCCTTTCTTTGTTCAAATGCACATTTCTTCCGGTACTTCATCAAAAAGAATACTGTGCCTCTGTGCAATTAGGTAGGGTTTCCTCAATGGATATCTTGCCTGGAAGGTTCTCTGCGGTATTGGTACACTAACTGGGACTGCACATGTCGTCACCTCTGGCTCCCAACATATAGCCAGCATAGGGGCAGAGCTTGGAGTCAGGATGTCTGACTGTACTTCTACACTCTCCCCCTCTGGGTGATTCATCAACCACTTCATTATCCATTTTTACATCAAGACATCCTCGTCTGATAAACTGTTTCTTTGGTACCCAAATCTTCATGACTCCTATTAGACCTCCTGCTGATTACACATGCTCATCAACGCTCCAGGTCATAAGTGCGCATTGTCCAGTAGGACTACAGTAGACCCATCTTCCCACGTACCTCTTCCGGTGTCTTGGATAGAGAAACTTTGTACCTTCAGGTGCATTATGCTGGCTTTCACGTAGTCTCTGATTTCTTCATTTGTTAGCTCCTTAGTCATCCATCTTGATTCAACATCAATCATGATCTTCATTCCTACAGCTTTCTTTGCAGTCTTCTTGCATTGTGGGATTATTATTCTGATCACACAAAATCCAAGCATGATCATCACCAACAGGGCTCCAAGAAACTTTGTCTGCCATCCATTGTGGAACCCATGAGAAAACTGCTCCAAACCAACTGTCATCAGCAATGTCTTCCACTTCATCAATCATCTGAACGTGTGGGTCTGTCAACATGGATATGGCCTCTGTCAAGGTGACATTCTCATCGTCGTGAGAAGGTGTAAATGTGCAACATGATTCTCTAATTTTGGCACAGACACCTCAATCCATAGCTATAATCATATTCAAGACATTTCTATTCTGAAGAGTCATCAGTTTTATGGCTCTCAGCTCCTCCTTAATTGCATTGAACCCTTTTATGGTAGTGTTGATCATCTGCAGGAGCTCCTATCTGGTTATCTGCAACCATTTAGTATTTGTATCCGTCTGGATCCTGGGCATGAAGATTATCGTGAATATCAATGAGGTCTTACTGAACAGTCTCTGTTCGCATGGGATATAATTAAAAGCTTCTATTGATTTTGCTGAGAAATAGTTCTCCCTCTTCACTCGGCTCAAAAGTTCTGCAGACCACTTCTGCCTCAGATGTGCTTTCGGGAATTCACCAATGTTCAGATCACTTTTTGGAATCACCAGTGCTGGAATGTGAACATTCACTATAGAACACAGTCCTCAGCAATCCTGGGGCAGCTTCATATAAACTCTGGATCCACAAGCCTAGTAGTGATCCGTTTTCACTGCTGTCCTTACACTCATTCCTTGTGCATCAAAGATTCAACCACAGTTCAAATTTTCTCCTATTTTTCTCATGCCATTATTTCTGAAACACAGCTTTGCATTTTCCAAGGGTACTATCTGAAAAGGTCCTCCTTTGTCTTCGACCCATGTCAGTGGTTTAACAAGTTTTCACCATACTGGTTTGGACAGTTTTTCCACATTTTAAACAGTTGGCTGGTAATGACCATTTATTCCCCAATCCCTGCAGATTGCCACACCTTCTTCCCAACTATCTGGAGAGTGTACTGAACCCCAGATCTGCATTTGGCCTCTTTCCTTCCATCTTTGGATCTCCTCTTTAGTCTTTACTGGGCTCTCCAGTCTTCTGTTTACTTCCCATCTGATTCCAGATCCTTTTACTGCAGGCTGTTCATGCCTGATCACATGATTCTTAGTGTAGATTCTTGCTCCTGTCTTTGTGTCGTGCACACAGTCATCTTCATCTGGTTCTGTCCATTCTGTTGCCCATTTTAGGTAAGCTCTTCGACCCATAAACTGGCCTCTGGTTCAACAGAATGATATGTGAGATAGGCAATGTGCTGTTAGGACATCTATTTCAATGGCTATGAAGACCTTATATTTTCCCATACCATAAGGCAGGAGTGCACATACATAGCAGTCCTCTGTAGAAGTGCTCTTACCCACCTCTTTCATGTGTTGATACCAAACATTGTTTCCTACGTGTGCTGTGCAGTTGAGATAATTATTCAGTTCATAATCATCCTCTCGTGCATATCTCTTAGGTCTCCTCCTTGACACATGGGGCTCAATGAATATGTCATGCAGTATATCAGCATAACTTTTCCTTGCTGGTGGGATCATAGGAACATTAGTCAGTAAAACTGGTGTTTTTACATGTACTACTGGAGTAGGGGTGTTTACAGAAGACTTCTTTTGTCTCTCCCTAAGAGTCTCTATCTTATGCTCAAGAAAAATATCCCAGACGTCCTTTCCTGAGTACGGATGCTTATTGGCATTTGCCACAGAACCAGGTGCTTTCACATAAGCTACTGGAGTAGAAACAATCACATAAGGCTTAGGATCTCTTACAACCTGGACTTCTCCCTTACCTTCAGGAACAGGGAGAATAAAAGGAACTCTCCCTTTTTACGGATCCATAACATATGCAGCATGTATTACCAGGATTAAAATGATGACAAAAAACATTAAGCAGGCATAAATAATGCACCAATAAAAGATGCCCCAACAATGTGAAGATGCTTATCGTCGTTGTTTCTCTCTTTCTGTAATGAGTGGTTTATGGACCACATGATTTGCCTATAATTAAGTTTAAGGAAAGAAAAATGCTTTATTCAGGCAGTCTCATAACCACTCCAACAGCTGCTGTATCTTTTCCACAAGTTCCAGAAGGAACTGGCTGATTGCTGGATGAGTAAAAGGGTAACTGGTGAAGACAAATGTGTCTTCCTTTCACAAACGAGGTAGGGATGTCCTTCAGTAGGTAATAGAAGATTAACGCCAATAAGTTGTGGATATCTTCCAGTGGCAACACCATTCACTAGTTCATGAAGAAACGTCGTAAAAATGATGAATTTGTTCCATTGTATCTCTTAGCCATTGTTTAAGGGCAAGCTGATTCCTTGGATCTGTCAGAAATGTACGAACATCAGTCTGCCTACCAACAAGATGTGGGCATTCTTCAATCATGAAATGGAAAACCATGCCACATAGTTTGTGAGCATCGTCATTGGACAAGATTATCAGTTTGCTCACAAAGATGCACCAGGCAGTGAATAAGCCTGCTTGCAAAGTTCAAGTATCAGCCAATTTATTGCAGGTCGATTTCTGGGATCCCTCAGAAATATACAAGTGCTTGAGCCTCATCCAACAAGATGAGTATGCTTGCAAATCAAAAGGTAAAACTCAATCCAAGTAGTTTGTGAAAATCTTTATCAAGCAGAACCATTTGTATGCTCAACAAAACGTCCAGGGAACAGTCTGATTTGGTCTAGTATTGCTGCCAAAGTCATCTAATCGCTGGACTACTCTTGGTTTTTTGGAGGAAAGTATGAATATCAGCACAGTGGCCAACAAGAGCAGGGTGAGCTCTGAGCATGATGATAAAGACTGCAAGGAGTAGTCTGTGTACATCCACATCATTGAGGACCATAGGATTGTCCGAAAAGAAACTGTTTGAAACGCATCCGGGAACTGCTCTCTTTTCCAGTCGTCAAATAAGAAATCCAAGTCTGGCAGTGGTCTGTTCTTTCTTTTGCAGTCCAAAGCCAAATGTCAACACTTCTCTGTGGTTTAAGGACAATGATTTTTCCACCCTCTGCTGTAGCAAATGCAAAGAATGCTTTCCAGGTAAGCCACAGTCCAAAGTTTTCTCTGTATATCCTTTGATAGTCTCTGCGTCCTTCTTCCTCATCATCGATATTGTCTGCACGTGCTGATCTGCTTCTTCTTGGCTTGCTTCTGAATGGGCTGGAGGTGCGGGAGTCTCTCAAGTGTAGATTTTCACGTCACCTTGATGAATACACGCTTTTCTTCCTACAATTTTTATTGCTGACGGTGTAGTATTTTCCACAATGAAAGGGCCACCAAATCTAGGCTCATGCCACTTTCTAGTGAAATTGGGAATTAGTACCTGGTATCCTGGAAAGACCTTTGGCACAGGAAGTTTTTGCACTTGAGTTGCTGAATGGTCTTCATCTGTCTTCTGAGTCCGACACCCTGTCCGCTTGACTTGGTCTGAAATGAGAGATACTTGTGGTCATGCATGTTAAATATTCTTGCAGATCAGTTACTAACAATTCTGCAGTTGTCTGGGCATCACTCCTAATCATCGATGGAGGATTTAGAGGTGTTCTCATTCGCCTCCCAGTGACTAGTTCGTGAGGTGGTGGTCTGAGCCAGGTTGGTTTCTAATTGCGTATAACCCAAAGGGTAGGCAATACAGCCACTCCTTCAGGGTCAATTCGAGCTTGGGTATTCTTTCTTTTATTAGGCCATTGAGCCTCTCACATATCCCATTTCCTTGTGGATGATAAGCTGACGGAAACCTGTGTTTTTTACCAAGCAGCAAGCTGATTTGCTTGAATACTTTGTTAACAAAATGGGGACCATTATCTGATCTCAGCACCTCACATACTCCCCATCTTGGAAAGACTTCTCGAACAAAAAGTCTTGCAGCGCAAGTGGCATCAGGATGTGTGCACCGACCAACCTCGATCCACCTCGAGAAAGGGCACACTACCACTATCATATACCTATAACCATTACAGACTTGCAGCATATCCACATAATCTATGTTTAGGTGCTGAAAATGGCCACTTGGTCAAGGGATGACTCTTCTGACTGTTCACAGTGTGTGCCCAGATGTAAACTTTTGACATACGATGCAAATGACTACATAAAATGCAACATGCTCTGAAAGGTTCGGCAGGAACCAATCCTCTGCAATGGTTGCTGTGAGGCTTTCTCTAGTGACATGCACAAGGTAGTGTAGCTGTTCCAACACCACCCTTAATAAGGCTACAGGCATTACCGGTTTACCAGTGCTGTCCTGTCACCACAGTGCTTCAGTGGGGGATAAAGAACACCCCCTGCATATCCACAAGTATTTCTCTTCTTGTGAAACACCTTCCTGTATTTCCATAATTCGTGTTTTTGACAAATTATTAAAACTTTAATTCACAATAATCATCACCACAATCTTCTCTTTCACATCAGGTGTATCAAAGGTCATTATATCCAATGAACATGCAATTCTTTTGGCTTCTTCGTCTGCTGCTTAATTCCCACACTAGATAAAGTCTGTTCTCTTGGTGTGTGCTGCACATTTAACTATTACAATGGCTACTGGGAGCTGTAGTGCCTTAATGAGCCTATTCAATAGGGCGGCATGTTGCACTGGAGTGCCGTCCGCTTCGAGGAAACCCCTCATTTTCAGCATGCCAAGCCTGCATGCACGGTCGACTTAATGTAGGCAGAGTCACTATACACTGTCACTTCCTCGTCTGTGTGTTTCTCGAGCGCGACAATAAGCGCCACCATTTCTGCAGCCTGTACTGAGAAATTAGATGGTAGTCTTGCACTGGTCATTACTTCAAACTCCCCATTAGCCTTATGCTTTATTACAGCAGCACCTGCATATCGCTGTCGATCACTTTGATCGATTCTCGAGGAACCATCATTAAAAACTATTCCTCCTACAGCGAGAGCATTTTCTTTCACCCTTGGGACATCATCATAAAACTCCTCATAATTCGAGCAATCATGTACTTGTTCACCGTCTGCCAATGGTTCGGCGATAAACATGGCAGACTTCATTGTTTAGCATCTCGCCACTCAGCCCTGGATAGACCACCCACACTCTCAAATATTCTCCCTTGGTAATGCTTCAGAGAGTTGGGCCTGCAATACAGGAGTACTGGGTTCAAAACTTAATAGTTCCTTGCTGATTGACCCCTGCCTCCCTTGAGAACCAAACCTTCCCTTAGACCTTGCCTCACCTTGATTTTTTAACCGATACGCTCTCTGTCCTGCTTCTCAATGCAGGGGCGCTTGGATGGATCGGGCGTGTTGCGACCTAGTTGCTTCACTGGTGCGAGCCCTGTTCGAGTCCACTCCTGCTGTGACTCCAACTTGTTAAGGTAGGTTGCTTCTCACAGTTCTGAAATTTCAGTCTCTTCTTTCCTTCTTTCTCCTTGTTCTTTTGCTAATGTCTCTGTTTCTTTTCTTTTAGGTGTGGAAAGTGATTTTGGCGTTGCCATGCTGATTGGAGTGGAACACCAGTTGGTGAGCGAATGCGCAGTGCACAGCATTATTCCATCAGTAATCTGTGATACGCGGCAGTATTTCGTCTTTTCTTGTGCTAACCTGTGTCTCTTGTCTTGCTTACAGGTCGCTGTGATGCCCCAGAATGGATGCCGACCAGGAGATGATTGAATCAGGTAAGATTCTTATGGTTCCTTAATAAGAATGATTTAGTGCTCACTTGTGCTGCTTTTCCTCTCTCTTTTCAGGTTCCGGTGTTCCAGAGGAGGGTGTGGCGCCAGGATGCTGTTGTTCAGAAGGAGGATGCAGCGCCTGCTGCTGCTGTTCTCGGGACTGGGTAAGCAATGAACCGGAGACAGGATGCTACTCACAGGTAACTGCTGCAGTAATGATGTTCTTGTTCTTTCAGGGAGCGCAGTTCCAGAATACAGCAGGTAAGTGCCTAGTGAACTGTGTTGCACTGCCGTTAGCTGCCTAATTGTGCCATTTTGAATCTAGATGTCCCTGTACTGTGCCTACTGACCTGACTTGCACTGCTGTGCCATTTTGAATCTAGATGTCCCTGTACTGTGCAGACCTGATTTGCACTGCAGTTAGCTGCCTAATTGTACCATTTTGAATCTAGATGTCCCTGTACTGTGCCTACTGACCTGATTTGCACTGCCGTTAGCTGCCTAATTGTGCCATCTTGAATCTAGATGTCCCTGTACTGTGCCTACTGACCTGATTTGCACTGCCGTTAGCTGCCTAATTGTGCCATCTTGAATCTAGATGCCCCTGCACTGTGCCTACTGACCTGATTTGCACTGCCGTTAGCTGCCTAATTGTGCCATTTTGAATCTAGATGTCCCTGTACTGTGCCTACTGACCTGATTTGCACTGCTGTTAGCTGCCTAATTGTGCCATTTTGAATCTAGATGTCCCTGTACTGTGCCTACTGACCTGATTTGCACTGCCGTTAGCTGCCTAATTGTGCCATTCTGAATCTAGATGTCCCTGTACTGTGCCTACTGACCTGAGTTACACTGCTGCTGGCTGCCTAGTCGCGCCACCTCTACTCCTTTATACCCTTTGTCCTGAACCCATATAATTATATCCTCAGTCCCCTGAGTAATACAAGCTGCGACATGCAGCTAAGAACCTGTGCCAGCATTGACCTTATACTCATAGTCTTCCTAGGACTATCAGCCTGCACTGCTGCCAGCTACCGCGCAAGTAACACTAAGACCTTACTTATTCGCCCATCATCCATGCTCTACCATCCTGAGCCCCTATCAAACCCTTACCTCAATGACCCAGCCCTCTGGCTCAAGCACTTTGCTACCAAACCCACTCCAAACATCCCATGTACTTTACAACAAAGGAATAGCAGACTTAGAACTAGACTACCCAGACCACCTTGTATTTTGCGCAATCGCTCTGCCCTTCCACTGCCCAACTCTACCATAACGCCTAGTCCTCCACCATCCACCCTACCCATCGCAGCACTCAAGGGAGCCCTTATCAATGCTAGATCCCTCACGGCGCACGCCCTTGACAACGCTGACCTCATCACGGTCCAGAACCTTGACTTCCTAGCTATTACCGAAACCTGGTTACATGACGCCTCTGGCCCACTCCTCGCTCTATCCCTACCCAAGGGTTATACCATCATCATAAACGACCGCCATTCCAACTTGTCGAAAGGAGGAGTCGCCTTTATTCATAGCAACAAAATCATTATGAGAGCTGCTCCCCACATACAACTTAGTTCTGCAGAATCTCTCTCAGTGAAACTATCGCTCTCTCCTACCAATACAGCCACACTCCACCTTATATACAGACCTCCAGGCCCATTGGGTTCATTCACAGATGATGTTGCATCCACATTGTCGACTAACACCAAGCCCAACTCTCAGATACTGCTACTAGGAGACCTCAACCTAGGTCTCTCAGATCCCAAGGACCACATGGCCACTGAAGTAGACACCACCCTCTCCAACCTAGGTTTCCAGCAGCGTATTCGCGATCAAAGGAAGAACACTCGACTGGCTAGCCGACCTTAACTGTAACACCAATGTCACTTCTAATGATGCATGCGCGTGGTCTGTCCATCATGTTATCACCTTCCTCCTGCCAGCCACCAACCCCCAGCCCATACCTACCATAGCCCCCGCTATACCTACCAGAAATAAAAAAGATATCACCAGGGAGAAACTGCTTCCTCTTATCCTCCCTTGCTTGAACACTTTGCTGCACAGCAGAAGGACAAAGACCCCACTGTCCTAGTAGACACTTATAACAGCCTAATGACCAATGCCATTGAGAACCTAGCTCCACTAAAAATCCGTAAAGCCAAACAACAGTCCCACCTGAACACCTGGTTCACCCCGCAGCTCAACGCGCTACCCAAAGAAAAGCGCAAGGCTGAAGCCCTTTGGAAAAGCCACCCCAATGCTGCCAATAAAGCCTCCCTTCTAATCACCTCTCTTAACTACAAGGAGGCCATATTACAAGCCAAAAAGGAGACATACAACTCACGAATATCCCAGGCAGAATCGAACACTAGAGAATTATTCAAAATCCTCAAAGAGCTAGAATCTCCCTCACCTGCCCCGGACACGTGCACCAAGGACAGCACCTGGTGCAACAATATACAAAATGCCCTTCTCAACAAAATATCCACCTTGCAATCCAAAATCAACGCCAAACAAAATACCCTCCACACCCTTACATTTAGCAATACCAGACCACCTAAATTAACAACCCCTGACTCCCCTGTGCCGTTCAGCTTTACACCACTCACCGTTCTGGAGGTTGAAAAAATCATCTGCAACTTAAAACCCTCAAACTGCCAAGGGGACACCTGTCCAGCCCCGATCATTAAGGAGTCTGCTCACGACCTTGCTCCTTTTATCACCTCTTTCATCAACGCCTCCTTTCAATCGGGAGTGGTCCCCAATAACCTAAAGGATGCTTAGGTTATCCCTCTCCTAAAAAAACCCACCTTAGACCCGGAGGTTCCAACCAACTATAGGCCTATCACAACGGTCCCATTTCTGCTAAAGATCCTAGATAGAGCAGCCTATCTTCAGATACAGAACTATCTGGAATCAAACAACCTTCTAGGCACGAGACAATCCGGCTTTAGACCGAAGCACGGTACGGAGACAGCCCTCCTCGATCTCAAGACCCAAATTGAGGATCTCAAAGACAAAGGTAAACTAGCCCTGTTACTACTATTAGACTTATCTGCTGCCTTTGATCTGGTTAATCACCAAATCCTCTGTCACCACCTGAAAACTGCAGCTCACTTCTCCGACATGGCCACAAACTGGATTCAATCCTTCCTGGATTACAGACAGATGAGGGTATTTTCGCCACCTCCGCGGCTGACCCTGCACCAGTCTCTTGCGGAGTCCCCCAAGGATCGTGTGTATCCCCGACCCTTTACAATGTATTTACTAAACCCTTATTTGATGTGCTCGACTATCTGGGTGTCACCTACACAAATTATGCGGATGACCCAGATACTCATCCCCATCACGGGCGATTACACATTAGACTCAAAAGCCTTGAACGACGTTTACCATGTCATTCAAACATGGATGGCCCAACATGAGCTCTGTCTCAATGACGACAAGACAGAGCTCCTCATCCTAGGTACTCAGCAAAGAGTAAACAAGCTGAACCCTATGTTCAGCTCCTTTAACATCAATGGAAATATAATAAAAGTCTCCAAAGACACAAAAACGCTTGGAATTTACCTCGACTCCACCCTCTCCCTTCACAGACAAACTAATGCAGTTGCGGCCGCCGCCGCCTATACCTGCAAGCTGATCACAGCATGTCACCCTTTCCTCTCCTCGCACAACTGTACTACCCTTGCTAGGACCCTGGTCATGTCCAAACTAGACTATTGCAATGCATTGTACCAGGGCACTAATCAGGGTAACCTAGACAAGCTCCAAATCATACAAAATAACGCCATCAGGGCAGCCCTCAATATCCCCAGATCCGCACACATTTCGGATACCAGGAAGAACCTTCATTGGTTGTCAGTCACCCAAAGGATCTCACTAAAATCGCTTGCCCTTACCTACAAATGCATGAACAACCTGGCCCCCACTTATCTCTCCTCACGATTCACGTTGTACACTCCAGTTCGCTCACTTAGATCTACCCTCAACCAGAGCCTACGGATACCTAGATACAAGCTCCAAACAGCTGGTGGTTCTAGCTTCCCAGTCCTGGCAGCCAAACTGTGGAATGCTGTCCCCTTGACTATCAGAAACCTCCCCTCCCTCAACCTTTTCAAACATAGAGCCAAACGTTGGCTTGCTTCTTCCAATGCCTAAGCTACATTCTGAAAACGTGTTGCAATAACCTATGTAGGGATGTACTACTTGACAAACCATGTATCGTTGTACTACCTACCTATGTCTATTTCTATGCCATATTTATTGTTTGATATATTATCACTGTATGCAACTTATGTAACCATTGCCTTAAGAAATGCGCCCGGTAGCCTCCGGGCCTGGTCTGCGCTATACAAATAAAATAAATACAAATACAAATACAAAGAACTCAGGAGACTGAGCTGGACACGGTAAGCGTCATGCTACGAACTGCAGAGTAACGCGAAGCGTGTTCCTCTGTTTGGGCGTGGCCCGACCACACCCAAAACACTAGACCGCATAGCTCAGTTCTTAGAACTGAGCTATTTGGGAGCCTCCATGTTGGGCCAAGCCCATTACAAAGTCCAGTCCCCCATGTTACCTTCACATTGAGTATGAGCCTGGTGCCAGAGCCACCAAGACTGACTCCAGGAGAGTATTTGGCGAGATGGCAAGGCCTCTAGGGCCATAGTAAGAGACCCTAACCTGGGTCCAATGGGTAGGCTGACTTGCCTATGAGGGTTGGGGCAAGGTTCGTGACAGCACTCCCCCCCAAGGCCCCTCTCACAGTAGTCCTTCTGCCTGGTCCTGGTTTGGTTGGGTGATTCCGATGGAACCGTTTTATCAAGCGTGGTTCATGAACGTACTCACAAGTTTCCCACGTTTTGTCCTGCGGGCCATATCCTGTCCAATCTACTAGATAGTATAGCTTAGCCCAGGTGTTTTTCTTCAAACCCTGGTTCTCCGTTGACTAATACTGGTTTTGGTGCTGTTGTAACACGGGTTCCGGGTTGAACAGGTTTCAGAAGAGATATGTGGAACACAGGATGAATCTGCATATTAGATGGTAAGGCTAGTTTAATATGCTGTTGAATTTATCACAGATTTAATGGTGAAAAGTCCTAGGTATCGTGGGCAAAAGTTCCAGGTTCCGTTTTACTGGCACATGTTTTGATGCTAACCAGACTTCGTCCCCAACTTGATAATCAGGAGCCTTCCTACGATGCTGGTCAGAGAATTTCTTTTGGTTGGTCTTAGCTTGGAGTAAATTTTCAGATGCCTTTTTGAAGGCTTGGGAGATGGTTGTGTGTATGGTTTTAATTGCTGGCATTTCCAAAGTAGTTGGAACATCTAGTTCAGAGGTGCGTGGATGTCTACCATAAATGATATAGAACAGAGTCTGTCCTGTGCTGGTGTGTAGAGAGTTATTATAGGCACATTCCGCTATCCATAACAAGTCTTTCCAACTTCCTTCCACTTGATGTAGTATATTGCTCGGGTGTCTGGTTCGTTCTCTCCGTTTGGCCATCCGTTTGAGGATGGTAACTTGTGGATAACCTAATATTAGTTTGGTCCATTGAACAGCAGTTCCTTCAGAAGTTAGACACAAACTGACTACTTCAGTCGGAGATCAAGACCGAAGGAAAACCATGTAGCCGTATAATATGTTCAAGAAATACCTTTGTCAGGGTAGATGCATTTGGGAGACCTTTCAAAGGAATGAAATGTGCCATTTTCAAAAACAAGTCTACAACCACTAGAATGGTTTTAAATCCTTGACTGACAGGTAAGTATGTGATGAAATCGAGAGACAGCGTATGCCAGGGTGCAGGTGGGATCTCCGTTTTGTTTCTGCGATTTATTTTGTGCACTCACAATGCAGGATTGGATAAACTGGATAATGTCCTTGCGCCAAGTGGGACACCAGTCATTGCGTTTTACCTTAGCTAGTGTTTTAGCGATTCCCAGATGACTTTCCATTAAGGAGTCATGATAGTTCGAGCTGACTTGTTCCTGTAATTCTTTACTTGGCAAGTATAAACAGTTCTTGAAATATGGTAGTTGATCTTTAATTGTGTGATTTTCCCATTGTATACTCCATTTGTGTAATAGCTTGGGACTCATCAAGAGTTGGATCTTGTTCTGGATTTCACTTTGAGTCAATGTTGCTGTAAGGTCTAGAAGTTTGTCACTTGGAATAATGGCCCTGGATCTGGGGTCGTGTATACCTTTTTGTCAATTCCCATGTGGGAGAAGGCATCAGCCTTTCCATTTCTGACTCCCGGTCGAAACGTGATCACGTAGTTGTATTCTGCGAAGAAGAGGGCCCAGCGCAGTTGACGTGAAGATTGAGCCTTCGCTGTTTTTAAATATTGTAGGTTTTGATGGTCAGTTATTACGGTGATGGTATGCCTGGCACCCAAGAGGTAATGTCGGCAGGCCTTAAAGGCTGATTTGATAGCTAGAAGTTCTTTGTCCGTGATAGCATAGTTGAGCTCAGGGGGTGAGAACTTACGTGTCCAGAAAGCCACAGGATGCAACTGACCAGTTTCAGGGTCCCTTTGTGAAATAACAGCACCCATTGCCATGCTTGAGGCATCCGTTTCTACCACGTAAGAGAGGTCTGGGCAAGGATGTCGTAGAATCGGGGCAGAAGTGAACCTCTTTTTGAGTTCTTGAAAGGCCTTTTCTGCTTCTTCTGTCCATTGGAATTTCTTATTGTTTTTTCATAATAATGATGTGATCGGATGTACTATTTGAGAAAAACCTGGGATGAATCGGCGGTAGAAATTTGCAAAGCCCAGCATGCTCTGGATTCCTTTGAGAGAAGTCGGTGATGGCCAAGTTAGAATGGCATCTACCTTGTGCATATCCATTCGGATTCCTTTTGGGTTGAGAACAAAACCAAGGAACTCGACTTCGGTGACATGAAATGAATATTTTCCGAGTTTAGCATATAGTGATGTTGACAGAGTTTTGCGAGGACAGAACGGACATGCTTGACATGGCCTTGTTTTGAAGCAGAATACACTAAGATATCATCAATGTAGACCAAGGCACACATACGTCTATTAATTCCCTTAAGACATTGTTCATGAAATATTGGAATGCAGTGGGGTGTTGCAAAGCCCAAAGGACATTACCTGGTATTCATAGAGGCCATATTTGGTGCGAAAGGTGGTTTTCCATTCGCCTACTTTCTTTACCCGAACAAGATGGTATGCCCCATAAGGTACAATTTGCTATAGATTTAGGCTTCTTTGACTTGATCCAACAGTTCCGGAATAAGAGGCAGTGGGTAGCATTATTTTTACAGTGATTTGGTTTGATGCACGGTAGTCAATGCAAGTCCTTAAATCTCCTTCCTTTTTTGGTACGAAGAATAATGGAGAGGCTGCCGGTGATTTAGACGAGCAAATAAAATCATTTGTCAGGTATTGATCTAAATAGGATTTCAAATTGAGGTTTTCAGGTTCAGTGAGTGCATACATTTGCCCACAAGGAATTTGTGCACCAGGTACAAGGTCGATCTGACAGTCATAAGGCCTGTGCGGGGCTAAGGTATTAGCTTAGGCTTGTTCTTTTTGAAATACGCTTTGGAAGTCTTGGTATTCATTTGGTAGGGTTTCTGTCACGCCTAGTACTATTGCTGCTGTTCCATGAACCGACGTATCTGTATCTGTCTGTTGCTTCCCTCTGTGATAGCAAGTGAGAGCACAATGGTCAGAAAATACCAACTTCTTTGCACGCCAATCTATTTGAGGGTTGTGAGCTACTAACCACGGCATCCCTAAGATTAGCCGGAACTGAGGCGCCTTGATGAGGTCGAAAGAAATAGATTCCTGGTGTCCATCCTGGCACAGAAGGGTTAATGCTGCTGTACATTGGGTTACTGGACAGGAGGCTATTTCCGCACCATCAACGGTGGTGACCTTTTCAGTAGTCGACTTTAGCCATATGGGAAGCTCCATTTTTGCTGCCAGATCTTGGTCCATGTATTTCCCAACTGCTCCGCTATCTATGTATGCTTCTACAGAATTCATTCGAGACGGATGTTGGTGGTAGATCAAAATCACAGGTAGCGTAAAGTGTGAGGTCTGTAGCTCACCTTCCTCGCTTGACAACCGGACCTCTAAGCTTGCCGGGCTTGGTAGTTTTCCGACTCCTTGTTGTCTTCTTCTTTCTCTGTGGCCCCAACATTTCTCCTTGGAGGCTTCACTGGGCACTCTCTAAGGAAATGGGCTGATTTTCTGCAGTATAAACATAACTGTTGCTGCCTTCTCTTGTCTCTTTCGGCCTTTGTTAAAGAGGCCCTTACCCCTCCGATTTGCATAGGTTCTACCATATTTTCTGCCGAACATGAGGCATTGTCCTTTGACCGAACATACATAGCACGAGTGTCCAATCTAGTCCGATCTGATCTTCTGTCTTGCAGCCTATGATCGAGCTGAACAACAAGATTGATAAATTCTGCACAGTCTTTTGGTGGATCAACCACTTGAGCAACAGCGTCCTTTAACTCTCCCCATAGACCCCGGTGGAATAACGTTGATGGGGCCCCTAGGGGACCCTCGCGTATGGAAACAAGGCACAATCACCACACACAAACTTATACGCCAGACACAAGGTTCAATTCCCAAAATCTAGGGTTTATTGCAAAACAAATAGTCTCAGTCGGCCGACTGGGTCTCACGTCCCGCAATGTGTGTCACCCAGACCTCGTGGGATGCAAGAGAGCGAGCATTCTACATCAGTTACATGTATACAAAATGATCATCTTATTATCAGTAGTGACACATTTAAAACCGCCCATAATGTATCTTTCTTTGCAATGGTTTGATGATTGACAATTATGACGAATTTGATACCCTTCAGACATTTATTCAGCAACAGTTTGCAATTTGCACAGATGCAGACACTATTCTTTGTTTTAGGGAACATAATGCTTTTGTTCTTAAAAGCAAGCTGCGTGCAGAGGGAGAGACACATTCCAGGGCCTCACTATCTTCAAGTTTCTATTCGTGGGCTAGAGGTCAGCTCGATCTACAGGGGCTCAATCAAAGGGGGCCGCAGAGGAGAGTATAATTCAGCCATTAACGGTTCTTTTATCTTCAGGCCACCCTGCTTCAACAATGAGCCTGTTGAAAGTTGCTATGTATGCTAACAGGTCTTGATTTCCTTGACGAAGGGACAAAGGTTTGTTGTCCAATGCCTGTCCATGGGTCCAACGAGCAAAGAGTTTCTCCATCTCCTGCTGAAAACCCCTGAAGTCATGTAGCTGTCATGATGCCTACTCCCGGGAAGCCAGCTCAGGGCCAGCGTCCCCGAAAGCAGACATCATGTCCCCAGGGAGGGACCCAGCAACCCCTTATAGGGGCTCTTTGGACATTGTCCTGGCGCCTTTGGTGTCAGGCTCATAGAAGGCATCAGTCCTGGCACCATAGGCGCCAGGCTCATTATGGGAGTGCTTGGATGGACTTACCTGATGCAGACCATGCTGCCGGACCCAGACCTCCTTGAGGTCTGAAAGGGACTATTTTACCTATATGACTATTTTACCACTCGGGCGTGGCTGAGGAAGAATACTTACCTGGAACTACTTTGGGGGCTATTTAAACCACGCCCAGACAGCAGCTCACGCTTCGCGTTGTTCTGCATCTAGCAGCTCGACGCTCACCGTGTCTGCTCCTGCATCCTGGCTCCAGCCACGCCCGCCTGCAACCTGGAACACCTGAAAAGGAAGGAAAGGAGAGAAAGGTGAATAATTGAACTTTACCTACCTCCATCCGGAGTCCGGAACCATCACTCCGACGATCCTGAGAAAAGACATTATTTTTAGAAGTGCATCGCATCGCTCGCTGCAGCGCCGCGTTCCACTCACCTTCACGAGGCGCCCTCGGGCTCTTCAGCCACCATTGGCACCATCCGTCGCCTTTCAGCGCCTAAGGAGAAAAAGAGACAAAACAAAGGTGAGCGAAGGAACAGATTGAGGAAGGCCTGATTCTTCCACCTTAAGACTTACCTGATTTTTGTTGGGACAATCTTTCCACACCTCTGGTCGGCGCCGCTTCTTTGGCACTGACGTACCCCGGCCCCTAAGGGGAAAAAGAGACAAAACAAAGGTGAGCGAAGGAACAGATCGAGGAAGGCCTGATTCTTCCACCTTAAGACTTACCTGATTATTGTTGGGACAATCTTTCCTCACCTCGGGTCGGCGCCGCTTCTTTGGCACTTCCGTACCCCGGCCCCTAAGGGGAAAAAGACACACGCATTAGTGGGTGAAAGCAAGATCACTAAGGGAACCATCCATCAAAAAGACTCACCAGAGTTACCTTCGGCGAATCCATTCCTCTACGCGGATTCTTCATCCTACATCTGAAATAGGGAAAAGTACAACGGACAATTAAGGCTTGAACTTTTGCAACTGAATACTTACGGCCTCATATCCGAAAAGTCAAGCAGAGTTGAATACTCACCAAACCCGAGATCCAGTGAAGTAACTGGAAATCAACGCGCCCCTGCATCGGAAGCAGGATGGAGAGCTCGTCCTTTCAGACTCTAAGGTGAGACTCTATGGGGAATCGCGGAGGGGGTGCGAGGAGTGTGAGAGGGGGAAGGGGGGGAATCCGACACATTATCCAGCAGACAGTCAATCCCCTTTTCCATCTACAGAAGGATTCTTCTACGGGCCAGACAGGCGAGGTTTGGGGTTCCGGTCCAGTCCGTCTTCCGAGTCCTGCGCATCACCTTAGAAGAGGTCATAGCAGTCCAGAACAGATCAGCGCCTCCGTGGGAATCAGGTGAGCGTTACAGTAGCAGAGGTTCATCCTGACTTACTAATGGTACAGACCAATCCGCAGCACTGCCACTCAAGTAAGATAAAATAAACGCAACCCGTGACTGGTCATTAGGAAAGGCCCTAGGTCTCCAAAGGAAATGAAAACGACACTGGTTCATGAATGTTGCATACTTCTTGGGATCTCCTGTAAAACGTTCAGGTGGAGCTAAAGGAACAGCTCCAGGGAGGGTTATCTGTACCGGACTGGCTAATGAAGTTGGCATTGATGGAATGTTATCAGGCAGTGGGCCCTGTCCCGCCTGTGATTGGAGTAATTGTCTGCTCAATTCGTCGGTACGCTCCTTAGTAACTATAAATTCTTTCCTCAGGGCGTTTGTCTCTTGCCTGGCTGAATGTACTTCAGCACGTAACTGTCCCAACAACCTAGCTAATTGGTCGGTTTCTGATGTTCCATGATGCCCTGGTGGATAGTGGTATGAAGGCTTTGCATTCTGTAACGCTCACCTGGTATCCACGGGGACGCCACTGAGCCCTGGATGGACCACTCACACTCTCAAATCTTCTCCCTTGGTAATTCTTCAGAGAGTTGGGCCTGCAATACAGGAGTACTGGGTTCAAAAGTTAATAATTCCTTGCTGATTGACCCCTGCTTCCCCTGAGAACAAGACCTTCCCTTAGACCTTTCCTAACGATGATTTTTTGTACGATGCGCTCTCCGTCCTGCTTCTCAATGCAGCGGCACGTAAATGGATCGGGCGTGTTGCGATCTAGTTGCTTCACTGGTGCAAGCCCTGTTCGAGTCCAGTCCTGCTGTGACTCAAACTTGTTAAGGTAGGTTGCTTCTCACAGTTATGATATTTCAGTCTCTTCTTTCCGTCTTTCTCCTTTTTCTTTTGCTAATGTCTCTGTGTCTTTCCTTTAGGTGTGGAAAGTGATTTTGGCGTTGCCGTTCTGATTGGAGTGGAACACCAGTTGGTGAGCGAATGTGCGGTGTGCAGCGTTATTAATTAATTCTTTAATGTGGTATAGATTGAAAATAAATTCAAACTTTACACATATTACAAATTACAAACATTATACATAAGTCATAAATATACAAAAGCATGAATTAATAACAATATAAAATCAACTAAAAAGGACAGTTAAACAACTTTCCTTATACTATTTACAAAAATTCATATCTAAGTGTATTACATGGTACAACCTGCATCTCGGATGTCATTAAAGTAAATATTTTTAGGCCATAATCAATTTCTATCTCATAAAGAGTACTCAGTGTGTTCCTTGATATCCCTAGTGTTTGGAATAGTTACAGTCCACGGGCCAGGCTAAGTTCGACCTGTTGCCAGACGTTATATAATGCAATGAATAGATACATATTGCAGGTGTTAGTGCAATATCGCCAGAATGACATTTCGCATATAGTTGTAGGGTCATGCGCAAATTCACCCAGATAGCGTAAAATTGTATTCTTCAAAGACAGACACTCCGTAAGAAGATGTCTAGCTGTCTCCAGACATTCTGAGGATTTACACAGACGGCATATACGCTCAGCAACCGGGATATTATCCCATGCTCCTCTGATGTACAAAGTAGGCAATGTCTCCAATCGGAACAGTATAATGAAACGTCTAAGTCTTCTCGAGGGGCATAGATATAGATAGGCTTGTGGTTTCATAAAATTGAATAATCTATATTTCACAAATTAGTGTGTCTTAAGGCTACCTATATGTGTAAACTTCTCGAGCCAAATCCCAGAGGTCTACTTTTTTTCTTAGTGCATTTAAGGTTTCCTTGGTGACAGTAGCCCCTCTATGTGTCCATCCAATATCTACGAGAAATTTGGTCATGTCTTTATGTAGGGGTGAAGTGTATTTTTTGGTCACCTCCTGATGTATCACAGTTAATAAGGGGTTCATAGTGCCACCTATCATCTTAAGGTAAAACCCTGCTCTTTTCTTCAATACCATTGCCTTCAAAGAGGGGAGACCCAGTTCAAGTCTAATCAGGGCCATAGGGACCCCAGGGGGTAGCCCCAATATCCGTCGCCAGAACTTGCCCTCCAGCACTTGCAGCCACGCTAGGTCTATTGTATGCAATGACTCCAGGCCGTATATAATCATGGGGGCAAACACTTGAATATAAAGGTGGCGCGTTCCCCAGAGGGTAAAGCCACCCTGTTTGTTTGTAAAGGAGGAAATAAATGCTATAGCTTGCATCGCCCTAGTAATGCGACCCTGTCTACATAGTGAGTAATCGCCAAGAGGCTCAATTTCGACTCCTAGGTAGCGATAAGATGGAGCATAGGTTATAAGATTTTCATGTACTATCAAGTTCACTCGCGATACTCTTCTTCTCGTGAATCTAAGGACTTTTGTTTTGTCCAGATTGATGGTCAATCCGTTTGTCCTGGCATAGTCCCATAGGGCAGTAGCGGAACGCCTCAAACCACCTATGGTATCGTCAAAGACAACCAGATCATCCGCATATGCTAATACAGCACACGATGCTTCACCAATTTTAGGAGGGCAATTATCAACCTCAGCTAATACTGCAGGAATATCGTACACATATAGATTATAAATAAGGGGTGCAGTGACACAGCCCTGCTTTACCCCCCTATCTTGGATCACATTTCTGGTCATATTTCCGTCCTGATCTAACCTCAGGCGCACCGTAGTATTTTGGTGGAGTAATCTAAGGTAGTATAATATACCTGGCGGACATCCCAATTTCTCTAGCTTAATCCATAACCTCTCCCGTGGGATGGAGTCAAATGCGGCCTTTAAGTCGATGTAGAGAGCGTACAACGGGGGCTGGCCCTTACTAAGCGCCCGTGTACGGAGTATTTCCATGACCAAGAGGTTATGTGAGGTGGAAAAATCCTGTCTAAAGCCACATTGGAATCTGCTGAGTATTTTGGCATTTTCTACCCATTTCTGCATCTCACAAAGCAATAGTGAGGCAAAAAGTTTACCTGAAATATCAAGCATGGATAGAAGCCTGAAGTTACTAGGGTCAGAACGGCTGCCTTATTTGAATACAAGAATAAGAATCGCTGTCTGCCATGACCGGGGAATTGTCCCCTGGACTAGAATCTTATTGAATAGTAGAGAGAACAAATCGGCCCAGAAAAGGGGATGGTTCTTAATCACTACGTTAGCTAGCCCATTAGGGCCAGGGGCTCTGGAGGACTTAAGGGTAGCTATTTTATTCAGTATTGCCTCTATTGATACATCGAAAGGTGGATGGATA
The DNA here is from genome assembly GCF_040938575.1 of Ambystoma mexicanum. NCBI lineage: Eukaryota > Metazoa > Chordata > Amphibia > Caudata > Ambystomatidae > Ambystoma > Ambystoma mexicanum. The sequence goes on from NC_090924.1 coordinate 407,687,176, forward strand.
GGAACCCTCTCCAATACTCTGCTCATGGGTTCCACTCCCCCTGAATTTCGGCTTAGTAGGAATTTTACCCATGTTTCCTCACATATTGGGTTAATTAAAGGGCCTTTTGCCTTCTCTCTATTCTCATTGAGCAATGACCAAATGCTACGAGAATTTCTAGCACAAATCGTTTGTATCAGCCGCTGATTTCTGGTGTTTTTCTCTGTTACCTTAATGCTCTTGATATTCGCTTTATAGCAGTTTTTGATATTTCTTAATTTTTCGCGGTATAGAGCTCCAGATAAGTTCATGTGTTTCAGGCCTCTGATTGACTTTCTTAGCCCTCTCTTGGCATCCCTGATTTCCCTATTAAAGGGAAGTATAGCACCCCCAATTTTTAACATATGTCTTTTGTTGGCCATGGCATCCTGACCTGAGAATCCCGATATCCAGTCTTCAATTTCATTTGCCGTCATAAGTTTGAAGTCACGGAAGCTCCGATCTAAAATGGGTTCAAGAGCCTCAGTGGCCAATCTTATGTTCTTCTCAGACCACACTATTCTAGATCCTGCACGGTCAGCTTGGATGGTACCCATGTTAGCAGGAGAGGAAGATGATATAGGAATGCTAAATATACACTGTAGCGATGTTTGGTCGCTCCATATATTAGGCTTAACTATCATATCGCTTACTCTACTCTGCATCTCGGGGCACATGAATATATAATATAATGTGCTCATTGATGATCCACTCGCCCAAGTGTGTCTCCCCGGCCGATCTCCCGAAGTACGGCCATTAATCATAGCCATATCCCAGGCTCCAAACAATTGCAGCCAGCCTAATCCTTCAACCTCCCTCTTTCCATGGAACATCCAACACCTTGCATTGAGATCGGAGTTGGAAGATATAAGTGTTTCGTCCGTCATATGGCAATTAAAATCACCCATAACCACCACTGCAACATTGCCCGTTCTTAACAGCCAAGAAGACAGTGGGTCTTGTATTGCCTCTTGCAGTGAGTCCCGAAACAATTCTCCTGGGGGGTTATACAGATTAATTAAAAGAAACCTTCCCGAACCATTTTCCTTGTGATATTCGACCTCTACTGCCAACAGCAGCTCCTCAGATTTGCATTGAATCTTTCGGGACAGAAACATGTTCGTTACCCCCGCAAGTAGACCACCATATGGACGCCCCTTGCTGCCCCGTTTAGCAAACGCTTGATGTATGATAAAACCATCTAAAAGTAAAGGGTCAAGAGACCATGTCTCTTGTAGACATATGCAACTATGTTGGGACAGTAAGTCTACTGAGCCCTCCGACCTCAAGAGATGGGAAAAGCCTCTGCAGTTCCAAGAAAGTAAAGACAAACATCAATGGTTCTGTAGCAGTTGCGGGATGGATTCTAAAAGTGACTTCAGGACTTGCTGTATTTCCATTAGAGCAGGATTGTCCCCTCCCCCCGATTTGAGCACATTAGCCACAGAAGCTGTTACCATAGTGTCCTCTGGATCGACCGAGGGTACCTTCTCCAGCGGGTCCACATCAAAGTCAATGTCCACAGCATTCAGATCTTCTTTATATTTTCTGATGAGTTGCGCCGTAGTCGGAAAAATGCAATGTAAGGCAGTGACATTAGGGTTGGGGCCCGACAGGGGTTCAACAAATAAGAAATCCTCAGATTTTAGGACACGAAGTTGAGGTATGTGATATATTCTTGCTAATAGCTCAGAGCGTGATAACCAGGGATTTTTGTCGCTTGGATACAAATTCTTAATGAAACAGATACGGTTCGTATTTATGTTCTTCACTGTCTTCTTCGGGTCCGATGGTAAGGGCTCGGCAGGTTCTTCCACCGCCCGTATTTCAGGGAGAAGCTCCGGCTGCATATGCATACTGGTTTCCAAATCAGGCTCAAAGGTCATAACTGAATCATCATTTGGGTCCATTCCCATTGTCTTCTCTTCGGGTATCAGCCAGTCTATTAGTGGGCCTTTAGCCTTTGCCGCCCTTTGAGCTGCTCTCACCAGTCTTTTCCTGGCCTTTTTTGAGCGGGTCTCCGGTGCCGGTTTGGGCACTGGTACTAGTGGTTGGGCCCCTTTTGCAGCTGACTTATTTTTAAGTGCCTTTTTTGCTAGTCTTCGTTGTTTCCGTGTGGGAGAACCCTGGGGGCTTTGCTCATGCTCTAGATCATCAGCCTCCACAGGGATTTCCTCAATTATGCTGTCACTGTTGGGCACGTATTGTGCTTCACCCCCCTCCGCCACATCATACTGCTCGTCAATCTCCTCGACTGTCTGTAAAGCATCGGATAGATTAATTTCTGCCTCTTCTCGGAGGAGATCCTTTTGCTCTAAGGCTAATGTGATAGTATTAGTATTGGCCAAAATACGCCCCGACATTTGTAGGAGTATTTTAAGGGCGAATTGGAGTGCAGCCACCGATGATTGTAGCTCAGTTATCTGTAATGAGCTTGGCTGTGATTCGATGTTATCTTCCATCACATTATCCGGTTCATCCTCCATTGACGCCATTACCAGATTAGGAGAAGCAGACAGACGTCCGCTGATTCCCCCACCGGTATGCTCCCCCACACACTATTCATGCTATTTTCTTTTAATGGCGTTATTCCACTGGGTGACCTCTGGGGCGTTTGTGCTCGCATCCCTCTCTGTATCGTTAGACAAAGGTCTAAGAGGGAATTATTGTCTATGTCGTCGAAATTGGAGGTATTTAAAGAGATGCCGCCACTCTCTATCGGTGCCGGTGTTTCCTCAATTACAGTGGAATTCGTGGCCGGGGGTGGGTTCACAGGAAAGAACTCAGTTATAGCCCCTTGCGCCACCGGAAGAGCATATTTGGCATTCTTTTTGGGTTTGCCCCCTTTCTTGTGGGATTCCTTGGGTTCCTTTATGGGTTGAGATTTATTTTTACATAGATTATAAATCGAGTGGGGTGCTCTTCTTCCCCGCTTTATGTCTACGTTATGGCTCAATTCACTTCAAGAGTTTATTTCCAGTAAGTGCAGGTCAGTCCAGGCAAGCAAGGTAGTAAGGGCTGCTGCTAGAGGGCAGGAAAGGTTTTACCTCTAGAACTGCACTGGTGAGGTAACTGGATGGAATTTCCTACCTTTTACTGGTACCCCCCCCACCAGTATAATGACCTGGGGAACTTGCAAACCCAGATCAAAGGCTACAGCCCGCAGTCTCCGGTAAAAGTTCACAGTGCCCCTTCTTCTCAGGTCAGCTCCAAGCCCACTTCAAAGGCAACGGGATGCTCTAATGGCGGTCACTGTAGTTACCTAACTAGCCAGAGACCGCCTCTTTCAGGGGGGGGCTCCTTTCATAGAGGGCGCCTGTCACCCAGTACTGCAGCAACTAGCCGCGCACTGAGGTTAAAGGCTGCCAGGAACCGTTACTGCGGGGAGCCACAAGAAGCCACAGGGAGCCGCCGTGCCGCACTGTATTACAGCAGGGAAAGAAATTCCACGGCTGGACGCGGCGCGGCTAGCTTCCGCGTGCTTTCGTTCTTCCGTTCTTCCGGCTCCAAACCCGCTTCTCACCTTCTGGCTGCCAAGTCAGCCCTGCTCGCCTCAATCTCCCCGTGTGAGGCTTCCTGCTCACTCGCTCACCCGGCTCTTGTCTCCGCTCCGTCTCCTCCGTCGAGTGCCAATTTCCGGATGGAGACTCGAGGAAAGGACCCACGTACGTGTGAGAGTGTGTCAAGCCGCACCTCTCACTGCAATCGGTTTCACGCTGAGGCTGCTTCCGACACGATCCGATGGGATTTTCCATCAGTAATATCAGCAGCGTTATTCCATCAGTAATATGCGATGCACGGCAGTATTTTGCCTTTTCTTGTGCTAACCTATGTCTCTTGTCTTGCTTGCAGGTCGCTGTGATGGCCCAGAATCGATGCCGACCAGGAGACGATCGAATCAGGTAATATTCTTGTGGTTCTTTAATAAGAATGATTTAGTGCTCACTCGTGCTGCTTTTCCTCTATCTTTTCAGGTTGTGATGTTCTGGAGAATGTAGCGGTGCCTGGATGCTGTTGTTCAGAAGGAGGATGTGGCGCTTGCTGCTGGTGTTCTCAGGACCGGGTAAGCAATGAACCGGAGACAGGATGCTACTCACAGGTAAGTGCTGCAGTAATGATGTTCTTGTTCTTTCAGGGAGCGTGGTTCCAGAATACAGCAGGTAAGGAACTCGGGAGACTAAGCTGGACACGAAGCATGGTCCTCTGTTTGGGCATGGCTTATATAGCCTCAAGTATCCCAAGGCCCGACCAAACCCAAAACACTAGACCGCATAGCTCAGTTCTTGGAACTGAGCTATGTGGGAGCCCCCATGTTGGGCCAAGCCCATTACAAAGTCCAGTCCCCCATGTTACCTTTCCATTGAGTATGAGCCTGGCGCCAGAGGCGCCAGGACTGACTCCAGGAGAGTCTTTGGCTAGATGGCAAGGCCTTTGGGGCCATAATAGGGGACCCTAACCTGGGTCCAATGGGAAGGCTGACTTGCCTATAAGGGTTGTGGGCAGGGATCATGACAATGACCTCTCATAACTGGGCTCAGAATCCCAATGTAATACACCAGGGGCTTATACCCCAACGTAGTTCTCCGCATGAGCACTGCCCTCATAATTGTTCCATTGATGTGTGAAAACAAAAAGAATTCCTCTGCATAATTGGGAATTCCCAAAAGTGGAGCTCTACAAATTGCTTGCTTTAATTCATCAAAGCCTTCCTCCATTTCCTCAGTCCATTCAATATTTTTTAAACTTTGCTTTTCTTTTTTCAAGGCTTGCAGCAATGGTTTTGTATATTAACTGTAATCAAATACCCATGCTCTAACATAATTGCACAGTCCTAAAAACGGCTGCATTTGCTTTATCGTGTGTGGTTTTGCTGTTTAAAAATCGCCTCAGCCTTTCTGGTGTGGCTTTCTTTCCTTCATGCAAGATTAACTGACCTTTATACAACACTTCCTTTTGACAATACTGCAATTTCTCTTTGTCCACTTTATATCCTTCATTTGCAAGAATAATCATTAATTGAATCGAGTTTCGCCTACACACTTCCTCAATCGTCCTGCATACTAAAATGTCATCTAAGTACTGCAACACAACACTCAGCAAATCTATGTTGCTTAAATCCATCTGCGGGACGCTGTTACAAATCAATGGAGACTCACAATACCCTTGGTGCAACCTCGCGCTTTTCAGTTTAGTCTAACAGACGTAAACAATGTAAGGTCTGGGGAGTTCTTATGCAATGGGATTGAGAAAAATACATTTTTCAAATCAATCACCGTGAAATTTTGTGCTTCAACTGGGATATTATATAGAATTGTCACCGGATTAGGAACTAGAGGAAACTCTGCATCTACAATCTGGTTAATCGGGCGCATGTCCTGGATTAAACACCACAACCCCCCCTTACTTGTTTTGATCGGACACACAGCAGTATTGCATGGTGACTCTGATGTCACTAGAATGCCTTGATCCATCTTAACTAATATAGTCTTAAAAATCCCCTCATCTGCTTCTCTAGACATGGGGTACTGCCTTACACGGGAAATAATTGCTCCTGCTTTCAGCTTAATCTTAACTTGTCCTACCTCTTTCAGTGGCCCTAGGTCATAGGGATCTGTTGTCTGTAAGGAAACTGGCACTTTGTCCATATTCTCATCAAAATGTGCAGGTCGTTGACACAGAATCGCCATCCGCTGTGGGATCTCTCTTCTTTCTGTTCTAATCCAATATGTGATGCTTATTTCAAACACTACTTCGCCATCTGAAGGGTCGTCCTTAAACATATCCTTATCAGTGATGTCTGTTAACCTAAACCATTCTTCAATAGCAATCACTGTTCTCCATTGCCTACCCTCGTCATTGAATCCCTCGAGCATGGCAAATTCTCCCCGAACTATGGCTGCCTGTAATTCTAAGGTGAATATCTGTCCCCCTTCCTTATTCATGGGTATCTGTGGCCTGAATAAAAATTCATCAGTTATTCTCATTAGTTTGCCCACTAATCCAGGTAGCCATGTTAACAGAATACGCACTCCATAATAAAAAACCTCAGGCTCCAATGGCTTTCCACACAAGGTTATTTGCCCTGTGAATGCCATGATAAACTTGCTTACATTTAAATAATGTATTCCTGGGGCCTCATTACGACCCGGGCGGTAAGGGATTACCGGTACCAGTAAGGGCACCGGTACAGGTAATCCCTTACCGCCCTATTACGAGGTCCCTTTGCGGGTCCTCCCTTAACGCCTGGTTTTAGCAGGTGTTAAGGACGGGACCCGCAAAGGGACTTTAGAGGTAATAATGGTACCGCAATTTGCGGTACCGTTATTACCGCCTTCCCCATTCCCATTCAGCCCTATGGGGGCTCAAATGGGAATGGGGTAGGGCCCTGGTGAATGGGGAATTACCGCCCCCGCCAACCTTGGAATGGGGCGGTAATACCTCCATTCACCAGGGCGGAGTCGTTATGGGTTTGGAGGCAGCCATGGTGCCAATAGCACCATGGTTACCTCCAAACTCGTAATGACCTCCCTGGTGTTGAACACACTATACCCTCATCAGTAAAAGAAATTGTCATGTTCAAATTTGTCATTAAATCCTGACCCAGGATATTAACTGGCGTCAGTTTCGAGTACAACAATGGAACAGACATGTCACATTCTCCTATTGAGACTGGAAATCTTTCAGTAAAAGGAACTCTACGTGTAGCTCCTGTGTAACCATGAGCATTCATGGCATTACCTGATAACAAAAAAATTCCCTCTCGTATACATGAGCGTGTTGCTCCAATATCAACTAAAAAGAAAAGGATCTGCCTCCTATTGTGACGTCAACCCTTGGTTCCTCATTAGGATTAGGCGTCACTGATAGTACTGTACACATCAAGTCCCCAGTGAGCTGTGTTATTGTGGGTACATGCCTATCCCTGTACCTGTAAAAGTATTCCCACTCTCGACACTGACACACCCTATTCTAAGAGTCAACAATTGTCCCGTGTTTGCGCTCTGCTGTATCTGCATAGGTGCATGCTGTGATTGTCCTTGTGGTGGACTCAATGGTGCTTGCTGTGATTGCAAAGCCTGCTGTATTTGCGGTGCTTGTGCCTGGTATACTGTATGATCTTGGGCAGACCTATCCCTTCTTTGTGGGCTTCACGCTGGAGGATAATCTGTTCCCCCCTCTTGATAATTGTCCATTCTGTACATACCCTTGGGTCCCACATGTTTGCGCTATGTGCCCTGTCATCCCGCATGTCCAACATACAGGAGGGAATCCCCTAATTTGCCTATCCTGCATACCTTGATTACTACCTTGAATGTTCTGGAAATAACATTGATTATTCTGAAAGCTTCCTTGTCCCTGGAAACCTCCTCTTCCTCTTTGCACAAATCCATGTCCTCCTTGATCTGGCTGCCGTTGGTTATTCACTTTCAGCATACCTACAGTTTGTTGCGATCCTATCCAATCTCCACTGGTTAACATCGCCCCTTCAATGGCATATTTAGACAGTTCTTTCTGCACTAGTTTAGCTTCCTCTACCTTTCTAGTATCTTCCTTATTCTTGTTTTTCTCTTGCAACAATCGGCAATGATGCACAATGATCGGCTGAATTTCTGGACATGGCTTTGCTTCCATACCCACCAATTTCTTGGGCTGTCGCTTTACTTGCTCTGGCAATCCTTGACATAGAATATGATAAAACACCAGTATGGATTTCCCCCAAGGCTCTCACATTCCCAAAGACCACTGCTCTTGAGTATAAACAAGCAGATCATCCCCTTCCTGCATCTTTCATGCCATTATAGCACCCATATCTGACATATCAGGATACTGCACTCTAAGCGCTTTCCAGACCGCTGCTCTACAATTATTAAACGGCGCACCATTGTGTGCCATGTTCTGCGCAGTAACTCCTGTGTAGTCTGCTCTAGACCAAATGTCATTAGCTCTTTCCCCAAGAATGGCTAGGAGACCTTTAATATCTCCTATAGCTAACGTGTTACCTCCTGTCATTTTCTCCAGTTCATAAATCCATTTTCCGGCATGCGACGTTAAACTGGGCAACTTGCATCTTAAGTTGTCCTTATTCATCTGAGGCCATGGAATATACTGTGGCCTGACCCCTCCTTTCTCCAATAAAGCGAACTGTGAAACCCCGAAATCGCAATCGCCTTCCATTGTTTGCCTATCCATAGTAGGGACAATGGTTCCTGATCGCCTTCTTCCTGGCAATTACCTTAATCTGCTCACATATGGCTGTGATTTGCCCTGCACTCTCTGGGATCGTCCTGTAGGTTGACCTGGCCAGGCCAGTGGGTCTGGCGTCCTCAATTTAGGTAGTTATAGGTCTGACCATCTAACCTCTCTATCTGTCAATAAACATTCTCCGAACCCACATGCATCGCTCCCTTCTTCCTCATCCATATATCTCTATTACAATACCTCTTAACACTATTTACAATATTCAACCAACCCTCTGTTATCCTTTCCTATTGTTAGTTTTCCCCATGCATACAGTTTGCCACGTTTACCAATCTACTCACCATTTGTTTTTCGACTTCATAATCTCGGGATCGTCTCCTCCTCAATCAGCCACTTCAGCCTTCTGGCTCTTCAACTTCCCGTAGGAATCTGGAGGGGTTTTCACATGAAAATGAGGGACTCGTCCTACCTAACCTTCCAAGGTGTTGTTCTTTAATCTAAACCGCCATCTACAGGGAGCTTCACGTTCTTTCAGCTAAATGGCAGAGGACGTCCGATATTACCGGGACCCCAAAGCTTACTAGATCAATGGGCCTTTAACCATCCTCTCTCTGCTACCATGTTAACTCTTACTCCCAAGAGCCCTTTAAAATGAGGTACCAATACTCAGAGGCGGATGGGGATGTAGAAGTTACTGAAACATCAATAATCAAAACGACTCAGGAAGTTGGCAATGTGCTTTCTGTTTTAATATAAATTATCTAAAACAGGGAGTACAACGGGCCTCTTCCAACGCAGCACAGCTCGATCTCGGAACATCTCACAAAAAACAGTTATTTTAGAACAAAAGTATGTCATTGCAGACGTCATACTACGTGGCAAACTACAAAACTTATGAGTACCTGTGGTTGGCTGTCAGTGAACATCTACATATATGTTCTATATAGCCACTGTGTATGACTGGGTACTTAAGTCATGTGGGCATCAAAAACCCACCCCCAATAACTGGTCACCATTGTCGTCACTAAATACACAACAATCAATTGGTTCTTCAAACTATATGGCTCTTCATTACACGGCCCACTATGATTGGCTTGGCACCCTAGGACCCCTCTGGTATAATCCACACGCTAGCAGCATGCAGACTACAATCCCAGGTCCATGGAAGCTCAGTGTGATGATGCCTCGCTTCCAATTAACCCACTATCCATCAACACTCCTTCAGTTTGTCAGACAATTAGGCTTTTGAACTTGACCTTTTAACTGTTGACTTCGTCTGGGAAATAAAGGGAGTATAACTTCACTGCGTCTTTTAATTTCGTTACAGCCTGACCCAAACTATTTCGATCTCAACCAGTTGACTTGAAGACCACTCTTTTCAAGCTTTTTGCAGCATTTAATCCTATTAAATGATGAACTGTAGAAACCTTTAATGATTTTTCATGCTGGTTCAACGAGAAAGTGTTTCTTTCTCACATTAGTTATAGCCTTTCTTGACAGGCATCAGTTACACTGTTTTTTTTTTCTTTGGCTCTGGGCCAGCCCCATCCATTCTGAATCTTCCCTTGCCATCAGTGATTTCCAACTGCGCCACTCATTTGAAAGTTGTTTTCTTCTTCATGAAGTTTCAAGGCCTGCTAAAGTGCATTGTGGAATCATCCAGGTTATATACATTCCTATGTATATACATTGGCGCATCGCCACAATCTAATTCACTACGTAGCAAGCCTTATGAATACCATTTCAGCACTGTACACGTATAAACTGATTTACATATTTTCCAGCGTTTCTGTAGCATTAGCAACTTCGTCTCGAGCCCGAAATGTTGCTCATCTGTACGATCTATGTTTCAATTCTTAGAGAATACTGTTATGTTTCTTCTCTCCATCCAGCCTCTAGATACGTCAACTCCTATTTCATATGACGTCATCAGGTTCCTTTCTTTGTTTTAATGCACATTTCTTCCGGTACTTCATCCAAAAGCATATTGTGTCTCTGTGCATTTAGGTAGGGTTTCCTGATTGGATATATTGTGTCAAAGGTTCTCTGGAGTATTGGTATACTGACTGGGTCTGCACATGTCGTCATATCTGGTTCCCAACATATGGGCAGCATAGGGGAGGACCTTTGAGTGAGGATGTCTGACTGTACCTCTACAGCACACATTCTTGCCTCCCCGGAAACTTGGTTGCCTGAGAAACGTTTGTTAGATGGATATGTTCTATTTCTTAATTCTGTGTCATGCCACATACCTCCCTGAGGAGATGAGGTCTCTAGGTCTGGCAGGCTCCTTCCTGGAGAGTCTACCCTTGTTGACACCTTTCACAGGTGCATTTTTCCCCAATCTCTGGCTCTCTGGGCACTGCCATTGTTTCAGATCAACACATGCACGGACATCTGTGTTCAACATTCCGTGCATGCGCAGACCTCCTGGCTTTGCAACAGCATCTGCTTGCTGTGCAAGCCTTGTTCTGGCTTTAGATGTTTGTTAGGCCCCCACAGGCACCAGTGCTCTGCGTCTCAACATGGTTAATGTTTTGATTGTGTCCTCGGTTACAAGTCAACTTATATTTGTTGAATCTACAAGTAAATAATGTTTTGAGCCAAAGAAATCAATCCTTATTGAATGTTAAAGTGAATTGAACCTCAGCAATAAAAGTGAGTCAAATATACATTGGACTCCAGAGTGAATATAAAAAGTGAATAAATTGCACAGGCATTCTTGTACAAAGACCTACCATATCCAGAGCATGCAGGTAAGACACAGTGCTTTAAGAAAGCTGGAAAATATCCTTAAATATTGAAAGTGAATCTTGGGGAAGGGAACACTGAGGTTTATCCTGCTCATTGACTTGGGGACGAAATCTCATTGTATTTTGTGTTTGGAACTATGTTTTGATACTTGGGGAAGGGTACCCCAAGTGTTGGTAAGTTCTATATCATTTTGAACTTTAGGCAATCCTGAGATTTTTCTTAGAACTGCTTTATACGGTTATAGGTCAAAGTTTCTAATGCATCGGATCTAAAGACCAAAGGGTCGAATCAAAAGGACCGAAAACCAAAGGGTCGAATTTTATATTTAAAAAAAAAAAAAAAAACAGAAACCCAAAGATAAAAATATTTAAAAGAAAAAAAATGTGACCCTTTTGTTTTAGGTCAAATTGAGTCCACCCTTTGGCATTCGATCCTTTTGTATTCAATACTTTAACTGGACACTGCTTTATACTTGGGGAAGGAAGCTGAAAGAAAGCTGCTAGCTGGACAGAGCTCTGAACTTTTTGTTGAACACTATTCTGTTGGTTGTTGACCTCCCTACACATTGTATAAGATTAGTTGTGATGGCAAGTATAGGTTATGGACACAGATAGATTCCTAAATTGAACTTTTGGACTTTAACTTTCCTTACTTTTGGTTTGGTAGGAAAATCCCACCATAGTATAGGGCAAGATAGGCATTTTCCATCCTGACGTTTAAGTTAATAAAGTGTTATTGTTAATTCAGAATCTGTTGTCTGTGTCTTACTCCAAGTTGCCTTCACTCTACCAAGCTAGCACTCCGTTCATATGGGTCTTTCAAGATCACCACACATTTGTCCCCAATGGCCTTTCACCTGCAGTTGCCTAGCACCTGGCGCATGCAACCTGTATTTCACGTTTCCCTCCTGAAGCCTTATGTGCCTGATGCACATGGTCATTCCTGCTCCATCCAGCTTCTATTCAACTTCAGGGAGTTCTGTAGTTTGAGGTGCAGGAGATCTGTTATTCCGGGATCCGACATGGGGTACTGCAGTTTTTGGTGAACTGAAAGGGTGACCTGGCCTGCGATCACACTTGGGAACCCCGCAGTTACGTTAATGCCCCTCGTTTGGTCTGTGAGTTCTTTCTCTGGTGTCCTTGGCAGCCTGGGGCTCCTGGCCTTCCTGTTCTTATTTTGAAATAAAGCTTCATGTGACTTTCCAAACCAGACCACCAGCTACCCATAGTGGTTTGACGGGGCCTTTCTGAGCAAGGTAGGATTCAGATTGGTCTGTGTAATTTTATTGCATTTTATCTCATTCTTGAAAGCACTTTGCTGCCTAATGTGGGAGACTCATAGCTATGTATCTCCTTTATCGGTAGTTTGCTCTGAATACGTCCATTGAATGGAACTTGCTCCAACATGGAGTTCATCTCCCAGTGGGAATCTTGCTGGGCTACTACTTAGCAAGGCAGGAAGCCGTGCCAAATGTTGGCTTTCTAAGTTTATGTGTAGATGCATTTATACAACCTTTCTGAAGAAATATGTCAGTCCCCCATGCATTTTATTCCCCTTGTGTTGACACAATACACATTGGACTGTGTATGCTAGAAACAATATTTCGTCCTGATGAAGGCTGTATACTTGTGACACCGCAGTGGGTGTAAAGACGGCCGAAACACATTGTGTAGACCTTGTACATACAGCTACCATCAGCACTGCTTAAGTTCGGGCCGGTGTATTAGAAAGAAAAAAAGAATTGCAAGAGTATACTGGAAAACACCAGGGTCTTGATTTCTGTGTCTGAATTAGATATGTGTTGTTATCATTATATAAACCATTGTATGAGAGCCTTGTTCTGGCTAAATAAATGTGTATAAAAGAACAGTTTTTTTATTATATAAAAAAGAATATATGTGTTGTTCCGGTACAAAATAATAAACAGAGGGTTTTATGAGAAACTGAAAAACTCTATGGTACTAGTCTAAAAACTTAAGGAGGGGAGTGTGACATTACAGCCTTGGCGATTTTTTGCTTTTTTGTCTATATTGTACCTGGATGACCAAGGCTTACCACGAACCCTTGTTAGAGTTACTTCTTGAGAGGGGGCATGGTGACAGACCAGGTAACTCTGAGGAGACAAGGTCTCCATGTCTGGCGGGCTCTGTCATGGAGAGTCTGCCCTCGTTGGCACCTTTCACCAGTGCATTCTGCCCCAATCTCTGGCTCTCTGGCCACTGCCATTGTTTCGGATCTGCGCATGCGCGGATATCCATGTTCAACGTTCCACACATGTGCAATCCTGCCTGCCTTTTCCCTTTTTCTCCTGGCCTTGCTGTGTCCTTGTCTTATTCCCCTCAGACCACTTTCTGATCATTGCCCCTTCCTTGCCTGCTAGGACCTGGTTCTGGTTCCCTAATTTCCTGCTCCTATTTGTGTTTCCAGACTATTCCCTTCTCTTGCTGCCTTCTTGTACTTGACTCTGACTCATGCCTCTGCTTGGTTTTCCAGCATCCTGCCAACTTGCCAATACTCCTTTTGAATCACAACCACTTGCATATCAGCTTTTATCAACTGGACATTCATTGTGGTCTTCCCTTTCAGTGCTTGCACTGTTCTGATGCCACGTAAATCAGGAAAGTGCCGTCCTGTGGCGTTGTGAGCTGATCTAATGTCTGCCTGTTCCTACCAGAGAAGTGTTGGGTTGGTACCCAGCGCTGCAAGTTTTTCCTTTCAACGCTTCACGACAGACCAGATTCCTCCTCACAGCAACGGTGGAACTATCAGCAAAATTGCTATGCTATGGAAACAAAACATAAGATCACAAAAGACACAGAAATCAGTTAATTTCAAAGCACATAATGCATCTTTATTCATGCCTTGCATTGCATGGCATAATGCCACTAATCACTATATACGGAAAGCAAATCAGCACTCTCTAAGCATGAGTGCATTTAGTAATCCCAACCCTCCCGGATTCTCCTAGCAATGCTCTCTAAACACCACCATAGCACTGAGAGCTCCCTCCCAGCATCCCAAATTCTAGCTCTAACCTGCCGACATAAACACTCTCCTCTGAGAGCTCACTCCCACACTCACTCACATTAGCAATAATGAAAGCCACTGTTTTATGCATAGCAATGACCCATTTCTACAATTGTGTGCGTAGAAAACATTCCATTTCAAACTGCGTGCATACTATATTTCGGTCAGCATAATCGTATTTGACTAGTTCACGGTGACATTTTCTACATTGTACCTTCTAAGCATATTGTGTCTTTTCTCGCATTGAGACAACAGTCTTGTTTGCAAAACCCAAAACATAGCATTCTCCTCACTCAGCAAAGTTGTTTCTCTGTGCCAAGGAGTAGCTGACTGTCTGCCAAAGCTGTAGTTGTTATCATAACATTTCAAACTGTGTGTTCGTTTGCTAAAAGCAGAATTCATAGCTGGACATACACACAGCAGATCTCTAGCGCCTAAAAGCACACTATATTTTGCTATAAATGACAAGTGTACATAATCGCATGATTCTCAGCATATATTTAACCATAATGGCTTAGACCAAAACTATAGTGCTCAAACGTAGCCTATTCTAGATGAATGTAAAATGAATGAATAATGAATGGATATTCATCTCATGATAAACCATCATGGAAAAATGCAGTTTCACAGAACCACCATGAAGGACAGGTACGCAGCGCCCACAAGACACTTTATATAACATTCTGCAATAAAAAGAGAGTTGGGTCACCACTCAGCGGGTCTGATTGTAGGGGTGTGCAATGGATTGGGTCTTAGTGCGGTTAAATGGGAATCTCCCAATCCTTTTATTCACATAATAGAGCTGAGGTGGGATATTTAAATGTAGATAATTCTTTTCTGATAAATGTACATTGGAATCTGACATGGTTCACTCAGGAAAATATGTTAGATGCTATTGAAGAGATATTAGATAAATGGCAGAGCTGTGGTAAATCTGATAATATTATAATTTGTGGAGATCTTAACACAACATGTCCTGATATCAGTAGTGACATCTCTTCTGTTGCTCAATGTTGTAAAGCCTCTGATCAGAGGGGTGCAGAATGGATTTCATGGGACTCATACAAAGTGAATGCCAATGTTACCAGAGCTATTCAGCAAAATTTGCTTGGAAGCATGATTTAACACAATCCAAGCTTGACTATGAGTCTCATTACGACTTTGCCGGTCTGGAAACAGTTTGCCTGCTGGGGCCGCTGCGCCCGACAGGTCTGACCCTGCCGGGTGCAGTGGGCATGGTAGGCAGACTCTTCACAGAAGCACCGGCACCATTAACAATGGTGCCGGTGCTTCTGTGAACCCATTCCCGTGCGGAATGGGGAACATTTACTGGCACCTCGCTTGCCGGCCCGACGGCACTTGTAATGTCCTGGTGGCACCGGCAAGGTAGGTGCTGGTAAAATGTCACGAGTCCAGCGGCAACCCGCCGGAAGAACTGCCAGGGTTACCGCCAGACTGGTAATGAGGCCCTATATCTTTGTGACGGAAGAATCATTCCATAATTTTAAAGGTCTCGATATTTGTGATACAAATTGCAGTGATTATTCCATTTTAAATCTAATGTGGATGGTGAAATATTATTCCTTGTGTTGTATGCCTTAGAACTCCTCGGTTATTATTAATTACTAGAAATCAGTTTATCTATTTAAATTTAATAATTGCTTAGAAGGGAGATTAAAGAATCATGATTTGAATACCCTTTTTTCTGTGCATAATAACTGGGATATCTTGGTTGATCTGTATCAGGAGGTTCATGCCCGGGGAAAGTTACTTATAAACATAGACATGTATTTGATAAAGCAATTCGGAGTAAAAAAAGAACCTTCAGAGCTCAGCTTCGAGCATTAAAGGTGAGACAAGTTCCTTCGAATCTTTCCGAATATAGACAGCTGAAACAGCTTTATCGAAATTGGCTGCAGCAGTATAGAAGCTCCTTTATTCAGAATGATCCTAAAAATATGTTGAGAGCACTATCTGACAGGATGTCAGCTGAATTCTGGAAAATTATTCATTCTAATTTTAACATACAATTGGGGATTCAAATTAACCCGATTTCAGAAGATGTGTGGACAAAACACTTAACTTCTATCTATTTGCTAGCTAATTCTGAGTTTCAAGGTTGAGATTGTTAGTAATGTTCTCTGGAATTTACCTGTTCTGCAGGAGGATATAAATACGCATTTCTTATCAAGAGTAAAAACTCCCTGACTCCGGGTGGGGATGTTCTCTCCAACGTGATGTCAAAGGGTAATCCCACATTATGCTCTTTTATTTTAACCACTCTTTTTATATGTAAACTATTAACATAGTCTGTTGCTAATTTGTGGACATCTTCAGTTTCAGCACCAATCTACAAGAAAGGTGACATACAAAATCCTTTAAACTATCGTCTCATTCCATTATTAGATGTGGCAAGCAAAATCTTTAGCTGCCTGGTAGAACAGCAACTTCATTTGTGGGCAACTAAGGCGGGGATATTTGTGACAGGTGTTGGCATGGTGGCCAATGGATTTTTTATTGAATCTACTTAAATCCAAGGCTATCAGTAAAAGATCGAAAATGTATGTTGCGTTTATTGATTTTACTATGACCTTTGATAATATGAATCACTCCTTGCTACGGCCACGTTGAACAAATAAGGTTGTCCTGCATATATGGTAAATATAACCAAGGCCCTTTACTCGGAATTCTCGATTAAAATCAGATTAAATAATGGAGGAATGTTATCTACGTTTATTTACATTGAGAGAGGTTTATAACAAGGCTGTGTTTTGGCCTTAGACATTTTCAATTTGTTTATTTCTGATATAGATGACACTCTTAGTAAAAAACTTTATTTTCCTCCTCGGTTGGACAAACTGGTATATGCCGATGACCTTGTTCCTTATGATTTAACTCCAATTGGGTTACAAAGACAATTTCAGGCATTGTATCAACAGTAATGAGCTGTCCCTGAATATAATTAAGATTAAGACACAAATTATGATCTTAAATTCGTTTAGGAAATTATTGTGCCCGGCCCCTAGATGGTACTTGAAGAAAACCGCAGTGGAGGTGGTTGCAGGCTTCACCCATTTAGGTTTTAATACAATGGGCAGGATCAACAAGAGGGATTCAATTATTATGCTAAAGCATGGGATAATCAGATTGGCATCTCAAGTGAAGCGTGTTAATATGAAATATGACAGTTTCTCCTGCTTCCTTCTGGTGACATTTTATGAAGCCCAAGTGATCTGAATTATAACTTATTGCGTGGAAGTTATTCTAGAAAGTGAGATGGTCCCGTGGTCTAGCTATGAAGGGATACTTTGGAAAATAATTTTACATTAACCAATGGGGACTCCTACCTCTATTTTGTGCTTTAAATTAGGCCGGTTGTGTTTTAAAGGTATTGTAACTTGGAAAATGTTATCCCTGTTTAGGGCATTTTTTGTTGCTCAAGAGAATACTTTACTAAATCTGTTAAAAACTGCTAATCAATAAGAGGGAGCAAATATTAAATAAATGGATATTGCCTTGTGAGACTATACTGTAATCCTTAGAGGCTACCCTGGAGATGCTAGTTCTGAATCTGATAGATATTAAAATCAAAGGAAAGACTGGACTCAAACTATCAAAAATGACAAAAAATATACATTTCTCTCTAACATTGTGATTGAGGGTAAATTGTTGAAATCCCTGTCGGATTATGTAAAAGAAATTCCAGATGCTTGTTGGACATCATTTTTCCTTATGATTCGTTTAAATCTGTTACCAATGAATGAAATCTTAGAAAAAATTGAAAGTCACTCAAGGATATGTCATTTCTGTCATGATCCCTTTAAATTTGAAACTGTACAGAACCTGTGTTGGAGTGCAACTGTACTTAGGTGATTTCTGAATGAAATCAGAGTTTGTTTGGTGGATAAATTATGGCACAAGGTTTTGGAAGGCCCTCATATGCCTTGGACATTAGCCATGGATATGGATCTTTTCTGTGGAAATTTTGGATAACCTGGTAGGTCTGAACTGGAGGAGCAGGAGTTGAATATACAAATTCATTTTTAAGTGTACTTCTTTGAAATCTAAGAATTTTAGAATCAAAGAGAATAGTTTATAGATTAGGAAATCATTTGCTAACCTTATTTCATGTAAGTTAAGATGTTATTTATTTGTTTGTTTACTCATTGTTATGTATGTATTGTGAAAAGTTAATTTTTGAACTGTAACACAATTAAATAAATAATAATTAAAAAATGAACGGAACAGATAAATGTGGAAAAACACAGTGACTGAACTTAGTATCAGCACATTTAACATTTCCTTCGGGGTAACAAACATATTTCTGTTTGTAATGTTTAGAGGCAACTAATACCTTTGTTTGTATAATTATTGCATCATCCTCTATTCGTGGCAACAGAGGGTTAAGTAGATTTAATTAGAAAACGTATAGATAGTGCACAGTGAAATAACATGATTTACCAAGCATCACACATTTTAGATATGTAGTAAAGCCAAGATGTGGGACCAGTGTGCACCTTAGGAGCTTGACTCCATATTTTCTCAGGTCAATTTGAAAGATGTATGTAGTCCTGATGGGCTTTCAAGAGCAATCTTGTTTTATATCAATGACTTGAAAAGAAAACAAATCATAATAAACCAACTTGAAAAATATAGATCCTTATAGGAATATGCAGAATAACATTTGCTTGTTTCTTGTTGTGCTATTTTACCCATCTTGATTAGAAGACGACAGGTAAGTCAAAGTAATGCAAACCTGAAAAATGCTCTGGGTTTTGCAAATGTGCTTTCAAGACTTAATGACACTGAATAAAAGATACCATGTGAAAAGATCACTTGCTTACAGTCACTGTTTGTTATAGGAATGCTGCTCGTTATGCATGGTTTGAAGGTAATGTGAAGTTCCACAAATAATAGCGTCCTTTTGTGTGTGTCAAATAAGCACCAATCATAAACATATGTGAAACAGTTTAAAAAGTGTGTTTTGTTTCTGTAACTTGGTTTAAATGTCTTTAAGCAGTCACAGATGTTGGTAGCCAGCTGGGGCGTTAGGAAGAATGTTCACTGATCAGGTCTTATCATTCATCCAATAACACGTATTAAGGTCCTGACAGGGACATTGGCTACTCAGTGACCCACAACTAATATATAACTTCTCATGTAAATGCTTTCCATATAAACAGAGTGGTTAGTAGTTTTAGGCCCTATTGAATATGTTGGGAGGTTGAAAGGTGTTCAATAACTAGTCTCTCACAGCCAACCTCTGATTACTGCTGTGGTGGCAAGGGAAAGTTGCAGCGCCTGTGGCACTGCTGTGTGATGGACCTGACAGAGCAACATATTCCAGCGTTTTTAAACTTTTCCCCAGAGACCAGGAGAAGAGTGCAAAAACCCAGAGACTCGAAGGTATCGCATGCAGAGAGATGAACACACATTTTGTTGAGCGAAGGAAGATATCAAATTTGTACAGAGCACGTTTTACCTGATTTACCACTCCTCTAATTAGTATTGTTCCATTTACAAAAATAGATGGATAGAGGAATGTGTGAGCCCTTCTAGGATCGAAAATTTGACTCGTTCAGATAATTGAAGCAAGGGCATTTCTTGATAAGTTGTCATCACCTGTCAATGACAACCTATGTCCTTTTGAAAAGCAATACGCATTGTTGCTCAGTCTATTTTTCAGAAGTTACAAGCTGTGTCTTTTGGACTTGATTGTGGGCTTCCTTAAATGTCCGAAAGTAATCTGCGGTTGTGATTGGCACCACTACTAAGAATGTCCCAGCCAAGGACTAAACAGACTAAAGGAGAGTTCAGCCCTTCATGGAGGTGGATACAAAGGGATGATGGTGGGCTCCAATTACAAGGATGGGTGGCCAAAATGGCAAGGCCAGTTCAGTGGCCAGTGCAGTGGCTTATTTGACATATGTTTGTGGTATGCAGCCATTATATGAAAGTATACATATTTGAAATGTTTTTTAAAATAAACAATAAAATAATCAATTGTAATGAAATCTAGCCATGCTGAGGTAATGGGAATAATTAAACCATGCTCTGTTATGCTAATTAGCATAATGGGATCACCACCATTTGTTTACCACATCGCCAAACTTACGAGACCCTAATTAGTCTACCTTAGAGGCAATCGGAGGCTATTATCCGTGCCTTTAGCTCTGTGTGCCATCATTTTGTAACAAGATAAACTATAGATGCTTGTGAAAAAACAAGTATTCATTGTTTGGGACAATACAGAATATGAACAATACAACAATTCTTAGAATTCTTTGCAGGCAGGGGAATATTACATACTGTGTCTGCACATGGGTGTTTTATCTTTTTGTCACTAGTAAAAATCTGTATTGTGAAGAAAAGTCTTACAAATCTTTGGAAGACGAGGGGAATATATACAGTGGCTTTTTCTCAGTGTGTTATTTACTTTTGTGGGGTGACAAAATAGTAGCTGCTTCTGAAGACAGGTATCTGCCTTATCTGGAGTCAGGAAAGTTCATTTGGGGTCAGTAAATTGTGTGCCATAGTTGTGTGACTAAAGAAAATTCTAGTTTCAGAGAAAAAAAACATATAATCCTTTGGAGAATTGGGGAGATTATATTCAATTGCTGTAAAAGTGTCCCATCTCTTGGTGGCAAGAGTGAGTAATAGTTGCAGAGATAACGTCTTAGAATTCCTTCAAGGGAGGGGAGACTATATTCAGTGGCTGTAAATCAGTTCGCCATCTATTAAAGGTGAGAAACATAGTAGTTGCTTGAGAGAAAAGGCATTCGATTTGTTTGGGTATAGGACAGTGCATCTAGTGACAGTAATGGAGAGTGTCAGATTTTTTGTTGCAGTGCACAATAGTAGTTGCTTATGAAGAAAAACTCTATACGTTGGTTGGGGCCTGGAAAAAAAATTCAGTGGTTCAGGTAACCATCTTCTTGTGGCAAGAAAAAACAGTAGCTGCTTGTGAAGAAGTCTTAGACTCGTTTGAGAGTAGAAGAATGCATTCAGTTGCAGCAACCGAGTGTGACATCTTTTTGTGTTAGGAGAAAATATTAGTTTCAGAGAATGAAACCTATCATTCTTTGGAGCCAAGAGGGTAGTATCCACTGGTTACAACTGAGTGTGCCAACTGTTTCTGAAAATAGAAAATAATGGTTGCAGAGATAAAGTCTTAGAAGTCTTTGCACATATGAAAAATATATTCAATGGCTGTAAGTCAACGGACCACATAGTCGTGGCAAGCCAAAGAAGCAGTTGCTATTGAAGAAAAGGTATCTGAATTGTTTAGAAGCAGGGAATTTCATTGAGTGTCTGTAACTCAGTGTGTCATCTATTTGTGGCAGGATAAAATAGTGTTGCTTGCAAAGAATTGCTTGGAGACATTCAGTGTCATTCAGAGAAATAGTATTACTTTTTTTGGTGGCAAGAGGACATTACATTTAGTGGGTGAAACTGAGTATGCCATCTTTTTGTGGCAAGATGAAAAAATAGTTGCTTGCAAAGAAAAAGTCTCTGAACTGTTTGGGAAAGGAAAATGTATTAAGTAGAAGTAATTGAGTATGTCATCTTTCTGTGAGAAGAGAACAAACTAGTTTTAGAGATTAAATATTATATTATATTTGAGGCAAGAGTTTTTTGTATTTCACAGAAAGTAATTGAATCTGCTCACTCTTTATGTAAAGAGAAAATAATGTTTGCAAAGATGAAGTCTCAGAATTATTTGCAGGCAGGATAAACGTGTGGTGATTCTTTGGCAGGCAAGAGAAGACTATTGTTTATGTTTATACTTTACTGAGGCATATTTTGGGGCAAGACGAAATAGTAATTGCTTGTGAAGTTAACATTTATAAATTGTTTGCTACCAGGAACAATCATCCTGTGTCTGTGTTTCAGTGCAGCATCCTTTTGTGTCAAGACATAACAGCAGTTGTCTGTGAATAAAAAGGCATATTACCATTTGGTGGCAGGAGAGTCTATTCAGTGGCAGTAACTGAGTGTATTATCTTTGTCTGAAAAGAGAAAATTATATAGGCTTACAGAAAGAAATCCTAGAAATCTTTGAGATCAGAGTATGTTATATTCAGTGGAAGTAAATGAATGTGCCAACTGTTTCTGTAAAGAGAAAATAATGGTTGAAGAGATGTAGTCTTGGTATTCTTTGTTGGCTGGTAGGAGACAAGCACATTCAGTGGATGTATGTCACTGTGCCATCTGCCTTCTTTTCCTTCCTCCTCTGCCCATCCTAAAGCACCTCCTGCACTTCCGTAGGGCGTACGTCTGGCCTGTACCTCTCCTCGGAAGTCCTCTAAATGTGGCAACCTGCTCTGCATAGCTACTCTCGACTCTCGTTCAGCTGTCAAACATTCTGCTGACATCTGCCGTCTCCTGGAAGAGCTTGATTTGGAAGCACTCAGTCTCACCGAGACTTGGTTCACAGCCGGCTGTCACATGTTTTGACACTCTCCTTCCCGATGGCTACAAGATCGTCTCCGAACCCAGAACCAACTGTCCCAGTGGGGGTGTAGCCTTGATTTTCCCAGAGTATATCCCTGCTTCTCTCATTCCAATGCAGTACTACTTCTTCTTTGAATGCCTGGTCAGCAGGCTCTCTATCTCTCCTGGCCTCTCTCTCACTGTGGATACTATCTACAGGCCGACTGACCAGGTCGCCCTCTTCCTCTCTGAGTGGGCTGACCTCTCCTTGCCACTACCTCTCAACTTCTCCTCCTGGGAGACCCGATCATCCACCTGGATGCTACCAGTCCTTCTTCGGAACTCTTTTGCAACCTCTGTAATTTTCTCTCTCTCTCTCTCTCTCTCTCTCTCTCTCTCTCTCTCTCTCTCTCTCTCTCTCTCTTTATTCTTCCATCTTGCCCAACTCACTCTGAAGGGCACACCATTGATGTTCTGTTCTCCTCGGACCTCCCATTTTCTAACCTTCCCACCACTCCTCTCTCTTGGAGTGATCATGTTCTCCTTTCCTTCCACCTCTCTCTCTCTATCCCTCAGGTCAAACCGACTCCAGCACTGCCAACCACCTTCTTGGTCATCTGACCCACGAAGCGTGTGTCAGTTGAGGATTTTGCCACTACTTTCTCGCCTCCTCCTGCACCTTTGGCTGTCTCACACCCTGACGCAGCCCTCTATAACCGTCATTTCTCTATCTCTAACACTCTTGATGTCGTTGCCCCTGTCATGAGGATCCTCTTGAAACCCAAATCCAAGTGCAACTCTTGATATGATTCTGACCTTGCAGAGTGTAGGGCGACAGAGAGGAATTAGAGGGCATTCGGCACACCCCCTGACAAACTGGGCTGCCGCCTTCTCCAAAGGCAGTATGGACTCTCTGTCCTCTCTAAGAAGAGAGCCTACATCCAAGCCTGCATCTCTGTGGCATCTAACAACTCACCAAACTTTTCAAAATCTGCAAGGAGCTGGCCAATCCTGTGGCAGGCTCTACCTCTCCTGTTCCCTCCCAGGCCTTCTCATTTCACCTCTAAAGCTCATGACATCCTGTCCATCCTCTCTTCCTCTACCTCCTTTTCCTCCTCCTCTACCACTCCTGGCCTGCCTCAGGCCGTCTCTCCTCCTCCTTTCTCCTCCTTTCCCCTGTTCACCCCTGACAATGTTTCTAGACAAGCCCGATGTATGAAAGTCACATCAAGGCAGGTTCTCCCCTGCTCATCCGGAAACCATCAAGGACCACATCGACACCCTTCCTCCAGCCATGACCGATTTCTGCAATCATTCTTCTGCCACTGGAACTTTCCCCTTCCTCTTTAAGCACTCTCTTGTGCACTCCCTTCTAAAGAAGCCCTCGGCCGATCCTTCCTCTCCAGCTAACTATTGGCCAGTCTCCATCACTCCTTTCCTGGGCAAACTCTTGGACAAGCTGGCCATCTCCCAGCTTAATATGCATGCTGAATGTGTTGGTTGTCTCCATGACCATCAGTCTGGCTTCAGAGCTGCCAAAAGCATGGGAATTGCTCTCCTGAACACCCGTGAAGACCTGCACTCCAAACTTGACTCTAACCTCCCTTCTGTCCTCATTCTCCTCAATCTATCCTCTGCTTTTGACATGGTCAACCATGCCATCATGCTCAATCACCTCCGTGACAACCTGAGTATCACTGATCAGGCCCTGGTCTGGTTGACCTCCTTTCTCACCGACTGACCATCTCAGGTTCAACTGGGGTCTTTACTCTCATCTATCTCTTTCTCTACTTGTGGTGTTCCCCAGGGGTCTAACCTCTCTCCCTGGCTTTTCAGCCACTATTTGGCACCTCTTGCCCACCACATCACTACTTTCTGCTCCAATTTTCAGTGTTATGCAGATGACACCCAGTTCTCTTTCAGGCTCCCCTCAGCCACGTCTGCTTCTTCTCTAATGCCAGACTGTCTGGCCGAAATTCAGGAATGGTGTGCTGCCAATGATCTCTACCTTAATGCCAGTAATACTGAGATCCTCCTCATAAGGAAACCTGCTCCCTCCTTTCATCTCTCTCTCTTTCTGGTCACCCACTCTGAGCCTTCTTCCTGCTCCTTCCTGTAAGACTAAAAACCTTGGTGCCATCTTCGACTCCACCCTCTCCTTCTCTCCTCACATTTCTGACATTGCTAATAAGTCAAACTATCAGATGCACCTCCAAAGAGGTATTCTTCATTTTCTCGCTTTCCTCCAGAAGCTCACAGTCACCAGAGCTCTGGTCCTCTCTAAACTGGACTACTGCAGCATCCTCTTTCCAAAGCTGCCTGCCTCTACTCGTTGACCTTTATAACTTATCCAGAACAGGACTGCGAGACTTGTCCTTGGCCTCAAGCCCAGGGATTATATCTCTCCAGCTCTGAAATCTCTTCACTAGTTCCCCGTGGCTGCAAGGATCATGTTCAAGACCCTCTGCATTGTCCACAAGGCTTTCTGGGGCCTGGGGCCACTCTACCTCCAACTTTCTCTTCCAAAACATCTTCCTTCTCGAGCTCTCCCCTCATCCACCTCCAACTCTCTGAGGGTCAGACGCTTCTCCAAGCAGAGAGTTGGGGGCAGATCTCTCTCCTCAGCTAGGGCCTCTCTCTGGAACAGCCTCCCTGCCTCTCTCAAACTTCAGCAGAACCACCTCCGGACCTCCTCTCTTCCACTCCCCGCTTATGTACCTGACTGCTCTGTGCACTGGTCACCTGGATACCCTCTGAACTCTGGCCCAGGCTGCTGCATATCCATTTGTCATTGCACTGCCTCCGGGCTCTCCCAGCACTTAAGGGTATTCACCTGAAACCCTACAGTCCCTTCTCTCTGCACTTATGAGCCACCCGCTGGCTGCACTTACTTACTGAGTTACCTGCACTTCTCCCTTCCCCTCACCCCCTGGCACTTGTCCCCTTCCCTCTTCCCCGCACTTGCGCGATCTAACTGACACAAGGCCTAGTAAGATAGTCGTTTTGTCCTGCCTTTCTTTCCTCCTCCTTGCCTTGTCATGCCTACAAACACTTCTGTACAGGTGCACAATAAATGCCATATGATATCATATCATATATATTTGTGTCAAGACAAAGAATTGTTTGTTAACATAGAAAATTTATCGGAATTCTTTAGTGGCAGGGAAGTGCATTCCATGTCTATAATTCAGTGTATGATTTATTGGTGGCAAGACAAAAAGAAGTGGCTTGCAAAGAATAATTCTTAGAACTGTTTGGTGGCATTAAATGGCAGTAACTGGGTGTGCCATCTTTGTGTGATAAGAAAACATACTAGTTTCAGGGAAATACTATTTGGATTCTTTAGATTCTTTGAAGGCAGAAACACATCATAGTCAGTGGATGCAAGTCACCTATGTGTGGCAAATCAAAACAGTAGTTGCTTACAAAGAAAAATAATCTGAATGTGGTGTGCAATAAAGCTTATTCAATGTCTTTAACTCAATGTGCCATTTATTTGTGGCAAGACAAAATAGTACTTTATTGATGTATTTAATATATTTATAAAGTGCTCAAACAAAGGCCCTAAGGCATGAGAGCACTAAGACTTAGATACAAAAATCAACATAGAGAATGCCTGTGAAATCGTAAAGGGAGAAATCGCAAGTGTGTTCAGTTTATTCATAGAGCACCGTTTTCAAAAGACGCTTCAAAGTGACCAGGCTAGAGCATAGTCGCAAATCAAAAGGTAGAGTAAGTCGTCCAGAGGCGAGGAGTCGAAAAAACGAAACACCTCCTTTCTACAAGGGACAATTTGGCTTTCGGTGATTCCAGCAGACCAGTGTGGTTAGACCTGAGGCTACATCTGTCTGGTAGCCATTTTAGTTGAGTTGTCAGATAGGTGGGACCATTTCCATGGAGACAGGAGTGCATAATGCACAGGGTACGAAACAGAACCCTCTTGGCTTGGCTATGGGAAGTCAATGAAGCGATCTCCTTGCTGCCAATACATGTTCAGTTTTTCTCAGACCTACTACTACTCTGACTCCATTGTTCTGAAAAACTTGTAGGCGATTGATCTCCCCCTTGCCCACACCTAGTAGAAAGCTTGTGCAGTAGTCCAAGCGACTGCCTATGATTGCTCTCGCCAGGGTAGCACAGCTAGACAACTCCAGAAAGGGTCTGAGTGAACAAGAATTTTGATATAGTAAGAGGTGTTAGACACCAGGCAGCTGATGTGAGCCCTAATCGATGGTGACTCCCAGAGTTTTCACCTTCTTGAGAGTGGGCAGCAGACAGTCTGCAATTTGGATGGAGGAGTATGTTTGATCTAGCTGATGCAGCTTGGCATGATTACCTAGGATTATGAGCTCAGTTTCAGAATTGTTCAGGGCAAGACCATTGCACAATATCCAATGATTAATGCTGTTTTAGGTGGTATTGATGACTTCAGTGTCCTTGATGTAGTTACCAGTGAATATGAAGAGACATAGAGTTTCATCTGCATAGTTGGCAGAACAGATGTCTTTCGCATACAGATGATCAAACAGTGTCAGCACAAATATATTGATGAGAGAGGGTGACAAACAAGAGCCCTGTGGCAATCCAAAATCCAAAACATAACCTCCAGAGATGGATTCCTCATGAATGACCTTAGCTGTACGGTCAGACAGAAAGGAGAGAACACAACTAGCTGCTTTTCGGGATAAATAGACCCTTTCGCATAGTCTACTGGCTAGAATGGAATGATCAACCATGTGAAAAGCAGCAGTTAGGTCCAGAGCCCTGGTTATCTGTAGTCTGGAGCACTGCAACAGCCTATTCCTCAACCTCCCTTCTTCTGCCTTATGCCCTCTGCAACTCATCCAGATCAGAATGGCAAGATTTACCCTTGGTCTCAAGCCCAGGTGCTGCATCTCTCTGGTGCTGAAATACCTTCACTGGCTGCCTGTGGCTCCAAGGATCAAGTTAAGACCCTCACAAGGCTTTCTGGGGCGTGGGATCTACCTACCTGCAACACTGCCTACCTAAATACTGTCTCTCATGAGCCCTCTGCTCATCTACCACCGGCCTTCTGCGAGTGAACCAGTTCTTCAAGCAGAGATTTAGAGGGTGATCCTTCTCCTCAGCAGGTGCCTCCCTCTGGAATAGCCTCCCGGCCGCCCTCCATCTTGAGCCTGATCTTCTTGAGTTCTGCAAACTCCTCAAGACCTTCCCCTTCTCCTCTTCCTTCTCCCTCCCTCTACCCTGCTAAACTAGTTTTCTGCCCTTCATCCTATCTCCCTCCTCCTCCATACATCTTGCATACTGGATGCCTGGTGTACCTCAGAGTCTCACAGGTCCCTGGCACCCCGCCAGTCCATTTTCACACTTGTCTCAGAGCCCCACACCTCACCCATAACCCAAGAGAGTGGCTCTCTCTGCACTTACCCCAGTCTCCACCGACCAGGTACACTTGGCCCGTCTGTGCACTTGCACAATCCGTACACACCATGCCTGAAGATTGTCTGTCTGTTCTCCCTTGTCTTCACCCCCTTAATTGCACTGGTAAAACTGCTGAATTACTGTAAGACCTATTTGCTGTATCTCAAACTGTTAAATGTATTTTACGCACATACTCTGCCTGTGCATACTTTTATCATCTCAGAATTTCAAGGGCTCTAAGCGACTGTCGTTTTTCCCCCATGTTCCCACCCTCCTTGAGCGCTTTGAAACACTTGCTTGTGTATAGGCGCTTTATAAATAAACAATACTATACCATACCAAAAGCCTCAACGCTGAGGCTTTTCCTTTATCCATTTGACATAAAATGTTGGTCTTGAGATCCAGTAATGTGGATTCAGTACTATGCTGGCTCCAAAAGCCTGACTGCTTAGGGCCTAGTATGGAATATATGCTTAGAAACTCCTGGATCTGTTCATGTGCGAGCTTGTCAAGGATCCTCAAAAGAAAGGGAGATTTTGTAATTGGGCGATAGTTATTAGTCTCGCCCGGATCCAAAAAAGGTTTCTTTAAAAGTCGTGTTATTTAATCTCTCTTGGGACTGACTTTTCTTTAAAAGAAGCATTGAAAAACTGAAGGGGGCAAGGGGCAGGGCACAGGCTTTTACTATTTTTGTTGGACAAATATCACCCTTGCAGCTTGTAGGTTTTATCCTATTCAAAAGTCCCAGGACCTCTGCTTCAGTCACTTCCCTAAAGTTAAATGGCCTCGTGGAGGGACTGGTGTTTAGCCAAAACATTAGGAAGTGGAGAATTCAAATTTACCAATCAGGATTTAATCTCATCTTTGATTAAAAATATCTTACTAGACATGGATTTTTCAATTTCGATACACCAGTTAGCATCTTTTACAATTGATTTCTCAATCGGGCAGGGGACTTCAGCCTCTTTTAAAATTTAAAAAAGTTCCTTTGTATCTAAGGCAGCTAACTTTATCCTACTCTCATACGAGCACTTTTTGCGGTACAGATGGCCCATTTGTGCTCTTTGGCTGCTGCCTGGGAATAGCTGGATTTATCCTCAAAGGTCAATGTCTTTTGCTATTTCCTGAAAGCGTTGTTTTGGTTAAGTTTTAGTTTGTGAATTTCCGGTGAATATCAATTCCTCGATAGTATGGGCCTATCTTGTCTATGCTTCAGAGGAGCAACGCTCTCCACTGCAGCTGTCCTCATCTCATTATAGGCTATTGACAGGTCGCCTAGTGAATCATACTGATCAAGATCATTGAAGTAATGGTCAGAGAACAGAGCTAGAGCCCCTACTGTGAGTTTTCGTAAGTTGCGACAATGCACTTTCCCTTGAATTTGTTTAATTCTCCTAATAGTAGTAGTCAATGGGATTTCAAATTTGACAAAACAGTGATCCGACCAATGCCAGGAGGACACCACTATTTTGTCAAGGCCAATCTCATGAGATACCACCCAGTCGAGAGTTCTGCCACGTACATGCGTACGATGCAGGACATTTTGGGTAAAGCCAAGATTTTCCAAAGCAATCACAGTTGCTGAGGCCAATGAATCAAGGACGTCCTGAAAACCCAAATTAAAGTCTCCAAGTAAAACCACTTTGGAGTTTGGTTTGAGTATTGAAGAAATGACACCACATAAATTTGGCATCAAATAGGGTGGGCGATACAGAATGTACAGATTTAATGTAGCATTAGGATTCAAATTCAGTTTTGAATAGCATTGATTTCGCAATTTGGCATTTCTATTACTTGCCTGCAAAGAAAACATCTTAGAATTGTTTTGGGAATGGCCGTGCATTCAATGGCAGTAACTGAGTGTGCAGTCTTTCTGTAACAAGAGAAAATACCAGCTTCAAGAAAATAGTCAAAATTCTCTGAAGACAGGAGAAAACGACATTCAGTAGCTGTAAGTTAGTATACCATATATTTATGGTGAGACAAAGTAGTAGTGGCTTGCAAAGAAACAATATCTCAACTCTTTAGAGGCTGGGCAGTTCATTATTGTCTATAACTCAGTGCAACATCTATTTGTGGCAAGACAAAATGATAGTTGTTTGTGACAAAAAATGTGCATTCAGTGGCAGTAACTGAGTGTGCCATCTTTTTGTAACAATCGAAAATAGTAGTTTCAAGATACTGAAAAGTCTTACTCTGTTTTGGCTACAAAAGGAGATTGTGGACAGTGGCACTGACTGTGTGTGATATCTGTTTGTGGCAAGATACATTATGGGTGGTAATCATACATGAAATATGTTCAGTGATAAGAGTATAAGAACAGATGAATGAGTTGTCTTACCACAGGTCGGGCAGTGCGGTAAAATTGTGGCAGTAATAGCTTTACTGCAGCATTACAGCACCGCCCAATTACGAGTTCAGAGCCCACTAGTTGGCAAAGTGGCGTGCCATGCGGCTGTAGCTGTGTGCCCTGCCGGTCCCGTGAAAACCAACGTGGTGTGCTTGCTCACTATCTTTTAAACACAGCCCCCAGTTCATAATAAATATTTGCAGTAGCAAACATTTGCAGGCTGTGAAAAATAGAAATATAGAAAGCTGAAAGCTGCCCTATTGAGCCCTATTGAGGGTAATAAACATTCAAGTGTCCCTGTCAGAAATCAGCCGGTAGGCTAAGAAGCAGTCACTTGGCCCAAATCAATTGGAAAAGAAGCACAATAAAACATGTTAAATATGCCGCCAAGAAACAAACAGCAGGTCAAATATGACCTCCGGTCAAATCCCAGGTTAATGGCCCTGGTCATGAAATATATGGGGTGGAAACTGCCCAACCCCACTAAAGCCAATACGGCCAAGGAGAACCATTTGGGGGAAATCACTGATTACTATGGTACTGAAGAGGGAGTGGGAGCCAAAAAGTGTGCTATGGCTTTGAGGGAAGAACTGTCCGAAAGCCAGGCTCAGCACTCTGTAATTATAGACAACATCAACTCTCCTAGAGTTATGTTCCTCACAACTGCACAAGGAAATAAATGGCATGGCAAAATTGGTGGTCCCTGAGATTGCAGATGCTGGTGGTGGGCAAGACTACATGAACGAACAAGTAGCTGTGACAGGCTCAACTAAGGCACAGTTATCAACGACAAATGTGCTGTTTGTAGAGACAACAGTGTCATCTGTGATAGAGGGCACAGCGCTGGAATGCAACACAATACCATTGGAAAGCAACCAGCTGGGAACAATGCAATTTGCGGGGAAGAACCTGCTAAGGTTATGTGGCAGGATCTATGATGAGGTTGGATGCAAAGATCCATGCTAGAGAAATGGAACCCAACCACGGTACAGAAGCCTGGAAACCCTCCAGATTAAGCAGACTTGGTGACAGTAGGACAAAACACAATTTCCCCAACAGTGTGGAGGACGAGCTGGATGAAGTAGAAATGTTCCCACTGACCCGAAAGGAAAGGCGGCGAATAAAAAGATTGGAACAACTGAAACTGACAACGCCCCCGAGTCAACTTGTTAATAATATAGACCAGCAGGAAATAACCGAGTCACCCGTCTCCTTAATAAATGAGGGAAGCCAACCCAAAAGATTGAGAAAAAACGCAAAGAGGAAACTAAAAGAAGCAACGAAAAAGGCCCGAACTCTGACTAGCTGCTTGTTACAACTTCGCTGTGAAGGGGCCAAAATGAGGTTGCAGATGAGGTCAAACATGTAAATAACAGTGAGGGGGAATCTACCAGACTGTCAGGAGAGGAGAACGACATAGTTGATATGGACCGTTCTTCCGTGATGAAAAATGAGGAGAACTTGAGAGGGATAAGGTCTAGCTCACCAAACGAAACTAGGCCCAATAAGGCACTGAACAAAACGATGGAGGGCCACTTGAAAAGCCTTAAAATAAGTAGCCTCTTCACGAGTCGGGAGGGAAAATGGCTTAATCATAGTGCTCTACTGCAAATTATCTACACAATCCCTCAGCTGAGAGTCCTGATCTCTGGAGACTTGTGGAGCTAAATGAAGACAGGAAAATGATGTCTTCAGTGGCATACTGTCACACAGGCTCAAGAGTCGACCTCATATTAGCATATCAGCAACGCTTCCCGTGCATGGCCTATGATATTGTGCCCAATATCCCCATGAATATGACACACATATCCCAACAGCAAGACCTGACAAGGAAGGGTGAGGAAAAGATCTTGTGAAGCAATACTAGAGACACAGCAGGAAATATAGCACAGTTGCTGCAGAGCGAGGAGACAGGCACAAGTGGGGAGCTGGATTGGGGATGGCTAACCACATTTTTGCCTGGAAAGGCTCAGAATAGACTGAACGCTGCAACTATTCACATTGAACACTCGAGGCTTCCGCCATCTGATCGACAAAGGGGCGGGGGGGGGGCATAATCTGCAAGCTAAATATGACGTTTTCATGTTACAAGAATGTTGGATGATGCAGCCAATGATTATAAACGGGTAGAGTATTACTCAAGCTATGGCCAGGGAAAAAAAGGGAGACCGAGGGGAGGTCTGATATTTTGGGGATCATATGAATTCACGATATGCACAAAAAGTGCAAACCTATTGGCAGCAGATTTTAAGATTCCTACTAATGGTGGTCCGATTGTGATGCTGTCGGTCAGTGTTTACGACCCTCCTAGGGGTGGCACTACAAATAGTGTACAAGAGTGGCTCCCTCTAATAATTGCATCATGGCATCAGCTGACAAGCAATAGAACTATCCTAACTGGCAGGGATTTCAACACCCATTGCAATGACAAACAAAGATTTGAGTCAGCCCAACATATGCAGCCGCTGAGGGAGATTAGGCAGACCTCTGAAAACCCGGCCAGCACGCATTGCATGAGATGCATACAAATGTGGGGTTTCTGTATGCTAAATGGACGAGTGATGGGTGATGTGCCTGGAAATCACACCTGGGGGGCAGTGGGGAAAAGGGCTCTGGATTCAGAAAGCGTTGGGTCACTAAAGATCCAACACACAGAATACAGTGACAACTCTCTTGTTTGAATGACTCTAAAGTTGGATAGAGTGTCAAGGTCCAAACTGCACATAGGAGAAGCAGAGGTAAACATGGGGGGAACCGTATTAAATGGTCTAAAAATAATCTAGAGACAATGAAAGCAGCCGCCATGACAGAATGGGAGATTAGAGTGTATAGTGACCCACCCAGCTCAGCTGCACAACTCATTAGCTGGTTCTCCCAGTGCGCCAATAAAGTAGCTGTGGTCAGGGGGAAATAAATCACCCCGTGTTGACAAATTGCATGCTGGCGTGTATGATCCAACTATCCGGAAGGAAAAAAATAGACTACGGCTTAGGAATAAAAGAAATAATAAGAACCACCATAAAGGACGAGGATAGGCTGATGATAATAAAACGGGAGAAAAACAGCTATCGAAGCTTGCTGAAAAGATCACGGCTTTCCATAAAAAACGCCCAATGGCAACAAATGTTGGGCATTATTAAAAAAGGAGACTCTACACAACTCTGGAAAATCCATAATGACATGAAAAGACTCCAACCACGTAGCGTTGCAAACCCAATCCCTGTAGATTCCTGGATTCACCATATTGGCAAAACATTCAGGGCAGGGTCCGTGCAACGGGAAAATCGTCCACAAAGCGGGGAAAAATGTTTTGGGCTTAGCTTTGACAGGGAGGATATATATTCTCTGGTTAGTGCACTGAAAAACTCCTGGTCGCCCGAACCGGACAGTTTGGCCAGCATAGTAATTACCGGAAATTTAGAGATCTGGATTAAAATGTTATTGGTGCTGTTCTCTCGTGTATGTAAGGAAGGCATAATTCCCG
The DNA here is from genome assembly GCF_040938575.1 of Ambystoma mexicanum. NCBI lineage: Eukaryota > Metazoa > Chordata > Amphibia > Caudata > Ambystomatidae > Ambystoma > Ambystoma mexicanum. Next base: position 407,720,844 of record NC_090924.1, read on the forward strand.
AGTCCTGGAGAAGGGCAGTGTTAATACACATCCATAACTCGCAAAATTTACACATCCCTGATTTTGAAAGACCTAAAAAGATGGATAAGATCAAAGCAAATACTGTCCCCCTACCAACCGGGATTCAGAGCTTGTTGCACAACATCAGATAACAGCTTCACACTGGCTATGTTAACTGCTGAGGCTAGAAGGCATGGAAAACCCTGCTCTGTACTTGGTCTACGTGGTCTTCAAGTTTGCTTTTGACAGAGTAGCTAGGGAGCCACTGTGGGCCATGTTGGAGGGGCGGGATATATACAAGTCAGTGCTAGAAATTATACAGCAGCTTCACGAGGGACTGAGCGTCCAGGTGAGATTGAGTACCATGGGCGCCTGCACAGCAAGGATTGGCACTAGCAAGGGACTAAAACAAGGGTGTGTGCTTGTGCCCATGCTGTTCAATCTCTACGTGGCAGATCTACCACCAAGGCTGGCCACTGTCCACATTTTCCCCCCCAGGGTCGACACACACCGCATCCACTGGCTATCATATGCCAATGACATGGTCCTGATGGACCATACACTGGTGGGGATCAGAAGTGTCTTCTATGAACAAACAAAATATGAACAGAAAAATGACCTGATAATTAACATGGACAAGACCTAGGCCATGATAGTCAGTGGCTCTTGTGCTATAGTTAGGAGAACAGACACTATTCTGGTTGACATCAAGAAGGTGCCCGTATACAAATACCTTGGCATATTAATGAGAGCGGACAGTAAGTATGATGACTCTATTGAAATAAAGGAACACCATGCAGTTGACCGAACTGCCATCTTGAGGACCGATGCTGGACAAACTGCAGGGTATAGCATTAAGGGAGTTATTTTGGTGTTTAAACAGAGTATTGTGCCAGCAATAATCTATTGTCTTGAAGCCACCCTCATGTCAAATGTGACCTGGCTAAATAAATTAGAGTTGAAAACCTGGAGGGGACTCTTAGGCCTGGCCCAGTGTGTGCCGAGTGATGTACTAAGAATAGAATTGAGCCTGATATCGTTGGCGGGCAGGTTGCTATTGCAAAAGGGCCAACTGTTTATTAGGATTTTAAAGACACCTGAGTCTCCTCTTTTGAGCTTATTAGGACAACACACGATGAAAGGTGGCAAAGCCTTGACGCAAGTGTATGTTCAACAAAATGAATGTTTGTTTGATGTAATTCGATAGTCACCATGTTGGGAGGATGGCGTGGTCACCATCAGAAGATATTTTAAAAACAAGCTCAAGCTTTGGGATTGGGGACATAACTTCGAGCATCTGAGTAAACTAAAGACCTATCGAGAATATGACAGAATCCAGTGTGAGTACTTACACCCTCAGAAGTACCTGACCCTGTCTCCCCAGCTGCCCTGAGGAGATTTGTCCTCTTACTATGTCTTACCCAGCTGCCAACCTGATCAGTAACTGGCCCTACAACTCCAAAGACTGACAGATGCTAGCGTCTTTGCAGATATAGAGACACCATGCAGCCACACGGACATGTCGTATCCAAATGTAACTCGCGTGGAGCAAGCTGTGTATATGATTTACCTGAGGGAATTCATACACAATGCAAATATGATCAAAAACCAGTTCCTTCTGGACCATCTACCTGTCAGCTGGAAACAACCACAGAAATATGGCAGTATATAAAATGTGGGGCAAATTGAAAGAGAAAGTTAAGAAGGCCACCAACTCAGAAATAGGGAATGTAGTGACGATATGTTTAGATTTTATGATATGATTTTATCTTGGAAATGATTTAGAGAATGTTTTAAATCTTTGTTTTGGTGTAATGTGATGTTATTACAATTTATTATAACAATATGGGAAAAGTTATTTGAACTGTAACATATAATACACAATAAAAAAAGATGATGTATTACACATAATGCTCTGAGGGCCACCTATTGGTTCATTGGCAGATAATGCAGCTAGCAGTGTTCATAGAAATATAGCAGCTGTATCTGCATGCACTGGAGATATCAAATGTCATCTGTAGGTAGCCAGAGATAGATCTCGAATTGCCATGCTAAACCCTTGAAGAAATCACTGCATATACGAAGGTCATCAGGTAGGGTAAAGGAGAAAAGCTGTAGCAATCATTTTAATTATCTCATTTGTCAGAATGCCAGTTGAGCCACTTTGTTTATTTAAGGTATCATTCATTTCTGGCCATTGATCGGGAGTCCTAGATTTTAACACTGCAAAACAGACTTGACGGCAGTCTCGAGGGCTGTACGCCTGAATAATTGGTTCCAATTATTCAGCCAAACTCCACAGAGTATAACTTTTTGTAGTAGCTGAATTTGATGGTATTCACTCATTAACTGACCCAGGTCATACATGTGTCAAGTATACGTTTAATTCCCGAAGTGTCGGCGTATCACTGAAAGCTGTGTATCATTAGCATAGTTGTCAAATTGCATGCCAAATGAATGAAATAATTTTAACAGTGGCCGTAACTAAATATTACATAGCAGGGGGCAAACCCACCCTATTTGAATACCTCCATCGAAGACCAATGGATTGGGATTTAAGCCAACTATTGTTTGTGGTTAGTGATACTTGACAGAAGTCACTTGTGATCCAGGTTACTACATCCTAATCTTTTTAGGTGAGAAAGGAGGATTGCAGGGGTGACCTTTTTAATCTCTGCAGAGAGATTGAGTAGGTGTCACGATGCCTGCCCACAGACATCCGAAGCAGACCAGTCTGCCCAGAGTATTAGCACCCATGGGGACCTGTAAGGCCCCTAAGGATTGTTTAAGGGCTTCTTGGACTCAGTCCTTGCGCCGTTGGCACCAGGCTCATATTGCCTCATTCAGGCAAACCAGGTCATCTTGTGGAGAAAACATGTACAGGCCACCTTGAGGCCTTTTGAAGGGATTATTTTATTCAAGGGACTATTTCTTTGGGTGTGGTACTGGGACTACTTTACCTGGGGACTACTTCTGAGTGGCTATTTAAACCACACCCGGAGAACAGAACACGCTTCGCGTTATTCTGCACTCCTGCAGCGTAACGCTCACCGTGCCTGCAGCTCCATTATCCAGTCCTCAGCCAAGCCCATCTTGTTCTTCGCGATCCGAACCTGCAAAGGGGAAAAAGAAAGCAGATTAGAACAGGAGCCTTACCATTTGTCATCGCAAGCATCCGGGAGTCACCGATGCTCCATTCATCCATGCGATCCAGCGAGGCACTCCGACGGGATCGCCGTCCGGAACATCCGCGTCTGCAAAAGATAAGAAAAGTTAACAGGTGAGCTGCGCATCGCTAAAAGACATTTAGACCTCGCATCACCAGATACTTACCGAGGTAATACTCAGTCGAGGTCCGGCGAATTTCCATCATATGTCTTTCGCTCCAAGGGAACGCCGCACCTGCAGAATAAAGAGAGGACAATTGATTAATCACATTAATGAACAACATCCCATACTAAGACTGTTTGCTATTGCACATACCGAATCTTACCTTGGCGCTACCTCGTTTATTTCGAAGAAGAGACACCTGTCTTGGCTAATTCTACAAGAGGAAGAAACATAAAGAAAAGGCACAAGAGTGAACTATAAGACAACTTGAACTCTAAAGCATTGCATGCTTCCTTGGACTAGCATAAGACTTACCTTCGAGTCATTGTTGTCTGAAACTCTGCCATAAGATTACGGGATCAGTGAAGTTAACTGGATCTTCAAGTTCAGCACACCCCTGCATTCCGACGCAGGATGGAGAGCCCATCCTTCTTAACAATAAGGTGAGACATATAAGGGGGAATACAAGGTGGTTACGGAAGCAGAAGCCAAAACCTCCTTCTAGCGGTCAGCTAACTTGCCATTTTTACCACTCTAGGAAAATCCTCCTACGTGCCAGACAGACGAAACTAAGTGGGCAAGCGCAATCACTCATCACTACACTACGAGTCGCATTGGTGGAGACCATTGAAGTCCAGCTTCGCTCGGCACTCCTGTGGAACCCAGGTGAGCGTAACAGTAGGATTAATACCTAAATGCCTCTCTTTTCAGCCATCCATATTAAATTATCCACCATAGATATAACTTCTGTTTCTGGGTGGTCCCTCATCTGGAATGGGTCAAGCAGGTGGCTTCATTCTACATGGGTTCAACGCTGATATGCCACAATAGATTCCCGCAACTTAACTACAAATGGGAGGTGTAATGTGGGTTGTAAGTTCCTAGTAATGTTAGGGTTTTGCTTCAGAAAGGAGAGCTTCACTGCATGCTTCCAATCCGAAGTGTCGCACACCCATCGTTAAGTAGCTGTTCTTTGACTGCCATTTTAGGAGGAGAGCAAGCGCTATGTATTTATAGATTCTTGCTGGGTAGACTTCCATGGGAAACATGAGTAGTTTGGATTCAGCAATTCACACTCGAAGATCCTCTTCTGTTATATTTTAGAGTGATTTCAGTTCTGCAGGTAGGATTTGCCAATTGTACTGTTTATGGTGCCATTTGCACTTAACAGTGGTTCTTGCCTCCACAAATCTGTTTGAATTCCGAGCACTTTGTTATAAAAGAATGTTGTGCTTCGCTCCCAAAACTCTTTTGAGGGCTCCATTTTTTTATTTTTAAGGATATTAGTTTGTTAATTATGTCAAATAGCTATTGTGAACTGCTGGTCACTGGAGAAATGTATTAAACAGGTAGAGGACTTTGGTTTTTTGTATTTTTATTATAGTTGTTGGCTGCTCATTTGAATTGCTTTATGCCATCATGTGGCTTGTACAGATCGGCCACATCTTTCCATATCATGCATAAGCACTTCCAAAATCTTACTTCAGAGCCTACTAATGTGGATAGTGTTTCAGAAAACGCTATTGCCTTACTGGGGATGTCCTAATCCCAGGTCATGGAACCTTGTCATGCACTACGTACCTTGTCATAGACTACTATAAAAGTGTATTATTTCATTTGATTCTCTATATATTATGGATTGTTCAATATTACCCTATAGAGAATAAATGGAGGCAAAACCACCATAAAAGTATGCACCAACAGCAAGATATAAAAAGGAAAGTGAATCAACAAACTTAATGCAATACTTTGTATCCCAGAAAAATCAAAATGTGAATCTTAGTTTCCAAGGAAATGAACTGATCTGTAAATTCCAATGAGAGGGGTTTGTGCTGATGCAAATTGTGAACTTAAAGTAGACGTCCTAAGTGCTGTGCGAGAGATATAAGCATTTTCTCTTATTTTTATAAAGATATAAATTTAGAGATGATAATTTTACTTTTTTTTCTATTTTTATACTTGTGTTTATTTATGCTAAATGTGAGGTGCTGTACCCCATTTGGCGTTGAGATGTCACTTTAATTAAGGTCAAGGCTCCAAAATATTTTGCATCAAGAACATTCACTGACATATGGCAGTTGCTATATCCTTGGTGTCTGCGACTTTCAGTCTTCCAGATGCTTTGGACTACGACTTCTATAATTCCTCACCATTCACCAGGTTGAGTAGAGATGGTCTGAGTTTTGACACCATTCAGAGATGGGCAGAAGAGGGTGCAAGCCTGTCATGGATTTCATGTCGTAAAAGTCATAGGAGGATTGTACTTGGCACCATTTTATTATGTACAAGGCATTTTGCCTTCTATGAAAGTCTTGCCATCGTGTCCATTCATTGGTGGCAGGTGTGAAAGAAGACGTGTTTTGCTGGAAGAGTTGTGTTAGGTGTCTGCCTCGTTGGGAATGCACTGTAGGAATAGCCTTGCGCCCTGCCCTCATTTGCCAGCACTGCCTGGCTGTCTGTCTGTCTGTCTGTAGCAAGGTTAGTATGCTCTAAGATCTTGCTCTTGCTGCTACTTGCACATTCCCATCCCTCGGTTAAATCCTCCCTGATTTTTTCGCAGCCACGTCCTTTTGAATGTCCGCCTTCGAGGCCCACAAACTGAGCAAATGGTTCCAACTGGGATTTCACGGGTTTTCAACGCCCCTGGCACTGGAACCAACACACAGAGGGTGTCCTCGCTTGCTCTTCCGACAGGTGCACAACCCTCATTCTCATGATGGCAAAAGAAATATGGCAATAACCATGATGATTGCAGCGTTGTAAAATGACACTCTCCAACCTCCAAAAGTGGTGACTACACAACTGTCCACCACTTTCAGAATATGGTACAGCCCCTTGGTCCGACTAGGCGCCCAATAGACTCAGCCCACATCTTAAACACACCTATCCCATACAAACAATGAAAAGAATGACATCTTCAGAGAGTCCAACACTTCACTTGGCTGCGTCATATCCGGGCTTCTTGGTGCCAATGCAGCCTTCATCCTTAGGCTTCATTCATAGCATCATTATATGCACAGTCTGACCACATGGCTCACAGTGCGTTCCTTACATTGTGTGCCAGATGTGTCTCAATGAGTCATTATGATCTCTCACTCTCTCCAGCAGGAACGCAGAACACTGCGAGCTTGTTCCGACCATTAATGTTATTAGTTCACAAATTTTCTCTTCCAATTTAGACACCTGCCCTTTGGCACGAGCCACGCTTATCCCCACTTCCTTTTCTACTTCAATGCACTTATTCTTATTTCTATCCTTATTTCTATCCTTTGTTTTGTTTTGCTTATTACTTATTTACATGTTTTTAATATTAGCCTTTCAGATATTGTTGACTCTTCTGTTGCTCTCCTCATTTGGTTGGCTGTGCTTCATTGTTATTATTTAAGAGGAAAAATGAGAATGGCAATGTCTCTTTGGATAGAGAATAGATCATCTTCATACGATATTTAGTAACCAATACTCTACCGAGATATCCTTCCAATTAAATACTGTATTGAGAAATGCTTCCATTTAAATATGCTGGTGTGATATGTTTTGTACTATGTGTCCCTCGCTGTTGTTTAATGACTATTTATACAGGACCTGGCCAAAATAAAAAATAAAAGATACTTCCGTTTCACTTGGGATCCGAACAAATAGATATTTTTTGTATTGGAAGGAAAGTGCTTATTTTAATGCAGCACATGGATGTGAATAGCTGCATACTTTAGCAAAAACCACAGGCACTAATAATATATTCTATCTTGATAACAGAAGTGAAAAAACTCGATATATGCAAATGTAAATATATTTTAACTTAATTAATTTAGAAAGCATGACAGACAAGTCTGGACACAAATAAAATGTTAAATAGGGAAATCAATATATGTGATCATACAAAACAGGCAACAGGCAAAATATGGTACAATACATTGATCATGTAATTAATTGATGTCTAAGCCTGGAAGGATTGTGCCTCCCTTTTATTATCTAGAATTTGTTGACTGAAAATGGATCGTTGCCAGATAACCTAAAGAACACCCATTCTTTCTATCTTCACATGAACAATGGAGTTTAGAATAAAGGAAAACGACATGTATGATTGTTATGTTTTTTAAATAAAAGTTTGTACCTCTCTGTCAACTATTTTTAGGTATCTCTCCTATTTATTCAATAGCTCTGTTTTGACATTCCAAAGGTACCTTTAAAAAAGAATGGTAGGCATCCAATTGCTTATCAGCAGCTGTATGTATTGGGCATCATGTCTTTATTACAACATAACATCAGTGGTTAAGCTTGTTGTTTTACACAACTGAAGAAGAACGTTGGCTCTCATTGTGAGGGCTTTTCAGGAAAGGGCAACATACACTGATGGGAAACAAGCTATGCATTTGCCATAATAATTAGTGATGAAATTAACTAAGGCTTATAGACTGAGGGAGGGATAATCATTGCAGCATAATGCCCTTCCCCCAAGTTATTGCCCGAGATGAAGCAGAGGGCGACAAGTTGCGAAAGAGTCATTATCCTAAGCAATAAGGACCCCTCCTAAAGTCTATAAGGCTCTCAGATCATGCATTTGTGCAACTAATCAGGAATGTTTTAATTGTGGGGGAAAAATGATCACACACAAGTAAGTTGTAATGTTAACTTAATGATACTAATATGTTTGATGCATTTTGTGTTTACTTGTTTGTTAATTTGGGAAATTGGAATGCACATACTCTTCTGCCTTTACACAGCTGAAGACAATTGTTTTCTGTGGTGTTGGTCAGGCTGTTGAAGTAGTCAGAATGTTTGGAATGAGGGGCATACCAGAAATGTTAGACTGCATTCTGAACATTCTGATTAGCTGAAAGGGTGTCTGTACTTGAACCATTGTTCTAATAGGCTAATTCACAATCACTTTCTTTACTTTTGGTACATGGTAGCATTTATTTAATTTTAAACATAACACATTAGGAATACAGTTGGTGCAATTGTTATGAATTCTAATCCTGTGGGTAGACCGCTATTGCAATTGAGGATGCAGATCCCATGGGCCAGACACAGGTATCAGGTAGGACTCAGGACTAGGAACCACCAAACCTCTTTTGGAAAAGTGCCTCTGAAGGTTGTCAACAATTTTAAAGGGGGACAGATGGCTGCAACTCCAATGTATTCTCAGACAACTTTCTGAGCGGCAGGAAGTCATTGCTGGAGGCAGGCTTAGGCTATTTAGACAAGCACATGGATATTTAAAGTAGTTGTAGGAAAAGGGATTGGGAGAATGAATGAGTGACTGGGACCCAGCCAGAGCGGGAGATTAAGGATTGATTTTGCTTATGCAGAACTCTGTGCACCTTAACCTAATAGGAGTGTGTGAACAACACAAGTTCTATCTACAGAGATTTGTTTTGGGGGGGGGGGGTGACACTAGTCACTGTCCCTCTCTTCATGTCAGTGGGTGAGATCCATGCCATCAGGTGACACCTGAGAGGAGGATGGGGGATAGAGGAGCATGCTCATCTGATTGTTTTGGGAGGAGCAGCAGAGATTCAGGGAGGCAGGTGACACTTCAGTCATTGTCCATCTCTTGATGTGAGTGGGCGAGATATGTCGCAATGGGTGACATCTGGGAGGAGGATAAGGAGGAGCTGGGAATACTTGAGGGCAGCTTGCGGGAGAATCATGCTGACCTGACTTTTCTGTGAGTGAGCAGCAGGGAACCAGGGGGCGGGTGACACATATTTCAGTTTCCATCTCTCGATGTGAGAGGGCACGAAACATGTTATTGTATCACATCTTTGAGGATAAGCCATAAAATTGGAGGGCAGTTGGGGGATAGTCATTCCATGCTATGCATTTAACAATCCATGTGAGGTGAGCATGGAATGTGGAATGCAGAGCATGTCATACAAGTGGAAAGATGCACCAAGGATACTGTTGGGACATTTGAAGAGAGCTGTGTGAAAGAGCTGGTGGGCTAAGGTTAAACATGTCAATAAAGAAGAGTTATGAATCTTACCTGCCTCAGCACTTATTTTAGTGGCGACGAGGTACCATAGCGGCGGCCAACCGAGTAGCCACCTCGAGCTAAAGAGAGCATTTACATCCGACTTCAGAGCTTTGGTATCCTCATGTGACTCCGGGAAAGCTCCAACAGCAGACAGCCAGTCAGGACACCACAAATCATCGAAGGAAAGCATAGCTATCCAGCACACAGAGAAGATTAAGTCCACAACGAATGGAGCCGCCCCTTAGTTCAGCACAACTGACACGCTTCCAAGATGAAGAGAGTGGCACAGAACAAAAGGCAGGTGAGAAGCACCCTTCCCCGGTTCCGCCCCAACATTCAAACAAAATCAGGAAGGGGCCACCAGGGTCAGAGAGGGAAACCCCAGCATTCCCTAAGTGTGATCAACCTGTGAAACCACAGGCACGAGCACAGAAGCCTCATCGCTTCCAGGGCATGAACCAGCACCAAAGAAAGAATCAAGCATGAGCGCATATGCTCATTAAAGGAAAGGACCAGCTTGCGTCACGCTGCGTGTCACCATTTTGGTTTCCGTGGCAACTACATAGCATCCGCATTACGGAAAGAAAACGCCACTCCAGGAAGGAAATACAGTTCCTTCAACCATAACTCTGTAGTCAAAGCAAATGGTACAGTAATAAAGCCAATCATACAGCAATACAGCAACAATAAAGCCAGAACCTCAAACCTACAGTGAGTTACCAATACAAAATGCTTTACACACACAAGTGTGAAATTAAGTGTGTCACCTGAAAATAAAAATAAAATAAGTCAACACCAAACTGCGAAGAATCAACAAACCTCACAGAGTATAAACAATGTATCAAGATGCTCGACAAACACTATGATAAATCTGTTAGTATCATATTGGAGAGGCATCATTTTGGAAAAAGGAAACAGGAGAATGGAGAGATAGTTGAACAATATATCACAGGTCTGATAATTTTGGCAGTCTCGTGTGAGTTTGGCACCACCCATTATGAAACAATATGAGATCAATTTATGTTGGAATGCAGTGATGGGAAAGTAAGAGAAGCCTTGTGGTCAAAGGGCAATGCATATATTGATGAAGTGATCAAAGTTGCGATGCAGGTTGAACATACAAACAAGTGCGTAAAGGAATTAGAGAAAAAATTTACCAGAAATGAGGAAAGAAGAAATTCCACAAGTAATGGAAGTTTTGCCAATTCAAGGAAAGAATATTGTAAAAAAGAAACAAGGAACAAGGAAGGAAGGTACCATGGGGAAGAAAACAGGGAGGTTCAAAGAAGGAAGTGATGAGAAAGAAAGGAGAAAGTGCTTTCGTTGTGATAGTCTTTATCCCTTAGCTAGCAGTGACAAATGTCCTGGTATTAAAGTGATGTGCAAGAGGTGCAATAAAAGAGGACACTTCACCAACTGTTACAAGACAAAAATTGAAAATATTGACTGCATCAATGAATTGTGCGAAGTTTTGGAAGAATGTACGTTTACCATCGACAGCCTAACTAATGAAATAAACAACAGAGGACGACGATGCCGATGCAGAGAAACCCACGTCGAACATACAGATCGGAGACATAAACATGGACATGGTAATTGACTCTGGAGCCAAGTATATGCTGTTACCCAGAACCATTTTGAGGCAAACATGGGAAAAGAGATCACACTGAATGCAGTAGATGTCAAACCAGTGGCCTATGGAGGTAAACTCCTTGATTTGGAAGGTTGGTTCTGGTCTACCATGAGTTTCAAAGACAGATCAGCAAAAGGAAAGTATCAAACAAAGGTACATATCCACTTCTCTGCTGGTCACATCATAAGAGACTTAAAATAAAACTAGACCCCAATGCTGAGGAAGCAGTCTATGTCGTGGATGGGGATACATCACAAGAACGAATTACTCAACATATGGTTTTCCAAGAGCAATTAGGCAATTTGAAGGGATGTATGCCCAAGATTCGATTGAAGATGGATGCCGTTCCAGTGGTACAAAAAGTGAGGCCAGTACTGTGAGCCATCAGGACTGCTGTAAAAAATGAACTTGATCAAATGGAAAAAACAGGGTGTGACAGAACAAATCAAATCATCCGAGTGGTTTTCACTGTTAGTTGTGGTTGACAATCCCAATGGAAAACTCAGAATATGCATAGATGTAAATCAGTGTCCTATACCAGATAGGCATCCACTGCCTAACATAACGGAAATGTTAGGCACTATTAACGGGGTAAAGGTAATGAGCACTGTAGACTTGAAGTCTGCGCACCACCAAATTGTTTTGCACCCGTCCTCTAGGAATGTAACAGCCTTTATTACCCCTGAAGGGTTATTACAATGTAAGCACATGCCTTTTGGACTGGTTTCTGCAGCAGCCATGTTCAAACACATTATGTATCAGCTGTTTCACCATATGGGAGGGGTTTTGTGTTTTCAAGATGATGTGTTAGTTTATGGGAGAATATTAGAAGAACACAATAACAGGTTAAGAAAAGTACTAGATACATTCAAACAGGCAGGTTTGAGTCTGAGTGAGGACACATACAAATTTCATAAAGCAGCCATATCATATTTAGGACATGAGATATCAGAGTAGGGTATCAGGCCAAAGGAAGATCTAGTAAATGGAATAGGACGAAATGTCTCAGTTAAAATTACCTACCCCACCAAAAGACCTAAAACACACACCACAAAAAGTTCTAACTACCAAAAGTTCAAACTTTTTGTGGTATTTCTTTAGGTGTTTCAGTGGGGTTGGTATGGGGCTGGGGTGGTGTCCCCTGCAACACTCCACTCACTAAAGTGAGCGGGGGTTGTGGGGGACACCTCCCCAGCCCCCACGGCAAAAAAAGAAAAAAAAAAGCTGAGGGCTTCTGGGGTGTCCCCCGATACACCCTGCTCACTATGCAGTATGGTATAGTGAGCAGGGTGTTGCGGGGGATACCCCTGCAGCTCCCCTAGCAAAATAAATAAATGAAAAAAAAGCCGGGGGCTGCAGGGGTGTCCCCCGCCAAATCCCGTTAACTATACTGTAGTCAGCGGGGTGTTGCGGGGGAAACCCCCGCAGCCACCGTAGTCAAAAAAAAAAAAAAGACGGGTGCTGCGGGGGTGTCCCCAGCAACACCCCGCTCACTATACTATACATTATAGTGGGCAGAGGTTGCGGGGGTCACGGAAGTGAAAGGGAACCAGCACTGCAGGGAAACAGCAAATCAGGTAAGTAGGGTGTGTGTGTGTGGTGGGAATGTGAGTAAGGGTGTGCGTGAGGGTGTGAGTGAGGAAATCTGCATGATTTGTAATGGAATTGTTTGCATGGGAAATGTACAAACATTTTGCAATGTGTATATTTCCTATGCGAACATTTCCGTCACAGAAAAATCAGCCGCGGATAAATCACACAGATCCCTAGTAAATACCATCATAAACTGTCCCAGTTCCAACAACAAGGAAAATATTATTTATTTCTTATGTATGGCCGAGTATTATGCCTAATTTGTATTTGGTATTGGTATTTATTTATTTATACTGCGCACCTAACTGAGAGGTAGCAAGGCGCAGAGGCAACAAGAGGATTGCAAAGCTTGGTTACATATGAAGGTACGTGGTCCGGCTGTGATTACAGTGCTGGACGCGTAAGATGGAAACAATGCACGCCGAGGAGGCATAACTTACAGTGATAAACAATATAGGCAATATTATATACAAGGAGCGGGTTGTCTCATGACAGATATCTACGTCAAACAGATGACAACCTAAGTGTACATATTTACGAACGGTAGTCAGTCAAAATCTCGAAAACAAAATATCGAATACAAAAAGACCGAAAAAAAAAATATCGAAAAAAAAAATATCGAATTTTTTATTTATTTATTTATATATGTTTTTGGGGTCAGGTAAGTAAAAAAAAGGGGTAAAATAAAAAAAAAATGAAAAAAAAGGGGGGTTGGGGGGGGAACCCCCCCATTTAAAAAAAAAACACATTGAAAAAAAAATTCGATATTTTATTTTTCGGCCTTTTGTATTCGAGATTTTGGTTTTCGAGATTTGTGAATTCGATATTATCACTATGAACCGTGCCAGTGGATGGTTTTAGATCTAAATTGGCGGTAGGGAAGGTCCGCCCTACCCCTAACAAGGCCTCCTTGTCCCTGATCTAGCGAGTAAAACCTTTAATATAAGGAAACCTGTTAAAAAAGGAGTAAGATTTCACTGGAATGATGAATGTGAACGTGAATTTGAGGAGATAAAACGAGCATTGAGTGGAGCTCCTATTTTGACCCCAATAGGAAAAGCATTCTCACAACCTATGCAAGTAATCATGGGTTGGGTGCAGTACTTTTCCAAAGATATGAGGGGAAGGACTATCCCATTGCATTTGCACCCAGAGTTCTGAGGAAACAGAACATAATTATTCCATCATTGAAAAAGAGTTGCTAGCTGTCAAATGGGCATTTGACAAGTTCCAATGCTTCCTTTGGGGTGTGAGATTTACAGTTAGGTCTGATCACAAGCCTTTAAAAGAGATTTTGATGTCAAAAGGTTTGGGCCTCATCACGAGTTGGGTGCTAACCCCAGCGGTATTACCCTGGGGCTATTAGCACTACTGACAAACCCCCCGGCGCTATTAGCGCCGGATCATGGGTTTGGCGGAACAGTAAGTCCCCATTCCTCATTGGGCCCATTTAGGAATTTTCCATTCCCCATTGGACCCAATGCGGAATGTTCGATGCTATTACCACTGGCGGTATTACCGCCGGCAGTAATAACACCGAAAATCAGCAAAATCGCTGCAGAATTGCCCCCAGCTCAGACCTTGGGGTAAATCCGCCAAGCCTGTGATTTGGTGGACCTTTAAATGCGGCAATAATAGCGTTACGGCCGCATTTAAGGGTTACCACCAAACTCGTGATGAGGCCCAAAGTCTCCTCGAGAATACGCAAGTGGGTGGCAGGTCTAGAAGACTTTAATTGGGAAATAGAATATTTACCAGGAGTAAAGAATAAGGCAGCAGATTGTCTTTTCAGATCATCAAATGTAGTAGAAGAGGGGGAAGCAAATTTGATGAAGAAGATCAGATTATTCAAGGAATTGTATTGGAAAAGGAGTGGAAGGAAGCCATGCTAGCAGATGAAGTAATCTCAAAGAGCATCTTGAAGGTGGTGTCAACGGTAGTGAGATAAAGAAAGGAAGAATGCCTGATGCTGTGAGACATGTATTTGATGAGTTACTTATAAACAAATGTATGGTTTTGAAGGGAGACAAAGTGTTTCCACCCTCAGGAGTGAGAAAACATATTTTAGACAAAGCTCATGAGGGGCATCAAGGAATGACCAAGACCAAACTGCTCATATGACAGGACTACTGGTGGCCTGGCATGGACTTGCAAGTAAAGAGGTTAATTAGAAATAGCCACAAAAGATTCTGAGAAAGGGTGTGTTGCTAGAGTAGAACCCATGACTATTATGTCCATTCCATCCATACCCAGGGAGAGGGTGGGTTTAGATATCGTAGGACCTGTGAGGAGTCAAGGTACTCTAAGTTATTGCATCATTTTAGTGGATATGTTATCTGGATGGGTTGAGATTTCGTGGGTGCTCAATATATGTTCTAAGATATCATTTTATTTTTGGAGGACATACTTAAGAGAGAAGGTTATCCCACCATGATAGTGACGGATAATGGAGTGAAGTCTGTGTCTGAAGAGATGGAGGCATTTCTTAAGAAGAATGCATAGAGCACAAAAGAAGTTCAATATATCACCCCTGAGACCAACGGGATTGTTGAGAGGTTCAATAGGGTCATTAAGAATAGCATCAAGTGTGCCATTTCAGGGAATGACGATTGGAGGAAGGCAGCAGAAGAGACAGTGGTGGCTGAAAGGTTTACCCCCCCCCATGCCACCACAGATGTTTCTCCTTTTTTGAGATGTTAAGGGGAAGGAAAACAAACACTAGAGTTTGTTCACCTTGGATGGGCAGAGCATGCCAGAATGGTTTTGATTTTAATATTGTCAAATAGAATATCACCAAGAGACAAACATTTTATACATTCCATTTTGATGTGAGGAAAGCTGTAAGGAAATGTCTGATTGAAAAGCGGACTGGGTACGACTCAAGTCCCCTCATGTCAGAGCGGAAAAGGGTGTTGGTTGGTCAGAACATGTGAGAGTTATGGAAAGATTTCATGGAGCTGTGAAAGTTTCTGATGGTAGAGTGTGGAATGTCAATAGTATGTAAGTGTATGAATTATAAACAGAAAGAGATCAGTTCATTAAATAAAGAGATGAATAAGGAAGGAAGATGCTGTATTGAGAATAGAGCAGGAAAGAGTCAGAGCTTGACTTGTACTAGACGTGTATTTGAGAGATTATGTAGACTGAACGCAACTCTCACACTACCATGTCAACCAGTCATATTGTCAACCACAACTATATCAAATGTTTCATAAGTATCATAACTGTATTCCTTGTGTGTTATAACTAGAATGTTTATCTTAGTTTTGCTATATTTCATCTTTAGAATGTTCCAACCAATTTTATAGAAGGAAGCAAAATGTCCATCCTCATAGTGCACATAAACTGCTTTGTGAACAGTTGTCACAAAACCCCACCCCTATAGTGTATGCAAGTACTTTATGAACAGTTGTCAAATTGGTAGAGTAAGAAAGTGAGTTGTGTAGCATTCCATGCCATGCATTCCACAAATCAAGTGAGCTGAGGATGCCGTGTGGAATGCATAGCATGAAAAGATGCACCAAGGATACTGTTGGGATATTTGAAGAGAGCTCTGTGAAAGAGCCGGTGGGCTAAGGTTGAACATGTCAATAAAGATGAGTTCTGAATCTTACCTACCTCAGCACTTATTTTATCAAGCTTGCCTGAATTTGCTTGTAGGGAGCAGCAGAGATTCAGGCAGCCAGCTGACACACTAGTCAGTGATTGCCTTTCAATGAAGAATGACAAATGAAAAGAGAGTAAACATCCCAGGTCCCAATCTTTGCCACCTCATCCACTGAGTGTGACAGTAAAATTGATGAGATGGATGATGAGGATTTAGAGAAAGAATGTGCTCCATCGGAGCCCAGGTGAGAAAAAGCATTGCTGTTGTAAAGCAGTGACACTGAAGGGCTCACCACAGATGCAGAGGCTGTAGTATTAATTGAAGTACATCTCCCAACCTTTTTGAGAAACAGGCCTTCCCTTCCAGAGCAGAAAACACATCATATCATTAAGTGGCATGCAGACCTCCACCAGCAACACTCCCTCCATCATGATCACACCAACATGAATTCATCCTGTATGATACTAGCACAGTAAGAGAGTTGAAAGCGTGGCAGTACTTCACAGAAAGTAAAAACAACCAAATCTGGTCCCATAAATACTCTGCTCACACCAGTGTACCTAGACAATAGAAGGCAGGGGCAAACGTGGGAACCATATCGTTGTGATACAATATGCACTGGCACATGCACAGACATGAAATCCACAATGGCTTCCTGGCTAAAATCACAGCCCATAAGATAACGATTAGGAACATCCAGACCTTATCCCAAGGGCATGATACACAGATGAGCAGTTCCCAAGTGCCCACTCCAAACTCTAATAATATTACATGCTTTAGCTTCTCTCACTATTCAGTAGAGCAAGTTACTAAGATTGTTCGCAATATTAAATCCACCTCCAGCCCGGGTGATTGCTGTCCAGCAGAGGTCTTCAAAGACTCCCTTGAATTCCTGGCACCCTGGATGACCAAACTCATCAACCTGTCCTTAGATTAGGGCATGGTTCCTTCCTCCCTAAAAGAAGCTTGGGTCCTTCCCCTGATTAAAGAACCCAACCTCGATCCAATGGTGACAGATAATTATAGTCCCATTACTAACGTGCCTTTTATCTTGAAAATCTTAGACAAACTGGCATACCTTGAACTTCAGAATCATATCGAAGAGCATAAGATCCTTGGTCTGCATCAAACAGGCTTCAGATCACAGCATGGTACTGAGACAGCCATGCTGGACCTTATATCCACCTTGGCCAGCAAGTGCAGAGAGAGGTCATCCCGCATTGCTGATGCTCTTGGACCTCTCTGCGGCATTCGATCTTGTGGACCACTCTCTACTGGTGACAAGACTGGGGGAGGTCGTTCACTGCTCCAACAAGGCCTCTAGATGTATCTCCTCCTTTCTGGGTCTGCGGACTGTCCGGGTGTCTGTGGGTGAGGACAGTTCTAAGCCTGTCTTTCAAACATGTGGTGTCCCCCAGGCCTCCTGCCTGTCCCTCACCTTGTTTAACATTTACATTCAGCCTCTGTTGGACTGCTAGATGCCCTGGGTGTCCGGTATACAAATTATGCTGATGACACTCAGGTCTTCCTTGAACTCAGTGGACACTACGAACAAGATCTGACTGCCATTAATAACATCTACCACGCCGTCCCGTCATGGATGGCACACAATTCTCTGGCACTGAACTGCAACAAAACGGAGCTCCTTATGGTAGCCTCTAGAGTGTGCTTGAGTAAACCAGCTCCCAACTATACCAATTTCTGTATTGCTGGCAACACCATTGTTGTATCCAAGAAAGTGAAGACCTTGGGGCTAGTCCTTGATGAGACCACATGTCTCCATGTCATGTCTTCATGAGACCACATGTCTCCCACATTCGATCTACGTGCGTCCTCATTACCAAACAAATAAACTTTATTTGCCCATTTCTTACTGCTACCAATTGGGCACTACTTGCTACAGCACTCGTAAATTCTAAATTGAATTATTGTAACAGCTCGATCTTAACATCCGGGCTTTGCAGGTAGCCCAGAACAATGCTGTTTGGGCTATTCAGGGCTTATCCAGGTGTGCGCATGTCTCGGATGCCAGGAGAAGCCTTCACTGGCTCCCAGCCAAGCACATGATCCCACACAAGATCTTGACCATGGCTTTTAAAGCCACTCTAAAACCTGCCCGGCTTATCTCATTAATCAGGTAAAGCCCCGTGCCAACACAAGGAGCCTTCGCTCCTACTTTCATCCTGCCCAAATATAAACAGTTATGCTTTGGAGGGACATCTTTTGACGTTCAGGCTCCCATACAATGCAATCTTCTTCCAGGCCCCCTACGCATGGCGGCCAACTTACAAGCCTTTAAGAAAGCAATAAAAATGCATCAGTTCAACCTTAAACCAGGCTTATTCCTAGCGTAGTGTTCCGGTTCCCTCCTGCTCCTACTGTCCCTGATCGCCCTCTCTTTCTTCTCCTTCTCATCTGTTGTGTTTGCGTCTTATTTGTGCGCTCTGAGGCCTGCGGGAGTGTAGTGCTCTACAAAATTTAAAATAAATAAATAAATAGATAAGAAGTGAAATCCTCTTCTGTCTACCTCTCCCCGTACCATCAGACAAGTAGCATACACCATTACTCTGCACTGTTGCCCCAGAAAATTCTTGAGCTGTAGCACTCTAGCTCTACACCTCGGGTGCACAACCTACAGCGAGTGGGCCAAATGCGGCCCTCCAGCCTGCGATATGCGACCTGCCAACAGTGTTTACTTCTGTAATGCGGTACGGCCCACTTCAAGCAGTCAGCCGCTTTTCATTACATAAGTAAACAGTTTGCCCGAGATCATTATTGGCCCTCTTTTGGCTCAGTAGACACTTAACGTGCATCATTAAAATGTCTACGTACTGAAGGGAAGGCATGGTATTACAAGTATGAGGTTACATGCCTTTATAATAAATTATTTTATAACAAATGACTATATAATGAGAATTATATAATGAACAAAAATACAATTTTTGTTTTTTGGGGTGGGGGCCAAACGCTGTTTCCCACAGCTAAAAACCCACCCCAAACATTTCCCCACAAGATTTAACTCTTTACCCCACCCCACATACATTTTTGTTATTTATTTTGTTATATAATTTTCGTTATAAAGTTATTGTTTATTACATTTTTGATATAAAGACTGTATACCCAAGTATGACACTGAAACAAAGGATGAAAGTTGTAAAACCTTTATTGAAAATGTTGGGGTTGGAGAAACTGCCCCATAACTAAGATGGGAGTAGTCGCGGCCATCAAACGACAAAACAGTCCTAGTGGAGACCTTCAAATCAAAATGGTCTATGCTAACAAAATCCTAATGCCTGCCCTACCTCTTGTACACAAAAAAAGGGGGCATGTATGCAAAGGAAAAATCAGTGTTCAAAAGAATAAAGGTAGTTGAACCAGCTCTCCTCCTCATGTTAAACCTCACAGAGTAAGGCTATTATTGTAGGCAGGATGACACACTCCGGCTTGGTTTCCAACACTCTAAGCAGTTCCAAACCATGGGTTGAGGCCCACCAGGCCTTCCATGTTAAAGTATCTTTCTCGACTTTCAAAATTGTATTCCAACGTAAAGTTCACAAAGGTCCCCCTCTACCAGGCTCAGACCTTACTGCACACAGTTCACTTAGGCCCCCCTCTGTTTGGCTCACACCTCTCACATCACAGTTCAACACAAACATGCAAGGGTGCTCCTTTCCCCAAGCTTACTCAGCCCAATCGGACTCAGACCCCTTTTGGATGTCGAAGAATTTCGAATGTGCGTGGTTCTCTCTACAGACCACTGCAGGGCCACTTTGACTCAAAGTTCATGTTTACTCTCGCTTAATTCACTTTTGCTGTTTGTTCGCTTTATAGCTTCAAACAATGTACCTTTCAAAGAGACTTTCAAATGGGCTACTTCCTTTTCGCCAGACCACTCCATTACTTAGTATTGCTGATCTCACTGCTGCTTTTTACTTCAAAGTTCATTCACAGGTCTGCCTTTCTTCGCATCTCATCCACACGCGTGCAGTTCTCACTTGTGATATAATGCTGCTACTTCATTCGCTTTAACAAACACTGGTCTCTCAGGTCACTTGCCAACTCACCGGCTGTGTGCGCATCTTTCTTGTTTTGCTATTTCGAATTCACAAGTCGAGGTTAGTACCACAGGCTTGGCCTCGCCTTCCCAACTCTGCCGTTCACCAAGGAGTGTCGCTGGCATTGGCTTTAAACACAATGCAATCTTCACTTGTGCGATCTGGCCTTCTCCACATTTCTTTCATCGTCTGTCGGAGGCAACGACCTCCATTTGGGAACATTTGGGATTTTCAGCGCGCTGCTCTCGTCCCTTGGTCCGTTGCTTTACTCCAGTAGGTGTGCCTTCATCCCAGAATTTCTGCTCGTACTCGTGTTTTCTGCCTTGCTCAGAGTGTGTCTTCAGGTGTTGCCTTTTATTCGTGTGTGGAGCGCTAACTGGTATCAGGTGTATGCACTTGGTGTAAAGTGCCTGACTTTGCCTGACCCAATTAATGGGACATGTCCAGTACGATGTGAGAGAGTTAGTCTGGTTACTCTCATTCAACCTCTTCCTCGGCCCAGTGTTTGTGGAAAAGGGGGGGGTTGTGAAATAGGATGGGCTAGATGAACAAAAAATGGGGGAGTGCTGTGTCTCACCCCCATTCCCTGAAGGCCCCTCACCCAGGTGATCCTCCCACACTGGTCCAACCCCAGGGTCTGGATCCAAAGACAATGGCTGTGCCCTGGCCACCTGAGTGTGAGATCCCTGGGGACTAGCGGATGAGACACCCTCTGGCTTCTCACAGTACATAGTGTGTGCTGAGCCAATAGAGGACCAGCAACGTGGGTAAAGAGGCTTGAAGGGAGGAGCAGTCGCAGCCAAGCAGCCACCCCTCCTTGTCTCTTTCACATTACAGTGTGGGAGACGGCCTGGCAGCCAATGGCCTGGGCCGCCGTAGAGTAAGCAAATCGTTTTGTTCTTTATTTTTACACATACATGCATTATCGAGTTAGCAGGGGGAGAGTGCCGCTGGTTCTGCATACCAATGTTCTGTGGCACTGCACATGCCTTCACTATGAGCATGACTGAGCCCTGCCATAGATGCATTTTCACGACCTGCCACGGTTCTTGCCTCATTGCAGAGGGTGTTCGGATGGAGAAGCAGACGATGGGTAAAAAATGAACAACAAACTCAGGAAGGATCACTGAGCAGACTCGAAGGCACCTTACCTGAGCCATGCATTGATATTCAGACACACGGGTTGAATATGTGAGTTATCGCTGATGTTAACATAGACTTCATTTTAAAACAGTGAATCAAATTTTGCAATGTGAACCTTTACCAGGTGACTTGCTATGGGCCTCTGCTAAGAAGTTGCTAACAGTGTGAGAGATAGGGGCTAAGTGCTTGGGTCTTTATCTCCTTCTGCTATGAATCAGAAGTGAGTCAAGTGACTGGTGAAGCACAGAATATTATAAATACAGTAATAATTGAACGCAGTGCTCTCAAGTTGTCTGTGACCAGTTGTGAGAGGACCATCCAGCCCTGTCTTTTCCCTTTGTATTCTGGGACTTGTAGTTTTATATTTCCTATATGATATTTAGGAAAATACAAGTCGCAGAATTCCAAACAAAAACAGGGCAGGATGACCTTTTCATGCATGGCCACAGGAATCATGAGAGAATTGCTAATGTAACATACTTCATTACAGTCCAGCCCGAAATGGTAGCAATTTCCAATCCAAGCAGAATCCATGTTCACACCAGTGACATAACCAGTGGCTTTAGTTTTAAGGTTTATTTATTGTTATACTTCTATTTGCCCATTTGCACAGCTTTAACTCCCATTCAGTTTCTCCATGTTGCGTCTTGCTGATGTAAGCACCATAGATACTGGCCTCAGGGTCTCAGATATTGAAATGAATCTCTTGTTTAGTAAGTGTTTCTTCTCTGGAAACCAAGGTGGGGGGATTGTAGGTCATTAACTTCAGCTCGTGTATAATTGCCCAACCCACAGCCTCTGTGAGTTGATTAAAAAAACAGCCAGGCAGCATAGCACATGGCCCTCAGGTATACACAGTGCTTCTAATTTACCATGCAGGCTTAATGTGTATAACTAAATCACTCAAAGAATATATTGCTGAGAAAAGTGACAGTGTTTGGGTGGTCACAGTCACAAAACGGATTACTCCATTTTAGATTCAAGGATTCCTACAATGCTCAAAAAATGTTGTAGTCTGTCTTCGGGACTCTCAATTTAACATGGCCGTGGAAATCTCAGATGTCTATCAAAGATACTTAATAATCACATACCTTGTTTGTCTTGGCCAAGGCTTGTTTGCATGATGTGGGTGAAATGTTTTAAGATTTGTATTGAGATTAAAGACAGAAAGAGAGAGATGTACAGGGAGAGAGACAGAAAGAGAGAGAGAGAGAGAGAGAGAGAGAGAGAGAGAGAGAAAGAGAGAGAAAGAGAGAGAGAGAGAGAGAGAGAGAGACTCTGAAGGTAGTGCAGCGCTGGACAGCAGACTGAGATAAATAGACAGAAGGTAACAACATAGAAACCCTTTGTTAATTTGGGTGAAATAAATAGTACTGAATGCATGTTGCAGCCATCTTCACTTGCAAATGAAATGTTCATCTGCTGGCAATAACCTAACATGTGTGAAATTGGAGGGATTAATTACTGGAAATCTTCATTACTCCTAGTACTGTTTTTCCTTGTCACAGTACTTACTCTTTGAGACCCCCGCCTCCATGACCAGGATGCTTTTTCATTTCTTTTTCGTTTTCCTTCACCCTCGTTCTCATGTCATGTGATCGTCCCTCCCCTGCTCCATGCCACTTTAGTGGTCCGGCCCACTGAACACAGTTTCGAAGTACATTCGGCCCTCTGAGAAAAACAGTTGTGCACCCCCTACACCCTGCACCACAGCAGCTCACAGCAGTGATCCTCCATTGCATATTGAAACATTTGAGCATGACGAGAAATATCAGAAGTCCCATGAGAGACAGTGCTCAAGGCAAACCTAGCTACAATGTTGTCAATAGATTGCTTGTTTCACTCATTAATGGAAAATGGTGGATTGTATGACGAGGTTATGAATACAGTGCGGCATGCTTTATAGCAGTCTTTGGGGCAGGAAAAAAAATACTCCGTAATGGACATGTGACCAGTGTCTCAGAGCATTGCCTACAGGACCATGACAGCACAATGGCAGGTCTTTCCTTCCTTCAACAGCCAAGAGGGTACTGGAATAATTCCAGGGGCAGCAGGTGTGTGCAATTATGGCACCAGGCAAACATGTGCATGCAAGGGCTACAGGGAAGAAGCCACAGGGGTGTTCACGTGTGGGAGAAAGTGAAGGAGGGGGAGCACAATGGCTAAGGCCTTGTAGTTTGCATTTTGGCCTTGAGAATTCAGACAACGAATCAAGTGACCTTGCTACCTTATGACTTGGTGAGGCAATACACATCCCCTGCTGTGTGCAGGCCCTAGACCATGTGGTCACGCACTTTATAAGCAATTGTCAAACCTGTGGCTCAGAAGATCAGCTCCCAATTGAGCCGGTTTTGCCATGCCAAAAATCAACTATGCCCACTACCAGTATAAAACAAATTGCCAATGCACAACCTGAAGATCTCAGTGGCCCCTTACTAGAACTCCACTTTGCACTGCTAGACAAGCTACTCGAGCAGTGCAACATCATCACTGATTACTACAATACTCGTAGCAGAGTGCTAGATGGGGAATTTTGAACAGTGTGTCAATGGTACCTGCTATCTAATGTCTTCTCTGTTCTACTACCTTTTGTGAAGGTCAACAAGCCGGTTAGCCAGCACAATGCAGACCTGAGTGAAGTTCCCCTTCTGGTGTAACTGCTGAAGATCAGCCTGACCAACATTACAAAGGCCAATCTCTTTTCAGGTGTTGTGGATGCAGCACTGCTAGTGAGGGACCTACTTTCAATGTTGTGTGGGTATTCACAGGTAATTAGATTTAGAGGTAACAGTAGTAAAGAATGATACCTTTCCCCATCAAATTAGGCTTGACAGGTTTCCACGCCCCTTTAGGGTGGGATATCCGGTCCCTATGATGTCATATCCGGGGCGTGGCCCCCTCGGGTTTGCTCCGGAAGTTCTGCCTGGGCAAAATCCCACCCCGGAAGTGATGTAGGTGTGTTTAACAGGCCCTGGGACCTTAGCGGGGGTGTCCCACCAGATGTGACATCATGGGGGCTAGCAGGAAGGCCCCCCCAAGGGTTGGAGTTGCTAGGGGCCCCAAAGGGGCTTCCCTCGGATGGCCCCACCCCTCAAACCCAAGCACCACACTTCCGGAACTTTGTGGGTGACAGCCGGGGATACCCCAGCGTGGGCCCCTACAAAGATCCAGAAGTGTGGCGTTGGGTTTTGAAGGATGGGGATTGTGGAGAAGTTTGAGTGGTGGCCATCTTTAGGGGGTGGGGCTTGTAGGGTGTATATATTCAGATGAGTATTGGGGGATGTACAAGACGTTCCTGAAGCCTTGGAAAAAACGAAAACTCAAAAGACCTCAATACCAGGAGTTATGAAGCGCTACAGCTACTACTCTAAGGACAATACAGAGGCCGAGGTTTTGAAAACCCTTCAAAAATACTACAGCCCTGAAAGTCCGCTGGCACCGGCGCTATTCATCGATGGGGACCCTGACGACGCAGCGGCTATGGATACAATGTGTGAGCATTTTGATATGTTGAATAATGGGAGTGGGAAATCACTGGGGGTCATCGACTCCAGTGTAGATGACTCCTACACCGATACAGACTACATGGATATGGATGAGGCTGTTAAGGCTCTTAAGGAGGCCCCGTATGAGGATCTGAATATTTTAGAGCAACTGTTTCCAGTGGCCGCAATCACCCCGACACAGCATCCGATGAAGACAAGCTGTTTATAGACGTCACTAGCTCCTCTATAGGGGAAGATGCTGGTTCTGAAACGTGTACTATGGTAAGTAATGAAGTATGACGGTGTGTATGTGTGAAAAAACCTGTGAAAACACATGCTCAAGAGCTAAAATTCTTTCTTTTTTTAATTGCAGAAAACGCCAGATAACCGTAACGGAGCTGTGGGCCTGAACAACTCGTTTAACGCCGTCAATTATTATTGTGTGTGCTGTTCAAAAAGGATCGAAAGTTCAGCATTCCCAGATAGTGATACGTGTAAGAAATGTGATACTTTGAAACATTTTGTTTAGGAAGAAGATGATAATGTAACCCTTTTGGAGACTATAACGGTTCAAACTTTTGCGGCGTCGGTTGTGAAAACGTGTTTGAAGCGTGACTATTACAGTTGGTGTGAAGGGCATACATACGGATACTCACAACAGGATGCTCATGATTGTTTACTCCCGAATGATCAATCTGTAGCGATACGGGTGATGTGTCAGATGTTGAAGTCATATAACATTTATCAGATGCTTAAAAGTGTTTATGAAACCATGGGTATGCGTGTACATGCGAGTGTCGGGGGCCTGCTAACAAAAACAATCTTGGAAATTCAAACGTGTCGCAAGCCTGAGAAAAAAATGAAATCTTTACGCCTGGCAGGACTCGTGATTTTTAGAAACCATATAACCCGTTTAATGCAGAGAGACTTTTCTCACCTGTACAGGTTTAGGAGTAACCCGCAGAGGTGTCCGGTACCGCAAAAGCTTGTTTTTGAAAGAGCTGAAAATACAATAATCCTGCTCCTTATATGTGTACCGTTGTTTCTAGTGTGGAGCGCTATCTGACGCCTGGACGTATGTGTGGGGAAAAACCTTTATACGCTATGCGTGGTGAGAATAGGGGTAAACAGCCCACACCTGCTGTGGCGTTTCTATGTACCGAGACTTCGATATGCACGGATTTGTGAAAGTGTAATCTGTATAAGTGACATCTGTAGCACCATCAAGATGCAGGTGTGTGATGAATACGGTTCTGTATTCCAATACAACTTGGGTTCTTTATACCTGGGTCCTAGAACTTTGTTGAAGCACCACGTGGCTGAAATGTATGCAAGATTCCTACGCCTTATAGGCCGTATTTTACAAGCCTCTGAACTATCCGAACTGTTAAATACTACGAGTATCTGGTGTCTACAGAGTTACAGGCGGGGTAACCACGTTGATGTGTATAGTTTGTTATATGATGCGTCCAATAAAATATATGGGGTGGTAACTGTTCGACACCCTGTACATGTATACCAAACAGTATAAAGAAAAATAAAATAAAACATCATACACCAACCCTGTGACTGGTTATTTTTTTTTGTAGTGCATCAATGGCTAGAAACATGCGGTCAAGATTGCATGAAAGCTATTATGATAAATGTGGTGTTGGGAGTTATGGGGGTATTGATGCGCTTTATCGAAAATTACAGCGTGATAAACACCCCATCACATGAGGAGCTGTTAAGACATGGCTATCCGGCCAGGAGACATATACCCTCCATAAAAATGCTAGAAAACATTTTAAAAGAAGAATGACCATTGTTGCAGTGGAAGATATGCAGTGGCAGGCGGACCTGGCGGATCTTTCTTACCTTGAAAAGCAGAACGATGGTGGACGGTACATTCTGACGGTGATAGATGTTTTATCAAAGTACACGTTTGCAGAGGCCTTGAGGGATAAGACTTGTGCAAGAGTGGCTGCGGCCTTCAAGCATATCTTCAGCAAGGGCCGCGTACCTGTAAAATTACAAACTGATGCCGGTAAGGAATTTCTGAATAGGCCCCTGCAAAACCTTCTAAAGCAACATGGCGTGCATCATTTTATAACACACACGGAAGTTAAAGCGGCGGTTGTTGAACGTTTTGATAGAACCCTGAAATCTAAACTATGGAGATATTTCACAGCCTATAATACGCAACGCTATGTGGATATATTATAGACTTTTATCGATGTGTATAATGACAGTTACCACCGGTCTACTAAAATGCCTCCCAGTTCTGTAACCTCTGCAAACTCATTATCAGCGTGGCGAAACCTGTATGCTGGACGGATATTGGAGAAGATCAAGAAAACAGCCTTCCGCGTAGCGGACCACATCCGAGTATCCAAGTTAAAAGGTGTCTTTACAAAAGGCTACCAATAGTCCTTTACCGACAAAATTTTCATAGTGGGAAAAGCATCCGTGAAAGAGGGGGTATACATATATCAGCTGAATGATTATGCAGGTGAAGATGTAAGCAGTAATTTCTACACAGAGGAGTTACAAAAGGTGATCGGCGATCCCTAGCGTCTTTATAGGGTTGAGAAAATTATTCAGAGTAAAGGTAGGGGGCCTGAGAAATTCAACAGTTGGGTCAATGCGGCATCTCTAGAGGATCTAAAAAACTGAGACGCTCCCTGAGAAGAAGAAGAAGATGGAAAACACCGGCTTTTATACCACCTTGCCCAGTAACGCCTCTTTAGATATGTTCCCCAAAAACGAAATATCGGATTATTCTGTTAAATTGGCTAAACCCGTTAATTTACAAGGTCAGTGGGAAGCGGGGTTGACGGAGATTCAGGGACACCCTGGACAAAAGAGATTCCTGGTATACCATCAGACGTGGAGAACCTGCTGAATTGATAAACGTGGGTTTTCCTCACGGCTTCTACCCCACAATACAGGCGCTGCTAGATACTATCAACAAATCAATCGCGAGTCTCGAGCGCTATGCAGATATACATCTGTTTCTAAATAACTCACGCCAGAAAGTATTTGTAAGATCACCTGATCTTACCGTGGAGTTTATATGTAGAGGGAAACTTTTGATGGTGTTGGGGAACGTTCAGCATATAAAAAATAATACAAAAAATATGGACAAAACACATGCAGATATTGATGGTGGATTTTACAGCCTCATGATCTACAGCGATATAGTAGAATACCAAAGGGTTGGTGACTCATACGCACCCCTGATGCGGACCGCACAAGTCAAGGGTGAAAATAACGGCATTGTTAATATACAATACATGAAGCCTGATTATATTCCTGTTTCTAAGTGTCATTTTGACACCATCAACATCCAGATAAGGGACATCCAGATAAGGGACGATCAGGGTGATCTGGTCTCATTTAAATACGGGAACGTCCTGGTGAAACTACACGTGCGCCCAAGACGCGAGAGAGACAATTAGAACATGGTGATCATGAAGAATTACGTGGAGCCGCAAGCTTATAGGGATTATTACCGCAGACAGGCCGGTTATGGAAATCAACCGTACTTCCAAGGTGCGCCTGTGATGTATGGTGAGGGTCTAGGAAGTATTTTCAGAAGTCTTTTTCGGAGAGCCATGCCCTTCCTGCGCAAAGGGTTTGAATTAGCCAAGTCGCATATGAAAACAGCTGCTACAAACATTGCTAAGGATGTGGTGTCTACTGCAACAACCTCCATCGCAAATTGTTTCAACCAACCAGCACAAGACGGCTCTGGTCTGGTTTACGTGGGTAAAAGCCCTGCAAAAAGAAAAAGGCGAGCTTCGTGCAGGCGGGGTCCTCCAAAGTCGCATAAAAAACGAAGAACCACAACCATAGCCGCTCAGTAGAGAAAACGCACGTCAAAGAACAGACGGGTCAAGCGAAACAAAAACAGACCCGGCATCAATATTTTCTAAAAGATGGCCTTTATCCACTGTGCCTCGGGGGAATGTGTGATATCGGAACTAGATCTGTTTGTCGTGCGACCGACACAGACAAGCATTGAAAACAGTTTTTTCATGGAAGTTGCGCCCCTAGCGGCACTATCACCATTAGCCCCCATCGAGTTTTACATATCGGGTTCAACGGAGACGTACCTGGATTTGAATGACACCTTACTCTACCTAACCTGCAGAATAACAAAAGGGGATGGGACGGCTATCGATGCAGCGGTGAAGGTGGCCACGATTGCCTATCCAGTGGCCACCCTTTTCAACCAGGTGGACATCACTCTAGGTGATCGCATGATTACACAGAGTGACAATATGTTTGCCTATAGAGCGTATATAGAAAGCATTCTGAACTACAGCAATGACACTTTCGACACCCAGCTCACTGTGTGGCTTTTTTATAAGGACACGGCGGGGCATATGGAGGATTATGCTCTAGATGGAAACACCAAGTGTTTATAAAGAAATCAGCATATGCGACAGGTAGCAGAAACTTTGATTTACTAGGGCGTCTACACCCGGATCTGTTTTTCCAGGAGAAGCTGATGGTGAATGGTGTTGATCTGAAAATTAAACTCTCTCGAAATAAAGACGCTTTCTGTCTGAACAGTGATGAAGCAGAAGCCTACAAACTGGTAAAAGTATCAGCGAGTTTATTCATTAAAAGGGTCAATGTGTCACCGACGGTCAGACTTGCGCATGCTGATGCTCTACAAATCTTGAAAATCTTTAGTGTACCAGTGGGCAGCCGTGTCGCCAGTCAAGATAACTTATTCTTGGGACAGCTACCTAAAATAATCGCTATTGGCTTTGTGGATAACACTGCTTTTTCAGGGTATTACGCAAGCAATCCTTTTAATTTTAAACATTACAACATTAACTATGCCCCCTTTTTTAAGGATGGGGTTTTCATCCTCGCCAAAGCCTACAGCCCTAGTTTTCAACAGTAAAATACAATTAGGGAGTATCTGGGGCTAGTCTCCATCAGCGGCAAGCACATGCACGATAAAGGATTGGTGAAACCACATGCCGACTACGATGGTAGCTACACCTTGCTGGCTTTTGATTGGAGACCCGATAATGCATCATCAGGACATTATAATCTGATTAGGAATAGTAATTTACGCCTTGAGGTCTGGTTTGCTGCAAATTTACCAAGTACTGTGAATCTCATTATTATGGCCCTATTTGACTCGGTCATAGAACTCAACAACCAGCGACAGGTGTTGTACGATATGTAATGGATACCTACCAGATCATGCGTTTCCTGCATAAAGACAAACATGCTGTGAAAACATTTCGAGGCGTGTATTCGTGTTTTAGGCAGAAACCTGTGCAGTTCCCCTAGGGACCAATGCAAAAGGTTTAAGACTACAGGTAATCCAATTGGTAGGAGTCTGTACCACCCAGATTTACCTGGTAGCTGTGGCTGAGCAGCCAGACTTCTCTCAAGAAGAGTTAGACAGTATATAGAGTATACAAGATAGGTACCAAAATACAGTAGCACAAGCAAACACTGACCAGAGCTTTTGGTATCAAGTATATAATTATTTATTTAAAGACACACTTAGAAACACTCTAGCACTATTATTGTAAGCAAGTTCAAAAACACAGTCACTGTTAATATAGATACATCCCTTATTCCTTATTAGACTTATGTCCAGACAGAGGTGAGCGCTTAACTAAAAATGGCACTCCATTAAGTTAAGAAAAAGGGAGGGAAAAGGCAGAAATTAGAAACAGCACACAACACAATACTTTAGAAGCACTCAGCAAGGCAGGAAAGTCAAAGTCTACTTGTGAGCAAAAATTTCAGAGGCCAGGCTCCCTCTTGGAGAGAGTAGAACACCAATGCGCCCAAGATCACACAGTTTAAAATTCTTGGAGAGTCTTGCAGAAAGTTTAAAAAGGAATCAGTTCAGTTCAGAAAAGTTCAGTTAGCTAGCCTAGGGCCAACCCAAGTGGTAAATTGAGGATTTACGAGACACCCCACACAGACCGTTGCGAGGGAGGCCAGGCGGACACAGTACCTTGAAAGTGGAGAGAATCCTCCAGCGGGGGCAGTTGTTCCTGGCAGTGGGTGCAAGTCACGGCGTCATCCAGAGGAAGAGATGGTCTTGACGTGGAGGAAATCTGAAGGTCGGTGCCCTGCCAGGGAAGAAACCAGCCGTGGAGTTCTCTGGTAAAAAGGTACTACCCTTTTATTCGCGGTAGTGGAAAAACGTGGTATCCTGGTTGCCGGGGTGCTTGGCACAGGCAAGGCGGCCACGAGATGATCCGTGAAGGTGAAAAGGCGGGCAAACTGGTTATCCCCACCAGTCAAAGGAAGAAGACACTTCGGGGTGAAGATCTCCTCTGTCGTTGGAAGAAGTGGTGAGTCGGTTCAGCAGGGCTCCACCGGTGGTGTCGTCGTTGCAGGTCAGCTCAGCTTCTCCCTCTTTGGATTCTTTGGTCCTGTGGCGACGTCTGAAGTCCCAGTCCCCAAAGCCCTGCTTTTATGCAGAAAACCCCCATTCATCAGTCCTAGCTGTCCCTCAAACATGCTAAGTGGTGAGCCGGACGGTTCACCACTGGGCCAATCACACAAGAGTGCGACTTGAGTTGCCGAGGCAACTCAGTCCAGGGTGCCTAAACCCCCTCCCGCACCCCCTGTGGTACCCAGACAGAGTGGCACCACTTTTGGAGGCTTCTGTGGAGAAGCCCACCAAAAAGTGGAACAAAGGGCTCGACTTGGGTTGGAGTCACAGAAGCGAACACAAACGCCATTTTGGAACCGAGTTCTGGCAAAAAATACCAACTGGTGAATTAATATTAAATAAATAAACCAGCGGTATGTTTGAGGCTATGTTAAAAAGTATTAGCCTCGAACAATGGGAAAATCCCATAGGAATATATTTGCGGTTGAATATAAAAAGTAGTATCCACTGCCACCAGCCAAAACTCGTTCAGGGGGACTGGACAGTGCCCCCTTGAACAACAGACCCAGGGGCAATCGAATTGCCCGTACCAGTACGCCCACAATATGATGGTTTGTACTGGTTCTATTCACAATTTAGGACTAGTAAAGCCAATGGTGACTTTACATGCCCTGGGAGACAGTAGTCAGTCCCAGGGTACGGAGTCTATGTTTGGGGGTCACTATGACACCCCTGTGTTACGGCACGGAGGGTGCTGTGTAACACACATACCAAAAACACATGAAGCCCTATGGAGTAAAAGACCCCATAGCCCATACAACACATACAAAGTCAAAAGATATCTCAAATCATGTCTAAGAGTGGGAGAAAAAGAGTCTCACTCTTAGCAGGAGAAAAAAATAAACCCCAAAAATCCAGCAAAGCTGCTGGGGTACTCACTAGGTTTGGGAAATTAGCCTTAACAGAAAATTCTCCCCAACACTCGCCCCCCCCCCACCCCCAGACTAAGGGACAGGAGGATTTAATCCACTCCTGGATGAATCTCACACCTCTAGTCGATGACATACATCCTAGAGAGACCATCAGCATTTTGGTGGTGACACCCTGACCTATGTTCTATGGTCAAATCAAAGGATTTCCTTTGTAAACTATATGACCTACAAACCCTTTGAGGAACATCAGTCTTTTTGAAACTATAGGGGATCTGGTTGACCAGTCCCTCAGAAGTTGGTACACCTTCTGAACCTGTGTTAGGCTTTTTCAAGGGGCCCTTATAAAGGATTCCCTTAGATCTAGAGGGGCATCCAGAGTTCCTCACCACTTCTCTGTTGGGAGAAGGTTGGGTTTTAGGCCTCTTGGTTGGAGGGGATGGAGATAAGCAAGGTACATGCTTCTCCTTCCTCTTAGGTCTACCCTTACCTGCTTTAGGAGTTTCACTCCCAAGATTAGGATTTGAGTTGGAGTCTTCAGTAGAAGGTCCAACAGTCTGAAGGTTTTTGGCCTTAGACTTTTCATTTCTGGTTTTCCACCAGCACTGAGAATTACCAGTTCTCTTAGGCCTAGTTAGGGGTCCAGTTGGACTATCCACCTCTTCATCAGAAGCCGGGGGAGTCACAGACTCTAAAACTGGGGGAATATTGATGGAGCTTGGTTCGGGCTCCCATTTCCCTAACATTTTAGCCTGAAATTTGCCTGGGTCAGAGGTCAACTTACCAACACCAGGGCTTGTAGTGGGGTTCTCAGTAGAGGTTCCCACAGGCTTAGAGTGGTTCCTTAAGGTGGCCTCTCTAGCCAATTTGGTTTGGTTCTGGGTCTCCATACTGGGAGGCCTGGGGGGTACTGGATACTACTCCTAGGGTTCTTAGATCATTCCCCAACAGGACTCTCCCAGGCACCTCAGTCTGAACACTGACAGGAATCCTCACTGTCATGTTATTACACTGAATGAGGGCTGGTAGAATTGGAACCATTTGGACAGGGCCTCCAGACATCTTAGTGGGACCTTTGGGTGCCCTAGCAACATCCTCAGGTCTGAAAAAGCTTTCATCCACTACTGTTCTGCTGGCCCCAGAGTCTCGCTTGGCAGGAGTATCCTGGCCATTGACAAGAACACTGTCTATATAATAAACTTTAGAGTTTTCTGGTATGAAGTTGTACACACTCCTAATCTGATCACTAACCAGACCCATGGACTCTACTATTACACTTGCTTGAAGACCCAAAGGTTCTTCAGCAAAGACTTCAAAGTGAGCACTAGCCATTTGGACTTCCTCCTCAGGAGTGAAGTATAAGGAGACTGTGCTGATCCCTGCAGGTTTACCCTTACATCTGGGATCTCCTTTGATATGGTCAGTTGCCCCACAGAGATAGCATGTTCCAAATGCTCTCTGAAAGGGTGGCTTGGTCTGACCTCCTTCTGGTTTGTGACCAGAGGGTACACTAGCCTGTTGGGGTTTACCCTGGGGCTTACCCTGGTTATTTTGTTGTTTGGGGCCCTCTTTGGGTTGGGAGGTGTTAGAAGTCTCTTGGTTCCCTTTTGGTGGTTGCTTTCCCTCATCCTTTTCCTGAGTGACCCCTGAATCCTTGTGAGTAGCCCTGTTGGCAACCCACAAGTCAGCAGCCTTAGCTAGCTTTCTAGGATCTAATTCCTTTGAATCAGTCAAGTGCTTTCTGAGCTCAGGAGAGCAGGCATCATAAATTGACTCCAACATTACATAATTTCTCATTCCCTCATAAGTGTTCACCTTGTAACCCTTAATCCATCCCTCTAGGTTTTTCAAACACTCACTCACCCAGGTAGCCCAAGGGGTACCATCATTCTTTTTGAGGGTCCTAAACCTCTTAACGTACTGGGAAGGGGTCTTCCCAAATCTAGCTATCAAAGCTAGCTTCACATATTCATAATCCTTCCTATCCTCCTCCCCCAACTCCATTACCGCATCAGTCGCAACAGGCGAAGCCTAGAGAACAACCAGGTAAGTAAAGCATTGCCTGTAGTGTCCTGGAGCCCATGATTATACTCAAACAGACTCAACCAATCCAACACATCCAACGTAGGCTCATACATACCCACCAACTCCTTAGGCATCTGGGGTCTTTTGGGACTGGAACTCCTAGAGGATTCGGAGAGAGAAGCACTTTCCACAGACAATTTTTTCATTTCTAGCTCATGGTTGAGCTCCATTTCTCTGAGCCTTAGTTCTTGGTGCCGTTGTTCTGTTTGAACACTAATTCTTTTGAATTCTAATTAAAGCTTCATTTTTTCTAGTTCCATATATTGGGGATTAAGTGTGGGACCTGGTAAAGGTCCAGTAGGTACAGCTGGCAGGGCAGGTAGAGGCCCAGGGGAGACAACTATATCATCTTCACCCTCCTCTTCTGCCTCAAAGTTATCAATACTAGGTTCAATATCAATATCATTGCTGTTATCTACATTTGCTGGAGTGGTAGGTTCCTCTGAACCACCATCCAGACTTTGGTTTGCTAACATCCTTTCTTTTAGCTCCATTTTCTTGCCTTTAGTCAGGAGATTCTTATGCTTACAGAGAACTCTTAAACAATCAGCAGTTTTTGTAGCAAGGGACTCTTGACTATAACTTTCCATAGTTGACAGGTTTAGAAAATAACTTTTTTAGTGCTAAGCTTTGTGGTTAGTTGCACTAAGGTATGTATAAGCACACTAAAATGTATACTCAATACAAATCCCACCGCTGCCACCAGTGTTAAGCAGAAACCTGTGCAGTTCCCTTAGGGACCACTGCAAAAGGCTTAAGACTACAGGTGTTGGTAGTAAACCCAATTGGTAGCAGTCTGTACCACCCAGATTTACCTGGTAGCTGTGGCTGAGCAACCAGACTTCTCTCAAGAAGAGTTAGACAGTATATAGAGTATACAAGATAGGTACCAAAATACAGTAGCACAAGCAAACACTGACCAGAGCTTTTGGTATCAAGTATATAATTATTTATTTAAAGACACACTTAGAAACACTCTAACACTATCATTGTAAGCAAGTTCAAAAACACAGTCACTATTAATATAGATACATCCCTTATTCCTTATTAGACAAGTCTTAGTTAACACCACTTATTTCCAGACAGAGGTGAGCGCTTAACTAAAGATGGCACTCCAATAAGTTAAGAAAAAGGGAGGGAAAAGGCAGAAATTAGAAACAGCACACAACACAATACTTTAGAAGTACTCAGCAAGGCAGGAAAGTCAAAGTCTACTTGTGAGCAAAAAGTTCAGAGGCCAGGCTCCCTCTTGGAGAGAGTAGAACACCAATGCGCCCACGATCACACAGTTTAAAACGCTTGGAGAGTCTTGCAGAGAGTTTAAAAAGGAATCAGTTCAGTTCAGAAAAGTTCAGTTAGCCAGCCTAGGGCCAACCCAAGTGGTAAGTTGAGGATTTACGAGACACCCCACACAGAACGTTGCGAGGGAGGCCAGGCGGACACAGCACCTTGAAAGTGGAGAGAATCCTCCAGCGGGGGCAGTTGTTCCTGGCAGCGGGTGCAAGTCACAGCGTCGTCCAGAGGAAGAGATGGTCTCGACGTGGAGGTAAGCTGAAGGTCGTTGCATTGCTAGGGAAGAAACCAGTTGCGGAGTTCTCCGGTAAAAAGGTACTATACTTTTATTCGCGGTAGTGGAAAAACGTGGTATCCCGGTTGCCAGGGTGCTTGGCACAGGCAAGGCGGCCACGAGATGATCCGGGAAGGCAAAAAGGTGGACAAAGTGGTTATCCCCACCAGTCAAAGGAAGAAGACTCTTCGGGATGAAGATCTCCTCTGTCGTTGGAAGAAGTGGTGAGTTGGTTCAGCAGGGCTCCACCGGTGGTGTTGTCGTTGCAGGTCGGCTCGGCTTCTCCTTCTTCAGATTCTTTGGTCCTGTGGCGACGTCTGAAGTCCCAGTCCCCAAAGCCCTGTTTTTATGCAGAAAACCCCCATTCATCAGGTCTAGCTGTCACTCAAACATGCTAAGTGGTGAGCCGGGCAGCTCACCACTGGGCCAATCACACAAGAGTGCGACTTGAGTTTCCGAGGCAACTCAGTCCAGGGTGCCTAAACCCCCTCCCACACCCCCTGTGGTACCCAGACAGAGTGGCACCACTTTTGGAGGCTTCTGTGGAGAAGCCCGCCAAAAAGTGGAACAAAGGGCTCGACTTGGGTTGGAGTCACAGAAGCAAACACAAACGCCATTTTGGAACCGAGTTCTGGCAAAAAATACCAACCGGTGAATTAATATTAAATAAATAAACCGGCGGTATGTTTGAGGCTATGTTAAAAAGTATTAGCCTCGAACAATGGGAAAATCCCATAGGAATATTTGCGGTTGAATATAAAAAGTAGTATCCACTGCCACCAGCCAAAACTCGCTCAGTGGGGACTGGACAGTGCCCCCTCGAACAACAGACCCAGGGGCAATCGAATTGCCCCTACCAGTACGCCCACAATATGATGGTTTGTACTGGTTCTGTTCACAATTTAGGACTAGTAAAGCCAATGGTGACTTTACATGCCCTGGGAGAAAGTAGTCAGTCCCAAGGTACGGAGTCTATGTTTGGGGGTCACTATGACACCCCTATGTTACAGCACGGAGGGTGCTGTGTAACACACATACCAAAAACACATGAAGCCCTATAGAGTAAAAGACCCCATAGCCCATAAAACACATACAAAGTCAAAGGATATCTCAAATCATGTCTAAGAGTGGGAGAAAAAGAGTCTCACTCTTAGCAGGAGAAAAAAATAAACCCCAAAAATCCAGAAAAGCTGCTGGGGGACTCACTAGGTTTGGGAAATTAGCCTTAACAGAGAATTCTCCCTAACATCGTGTGATAACATTCCAAGGGATATACCGTGTGAGCTGCCCATCAGCTTTGTTGTGAACACCGATCCCCAGCATCAAGAAGGCACCCATTGGATAGCTATGTTTATAGACACTGTTGCAATAACTGTTTTTGATAGTCTGGGGTGTTTCCCAAGTCACCCTATATATGACGGTGATCTATTGGACTATGTTAAACATATAGCCCCCATAGTACATTATAATAGAGCCTAGGTGCAGCATTCTGAAGCCGTGACATGTGGCCAGCATTCTTGCTACTTTGTATCTAAAATGTCTGAGAAACAGTCACTGCGGTCTGTTATGCAAACCTATTCTCTTGATCTCAGAAAAAATGATCGGATGGTGACGGATTTTGTGAACAAACGTAAATATCGCCGGCCACCTGTAAATGTATATAGTTTTTGCCAGAAATGTAAGTGTGTTAATAACCAGTAGATATGTGTACAGGGCTAAATAAAAACATCTTTTACTTTTAAACAACCGTCTCCTTCTTACTTGTGTCCTGTTTAATATTTTAAAAAAAAAATGCTGTGCTAGACATGCTTGAAATACTTAGACGCAAAACGTGTGGTTGGTATAAATAATAATGTTATTTTATTACAAACAGAAAATGTGTTTATACAGGCTGTAGGAGGTAAAGATATAAAGACATTTACATAAATACGTATGTTATTACAAACAGCGCATTTGTTTAATCAACAGGTGTGCGTATACTTAAAAAAACAGATACATAAACCATATACATATACACACTACAATGGTTAAAAAACTGTTCTTAAAATTAAGAGAAAACACAGTTACACACTAAATCAGGCTTTGCGTTTGGGTTACTTTTTCTTTTTTCTTCTCTTTACGGAAATATCTAGGGACTTAACATCCTCGGATGGGGTTTTAAGACCAGTGTCTTTCAATGACTCGAGCAGTTCACGATGCCCCATATTTCCCACTAAAGTGGCAGGAATGTTTAAGTCCGCAGCAGATTGCATGGACAGATCCCAACCTCTATGTTTTTTGTATCTTCCAAAGGCCTGCGGGTTGGTAATGCTGCAAACTAAATCATGGACGTTTGAACCTTTTAACAATCGTGCCTTTATATACAAACTCCCCCTTTTCATTCCAGGGTACCAGCCCCTGCTCACCGGTCATCTTGTTCAACAATAATTGGGCATTCTTACGATAACAGGGTTTAATGATGTTCAGGATTTCAGCTACCAGGGGATCAGCAACGGAGTGTCCGGGATTTGTGTTGCCGAGTCTTGTGGACTCTTCAGGGGGCATGTACAATGTTAGTTTGTTCTTCTCATTGTCGGCTTGTCTAAAATGTGTTAAGTATTTCTGGAGAATAGATGAATAGAGGGTCGCTTTGTCGTAGTCTGATAAATCATGCCTGCGTAGGACATCTTGCATTTCAGAATCGATCCGAGGGTAGCTGATTTTCGAATATCAGGCTCTTCCCGGTTATGGGTGCTCAGCCCATCCAGCTGACGCTTGTCAACCAGATACATCTTCTGACTGTGCTCCATTAACCGCCCCCTAGAAGCCTGGTGATCAGCAGCAATGTAAGGCCTAGGAGCGCTCCTATGAAACCTATGGATTGTTTTAAAAGCTTTCTTTTAACTTTTATGGAGGCCCACCTGTTACCCAGTTTCTTGAGGATTAGCTTCTTCTTTTTTTAGACACCTAGTTGACGGCCGGATAGCGGTACGTTCCCCCTGATGGTATTGAAGGCAATCTCGGCTATAGCCGATACTAAATCATCAGAAGACGAGCACAGAATGGTCTTATGTTGCTGGGGCGGTGCCGTTACTAGCATTTTAAGGAGAGTGTAGTTCTGACGTATACGTGCCGTCATGGTGGTCGGTCGCTGGTACTAATGAGATCTGCTTTTCCCCTCACTGGGTTTTTCTAGAGGACTTCTGTATGTAGACGACCGGTAAATCCGGGTGGAAAATACCCGTGCGCTATCGGTAGTCCACTAAGGTGTTTGTCTTTAAATCCACCAATAAGTAGCCATAAGGGTTATGGGTAGCATCTTCAAAGGCCTCCATGAAAAATCGGCTGTTACCCGGATACATCTGGCATGCTAGAACCGAGAGTTGTTGTTTATCTCTGGGGTTCTTAAAGAGAATGATATAACTGGCTTTTAGCGTTATTGAACGGTTGCCCTTGCCCTTGTAGAATACATTCTGTACAATGTAGCGGATAATAAGGTTCCGATGATGTGATTACTGAGTAAAAGCCTTTTCCAATACGAAGCTCTGACCGCCCTCCATCATGAGACCATCTACGATAATCATATTAACAAGGTTTGGTGGTAGCAACCGGTCGTCATTCAGAGTATCTGGTAACCCCTCCACAAACTTCAGATGCAGTATTTTAGAGGCCAGTTCATTATACAAGTTCTGCAGGTATGAATAAAACCAGATGACATTATCCGGTGGGGCCGACATTGTGGTGCAGGCATTTTCTAGGAGCTGTTTAATAAAATAACTTTTACCACAGCTGGAAGGACCCGCTAGCATGCATGAAAAAGGGTGTTGAAGGTGAGTGTCCATCATACGCGATGCTTCCTTTTCAGTAACCGTAGGGTAATGTTTTGTAGTCATTTGTGAGCACCCTTTTATCAAACACTACCCTCAAAGTCTTCTGCAATGTCTGGGTGCTAATCTCCCAGCGTTTTTTCTCCCGCACTATGGATGGCTGCCGCACCACAATAGATTTGATGGTGTTTTTTAAAGTGTACTCACGCACCAGCTCTTTCAAACTGTCAAAAGTGATCTTCATGCTGTTGCTGACGTTCAAAGTGATGCCTTTTACTTTCATACAGACCGCCCCTGAGGATGTGCGATAGGAATATGTTTTGGGCCCTGCAGAAACAAACTCTATAATGTGTTCACCAGGAGCTAATTCACTTGTTAGATTACCCAGATAATCACCCAGTGGGGGATTCTCCTGACCGGGGGCGCTAACAAAAATTACTGAATCGGTGTCGTGGTACAGACACCTCTCCTGGAAAGCATCCATGACTGTATAAAGTTCCAGACGGGCATGAGCTGTTGTGAAACAAGAAATAAATATGTTTATATTGTTGGAACACGTAGGGTACTCCTCAGTGTATTTCCCACAGAGGCATGCCGTTTCCTCATCTATAAACTGCAGGCTTGAAATGTCATAACCTGCGTCAAAAAGATAGGCTGTCAACTTGTCAGAATCGGTTATAATCGCTGTGTTTGATAAATTTGTTCTCTGAGCAAACTTACCTCATAAGGAATTAAAGCACAGCTTGGATAGTTGCTGTCTGGAAGGGTTATTCTCGATGAATTCTGGTTTTAAACGGATATCCTGATGTGTGTAATAGTCATCTATGTACTTCTGGTGGGCTGCAGGGTCATCGCAACCCTCGGGGTATCATGAAGATTCATGTTTTGCCCTGTGCAGGAACATATGAATGTACTCACAAAAGAATTCTATCGTCATCTTCTCAAAGTGCCACATTTCATGAATCTTCCCCAGTCGGTACCCTTTTATGTAAGGCCACTTCTAGCTTGACGGTACACCAGGTACCCGTGATCAAGCATTCTTCATCACTATGTGTGCATTTTTCAGTCTGTTTTGACTCTGCACAAGCCATACACAATGGGAACATGAGTTTATCAGAAATCCTCTGACGGGAGGACCGGAAAATAAAGCTTCTTAGGGGGGTACACTTGACATTTGATCAGCCCAAAATACTGTTTAATATCCCCAAAATGTTCATAGATGATACGCGGGTGGCCTAAAGGATAGGGTTTTGAATGATTGACAAAGGGGTAGAGGCTGGTGAAGTCTAAGTAGTGTATCTTCTCACCAGGGGCTGTTTTGTGGTAGAGCTTGATGGCATTAGTCCTACCTCCAAAAAGAGCGTCACACGGTTCTAGGGGTTCTGGTAAATTCTTATGCTTGAGAAAAATCTTTAAATCGGAATCTTTTTTCAACATTTAGGCCCACTCATGCTCCCAAAGCGTAATAACGCGCAGACCCGTGGTCTCAAGAAAGTTCTTTTTTGAAAGAGTTCTCCTGTAAAGATGATCATATGTACATGCCGTCAGGGTGTTATAGTCATCTTTCTTATAACATTGTGGACACCCATGATAAAAACACCCATTAAACTCATAGGCCATCTGCACCGCATTTAAAGAAGCATTGCCGTCTAGAAAATAGGGGCCAATCTTTTTCTCACCTCCCCGCAGGGCATGCTGTATAGCTGTCTTGATCTGTTCAGATATATACATTAGCCACTGGATGGAGGGTGTGGAAAATCATTTTTGGTGTCCGTGATACATGTCTGGGGATATGAGGGCTATTGTTTCAGACTTTAGAAACATTTGCTTGTATATATGCATGCACATGCTAGCCAGGGTGATGAATGTAAAGGGATCTACATATGTAACAAAATATATCTTCATCTCAAGGTTTTCAGGATCATCCATAGTGTGCACCTGTCGGGTCATGACTATGATGCTGTCTCGAAAACTGTTGCAGGCTGTTCTCAAAATATTGACGTCTTCACAATAGGTTTTTAGCTCTCTCTTAAAATCAAAAACCTGTGTTCGGGGCTCTGTATACCATTTAAGAAATGCCCTGTTGTCATCAGGCATCATGTATTCTGACCCATAACACTCCATAGGGGGATGGCTCCAACATAATTCTGATTCTGGACCGTATTAAAGAAATGTGGGAAATACCCTTTGGACCCCGGGAAACCAAAGGCCTTAGGCAGTTTGCTTAATTTCATGGGCAGAAAAAATAAAAAAAACTGTCGATAAAGCAGATTTTAAGGTCTGGCACAGCGAGGAGCTTCAACTTTGCACCCTGGGTTATCAGCTTGACGTCGACTCTCTCTTTAATCAGTTGTTGTATTATGAAGAAGCCATCGTAGCCCTGACTGTTGTGAGCCAAAAAGCTATACCCCTGGAATTTATTTGTCAGAAATGTGGTAATGAAGCGGCTGACACAGTAAATTCCCGCGAATGACCAGCTGGCGTCACGAGTGAGATGCTTGGCA
Source organism: Ambystoma mexicanum (assembly GCF_040938575.1). Taxonomy (NCBI): domain Eukaryota; kingdom Metazoa; phylum Chordata; class Amphibia; order Caudata; family Ambystomatidae; genus Ambystoma; species Ambystoma mexicanum. The sequence goes on from NC_090924.1 coordinate 407,762,925, forward strand.
TAGATATAGTTGGGTATGTGTATGCCTGTCTCTTGCATGCACTCCATATCAAAGATTATGTAATTCTCGGTTTTGGCTATTTCTTTTGGGTGTGTCATATAACACTGGTGTTCATCCAAGGAGACCACTTCTACATCACAGTGGGGGGATATCCGACCCTTACAATCATGATTGGCCTTTATAAAACGGCCACAGGAACTGCAGTCTGTTTTAAGATGACATAAGACTGTACCTTGAGATGCTTTTTCAATGCGTTGTTGAAGACAGTCTTTGGACCGGGCAAATGTTTTACACCTGGGACATTTAAAACCTGATTCACTGGTCACCACGCAACCGTCTTTCTGACACATGTTGCAGTGTAAGTGGCATCGGTGAGCTGCCTTATTGCTGTATATGTGACAGCAATGAGGGCATACATTTCGAGCCCCTAGGAAACTCTGAAGGTTTAAGATTCCATAATAGTGCTGATCGTGGTGTAAAATATATATGGTGTTCTTATTCACATTGTCACCTGCCGGGAAGTATTTCCAAAGCCTGTCCTCATTAAACAGGATTTTGATAGGCACGCTGAAGTGATCCTCAAATAAACGCAATTCATTAAAGCCAACCATAACATCAGGGGGTATACCCAATACTCTGTGAACCTCCATATCTCTTGCCTGAATGTCTCCGTCCGTAACCGATCTAGGCTCTAGCAGGCCTATAATGCTTGCAGCCATACATATGTTCAAGTCCCCGTAATTAAAATCCAAGAGCCAGCGGTTCTTCTTGGAAACCACCATACTGTAAAGGGTTTTCTTCAGGGGTCTGTACAAACCGCCCTCTCAGGCCCGGACAACCACCGACACGAGTCTCAAGGGCTCAGTTACGACCAGTTCCGCCTTACTTTGTAGCAGCTTTCCAATGTTTTCTAGAAACTGCAAAACATCAAAGGTCTGCCGAAAAAGACCGCCTGGTGAAAAGAGGCCTGTTTAAAACCGTGCTGTCTAGACGTATCTGGCCAAAATTGTTAGGCTCAACCGTTTCAAGAATCTGAGAAATGAGCCTTTCAACAGCATCTGTGATCATTAAGAGACCTTGTCGGGTTGATCTTAACCTAGATTTATAAAGCGGAACACCTCATAGTGTTCAATGCTTCGAAACTTTGATAGATCTCGCTGGTATGTCCCGATACTCTGCAAGAAAACCGTGTCAGTTTCATCCTGAGGGGGTGTGTTTGGGCTTGCGTCTCTAAATATTTATGGGCGCGCTGCATGATTATTATTTTAGCTTTTCTCAGGCGTTTGAGAAACATTTTCCGCTGCTGCGGGTTTGAAGCCATTTTAAACGGCGTGCCGGTAAATCTTTTAAAGCGGTACCTCGTTTTTTAACAGTGTTTGAGGGGGTGTTTGTGTTTTCCAACACCAGACGCAGTATCTCGGGTGCTGCATTTAAGCAAATCTTGGCTGTATCCGTCCCGGGGTCCAACCCTAATCTTAAAGGCACTGGGGGTTCTGCAAAATCAGGCCGGGTTGTATATGCTTTTTTAACCCCTGTTTCTTTTCAAGTTTGTTTTTAAGAGTTGGGGATGTGTTCTAGTGTGTTTTATTAATGTGTTTTAGCTGTGGGGTTCACCCTGTTTTTAGAATCCCTAGTGAAAAGGGCGTGTTTGGCCTTAGACACGCACTTACGCATATCGGCTAGATCTTTTTTACCAAACCAGTGTCTCAAGCTCCAGGCCTGGCGTCATAATCTTGAGTTGTTATGCGGTCCTGATAAGTGTTTTTCCTTTCTCAGTTTTTTTTTAAACCTTGGGGCCTAAATAACTGTTTTACAACGCTACCCCTTTTAGAAGCATGAATATTTACAAAGCCGTTGGATGTATTGAGATTCACAGGCGCTGGAGTATTTAAGGGTTGTATATTAGACTCTGTACAATAAATGACTGGTGTACGTCGTTGTTTGTTTATACCGTTGGGGCCCCTGTAGGACAGATCAAGGGGTTTCGGGGGATAGCCTGTTTCACGGATGACAGATGCATATACCCAGTTTTGAGACTCTATTTTTATGGGGGAATCTGAAATTATTATAATAGGATCCTCCTCTAGGACGACCCTGGTGCTAGGTTGAACCCCCACATGTTGGAACAAGTTACTTACCTGTAACTGTTGTCCTCCAGCATGGGTCTGGCATGGATTCACATGCTCATGAATATTCCCCGTCGTCAGGCTGGGAATCCTCGGTAAAGAAAAAAATCTGTATCAGTTTTGTTTCTGATCTGTCTTTCTTAGTAGTAACCAATCACTGGTCTCTGGGTCATACTGCCCCCAGCCAATGACTACCCTCTCCCTATGCCCCTCCCCTGGCAGCCATCCTCAGATTTGGTAGCATGTAAAGTGGCAGTAGGACCAAGTGAAGGGAAGGAGGGAGGGTTCGCATGTGAATCCATGCCAGACCCATCCTGGAGAACATCAGTTAAAGGTAAGTAACTTGTTCCTTCTCCAGCATGGGGTCTGGCATGGATTCACATGCTCATGAATATAAGAATACATAGCAGTACACACATGCACAACCACGGGAGGTGGCAAGGCTTAAAATTAAGCATTACATCAACTCAACATTAAGCATCTCTTACCTCCTCACCAGGCCCACCTTCAGGCGAACAGGTTGCGAAGCACTGCTTGGCCGACCCTGGACTCCTCCCTGGAATCCCGGTCGATGCAGTAGAATCTCGTGAAGGTGTGCGTCGACCTCCACATAGCAGCCCTGCAGATGTCCAGCAGGGGCACACTAGATAGGAACGTCGTGGTAGCAGCGATCGCTCTGGTCGAATGGGCTCTCAGACGGCCGGGCAACGGTTGGTTTGCCAACCGGTGACAGTGCATGATGCAGCCGGAGAGCCATCTGGAAATGGAAGCTTTCGGAGAGAGCCTTCCCTTGGTTCACAGGTCCAAAGTTCACAAACAGCTGTGATGTCTTCCGAAAACTCTTTGTGCGGTCCACGTGACGGGAGGAAAACTGGTAAAACCAAGGGCTCGTTGATGTGGAAGTCTGACGGCACCTTGGGCATGAAGGAGGGGTGCGTCCTCAGCACTACCCTCCTCTCGTGGAAAGTCAAGTACGGAGGCTTGCAGGAGAGGGCCTGGATCTCTCCCACCCGTCGTGCAGAGGTGATGGCCACAAGAAACGCTGTCTTCCACGATAAGTACTTCAACTGGGCCGAATGCAGAGGCTTGAATGGAGGCCCCATGAGCCTGCTCAGCATCACGTTGAGCTCCCACACCGGGGCCGGAGCCTTCACCGGCGGGAATGAATGGAACAGCCCTTTCATAAACTCCTTCACCAGGCGATGGGACAACAGAGATGATTGCCCAGGTGTTCTGGTGTAGCGGGAAATCACTGCTGGATGTATCTTGATGGAGGCATGAGCTAGCCCCCCTTTGGCCAGTGATAGCAGGTACGGCAGCACTCTTGGGGCTGTAATACGTAGGGGGTTCATCTTCTGTGCGCGGCACCAGACAGAGAACCTCTTCCATTTGTGTCCATAGCACTTGAGAGTTGAGGATGCCCTGGCCTTTGCAAGCCCCTCCTTGCAGTCCGCCGGGATATCGTACCTTCCAAACTCTAGTGCTGCAGGAGCCAGGCCTGCAAGTTCAGCGACCCCGGGTCGTGATGGAGGATGGCGCTTCCTTCTCTAGAGAGAAGATCCGCGTCCATCGACAGTTTGACTGGGGGGGACGCTGACAAGTCCAGAAGGTCCGGGAACCAGATCTGCCTCGGCCACGCCTGTGCGACGAGGATCATCTTGCACCGGGACCTCTTGAGTTGGTTGATGAGTTGCAGCAGCAACGGGGGAACGCATACAGGAACAGGCCGTCCCAGGGGAACGAGAAAGCATCGCCCATGCTCCTCGGCTGGGCAAACCTGCTGGCGAACCTCTGGCACTTGGAGTTTGTCACCGTCGTGAACAGGTCGATCTGGGGTTTGCCCCATCGTTGGAAGAGTCGATCCGCTTGATTCTGACGCAGCTCCCACTCGTGGCACGAGTGCAGCTCCCTGCTGAGTGAGTCGGCGATGGTGTTCTTTATTCCTGCCAGATGGAAGGGCACTATAAACATCCCCTGGGCGACGGCCTAGTGCCACAGATCCTGGGCATCCTTGGATAGGGCTGGGGATCTGGTGCCTCCCTGCTTCCGGATGTAGACATTATGGTGGTGTTGTCAGTGAAGACCCTCACCACCTTGCCCTTGAGGGACGGAAGGAATGACCTGAGGGCCCAGAACACGGCTCGGAGCTCCAGGATGTTGATGTGGAGTGACCTCTCCTCCGGGAGCCAAAGTCCTCTTGCGTGGAGATCTCCAGTGTGCGCTCCCCATCCCTCCAGGGAGGCGTCCGTCATCACCGTCTCCTGATGTGCGGCGTCTGAAAGTCTGTGCCTGCCGCGAGATGCGCGCGGGTGCCCCACCACCGAATCGCTTGGCGGAAGGCCTCGTTGAGCGGGATCCTGTCTTCGAAGCTGCCCGCTGCTTGTATCTAACGGGCGTCGAGGAACTCTTGTAGAGGACGCATCCGCAGCCTGCACAGGTGCACCAGGTAGATGCATGAGGACATCATGCCGAGCAGGGACTTGATGGATCTCACCCTGGCCACGTCCATGGCCAGCAGGTGCTGCACCTTGCCCAAGATGGCCTTCGTCCTCTCCTCCGACGGAGAAGCCAATTGCCCCACTGTGTCGAGCTTGGCTCCCAGAAACAGTGCGACCTGCGATGGAACCAGGCAGGATTTCGAGTAGTTGATGGAGAATCCCAGATCTGTGAGCAGTTGGACGGTCTTCGCTGTGTGTTTGATGGCGAGTTCCTTGCACGGATGAGCCAATCATCCAGGTAGGAGTAAACGTGGATCCCCCGCAGGCGCAACCGCGTTTCCACTGGTGCCAGGCACTTGGTGAATACCCTGGACACCGACTTCAAACTGAAAGGAAGGACCTTGAACTGGTAGTTACGTCCCTGGAACACGAATCTGAGAAACTTTCGGTGTCCTTTTAGAATGGGGATGTGAAAGTAAGCCTCCTCCAAATCCAACAACGACAGGAAGTCGTCCTCCTCCAGCTGTCCCAGCACGTGCTGGAGGGTGACCATCCGGAACTTTTGTGCCTTGATGTACTTGTTTAACCGACGCAGGTCCAGGATGGGTCGCCAACCGCCTGTCTTCTTTCTGACGAGGAAGTATCGTGAGTACACTCCGGAGCCCTGGAGCCTCTTTGGGACAAGCTCGATGGCTCCTTTCTTCAGCATCGCCCTTACTTCCAACAGCAGTTGAGGGACGTAGTTCTCCTTCCTGGCCACGGGAGGAATGCAGGGGCACTTCTTTAGAAATTCGAGAGTGTGTCCTTGGGCCAGGGCATCCAGCACCCAACGGTCAGTGGCGATGGACTCCCACACGCTGACAAACTTCGCCAGCCGGCCTCCCACCGGGGGGCTCAGGTGGGGGCCCGACGGTACGGCCGGTTCAGTCCTGCTTGGCAGCGGACTTGCCGCCTTGACCTCCTTGGTGACGACGACGAGATCCCCCTGACTTGCCTCGTCCTTTATAGGCCTCTTGCGACGAGGAGCGAGCCGCCTGGCGGTACGTCGAGGAGCCACCGCTGAATCCTTTGGAGGCACCTTGCTTGCTTCCGGAGTTTCGAAAGGGCAGCCGTCATTGCTGCAAAACTTCCAAGGCCCGATCTGTCTCCGTGTCGGTCTTGATGGCCTGCAGAGATTCATCTACTGTCTTTCCAAACAGGTTGTTCCCTTCGAAGGGCATGTCCAAAACTTTGGTTTGCACGTCCTGATGGAAATCAGTCGCGTTGAGCCACCCCCGTCGCCAAAGGCAAACACTGTTGCCCAACTGGCGGAAACCAGTGTCAGCAATGTCCGTGGCCACCGTTATGGTGTGGTCCGATGCCACCTCACCTTCCTGCAAGATCTCCAGGGCCTCAGCCCTCTTGTCGTCCGGGAGGAAGTCCAGCAGGGGAGCGATCTTAAACCACAACTCCATGTCGTAGCGGGCCACAATCGCTAGGGAGTTGGCCGCCTTAATTGTCAACGTCCAATGGCGTCCAGTTTCTTCCCCTCACCGTCCGGTGGGGAGGTCGAAGTTGAAGCCGTCGCCCCCTCACCGCTTTCTTCTTGGCCGCCACCGAGACGACCGAATCCGGGGTCGGCTGCGCCCTAAGGCACAAATGGGCGGAATTCGGGACCCGGTACTTCTTCTTATACCAGTCCCTCTTGGTGGGCGTCGTGGACAGGTTCTTCAGGAGAGATAGCCTTTCGTCCCAGGTGTCGCCAAGTAACGGGACCGAGAGGACCGTCTTCCTCTTGGCCTCACGCCATTGAAAGAGGAAGCCTTCCTTCTTCTGTTCTTCTGGGCAGAGCTGGAGAAGCTCGGATGCCCTGGCAATCATGGCGTGGAAAGAGCCAATTTCGTTGGGCGGGGAGGCCCAAGGGGGTGGTGATGGCAGGCCCATCCCGTTGTCACCACCGTCGCCGTCCGTCCCCGTCGTGGCCGTATCCGTTCCTGTTCCTCCCTAGGATCAGGGGAAGGCGATGAAGGCTGAGAGGGCCGCGAAGGCTGGAAGGGCGGGGGTGGATGAACTCTCCTCTGTTTGCCTGGAGGGCTTCCTGACGGTCCCAGTTCTGCTGGGTCGTCCGTCGGTGGTAAGTGTGACCTTGTCCTTATCTCCGTACATAAGGCTTGGATTGCCATCAAGATGGCCCACGAGTTGTCCTGAGGCTTGGGCACCGGCTGTGACGGGCACGACGGTTGGGGGGTGGAGTCCTCCTCATCCACGGGTTCGTCGGCGCCACCTTTGCTCTCTTCGTCCGCCTCGTCGGGATTCCTCCCGTGGGAACGGACCTCCTCGAACCTCTTGCTGAGGACGTTCATGACTCCAACCAGCTCCTCTTCAGAGGCTGAATCCGTGTCCGTGATGGCCACCGGCCCCCGCTCTTTTTCCACCGGGGTTCTCATGGGGTCTTATCGATGGGCTGAAAAGAGGATTCCCTCCGCGGTGGCAGGGAAACTCTGGGCCCCGAGGTCGCCTCCACTGGGGTAGCCTCCATAGGCTTCACAAGGGCCGTCACGACTCTCTCGATAGAGGCCTTAGCCGTCTGAATCAAGGCCTTCACCACCTTGGGCGCACTTGAGGCCTTCACCTTGGAGGAAGGGTCACCGCCTCGCTCCCCCTCGGCTGACTCCATCGAGATCGACCGGGGCCTCTCCAGAAGCTTACCCGGGTTCTCGGATTTTCTCTTCCCCGAGCCAGAGCGTTGGCTCGTGGTTGATGCCATCGGTGAAAGTGCGCCCTGCCTGGCAGCCGAGGAGCCCGACCCTTCGGCGCTCCCGGTGCCCGCGGAATCGCAGTGCTTTGCCTTCTGTTGGGCCCCCGTCGCCAGGGCGCCCTCACAGGACTTAGAAGACCGCTCTGACTTCTTCTTCTTCTCACCTGCTGGGCCCTTCTCCAGCCAGCTGGTGAGGCGGATCCGACAATCCGTCATAGTTCGTTCCGACAAGTTCTTGCAAAACGCACAGTGCGTTTTGTCTTCGTGAAGGCAGTAGAGACATCTCGAATGCTCATCCTCCTTGAAAACATTCTGTAATCCGCATCCAGGGCAGTTCCTGAACAGCTTGGATCCGGGCGTCGAGCTTCCCTTGTCCTGGGCCATGTCCACGAGGGAGGCCTCAGATCTTCTGGAATCCTCCAAGAAGCATAACTCGACGAAACTTCACCCTTGAGGGGCGTAAAAAATTCCAAAACGGGTCCCCGTTGATCATAAGTACAAACGGTGGAGCTTGAGGCTCCATTGACCGAAAAAATGAGATTAAACTCTTTGAAAAAACGCAAAATGCAGTAAAAGCTTGAGAGCTATTGCACGAAGACTCCCAACACTTGAACGTGCGGTAAAAATCTGAGGATGGCTGCCAGGGCAGGGGCTTAGGGAGAGGGTAGTCATTGGCTGGGGGCAGTATGACCCAGAGACCAGTGATTGGTTACTACTAAGAAAGACCGATCAGAAACGAAACTGATACTGATTTTTTTCTTTACCGAGGATTCCCAGCCTGACGACTGGGAATATTCATGAGCATGTGAATCCATGCCAGACCCCATGCTGGAGAACTATTGCTTCAGAAGTACTAATAGATATCTCAGTGTTGGGGACCGTAGGTGAGTATGCATGGGGGGTGTTATATCTCCACAGCCGGGGGGCCACAGGATCTGATGACCAGAGCCTATGCGAGTGGGGATTGTTGGAGAGTACACAGGAGGCAGTGTGATCTCACCCCAAACCGGGGACCCCTGTAGCGGATTATCAGAGACTATGCGGTTGGGGCTCGTTGGGGAGTACAGATGAGGGGGTATGATCTCACCACAGCTGGGTGTCCACGGACGCGGGCTAACCGCATCTCTGTCTAAAAGGTTTTCGGAGCCCACTACCTGGAGCCTCGGGCCCGGTGTAATCACACCCCTGATCTGTGTCTCCTGGGGAGATCCAGCATTCACATATGCTACAGGTATGAGTGATTCAATAGTCTGGGGTATATGATTGTTGGGAACAATAACACATTGGGGGTTAATGGGTACTAAAACATTTGCAAACCCTTGAGACACCCGCCCCCTGTTAAGCGATAAGCACCTCTTTTTATTCAAAAGGAACTTTACTTCCCCATCTAACACAGAGTTACGAATAGCGGCATTATACAACAGCTGTGTATGCGGCTGACCTGCAACTGGTGGGGTTCGAGCTGTCGGGGTCACAGAGAACGGTTGCGCTATAACTTCTTCCTCAGAAGCAACGCTCACCCCTAAAATAAAAGAAAAAACAGTTTTAGTTTTATATTAAAGACTAAGCAATACTTTACAATACATTGTTCAGTTAAACCTGAAGGTTTACGATACACCCCATTAAAATATTAAAGAACCTGGTTGGTAATAACTTAGTCCCGGGCAGCATTCTAGAATAACATGATCGGTCAGTTAAGGGGTTTTACAAAGACACGCTGAAATATTAACGATCCCTGTTATGGAAAACAAAACAAAAAAGAAAGGAGAGGTTCTCAGTGATGATTTATGCATACTTACATTTTGTACCCCTGGTAGGGTGCTTCCTTTTTAATGAAGGGTTAGCCGCAGGTGCTGGTTATCTGGCGTGGGACCTGGGGGTGGCATTAGAGTTTGATGGTCCAGTGGCCTGGGGAACTGACGGGGACAGTGCCGGCGTTGGTCCTACAATGGGTGTATCTGCAATAAAAACCAGAGAAAACATTTACCACCACGTTCTACATCAAAGAGTCGCATGGCAGACATATGGTTCAAATACATAATCATGTTTTACACTAAAGACTCAATTTGTGGAAAGCATCAGGGCTCCTATAAAAACATACATGCTGGACAGGGTTCGAACTTTAATGAACATATCTAAAGTGACAGTAATAATTATCTGCTGCAAGACCCGATTCCTCTCGCACATCTGCAGAAGCGGTGCCCTCATGGATCACAGCTAGAAAATAAGGAAACAGCATATGTTATTGTAAATATCCCATATTAAATAACTATAATCAGCTTATGTTAATGCCATAAAACTACATTTTGTATATTAATGACAGTTACTAGTTGCCTCTGTATTAAAAATACACACCAGAGGTATCCATATTCTGCCAAGAGGTCGATAAGTGCTTCGGAATTTATACATGCGTCTTCCAAGGAGGCATCCCATGCAGCATATCCATCTGCTGGAGGCAATAAATAAAATAAATAGATAAATAAATAAGCCTCGGCCCTCCCATACTGCAAATGTCCAAACCGGCCCTTATTAACTGGGGACCCTTGGGGATCAACTTGCGTGGGTACTGGGCGGTGAGGCTAATAGTTTTGACCAGCCTTGATGCATAAACATTCTTTAAAATGTACAATATGCCAAATATTTTATCAAAAACCTTATACCTGGTGTGCGGTTCAAACCGTGTCACAAAAGAAATGAATGGCCATTTTGCAACCGTGGGGTACTTTTTTCGTTGGAGCCCGAGACAATCTTATGCCCCAGGCATGCCCCAGACAACCCATGGTTCTGGGTTGGGGCTATCAGCTTTGACCAGGGTTGTTGAATAAATATTATTTAAAATCCCAAAGTACCCCATCGTGGTGTACCCTTGTGCTAGCTTTATCAAACAGTAACATCAAACATAGTGCAAAGGCCTTCCAGAGTTATTTCAAAACAGCCTTCTGAAAGTTAATGGCTTAATTGGAGCAGTAAATGTGCTACTGTTGTAAAATAAAATGCCTAAACCAGGTGTGCCATCATCCCTTTGATTTATAAAGAACAGGGTGTATACTTCAATGAATGCCTTTAACCCGTGGTTGTTTTAAAGACTCTGTAAACCTTTTTTTTTCTTGTAAAATGAATGTGGCACACTGTGTAAGCAGAAGCCTGCATTAACTTTACAAGAAAAAAATTAGGGCAGCCTTTTTTTTTTTTTAAATCATGCATGTCTTTTAAAAAAATGAAAACGGTATTCCTCATGTGTGCTTTAAAGAGACAGTAAACCAGGGCTCAAGTCGAGGGTACACCCGGGGGACGGATGATATGAGAAACATTGACTGTCCACTATGAATTTATGAGTTAAAGTCGACCTTGGGGATCGAAGATCAGTCGTCAGGCTTGCCGGTCAGACACTTCACCAGTGCACTATACAAAATGATGAAAAATAACAAACACCTAAAAGTTAAATGTAAATGCTCCATTTTGGTACTGCAAGATCCAGGGAAAACATTTGTATTCGTTCTTGGAGTTTAAAGCATGCCCACATTTTAACGTTTTCAGAAACACTATCGGAAGAAAATATCCTCTCTTGGTTTTGAGTGTGTTGATTTTATGAAAGGCAAATGCCATTCGTCCTTTGCAATTTGGGTTGCTATGCAAAGCCAATTTAATGAAATGTGCATAATTCACCTAAATATGCTAATTTCTGGCGGCGTCACATCCCATGCAGTTTGTTTAAGAGTCCCTCCACTTTAAATTTTTAGGACTTGACCCCTGCTGTAAACCAAAAACAGAGGGGAGCAGAGCCGTGCTGCTAACCCCTGCAGGAACCAACCCGTTTTTTTTTTTTTGTGAAGTTGGGGCTCTGCAGCAGCGGTTTGCGGGAATGACCTTTAAATAAAAAACACGGCCTGGGCAACTAGCATAAAAGTAGACCTGGATCTTGAAAGAGGGTGTCTAGGCGCTACACCTAAGGAGCGTATGGAGGAGACTGGGGGTTTGAGCAGTTACACTTAAACCCCGTCGCCTCCATAAACTCCTTAGGTGTAGCGCCTAGACACCCTCTTTCAAGAGCTATGCCTGCTTTTTATGAAAAGCAGGCATAGCTCTTAAAAGTGGGTGTCTAGGCGCTACACTTAAGGACCATTTCGAGGCGACTGAGGGGTTTAAGTGTTATGGCACAAAGAAACACATATTATAATTAATTCATCACAGAATAAAATACTCTTAAATTGTTAAAAATAAACATTTAGAATGTGCGCGATTGTGCATTCCTGCCAATGTCGCCCTACTACAACAAGATAAAACAGGGAACACTGCAGTTTCCAATGGGCATATAATCTTGACAAAGGGGAACCAGAGCCCCAGATAGAGATAAGGAAACCTGCAAAACCGGGGCACCTAATAACACCCATCTGTGGGAACCCTTAACAATGCATACACAGCACAAAGGGCCCTACTACAACAAGATAAAACAGGGAACACGCCAGTTTCCAATGGGCGCATAATCTTGAAAACGGGGACCAGAGCCCCAAATACAGGCAAAGACACTGGCAAAACCGGGGCACCTAATCACACCCCTCCATATGGTCCCATGGCTAAGCATACACAACACAAAGAGCCACATTATTATTATCATTATTATTATTATTTTTTTTTTCAAAAGACATGCGAGACTCGTAATTGTTTTTCAAAAGTGAATACGGTGCAACTACACAGATGTCTTTAAAGCACCCAACACTGACCATTGTTTTAAACATAGCGGCCCCCAGCTTTTACCCCAGAGCCTAATAAACAAACATATTTTGTACCTTTGCACATGTATATATTTTTAAACACAGAGGCATGTCAATAATTCAATATAAAAAATAGTACCTGTGACAGGGATAAAATCTAGCACAGCCGCCAGTGAAAGGTCTGGGAAGAGGTCCTGTAGATAAATTAGGAAACGTTAGCATTTTACATAAAACTAACCTAGGCTGCAGCATGTCAGAGTTTATAGATCCCCTTACTTGATAGTCTGTCTGATCCTGCTCAATGGTAGATGTAACAAGGAGGATGACTTCACACACACACTAGGTCCGCAGATGGTTAATTCCTTTACAGACGTTGGAAAAGGGCTGACAACAGTTGAGCCACCCTATTTATAATGGTACCTCAAAAGTGACGAGCTTTGCAGATATCTGTGAAATTAACCCCGGGAGCTCATCAGCTTTTGCCGCTCAAGACAAGGCCCTAGGGCTTTGAGACCGGATTTATGGGTCTTGGGGAGATGGGAAGGGCTGGGGGATGCATGGTCAGCCGGATGCCATCCTCCCGGAAAGTCCAAGGGATCCTCCACTGCTTGGGGCTGCAGGGGGGGTGCCATCCTCCCGGAAATTCCAAGGGCTCCTCCACCGCTTGGGGCTGCAGGGGGGATGGCAGCATCCCGGAGAAATTCAAAGTGATCCATCAGAGCCACCCCTAGGGGCTCAGACCCCTGCACTTCCCCCTACATAGACTGTGGAGGGCTGCTAGAACATGCCATCCGGACAACAAGGCCATTTCCAGCCACCCCTGGAATTTCAGAGATGTCATTCACCAGCTGAGTTCAGAGGGACGCATGTCCGCTGGGCCTGTTCCCGTTGAATGCCAGCTGTAACACCATGTGGCCTAGGACATCCACTGATTTTTTAGCTCTATATATACAAGGATGTCTGTGGGGGGCTGACCTGATTGCTTTGGCTGGTGGGCCTGCCAAATCTGAAGCCTGTGCTCTTTGAAAAGGCCAGAGACTGGCACGGCTGCCCCAGGCCCCACAGCCGGGCCTTTGCAAAGACCATGGGCCAGGCTATGGGGCCTGGCCTATTACCACATCAGATCTTGTGAATATTTATATATATATATATATATATATATATATATATATATATATATATATATATATATATATATATATATATATTACCACATCAGATCTTGTGATTATTTATATATATATATATATATATATATATATATATATATATATATATATATATATATATATATATATATATTACACGGCCATGGTAGTGTAGTTATGGTTAAGTTGCTGTTTCCATAGGAAGAGCAGTTTTTGAGTGGCTTATAACTTCGCTCTCCCTGAACGAATCCACACCAAACTATGCGAAAAAAAGTATATGGCCAACTCTGAATTTTTTTGCAAAGTTTGGTGAGGATTCGTCCAAGGGGGACAAAGTTAGATTTGGACCAGGAGTAGTGGCTTGGCCCCGAAAGCATGCTTTTGCAGATTTGGTGAAAATCCGTCCAGTAGTTTTAAAAAAATGAACAAAAAGTAGGTCATAAAAAATTAGTGATATCTGTGTTCGGTCCGCGGACACTCTTCCCTGTTTGCTCCGCAAACAGTGTATTGATTGGCCAATCGGCTTGCGTGATGTCCGCGGACATGTGACGTGTTCGCTGATTGGACGGCGTGGAGCGTGAAGCTCCGTCAGATTTTCGGTAGTGCCCGCCATCTTGGATTCGCGGACGTCTGCGGACAGCGCAGTGAAACTTGGTTTAAAATTTGTAATTAGTAGAGTGTGTTGGTGTGTAAGAGTGTTTGGGGAGGGTGGGAGAGTATGAGATAGGTTAAATGTTGTGTTTTTTTCTGTGGTTGACGCTCTTGTTGCATTCGATCTGTCTGCGGACAACACGGCTGTTCTGAAATGTTCTAAATAAACTAAATGGGGGGGTGTTCTGAGGATACAATATGTGTCCCTTTTGTTCGCAAGCAAGCTGAAACTGTTCTAAGAACACTCGCTGTGTCCTGAAATGTGTGTAAATAAACAAAATGGGGGTGTCCTGAGGACGCTGTCCGTATTGTTCTCTGGTAAGTTGAATGTGTTCTAAGAACACTCCATGGTGTCCTGAAATGTTCGTAAATAAACGAAATGGGGGTGTTCTGTGGACGGTGTCCGTATTGTTCGGTGTCAAGTTTAAAGTGTTCTAAGAACACTTGTGGTGTCCTGAAATGTTCGTAGGGGGTGTCCTGAAGACGCTGTCCGTATTGTTCACTGGTAAGTTGAATGTGTTCTAAGAACACTCGTGGTGTCCTGAAATGTTCATAAATAAACAAAATGGGGGTGTCCTGAGGACGCTGTCCGTATTGTTCGATGGGAAGTTGAATGTGTTCTAAGAACACTTGTGGTGTCCTGAAATGTTCGTAAATAAACAAAATGGGGGTTTGTCCTGAGGACGCTGTCCGTATTGTTCGCTGGCAAGTTGAATGTGTTCTAAGAAAACTTGCGGTGTCCTGAAATGTTCGCAAATAAAAAAATGGGGGTGTTCTGAGGACGCTGTCCGTATTGTTCTCTTGCAAGTTGAATGTGTTCTAAGAACACTCGTGGTGTCCTGAAATGAATAAACAAAATGGGGGTGTCCTGAAGACGCTGTCCGTATTGTTCTCAGGCAAGTTGAATGTGTTCTAAGAACACTCGTGGTGCCCTGAAATGTTCGTAAATAAACAAAATGGGGGTGTCCCGAGGACGCTGTCAGTATTGTTTGTTGTCAAGTTTAAAGTGTTCTAAGAACACTTGCGGTGTCCTGAAATGTTCGTAGGGGGTGTCCTGAAGACGCTGTCCGTATTTTTCTCTTGCAAGTTGAATGTGTTCTAAGAACACTTGTGGTGTCCTGAAATGTTCGTAAATAAAATGGAGGTGTTCTGAGGACGCTGTCCGTATTGTTCATTGTCAAGTTTAAAGTGTTCTAAGAACACTCGCGGTGTCCTGAAATGTTCATAGGGGGTGTCCTGAAGACGCTGTCCATATTGTTCTATGGCAAGTTGAATGTGTTCTAAGAACACTCGTGGTGTCCTGAAATGTTCGTAAATAAACAAAATGGGGGTGTCCTGAGGACGCTGTCCGTATTGTTCGATTGGGAAGTTGAATGTGTTCTAAGAACACTTGCGGTGTCCTGAAATGTTCGCAAATAAAAAAATGGGGGTGTCCTGAGGACGCTGTCCGTATTGTTCTCTTGCAAGTTGAATGTGTTCTAAGAACACTTGTGGTGTCCTGAAATGTTTGTAAATAAACAAAATCGGGGTGTTCTGAGGACGCTGTCCGTATTGTTCGTTGTCAAGTTTAAAGTGTTCTAAGAACACTCGCAGTGTCCTGAAATGTTCGTAGGGGGTGTCCTGAGGACGCTGTCCGTATTGTTCGATTGGGAAGTTGAATGTGTTCTAAGAACACTTGCGGTGTCCTGAAATGTTCGCAAATAAAAAAATGGGGGTGTCCTGAGGACGCTGTCCGTATTGTTCTCTTGCAAGTTGAATGTGTTCTAAGAACACTGGCGGTGTTCTGAAATGTTCATAAATAAACAAAATGGGGGTGTCCTGAGGGCGCTGTCCGTATTGTTCTCTGGCAAGTTGAATGTGTTCTAAGAACACTCGTGGTGCCCTGAAATGTTCGTAAATAAACAAAATGGGGGTGTCCCGAGGACGCTGTCCGTATTATTTGTTGTCAAGTTTAAAGTGTTCTAAGAACACTTGCGGTGTCCTGAAATGTTCGTAGGGGGTGTCCTGAAGACGCTGTCCGTATTTTTCTCTTGCAAGTTGAATGTGTTCTAAGAACACTTGTGGTGTCCTGAAATGTTCGTAAATAAACAAAATGGAGGTGTTCTGAGGACGCTGTCCGTATTGTTCATTGTCAAGTTTAAAGTGTTCTAAGAACACTTCCGGTGTCCTGAAATGTTCATAGGGGGTGTCCTGAAGACGCTGTCCATATTGTTCTATGGCAAGTTGAATGTGTTCTAAGAACACTCGTGGTGTCCTGAAATGTTCGTAAATAAACAAAATGGGGGTGTCCTGAGGACGCTGTCCGTATTGTTCGATTGGGAAGTTGAATGTGTTCTAAGAACACTTGCGGTGTTCTGAAATGTTCGTAAATAAACAAAATGGGGGTGTCCTGAGGACGCTGTCCGCATTGTTCTCTGGCAAGTTGAATGTGTTCCAAGAACACTTGTGGTGTCCTGAAATGTTCGTAAATAAACGAAATGGGGGTGTCCTGAGGACGCTGTCTGTATTGTTCGTTGTCAAGTTTAAAGTGTTCTAAGAACACTCGCAGTGTCCTGAAATGTTCGTAGTGGGTGTCCTGAAGACGCTGTCCATATTGTTCTCTGGCAAGTTAAATGTGTTCTAAGAACACTCGTGGTGTCCTGAAATGTTCGTAAATAATCAAAATGGGGCTGTCCTGTGGACGCTGTCCGTATTGTTCGATGGCAAGTTTAATGTGTTCCAAGAACACTTGTGGTGTCCTGAAATGTTCGTAAATAAACAAAATGGGGGTGTCCTGAGGACGCTGTCTGTATTGTTCGTTGTCAAGTTTAAAATGTTCTAAGAACACTCGCAGTGTCCTGAAATGTTCGTAGTGGGTGTCCTGAAGACGCTGTCCATATTGTTCTCTGGCAAGTTGAATGTGTTCTAAGAACACTCGTGGTGTCCTGAAATGTTCGTAAATAAACAAAATGGGGGTGTCCTGTGGACGCTGTCCGTATTGTTCGCTGGCAAGTTGAATGTGCTCTAAGAACACTTGCGGTGTCCTGAAATGTTCGCAAATAAAAAAATGGGGGTGTTGTGAGGACGCTCTCCTTATTGTACTCTTGCAAGTTGAATGTCTTCTAAGAACACTTGTGGTATCCTGAAATGTTCGCAAATAAACAAAATGGGGGTGTTCTGAGGACGCTGTCCGTATTGTTCGTTGTCAAGTTGAAAGTGTTCTAAGAACTGTCGCAGTGTCCTGAAATGTTCGTACGGGATGTCCTGAAGACGCTGTCCGTATTGTTCGCTGGCAAGTTGAATGTGTTCTAAGAACACTCGCGGAGTCCTGAAATGTTCGCAAATAAAAAAATGGGGGTGTTCTGAGGACGCTGTCCGTATTGTTCGCTGGCAAGTTGAAAGTGTTTTAAGAACACTCATAATGTCTGCGGACATTAAAAGTTTCCATAGGCCATAGTTGAAATGTTTGACTCTATGGGTATGATATTCTGCGGTGGTTGTGGCCAGAGTATAGAGTCTTGTGTACATGGCCATTTGGCCATGCACCCAAGACTATGCCCTGGCCACAACCACCGCAGCATATCACACTCATAGTTGCTTATAACTTTGAGTCAAAACAAATTTATAAGAAACAAAGTTATAAGCCACTATGGGTGTGATATGCTGCGATGGTTGTACTTATTATAATATACTTCATGTTTGGTTTAGTAACTGGAGTACATGTATTTCTTGTTCATTTCTGTGATAAAAGAAAATAGCATGTTAGTATTAGTATTTTGTGATGACTTATTACATTGTATAATCAACATTTTTTTTTGGACCCTCATATTTAGTAGATTACAAACCAGAGTACTGTGCAATTTGCTCAGTTTCTGTGTTTGTTGCTAAAATCATTGGGTCTGTGGGAGAAAAAAAAATCCATGTTGGATTAAAAAAAAACTTTTTCTGTTATGCTACAGTTTATTTGTTTGTTTGTTTGTTTTCAGTGTTCACTTGCTGTTTCTGGCTAATGCTTCATACATTGGCTTGTTGCAGTTTTTTGGAGCAGTAACATATTATTTATTTGTTTGGATATTGTAAAATCTTGGAGCAGTTAGATACCAGTAAGCGTATTCTCACTGTCTATTTTTTTTTATACATTTTAGTGGTATTGATTTATCTGTTTGTATATTGTTACATTTTGGGACAGTTAGATACCAATTGGCGTATTCTAACTGTCTATTTTCTGCTCTAATTTAGTGGTATTTATTTATCTGATTAGTTGTTGTAGAATTTTTGGGCAGTTAGGTTGCTTTTGGAATATTCTAACAGTTTATATTTTTTTACTATAAGTTCACTTAAGGTTTAAGTACAGTTTAGTTACCAAATTTTGGTTTTAAGAACATTAAATAAGCGTTTGTAAGATTTGCTGGTAATCTCTGCTTTAGAGTAACGGTACTATCATTACATTCAAACCATCCGCATTTCTTTTTTATATATGCAGTGTAGTGCCCTGAATTGGTTGTGGCTCCTGCGTGGTAGATTATACCTATTGTTGTGAAGGTTTTCTTACCAAGTGATATTTGACCATGTGTGAATCCAGTCAGCTTGCAGTTGTTTTCGGTACCATCTGCATTGTAACATGGAAGCATTAGTATTACGTATTTACTATGTGTTTGTATTACTAACGTGGAGCGATTTTGCAGGTAGTACATAATGTACCATGGTTTGCATTTTGTACAAGTTGCTGAAATGGAATGGATTCACAATTAGGTATTGATATATATATGAAGCGTTCATTGGGGATGTCTTCTTGTGTCACATTGTTGCAGAGAGTGCATGGATGTTTCCATATATATGAAATCTGGAAGATTTCATTTATAGGTATGTTTTTTTTTTCCAGTACTTGTAGTAAGTACATTAGAAATTCTTGTGGATCTTCCTGTGAGTTTATAGTGAATTTAACCATTTCAGCACAGTAGTCCAATTGTTGTCTTATTCCATAAACACTATACGTGTTATCAGGATTGTTTGTTGCATTTCTGTGAAGTACTAACATTTGCAAACACAATTGGTCTGTACTGTGTAAGTAAATGTTGTCAACAATTGGTGGCAATTGAAATAGAATATTCATTGCTACATGTGCGTAGCAACTTACTCCAACTATATTTGAGAGTTTAAATGGACAAGGTAGTTCTGTATCTGATTGATTTATTTTTAGTTTGTCTTCCTTCTTTGATGAAGTACCTGGTTTACTTTCCCTAATGGGTTCTTTAATGTTTGTGGTACTTGATGAAGTTGTAGTTTCATTTACTCTCTTTGGAGGATTTGCAGTGACATCCTGTTGCATTTCTGTTTGATTTAGTTTTATTTTACAATGTTTTAATTTTTGTGGTACAGAATATGTGTTTAGATGGGGGGTCTATAGGGAGCGAAGTCTCTTGTATTCTAAAATGCAAGGAATATCAGCTTTTACTTTACTTGCATCAAAGTTGATTAGAAATAGACAGTCAAGTGTACGTAAGCGTGATAGTGCTACGTAGCCCATGCCTTCTGTAAAGACTTTGTTACCAATGTCTATCATTGCTTTGTCTAGGGTAAGACCTTGTGATTTATCAATGGTGACTGTGTATGCAAGAGTTAGAGAAAATGGTTCTCTGCGTACATACATGTCTTTGAAGAGAAGGAATCGAGCTGTTGAGTGTCCTATCCTTTTTACTTCTGAAAGTTTGTCAAAGAGAATATTGACAAACTGAATTTTGTTGTCACGTGGGTATGTTTGAAAGCCAACAACTGTACCCAGTGCTCCATTAACCAGTCCTTGGTCCATGTCAAGGTTACGTTTAAGCATTACTCTGCAATTTAAGGATAATTTTAATATCTTTTCCAAGCCTGCTGTGTTTGAGATTGATTTTTCTAAACTATTTAGTCTTGTTGTGGCTTGGTCACACATGGGTAGTGTCATACCATGTACATCTAGTTTGTCTGTGGCGCTAATTTCCATTATTGGTTGCATTTCTTTACTTAACATTATTTCATTGAATTTGAAACAGCTTGCAAGAGTTGGCATTAAGGCCATACAATTGACATTTGTGTGGGCTAATTGTTCCATAACATCTGTAGCACATGCATTATCACCATAAAGTGCATGAATGTGCCGGGTTTTCAATATTGCTTCTGCTTCTTTAGAAAGTATGCCAACTCTGATACTTTTTAAGATGTTGGCATAAGTGAGATCTGCAGATTGCTGCATGTTTTCTGTTAATTCTCTGTATTGGAAATGTTTCCAAAGGTTGACATTTCCAATGCTGCCAACAGTTTTACGGCAGAGGTTGTGTCCTAATGTTTTAAAAATAGGCTCACCTTTTGCTGGTGTCAATTGAAGAAGATCTGCGAAAACAATAATGTGTTTTCCTGCAAAGAGTTCTTCATAGTTTGTTTTGAGTACTTCTTGTAATCTGAGGTGAATCAAAGCCAACATTAGGTTGGACACCATGCTCACTTCATCTATTAGAAGCATTTCCATTTGTTTCAATACTCTGCGTAGTTCCATTGCAGCTTCTGTAGAAAGTTTGTAATAGTCTAATTTGTTTTGGTGTTCTACTGGCAGGAGTAGTAATCGGTGTAAAGTGACACCACCTATGTTGTAGGCAGCTAAACCTGTGGGGGCAGTGACAAAAGCTGACAGTTTGTTGTTTGTCAATTGTTGAAGGAACTTACTGATGATTTTGATTAGGAATGTTTTGCCAGAACCAGCTTCACCAATGACGTACAATAGTATAGGTTTGTAATTTTGGCAGGTGCATTCTTTGTTTTCATGTTGTACACCATGTGCAATTTCTTTTGTTACTTCTTGAAAAATGCTACGTTGCTCATTGTTTAGTTTTGATTGTAGTATAGTTAAGTCTTCTTTATCTTCATACTGACACATGGTGTTTTCTACTTCTATCATAGCTAATTCTGCCTCATTTGTTATTAGTGGCTCTCCCAGTGGTTCTTGGCTTCCTGTTACAGAAGGTTGACTACTGTCAGGAGTGTCCTTATCTAGTTGGGCCCGGAGTTCTTCTTCGTGTTGCTGTTCATTGTGCAACATTGTTTTGTACTGTGTAAAGTTAACATCAGTTATAGTGCTTTCATTTGCTTTGAAAGCGTCTTCATATGAGTCATAGTTATCTAGTATTTCTTCTTCTTTTCTCCATGGTTTAAAGAGTTGTAGCAGGGACATGTAATATACTTCTTTATGTTGAGGAGTCTTTAATGACAATTTGATATGATTAATTAAATTTGGTTTGGTGAGTTTTACTAAACTGCCTTCACAGTTTGTCACTCTGTAGTTACTGTTTTTTTCATCAGGTTTTATATTATTTTTGTATGTGTAGTTTTGGGTTATGTGGTATAGACACATGGTTTCCTAAGTGGTACTTCTGTTTGGGTAGTAGGTGTCCAGCAAATTGTTTTTCAAAATGTCTTGGCTGTTTCGATCATTTTTGGCTATTGTTTCTATGTGGTCGTATGATTTGAGAACTCTTTTTCTAGATTTAGCAGGACCAAGACTTAGCCATACTATATTTTCAGATTTTTCATGCAAAGCAGTACTGGTTAAACGATCTGCTGCTTCATAGGAACCACATTCTCTGTGGGAGACCATTTTTATGCCCAAGCTGTACAATTTCTGATACAGTGTTTTGTCTGATGACAGGTCATAACAGAGGTCTTGAAGCTCTGTCTTTTCTGCTTTGGTTAAGTATGCTGTGACATATCGTGCAACTGCAGTAGAATTGTCTGCAATGTACTGCACATCTATGTTTGCATTCCATAAGTGGGCAATGATTGCATTGTGATCATTGACATATTTTTCTTCTTTTCTTTTTATGTAATATGTATTTTTAGGTGCCTTACCTTTAACACTATGTCTAACTGAAGACATGAGGTTGTTCACTTGACCTGTATTTGTAACTGGTCTAGGGAAACCAAATCGGCATTTGGTGTTTTGTATTTGCGACAACAATATTTGCCACATTTGTGTCTTTGAAATTGTAAAATGTGTGCATGAAGATCACTATTTTTTGGATTCCGATGGAATTTCACAAGTGACATATTTTTCAATAAACTGTAAAACAGTGGCATCACAGTCTTGACCAAATTTAGAAGCGTCTTTAATCCATAAAAGCATGTGGATATGTGGTGCTCCTCTGGCTTGGTATTCTTTTCTCCAAAAGAAGTGTTGCACTTCTCCAAGGGGAGGAACAGTTTCATTACAAATAAAATGTAGCATAGCAATGAAGCAATGGTGAAAATATTTGAAACATTAACAGGATCCAGAGAACAAAGTTCTCCATGTGTTAGTATATCTATGTTTGTTTTGTTTTTGTTTGATATGCGTAGGAAATCATGTAAATCTTTCCATTCATATTCTGCACAACTTAATGTAACAAACCAAGTGGGTGGGCCAAGGTTTCTGATCATACAACGTACATCTCCGTGACGTCAAAACAGGTACTCTTTAGTACCACGCATATTTGCTAATAGATTTGTAATATTTGATTGTAAAACCTCATATTTTTGTTGCACTTTTTGTAATAATTGTGTAGCTGTCATATTTTGAAAGTGTGATCCTGATTTTAATATGTGTGCAACTCTGTAACATAAAGTTGCTAGTTCACTTTCAAAGAGTAAGTGGAATATGTATTCGACATTTTGTCTAAATCTGGGATCTTCAGAATACATCCGTAATGAGCGGTATTCTGATGCTGATATTTGAATAGGTCTATCATCGTACCTTCCTCCTTTGCCAGTAGGAAAGAGTAGAGGAAAAGCATGTGCTTCTATACTTTTTTCCCATATGCTGATTGGTGATCCTTTTGTTTGACGCATTTGGTACGTTTCCAGTGCATCTTCTATGGTGTCATTAGAGTGCAATGGATGAATTGTATAATGGTCTAAAGTGTTTGATATTGCAGCAGGATCTAGGAGCTCAAATTGACCAGCTTCTTGTGTCTCTTGAATTATTTCAGTTGTATCCTTCAAGTTTTCTTCAATATTAATTCCTTTGTTATATTCATTATTCTCTTTAAGATATTGCAAGACTTCTCTAACTTTATGTAAATCTACCAGCTGTTGCCAATTTTTTTTGTCTCTTGTAGGTACTCCATTTACCAAGATAATTAAAGATTGTTGCATTGGATGTTGCACACCTAGAGAGTGCACATTTAGTTTTAGATCTAATGGTAAATACACTACTTTTGCACGAATACCTTTCACTAATTCAGAGGGAGGTACTTTTGCAGTTTTTGGTTGAAGGCGTATTATTGCTTGAAATGGGTGCACTGTTTGAATTATGATGCTCTCATATAAATTGAGTTGTTGCAGGGGTTTTGGTAGTGGGAATAATTCCAAGTTATTTGTGATAGCGCGTGAAGGAGTTTGGTTGTTGTCAAGTTTTGTAGTGCGGTAACTACAAAGTATTACGGGGTCAGTTATTTCGTATTTGTTTTCTGCTATAAGGTAGAGAGCTAATTCAAACCAGTTAGAATCTTCATTGTCTTCTATTTTGTATGATAGGTCTACAGTTTTTGTGTTACTTTTATAAAATGTTCTGCGGCAACATACACACACATGGTTTGGTAGTTCAGCTGATGTACTTTTATATTTGAGTATTTCTTTTTTGTATGTGTGTAGTAAAAAGTTGCCATGTGAAGAATTGTTACTAATTTGGTTTACAGCTATTTCATTCTGTAAGTGGGTTTCACTTCCAAAATATTTTTTCTGGATATAGTCGATTTCTTCTAGTAGGTCTTTTGCTGTATCATGTAGAAGAATGTCATTTAAATTGGCTAGTGCTAAAGCAGGACTTTTAGCATAGTACAGTTTATAAACTAGATTTCTTATAGTTGAATGATGTATTGATATCCTTTTGATATCATGGAAGGTGGTTTTGCAAGTAGGTCCTGTAATGCAGGCCAATGAATGTCCTTGTAGTCCTGTGTACTTGCGTACTGGACAAGCATCCATATTTTGCAGTAGTGTAATTTTGATTTTGTCTTCGATTTCAGATATTGATTGAGGAATTGGCGTAAAGACTTGAAAAATTGTTTGGGAATGTTACACATTGACGTGCATGGCCATTTGTACACTAGACGTTCTGATTCAGTTGAATGGAGGGGTAATTCTAAGTTTTCAGGACATATTTTTGTAAGGAGTACTTCTTGTTCCATTATGGTATTATTAACTTTTTCATAACCTCGACCACTACTATGTATGGCAATTGTATTTGTTTGCTTTTGTTTGTATGCTTCTTCATTAAAGTATGGTTCTGTGCTCGTAGTGTGACTTGATTCACCTCCGCAGATACTTAAGAAGTTCTTTCTGTTGACATTTCATTTATTGAGAAGTCTTTTTTGTAATTTAGTTATTAGTTTTGTTAGTGGTTTCATTTTGTTTAACACTAAAATAAATAACTTTCTTTTGAGAAGGATTGCACTGACTATCAACGCTTCTAAGATTAATTTCCTACGATAGGTTTTAAGCGTTGAACCTGGTTTCTCTCCTGTTTTTATAAGATTTTGAAGGATTTTGTGACGGAACATTTTGGCTAAAATACTATTCTTGGTATGCTTACTTTGAACTATATCAAGATTTAAAGAAGCAGTTTTATCTGTAGTGATAGCTGATTTTCTGCTAATTGTTTTTTGGTTTTGTTTACATTTTGATAGAGGAGGCAAAGTTTTTGTACTTGAAACTTCTTTTGTTTCACTAAATGACTGTATCAGCTGTTTTGTTTCAACTTTTTTTTACAAATTGTGCTAGAGATGGATGCTTATGTTGGACACTTTTATTTTCATTTGCTCTACTTCTGCGTTGCTTTCTACGGACTTGATTTTTGGTAGGCATTCTTTAGGGTCTGTTGAAAAAAATAAAGAAGGTATGGGTTGGTGTGGTCTGCAATGTATGTGTGCTGTGTGCATGAGTGTTTGAGTAAGATGATAAAGATGTATGTAATGGTGTGTGAATGTGCATTGGGAACTACAACTAGTAGGGATGGTATTCTTGAATTAATGTGTTACTAAACTGGGGTTCAGCTGACAGAAAAAAGTAAGCTAGTGGTGTGGAGAAGTATAAATAGTATATCTAATGCTATACAATTAAGACAGTTATTTGTTCTATAGCATCTAAATTCTAGCGGTTGAGTTGGATAATTTGTGTGTCGAAAAATAGGAATTTGTGGGGCATTCTGGCTGTAAATCGCTGTTTAAGACATGGGTATTTTTGGACAGAATGGTGCAGAATCTCTATTTTAGGCCCAGAAATAGCATGAATTAACCTTACAGTGTGTTTGAGAAATAATACAAATATTATGGTGATATTCTTCTTACTTTTTTTTCTAAAATGAGCAGGTTACTTCTTAGTTGTTCTTTGTACTTCAATTTCGGCTGCTTCTTTTCAGGAGAATGGTCTTCACTGCAATTGTAAAAGAAACAAATTAGTAATTTTGTTTGTATATAGCACTGTTTTTAATTCAGACATTGATTTTTTTAATTGAAATCCTCAGCGCCTTCCTCAAAACCATCAAAACTATCTTATTTACATAAGATACATCGCACCAGTTGAATACATATGATATGTTCTTAATGAAGAAATTGTATTGCAATGACTAACTGTAGCAAACAAAATATCTTTACTATGTCTTGTGAAATTCATAATGTACCACTGAATACCATTATTCCTTTAACTAAGCTCTTCCAAGTAATAGTGCCTCAATGTCATGGGCTGCTTGTCCTATATAAATGTAAGTAATTAAATAAATAAAGAAATACAAAAAATATGTAATTGTACAAGTATTATTGTTTGAGATTTGAACATAGAGTGTGCATGCAATTTTGTTTGACTATATGTAGTCTATATATTTCATTTCAAAAATTTTAGTTTAACATGATTTGAGTGTGTGTGTGTATAAAGAAATGAAATAGTATATAGATTTGTAAGTGACAGTTGATTTTAGGAGATTGAAAAAAAGACAGTAGATTATACAAGCTAAAAGTCAGTTAGAAAGTGTGTTCATGTACTGTACAGAAAATATGCATACCTGTAGTTTTGTGTTCATGCATATGGGTATGCATGGAGCTCTAAGTAGAAATCTTGGAGACTTGTACAGTATTTCATGTAGATTGTGCTTGCCAATGATATGACACTTGTACTCAGAGAGATTCACAGTACATTTGCAGTGCTGATCTATGATGATGCAGTTAGATATAGAGGTCTTGAATGTGATTGGTGGATGGTCATGTGACTTCTTAGCTACATCCAATGATGGCACAGAGAGTGAAGTGGAAATGGTGAAGGGCTGTTCATGTCACGATATGTCCGTGGACATGGCGGTAGTTTACGGACATTGGGTGTTACATCCGGGGATTTTTGGGTTCAGAAGTCATGCAAATGAGAATGAGCACTGAAAGGGATTGGTCAGGAATGTTTAGTGGGTGTGTTGTGCCAGGAGAGAGTTTCTCAGATACTCTTTTTGCTGAGAGAAGAATAGATAGCTATGGCTGTGTGTTTCAGAAAACAGATTGTTTGGATTTTGTGAGACTCACGGATACATTGGTTGAAGGTGCATGCAGAAACCTGTAAAGTAGCTGTAGATCTTGGATTCCCACATGTGCAAGTACACTGGCATGGAGTACGTGTAATTAAGTGGTTGGACTTGTTACCTCTCTGTGCTACTTTGGAGACAGAGCAACATCCAGATATAATTATAATTCATTGTGGAGGGAACAGTTTAGGACATGTGTCAGGAATTTCTTTGCAATTTTCAATGAAAGAAGGACTTGGGAAGGTCATGGACAAGTTTCCAAATTCTCCAGTAATTTTTTCACGGATTGCGCAGAGACAAATGTGGCTTCATTCTTCTTCATTTGGTCCACAAATGGAGAAAGCAAGGCGCAATGTCAATAAGGTTGTTTGTGCTTTTCTAAGAGATTTTGGCATGTCCTCTTTTCACAATGAAAATATTATGTTTCATAGTACATACATTTTTTGAAGAGATGGAGTACATCTAACTTAGGTAGTAGTAGTGGTTCCGAAGCTGTACGATCCATGCCTCCCGTGACTGAGTACCATTTTGCATTCATTGCAGGTGACTCGGTTCGCACAAGCCTTAGGACCATTCCCATGAATGGTAAATAACCGCCACACCCAAGACTCACGCCGAGTGCGGGTAGTAGGGATTTCCACTACCTCATTCTCGTCATCCTCTTCTTCCTCCTCTCATCCTCACTCCTGTTCCCCTCTTCAGGCCCTTGGGGAGGTGGTGGTGGTGGAGGGGGTGGGGGTGGTGCTGAAGCAGGTGCAGCACCATGTGGCAGTAGTGCAGTCATGGATGCCATCTCGATGATGGTGTAATCTGCAAGTTGCAGGAAAAAGCTGTGCTCTGAAGAATAGCCAGAAACACAATAAGAATAAGCTCTAGGGCGTGGTCTTTTATAGGGGTGCTTGTATGCGGTTCGCGGACATGCGTGCTGTCCGCGGACAGATCGAACACAAAAAAAGGTTCAAAAACTTTCAAAAAGTATGTAGAAACTCAGGATTATTATGTGGGACTTGTGCTATGGTGAGTTTTTATTGAGAAATATTGTGGATTACTTGAAAATGTACTTTTAAATTGTTCGGGGACACGAACAGTGTCCGCATTCAGAACACGCGATCAGCATGGGCGCGGTCACATGATCGCTTTGCGAACATGTTCGCGAAAAAAGCGGCTGTCTGCAGGACACCAAATGCATGGACATTGGTTTGCGCATGCGCGTTGATGTTCTACGGACACTGTTCGGGTCCTGAAGTAATTAAAAGTGCGTCACACAACAGTTACGGACAACTGTTTGTTCTTAGAACAGTTTAACTTCCTTGCGAACAATACGGACAGACATAGCGTCCTCAGGACACCTCCATTTTTGTTTATTTACGAACATTTCAGAACACCGCGTTTGTTCTTAGAACAGTTTCAACTTTCTAGCGAACCGTATGGACAGGTATACTGTTCTTCAGGACACCTGCATTTTAGTTTATTTACGAACATTTCAGGACACCGCTTGTGTTCTTAGAAAAGTTTCAACTTGGTAGCGAACATTATGGACAGGTACAGTGTTCTTCAGGACACCCCCATTTTGTTTAGTTACGAACATTTCAGGACATCGCGTGTGTTCTAGAACAGTTTCAACTTGCTAGTGAACAGTACGGACAGGTATAGTGTTCTTCAGGACACCTCCATTTTCATTTATTTACGAACATTTCAGAACACCGCGTGTGTTATTAGAACAGTTTCAACTTGCTAGCGAACACTATGGACAGGTATAGTGTTCTTCAGGACACCTCCATTTTCGTTTATTTACAAACATTTCAGGACACAGCGTGTGTTCTAGAACAGTTTCAACTTGCTAGGGAATGGTACGGACAGGTATAGTGTTCTTCAGGACACCTCCATTTTCATTCATTTACGAACATTTCAGAACAACCGCGCTGTTCGCGGACACCTAAATAGTTTTTTTTTTAAACAAACTAATTACAACACAATATAAAAATGTAACTTTATTTAACATATATTAACAATTTAAGACAGAGAAGGTGAGGCAGAAATGGAAACAGAAACAGGAGAATTAGGGGTTTCAACATGATTGGTATCAGGTGAAGAAGGGATGGAAGTCTCATCAAAACGTTTTGGGTTATGGAGAGGGTTTGGGGATAATTGACTGGGATATGGTGAGGGGGGACAAGTACATGTGGGACAATGATATGAATTTTTTGTTTTAAAATGATCCTCAACAAAAGTTTTCAAATTATTAAAATTGTTCAACAATAAATCCATTATTTCTTTTATGCTGTCAAGAGTGTTATCCGTAACAATTTCTTCAGAGGTATTTTCTATTTTGGTATGCTCTGTACAAAAAAAATATATATGTTAAATGTATATAAAATAATAATAATTAAATGGTTTATATTGTAAAGTGTGTACCATTAGTTTCACTATCTTCTGACATTTCCTCATGTGGGAAATGCTCCTCTAGCCATTCCAGAGTACTAGAAATTTCTGTGAGAAAAAAAAAGATAATATATATTTTTTTATCTAATACAGAAAGTTTATAAATATATGAGTAAAATGAAGTACACTTACTATTTCAGGTAAGATATGTTCTGAGTAGGTCTGGTCTTGCTCTTAGTTGTGGAGTGTCTGTGAGGTAATTTTGTTGGAAGCCAATTTATCTTATTTTGGTATATTCCATTTTAGAACATATTGGATTTAAATGAATGGTTAGTGTGTTACATATATGGGTTACATTTCTTATGTATTACTACATATAATATGTATGTGTGCTGCTTTGTGAATTTTTCAAATGTTACTATGTTATGATATAACAATTAAACATACCCACCCAGAGTTTTTAAGTAGTGGTACTGTTGTCTGAACATGTCCGCGGACATCAAAAAAGTTCGCGGACATCAAATTCAGTAGAAGGGGTTCAGTATGGTCCATATTACATGTACATAAAGTCAAAGTTATTATTGTTAAGTTGTGCTACTAAAAACCTATGAGATTCAGTGAAAAACATTTGTTAAAGGGACGTTATGGTTAAGTTGTGCTACTAAAAACCTATGAAATTCAGTGAAAAAAACTTTGTTAAAGGGACGTCATGGTTAAGTTGCGCTACTAAAAACCTATGAAATTCAGTGAAAAAACTTTGTTAAAGGGACGTTATGGTTCCAAGTAAAACCGAAAAACCCTTGAAATTCGCCAGTTATGGTAAGCTAAGCAACCATAACTCGCGCCATTACCGTGCACTGCTAAGACTAACACACACAACATCAAAGATGACATCACAAATGTCATTGATGACATCACTGATGACATCACATGTGTATGTACTTTTCATGAAATATGTGTACAAGGGATTCTTATTATAATGTTGTGAAAAAAGTGTCAAGGATCATTGCAATAAATATCATACCCTAATTAGTGCATTGAATGATGCATTGATATAAATAGCATTCTATTATGGGGTTCTATCTATTATACTAAGCTACTCATGCAGAAACATAGCATTGTGTGCAGCGTACAAGATGAAAGTATAATATTCGTAATGTTAATATGTTGAATAATGAAATGATAATTGTTTTCTTTTTTTTTAAACATGTTTATTTTTGATCGACACACCAGAGCCAAGTACATTACAACACATTATTCCCTGACAATTAACATAGCTCATGGACCCTCTCCCACCACACCCCCTCCACAGCCACATCCCCTCAGTGAACGTCCAAGTCTTGCCCTTCTAATTGTTGCGTCATCTCCGAACACCCAGCCCTCAGAATGTTTGTTACTGCTCGTGGCTTAAAAGTTAGAGCCGGATAACTCTGGTCATAGTCTACCACTGGCGCCCAAATGTTCGTGAAGCGGTGAAGCAGGCCTCTCTTTGCCGCTGTAATCTTTTCTGCGACAAAAACGTCCCAGAGTTTCAGCCACCATAGGATCATTAAGGGTCCTTCCGGCAATTTCTAGGTGCGTGCCACCGTGATTTTAGCGGCCAGGAGTAGGTGCGTAAGAAGCGTGGCTTTTCTGCCCGATCTAGGATATACACCTGGGATCGGGGCTCCTAATAGGATCGGTTCTGGCTCCAGGGGGAGCCTTATTCCATTTATGTCTGCTATGGTGGCAATGCATTGGGTCCAGAAATGTATTATCACTGGGCAAGAACACCACATATGGAGAAACGATCCCTGGAGGCCACATCTACGCCAGCAGCGGGGGTCCAAGGCTGGGTTGAAGTGACTCAGTCTGATGGGGGGTAGTACCATCGCAGGAGTAGTTTATATGCACATTCACGGTTAGTAATGCAGAAGGAGGAGGCACGCTTGCGAGACCATATGTCCGATCAGACCTGGTCTTCTATCGAGTGTCCTAGGTCCGTTTCCCATTGGTTCATGTAGGATGCTCTAGTGACAAGAAAATTTGTCTGCAGCAGCTTGTATATTGCTGAGATTCGCCCTCGATGTGGTGGGTCTGCGATTGTCAGCTCGGTCGGGTCCAGGTCTCGAGTCGCTGCCTCGCATGTTGCTGGGTGGGACCACCAATGCCGTAGTTGCGCGTATGTGAATCTGTCTGTTTCCGCCAGGCCAAAGGAGTTTTTGCATTGTTCAAAAGTAAGTGGCCGCTTCCTCTCATAGAGCTGGCTCAGGGAACTAAGGCCGCCAGCGATCCACTTCTTAAAGTTCGCCGGATGGGTCCCTGGGGAGAGCGCCGGATTATGAAATATCGGAGAAGCGGGGCCTAGGTCTCTGGGGATTCCTCTTTGTTTACATGTCCATTCCTAGGCTTTCAGAGTCTGCTTGATGGAGGTGAGGATGGCCGGCCACGTTCTCCGTAGGATGGGGGGGAGATGCAAGAGGAAGCGGAGGGGGAGGGGTAAGCGGGATTGTTCGATCTCGGCCCATCTTGGCCTGTTTGAACTTATCGTCCAGCTTTCAGTATGAGCTAACTGGGCCGCAATCTGATATTTCTGGAGGTCTGGGACCCCTAGGCCTCCTGAGTTCGGGCTGGCCAGCATCATCCTGAGCGGGATCCTTGCCTTTTTGCCCTTCCAGATAAATCATAGGATCTTCCTCTGGAGGCGCAGGAGTGGGGGCCGGGGGATCAAAGTTGGAACGGCCGAGCACACACAAAGCAGCCATGGGAGGAGGTTCATTTTACATGCCGCTATGCGACCTACCAGCGAGATCTCCTGTGAGAGCCAGCGCTTGAGATCTTCCTCCAGGGTCTTGAGTAGCGGCTGGCAGTTCGCTTGATAGGTATCTTCTGGACGGGCTGTAATTTGTAC
This sequence comes from Ambystoma mexicanum, assembly GCF_040938575.1. NCBI lineage: Eukaryota > Metazoa > Chordata > Amphibia > Caudata > Ambystomatidae > Ambystoma > Ambystoma mexicanum. Next base: position 407,794,553 of record NC_090924.1, read on the forward strand.
TCCGAGGTACGGGATAGACTTCTCGCTAAATTGGATCGGGCAGAGGGTTCGGAAGGAAGCCTTATCTTCCTGCTCCTGTCTCACCCCCAGTGCTGATGATTTTGCGAAGTTTATCGCGAATCCTGAAACTTTGCCAAAGCGGTGAATTTCTGCTATGGAGGACCTCAGCGATTGGGTGGTATCCGATATGGTTAACAAGACATCATCTGCATATAGTGCTATTTTATGTTGAGCCGGGCCTACTTGGAGGCCATTGATTCTGGGGTTCAATCGGATCCGCTGGGCCAGAGGCTCCATGACTAGGGCGAAGAGGAGGGGAGACAAGGGACATCCTTGTCTGGTGCCGCATGATAAGGGGATCGGGTTAGATAGGGTGCCGTTAACTCGGAGCAAGGTTTTCGGTGATTGGTAGTTTGCCAAGACGAGTTTCTGAAATGTGGGTCCAAAGTGAAAGGACTCTAAGGCGAGTTGGAGGAACGACCAGTCCACCTTGTCAAAGGCCTTAGTCGCATTTAAGGCAATCACAGCCAATTTTTATTTGTCTCGTTGCGTGACTTCGACCAGGTTTAGGACCCTGCGGACATTGTCTGCCGCTGATCTGTTCAGTACGAACCCTGTCTGGTCTGGGTCGATGATATCCGGGAGCACCCTCGCCAAACGGTTGGCCAAGATTTTGGAGTAAATATTGGCATCCAGGTTTAGTAGGGAGATGGGTCTGTACGCTGCGATGTCTCCGGGGTCCCTTCCCGGCTTCAGGGCAAGGACGGTGATCAATTCTTGCATTGATGGGGTAATTGTCCCCGAAGTAGCGAAAGAATTAAAGAGCGATGCCAAGGGGGACACCAACTGGGAGCGGAAGACTTTGTAAAGGCGAGTCGAGAATCCATCTGGACCCGGGGCCCTGGGTTTGAGACTCTTAATGACTTCATCTACCTCTTCGCATGTGATCGGGGTCTCTAGTTCGTCTCGTACCGTAGGGGCTATCTGAGGCAGCGCTGCGTCTTGTAGGTAGGAAAGCTGTTCCTCGGGTGATCTCGGGGAAGCTGTCATCGTGTCTGTAAGGTGGGTTACTGCAATTCGCTGCTTGTCTCCCTCTGCGAATTGGACTCTGCCCTGATGGTCACGAAGGCTCAGGATGGCGTTTCTCTTTCTGGTCTTTGCCAGCTTTTCCACTAGGAATTTGTTCGCCTTATTCCCTTTGGCGTAATAGCTATGCTTAGTTCTGGCTAGGATCTGGGCTGTGTCTTCTGCATAATGTGCTTCCAGCTTCGTCCGGGCTATCCGTAGGGCCCGATGGGTTTTGGGCGTCCAGTTTTTTGCCTTACATATAGCTTCCGCTTTCACTATTTCGTCCTGTAAGATCTGGCGGCACTGTCACTTCTTTTTGTGGTAGGCCGCACCTTGTGAGATTAGGACCCCTCTTACTACTGCTTTCATTGCGTCCCATGTATTGGCTGGTGAGGTGTCTTCACTCTTATTTTGGTTGAAGTAGTCTTTGATAGCTTTCGCTACCACGTACCTCAATGACATGTCATTCAGGATCGGGTTGTATAAGGACCACTTGCGTTTTGGGAGCGGATCCGGGTCATGGGCCCTCAGCGATAGGATGACCGGGGCATGGTCCAATAGGATTCTGGGACCCATGAGCACATCGTCGGTGAAAGCCATCGCTTGGGGGGAAGCCAACAATAGGTCCATGCGAGAGTAAGTTTTGTGTACGCCAGAATAGAATGAGTAGTCGCGGACTTCAGGGTGTAAGACTCTCCAGGTGTCAACCACATCTAGGGTTCGGAATAGTTTGAGTAGGGCTGTCGCCACGCAATAGTCTTTACGGGCCGGGGGATGGGACTTATCTTTGATCGGGTCCGGGACTCCATTGAAGTCTCCCCCTATTATTGTTTGTCCCTCCACGAATGGCCGGAGGGCCTCTTCCAAGGCCAAGTAGGAATCTTCCTGTTTATCGTTTGGGGCGTAAGCCGAGATGAGGGAGTACAGCTGGCCATAGATCCGGCATTTAATAGCTACAAAGCGGCCGTCAGGGCACAGTAAAGTGTCTAAGATTTGTGGTTGAAGCGTCTTAGAGATGAGTAACGCCGCTCCACCTTTCTTGGTACCATTCGATGCCAAAAATTGTAGCGGGAACTGTCTGTCGTGGAGCCTACAGAAATCTGCTGGGATCAGGTGGGTTTCCTGGAGGAAGACAACCGAGGCCTCTTCATTCTGTAGGCGTCGGAGTACAGATTTCCTCTTCTGCGGCCCGTTTAAGCCTCTGACGTTGAGGGTTAGGAACGATGATTGTTTTCTTAATAGATTTTTGTGTATTGTGAAATATGTAATAAGTAGCTAATAAAACCCATGTATTACATAATTGCATTACTATAGACAAAACACAAGAGACAAGAACACATACCAATATGGGTATATACAGGGAAAGTGAAGTTAGCAAAAAAGCACAAGTAGTAGCAGAAACAATTCATAACCTAACAGATTATTTTCATGCAAATAAATGATTGCTCTGTTTTTAAGCTGCTATTTACCCTATGTATATGTATCACTTGATGTGATAGGACCCTAAGGAAAGTAGTGTGAGTACAATGTATACAAATATGACCATACACAGGGAAAGTACAGCCATAAAAAAACAACAGAACTATCAGAAAGTGCTGATAAGTCTATTGATTATCTTTATGCACAAAAAGGATTGCTGTCTTTCAAGCTTGTGTCTTCCCCTCTGTATATGTTTCATATGATGTGACTGGACTCTAAGGGAATTACTATAAGAACATACTTGAAGGATAATTTTAGAAATATAGTACGTTTACAATTTTTAGTTCCTGACTGTTACTGAAGAAAACCATGCCTAGATATGTCAGTAAAGGAAAAAAGAGGGAGCCAGACATGTGATGTCATCAGTGATGTCATCAATGACATTTGTGATGTCATCTTTGATGTCGTGGGTGTTAGTCTTAGCAGTGCACGTTGGTGGCGCGAGTTATGGTTACTTAGCTTACCATAACTGGCGAATTTCAAGGGTTTTTCGGTTTTACTTGGAACCATAACGTCCCTTTAACAAAGTTTTTTCACTGAATTTCATAGGTTTTTAGTAGCGCAACTTAACCATAAAGTCCCTTTAACAAAGTTTTTTTCACTGAATATATATATATTTATATATATTTCAATTTTTTTTCCCAAAAATGTTGATTAATTAATTAAAATAAAAAATTGGGAATTTTCAAAATCCACATTTCCATTTTTATATCTAGCAATTTAAAAAAAAAGTTTTGTTTTTGTAAAAAAATTTTTTTTGAAAATTCTTACCTGTGTTATTCTAAGTGTAGACCCATAGTCATCCTATGCTAGATATCCTTTTTAGCGCAATGACCCCTGGCCAATGCCCAAAGTTTCAATCTTATGTACACCTTGATGCACCTGCCGGTCGCGTTGATGCTGTTTAATCAGAGTTTCCCCCGACCTTCAGGATCAGCTTGTACGTACAACCCAAATCCCTCTATTACACGGCCACAGTAGTGGCCGTGCAGTTATGGTTAAGTTGCTACTCCCAAAGGAAGAGCACTTTTTGGGCGGCTTATAACTTCGCTCTCCCTGGACGAATCCTCACCAAACTTTGCAAAAAAAGTATGTGGCCCACTCTGAATTTTTTTTGTTGCAAAGTTTGGTGAGATTTGGTCCAGGGGGTGCAAAGTTATAGGGGGAGAACCAAACTGTCTTTTTTTCCCATAGACTGAATGGGGAAAAAACCTTGCTCACGCCTACAGCCCAAACTACTGGACGGATTTTGAACAAATTTGCGACAGGAGCAGCGGCTTGGTCCCGAAAGCGTGCTTTTGTAAATTTGGTGAAAAGTTATCATTCTTTAATACTAACATTAATTAACTGCGGACTGCCCTTGTGGATTCACTTTGCAAGGGAAAATTGCTACTTCTTATTCACATGTCTCAGGGGATAAGGTCTTGCAGCAAGCATCACAAGAAAGAGAGACAGAGTGTAAATATGCAAGGATGCGTTGCAGCAGTATTTGCAACATCAATTGGCACAGAACATAGACAGCAGAAATAACACAATCAGCCCATATTTGCCAATATAACCTGGGATGTCAAGCACAGGAATTATGGCAGCATCAGGCAATACATCACTGACACTTGTTGAACGCTTTCAGAGCAGTGTTAGCACAGCCTATCTGGAGGAGAATCTGTGGGACAGCCTTCTTGATGAATCAGACATCTTGAAGACAGACATCAAGCTATCAGCTTCACACATGTGAGATGTCTACATACCAGACACTTCACCAGGGAAGGGGTGATGACCCATCGTGGTATTGGTACAGCAACCTACTGGCCAGTAGCACCTGTGAATTGTTCTTGAATTGTTAAGCTTCGCCCCACAAGCGTGCATTCCGAGAGAGGTTTTAGTGCAGCCAGTGCTATTATCTCTAAATGCATGGGAACAGTTGCAGTGCCATGAACAAATGATATTAATACAAATAAATCTGTACTTCACCGCTGAAGGTAATTGGACATCTACCCATAGCCACCACTCCAGCATGGAAGATGATGATGATGATATTTTACCCAGTACATGTCAGAAACTGAAAACAGGTTATTTTATGGTTCATGTGGTTGGGAAGAAAATAGGTGCAGTAGTGACTGAGACTGAGTTACCCTGACCAGATGCTTCCTCACATATTCCATTGCACCAAATATACAGCAAGTAATGTTTTCAAATCCTGATCACACACTTGTGAAACGTGTTCATGTTCTACAGGGTTTAGCACTCCTTATGGATCTTGGGCAATTTCACAGGAAGCTACCAGCCACTTAGGGTCTTGGGCATTTTCAATGGGTGCAGCCACCCGCCAAGGTCCCCTGTTTTATTTAAATGTGAAACACCCACTAAAGTTCTCCAGCCCAGTGGGGGAGTCCCTCTGTGAGCCCTGCCCCCTCGCCATGGCCACCTTATTCCTTACATGGTCCAGCTCTCCAGTGCTAGCCCGAAAGCCACAATAAAAGCAGTAGGTGCTTGGAAAGATTTCATAATTGTATGTAATTTTCCCTCCATGTGGCAACCCCCAAACATTTTGCTGTTGTTTTACACCCTGATCTAGACTTTGCCAGAGAAGCGCAGCCTTCCGCCGCACTCCTCTGGGCTTCGCTTAATTCTTATGGGGAAACTGACATGCCCTTAAGACAGTCAGTACTGGGAGACTTTGTTTCCCTTAGTACTTTCCTCATGTTGCAGCTTTTGTGCAACATGAAACAAGAGTGCACCATAACTTACATTACCGCGCTCTTGGGTCTCTAGTCATTCCAAAGGCCCTAGAAACTCTCGCTGGACTTATTATGAACGGTGCAGGTATGTCACGGACAGGACTGGTGGCAGCTATCTTATTCTTTTGTGTTTTTAACTTTTTTTTGCCATGTTATCCGCGCTTACCGCGTTTGGCACGAATGGGTGGCCTGGCTCCCAAAATGGCCATGCCACGAGGTTCTTTGTCCTGTCCGCTGACCATCTTGCCCCTTCACCTTCCCCCAGGTCGAGCCGACCCAGGGCAGTCCTTATTTGGTCATGCACTTTCCTGCAAAACCCCAAAGCTTTTGCGGGCTTCTGCATGCCTTGTGTGTGCCTCCAGGATGTGGGCTGGATGTGGGATGTCTGTTCCCAATACACATCCTGGGTGCCAGAGAGTCTGGAGTGTCCTGAATGCCTGGGACCACCGTGGTCCGTGATAGGTCCACATATGGTGTGAGTGTTTGTGAGCAGATCTCCCATTGGGTCCTCTCCGTTTTGGCGCGAAGGGAACTTTGGATAAGAGGAGGCGGAAAACACCACTACCATGTCGATCTCTTGAGTTCACAACAAACAAGGGATAAGGAGCCAAGTATCCTGCAACAAGAAGCTGAGTTGAGGAACCGCTGGTGACCCGCTGAAGGTTTGGCTCCCTGAACCGCTGTCGTCCTGCGAGACACCTCTGCATCTGATCGTCCTAGAAGGTCTGCGAAGGCGCTTCGACCCATTGGAATAGTTGGATCAACTATTCCCGGCACCTTCATCAAACCCTGCAAGTAAGCCTCTTCGGAAGTGTCCCTGGGCCAACCAGTTGGCTGACCAGCTTACGCAGGATGCTTTGCTCTGTCACCGCTGCCGTTTCTGGGAAGCCCTCGAAACTTGGTCTACTGCTTGCTCTGCATCCACGGCACCCTCACACCGAATTTCGTACACTTGGCATTCTCAGGTCTGAAGTGAGACGAGTGCGCCCGGACCAGAGTAAATGCGGTTGCCGTGTTGCCCTGCTGTGGTAACAACCTGTGCACGTACGCTGCATTTGGGACCCCCTCGACCCTACATCCTGCTACACAGAATCTACACGTGCCGAGACGTCCTGATGATCGCAGGTGAACCTGCCAGCATCGTGAACTGAACTAGAGAAGTCTGGGTCTGCCGGCGTCGGGGACCGGTGAGTATTCCATACCCCAACCGGTGGCCCCTCACGCAGGAGCCCGTTTCTTTTCTACCGCTGTTGCGAAATAGCGACTCTATCCCGCACTCTCACCCTGCCTCTGCCCACAAGTGGAGGCCTTGCTTGAGTGGTGGGGACTTGTTCTGCATCACTTCATTCACCTCCCTGAACTGCCTGATATCCTTGAAGAGGCCCTCTTTTGTCCATCGGCACCAGCGCGTGTAGATCCTTTGGACATAAGGCTCCTCTCTTAGTAGGGCTCGGACTTCCTCCTAGTTAGGTGTATTTCAGATGTCGAACTGGGCCTAATGATTACTTGCACTGCCTGTTTTCCTCCCCATCTAGGTGGTTTACATATTACGTGCTCCTAACTCCTTAGACCCCTCGGTCTTGTATATATATTGTATTGATTGTGATGTGTTGGTTTACTTTAGTATTATTGTGATTCTTTGCTATGGTCGATGTTACAAAGGCCTTGTAATAAATGTGTCTATATTTTTAATATAACACCTGTCTGGAGTAATTTGTAAGTGCCCTTGCTTTGTATGCTCATTGAGGTCTTTCCGTCACCCTCACCCCTCTTGAGACTTAGTCTTGACCGCTTCCATCGCTACCCTGATTGGTCTGGCTTGTCCAGAGGTTACCCTGTTCCAAGAAACTAGGCTGGCCTTCTGAACCTCTGCCCCTCCAGGTCAGAGTTCAGAAATCCATCTTAACACTTGCCATAATGCACAATGACATCCAGGAGGTCCCAAAGAAGTGTGCTATCAGTGGTGGTGTACGGAACATGTACGGATGATTCTGGCAAGTGGGCTTGCTGCTGGTCACAGTTGCCACTGAAACCGACGCTGACTAGGCAGGCTCGCCGGATGCAAGAGTTTGGCCACTGCATGTCCAATGTTGCATCTGTGCTACGTCCCGGCGCTGGCATGTGCTATGATCTTCATCCTTACTACAGCTGATGGGGGCAATGGTGAGGGCAGCATGGTTACTAACATCTGAGTGTTTGTGCATCTGGTACACCTCTCTGTGCCCCTAGTGCACCTGGGTTCTCATAGTTGTTGTCCTTAGGGCACAGCTGCCCCTTGCCACTTCCCTTCTGCCCCTCTTTGACCCACTTCTCACAGCCCTCCACAATACAGAAGACCTCAGGCTCCTCCCCCCTAATGGTCTTCCCTATTCTGCGGGATGTGTGTTGGGGGTTGCAAGCACTGCTCCCTGAGGCTCCTCCTGGTTTTCCCCCACTATGGCAGGAATACACTCCTCTATTACCTAAGTTTCCTGCCCCACTTCCTTCTCTTCCTCAGGTGGGTCCACCTCCCACTGAGGCATCACCACAGGCCGGTCATCATCCTAACAGTCCTCCTCCTCATCCACAATCACACCCTTGCCCAAGTGGGTGGAGAAAACGTCTTCCCCAATGCCCCCACCAGTCAGTACCCTAGTCAGAAATCTCCTCCAGGATGCTTGCTGAGGCCTTCCTCTCCTATCACATTTGACACATACCTGTATACTCTTTCATTGACTCATTGCGGTTGCAAAAATAGAAGCTGATGGCTGGAAGATTTTTAATAAATCATAACCACGGTCACAGCTCCGGGCAACCCTCCAGACCACTGTTTTTCAGACTGCCAAGCCATTACAGAAAGGGGAAGACCATATGTAAATCAGGCTTGGTCCCACCCCAAGGGAGGCAGTGCAGCCCAAACTGCTAGGGCACATCCCTTCTGCATAAGGATCCCCAGCATGTTTCAGCCTTGTTGGGTGTCATCAGTGAGGAGTAGGTTGGGTCTCTAGACACAGCAGGCTCGGGACCCATGTCTGTGCATACGCATCCCACTTGGGGTGACTAAAGCAAAGCCAAATGTTGATGCCTGGAAGGTTTTGATTAAATTATAACCACAGACACACCTCTGGGAAACCCTAGGCAACCCTCCAGACCACCGTTTTTCAGCCTGCCAAGCCATTACAGAAGGAGAAAGACCATATGTAAATAAGGCTTGGTTCCACCACAAAAGGGGCAGTCCAGCCCAAACTGCTATGTCACATCCCTTCTGCTTGAGACCACAGGATTATATGTATAAGGCCCTCCTACCACTGTGAACATCTCTGCTGGGGCCTCCTCTAATGGCCTTTCCTCCTCTCCCACTCCTGAGGCCTCTTCCAAATCTTTTGCCTCCCCCACCAAGAGGAACAGTGGGTCATTGCGGCCCAGACCGATGAACCAGCATCCACAAAGAGCAGAGGATTCAGCCCTCCTCACCGATCATGGGGGAATTAACCAGCAAGGAGAAATGCAGCTCCTCCTCTTGCTCTGCCCTCAACCCTCTTCTGCTTTGCACCACAGGCATAGCCGCTGCCTTGCTATTGCAACAGCCACAACAGGGGCGAGAGCTGTGTATGTGTGAATGTGAAAGTGTTAACCTGAGGACCCTGATAACCAGTACAACTGTAAGGGGCAAAAAAAGGGAACAAACTGATCAGTCCTACAACTGCCACAGAAAACTGCAACCTACAATCTACAATCACGACCTAAAACTTCAATCAACTAAAACTACTATAATACAATGCAGTGCAATACAATGAACAGTCCATGACACACACACAGAGGGTAAAGTGAATGATTTTGTGGAAACCAATAGGATTGGATAATGTTCGTATTTTAAAAATATTTTAGGACTCAAAAGGGAAAGCTACAAAAGGAAAATGCAAACTTTTAGATTTTTGTTGTAATTTAAAGGGAAACTATCAGAAGACACTCACACACGGAATGAACACTTAGACAAGAGGGAACAGAACAAATGGCTTAACAAAAACACAAAACCAACACAAACAACTCATGTCTCCTCGTCTTCCTTGACCTCTCAGCTGCATTCCACACAGTCAACCGCCACATTCTCCTCTTCCTCCTCACCTACAGGATGGAATTCTCTGGCACTGTTCTGAATTGATTTAGCTCCTACCTCTTGGGCAGCCAACAGGCTGTCTAGATTAATTTGTTTGCATTCTCACCAACCCCTGGTCTCCTTTACGTGGTGCCAATGGGCATGCTCCTCAACGATTCTGATATAGCCATCCACCAATACGCAGATGATAATACGTTGTATATGAGAGTAAAAAGCTCACATGACATCAGTCGTCTTCACGATTACCTGCCCATCATTCAGTCCTGGATGTCGACTGCCTACCGGAAGCTTAACCCATCCAATATTTCTTTATATTTTTTCAATTTTACTTATTATTTTTGGCTTAACCATAAAAGCGGTTTTTACAAGATGGATCCACAAACTTTTGCTTTGTCTTGTTTTAATTTTCATTTTCTGTAGTCGTACTTTTTAAAATCATTTCCATGATTTTAGCCGTGGTCGTCACCCAGGCTGTCTTTTCTCTTCCAGTCAGCCATGGTCACCAAAAGTTCTCCTTTTGTATGTGGGCCGAAACTAGAATGTTTTCCAGGTATGGTTTCCTGATGTGGCCGTCTCCTGAGCATGATAGTAGCAGATGTCTGGTTGTTTCAACTTCATTTTGGTTGTTGCAGAACCTGCATTTGTTGGGAGTTGACGGACCTCTAATTTCTAGAATTTCGTTGGTATGAAGGAGGTTCAAGCAAGCTCTCAGAATTTTTTTTCTGGGCTTTCTGTTTGGGTATTTAGCCACAAAGGGTTGTGTTTCGTGGAGCTTCCATACCTGCAGTGGCAGGTGGGCTACCAATTTGTATGTTGCAGCTGTGTCTGATGTTGCAATCCAATCGAGTTCGTTCATTCTCTTTTAGATTTTTGTTGGGTTGTCGATCAAGTCTTTTTTCGAGCTTTGTATCTCACAGAGTTTGGCCTCCTGAGTTTTTTCCCACTTGTTTAGACGGTTGCAATGATTGCCTGTTATCTCTTCGTGTATGGCCTCAAGTAGCTTTGAGCGATTTTCCAGCAGGATTTTTCTGTATAGCATCTTTGCGTTACGCTCCACCACCGCCTCCAGTGACAGCTGGCTCAGTTTGCGCCTTATCAAGATGATCAGTGTTGAGTTTGGCAAATTAAGGACCTTTCTCCAAAAGTAGCTTTCCAAGAGTTTCCAGATCTTTTTGGGCAGGGTTGGCATAGCTTCAGCTTGATAGCAAATCTATGGTACAACTTTGGCTTTGTAGAAGTTTATAACAGTCAGTAATGAGAAGCAGCCACATTTTTTTGTCCACTGCTTGTGCCTGGGAATGTTAAGCTTCTCAATTTTTCTTGTAGGGTGTTCTGCATGGCCTTCTCCTGGTGTGAGTTGTGTAACGGGATTCCACGATATTTAAATTCTGCTACTCTTTCGATTGGAGCACCGTTGAGCTGCCATTTACATTTTTCAGATCTTGCTCCGCCTTTACCCAATGAAATAATTTTTGTCCTGCTCTTATTAATTTTTAGGTGGTTGGTGGCAATATATTGCGCAAAATTGGACAGCTGCCTCTGCAGACCAACGCCTCTGGGCGTTTGGTCGAGGAGTATAACGTCGTCCGCGTATAACAACCTGGACATTTTTTCTTGTCCCAGCTGTGGGAAAAATGATTGACTCTTGTCTCCACACCTTTTTAATCTCCCATGTAAGACAGGAAAAGTACCGGGGCCAGCGGGCATCCCTGTCTCACTCCTCGGTTTGTTGGTATTGCTTCTGACAGTGTTCCTTGTTAGTTTAAACGGACTTGCATTCTGGTGTTGTTGTGTAGAGCAACAATTGGTTGAAGGAGTTCGTCTGGGCATTTCCACGCTCGTAGTTTCTCAAACAGGCTTGGTCTATTCACTTGGCTGAACGCCTGGCTTAAGTCTATGAACGCCAGAAATATTCTCGCGCCCCCTGCCAGAGACTTGCTTTTGAGAATACTCAGAGTCAGGATGTTTTATGCTAGTGCCAATGTTCTTCTTAAACCCCGACTGGAACGGATCGTTGCATACTGCATCTTGTCTCCAACTTTGAAAGTGGCGTAGTAGGAGCGACCTGTAAACTTTTCCAATTATGTCTAGTAGTGCAATAGGACGAAAGTTACTTGGGTCGTCTCTGTTGCCTTTCTTGTAGATTCAAACTACTACTGAGGATTCTGGTAGTTTCTTGGTTTTAGTGCATCGTTCAAACACTAAGCTGATGAATGACGCCCATTACTCCAGATGTTTTTTCAGGTCGATGTTTGTTAGTCCGTCAGTGCTTTTCAGTTTTTGAGCTTTCGGAGGACTTCTAGGATTTCTGCTCTGTCGTGAAGCTCCACCCAGGTTGTGTCTTCTATGGGATTCGTAACGTATGTTGCCCGAGGGCGTAGAATAGGTTCTTATAGTGAGTCACCCAGGCTTCTTCGCCTATGGAGTTTGTTAGTGCGTTGTTTGTCTGGCATTCTGTTGATCTAATCAGGGACCAGAATGTGCGTGAGTTTTTCCCAAAGAGCTGTTTCAGTATTGCCTCAGAATAATTTTAGTAGAGTGTAATACAGTAGTTTTTCAGCAATGCCTTGTTCATAAATGCTGCCAATAGTGCTTTTCTATTTGAGTCTGTGGTATGTCGGGTTGCCACTCTTTTTAATCTTCTTAGTGATCTTCTTTTTAGGACCAAGATTTTATGGTACTTGTGGGAGGTTTCTTCCCGTCTCACTCCAAAATTTGGGTTTCTTATATGGGATGAGTAAGGGACAGTAGTCCAATTTGATGTCTGTCTCAGGGTGGAAGATCCAAGCTGGGAGTAGTTGTTAGTTAGTTTGGTGATATTTCTGGTGCTTAGCATGAGGCGGTTGCCTTTGTTGTTCACTCCTAGCTCTGATTTTGATGTCTGGTTTTCTGTGTGGAAAGATGTCCATGTGGTGCTCAAGGGATTGTGGTCACTTGCAGCGGTTTTGTGATGTCGAAAGAAGTGATAGTTGGAAGTAGCGTACATGAGGCAAAGATGTAGTCGATCGTTGCCGATGATTTTTCACCTTCCCACGAGGGCATCCGAATGGTGGAAACGTGTGTGCTATCATGGTTGACTAGTTCTCTTGAGCTCATCAGATTCATACAGGCACGGCCTCGCTCTTCTGCCGGTGTTCTGCGCAGAGGGAGATGTTTCTTCGTGCATACTGCATTTAAAACTCTGCAGAAAAAAGATGTGAGGCCTGGTGTTCTATGTATGTTCGATATATCTCACTTTCCAGTATACTGCGAAAGCTACTGTTGGAAATGGCCTCGGGGTTCAAGTAAGTGTTCATAATTACTGCCGGTACTGCAGAGATCTTCCCAGTTTCCACGTTTTTTTTTTTTTTTTAAACTTTGTTTTATTAGCATTTTCATAATATAACAAACGGGCTGAAAGCTTTACCATAGAGTATACAAGTCACAGGCCCAAAAAAAAGAAAAGAAAAAGAGCCCCTCCCCCCTCATCCTCCCAAAAAGACAAACCCTCCCCCCCCAATAACTTAGACCCAGTAGAACCCCTTTTACAGGGAGACGCGTTGCAAACTTTGTGTGACCGGAGCTCGGGAAAGAGCGAGAATTTCAACCGCATGTTTGGCTGTGTGTCATCCGCTGTCCCCCGGGCTGTGGGCGCCCTTTTCCATCCATGTTCCCTCCCCGAGAGTCAGTGGACCTCCCATCCCCAGATCTGCTGCACCCCGTACCAGTTAGTCTGGAAAGAATTAATGTCATTGTTCATCATCGCCGTTAATTTGTCCATCAAAAACATGTTTTTAACCTTTAGTAGCCAGTCCTCCTTTGCGGGGGTCTCCTTGCTCTTCCATTTCTGGGCCAAGGCCACCCTCCCAGCCCTCAGCATTGTTTCCCACATTCTCGGGTGTCTGTATACATCCGTATCCTCTGGGGGAAGGCCCAGCAGCACTGTCAGGGGATTATGGGGAAGCAGTTCCTCCGTGACTTCAGCGATCCAACCCCTTACCCTCTCCCAGTATGCTTGCACTTTCGGGCAGTGCCACCACATGTGGCCCCTCGTGCCTACCTGGTCACATCCCCTCGGGCAGGCAGGGGATATTCCCGTGAACATTTTTGACAGTTTGACGGGGTCTCTGTGCCACCCCTGTAGGATCTTAAAGTTGTGCTCCATATCCGCTGTGAACAGGTTCCCGTGGAATGCTATTTTAAATATCCTCGACCAGGAATCCTCCGAGATTTCTTCCCCAGCCAGTTTGTTCCAAAAAGTGCAGAACCCCCTCCTTCTCCCCAGGTCAACAGTGTTCAAAATTTTATACATTGCAGATACCGCCCCCTTCCTGGAGGTCGCAGTATCGAGTAGTTTCTCAAAGGGGGTCATCTGTCTCTTTAGACTCTGGCCCCATGATTGGTCACATAAGATTCCCTTCAGGCGGAGGTACTCAAATATGGAGATTGAATCCCGTCCGAGGGCGACCCTCAAATCTTCGTATGGCAGGAATTCTCCCTCTTTAAACATTTGTTCAGCCCATTCCATCCCTGAATCTGACCAGGACTGTGCATTACGGAACCCCCTGCTTCCCAGTCTAAGGGGGTGACCCCAAAGGGATGACATCGGGGACGGCCATGATGTCAGATGTGCCGTCTGGGGGCCCTCCCTCCAGATTGCCCAGAGAACTCCCAGTGTTGGGTGGGATTTGAGTCTGTTCGGGATGAATTTGTGTGGGACCCATAGGAGGTCGCGTACCTTGAGTGGGTGCGCATCCATGTCCTCCAGAAACGACCAGTATGTGCCCATCCCTTCCCTCATGTGTTCCAGGAGGACGCGCAATTGGGCGGCGCGGAAGTAAAGGTGGAAGTCAGGCAGCCCGAACCCCCCCTCCTCTCTAGGTAAGGTAAGAATGGCCTTCGCGGTCCTCGGGTTCCTGCCCTGCCATACGAACTCGCGCACCACGTTCTGAAGAACCCTGAAGGTCTGATCGGGGACGCTGGTAGGGAGAGCAGTGAAGAGGTATAGTAAGTGCGGACGTATATTTATTTTCACTGCCGTCATACGGCCGTACCAGGACAGGATCATGGAGCCCCATCTCCTTAAATCGGCGGTGACCTGTGACATAACGGGGTCATAGTTAGCGGGGGCGAGATTGGACAGGTCCCTGGTTAAAAGGATCCCCAGGTATCGAATAGAGGTCTTCCCCACCGCTATTCCCCCCAGACTGTCCCGGGAGTCCAGGCCCAGGTCCCGAGTTCTCATGGGGAGGAGGACTGATTTAGATGTATTGATCTTTAGGCCTGAAAAGCGCCCAAATGTGGTCAGCAGGGACAGGAGGGGGGGGAGTGAGGATCTTGGGTCCACCAGGTAGGCCAGGATATCATCCGCAAACAGGGAGAGCTTAAATTCTACATCACATCTCCTGATCCCCCTGATGTCTGGGTGTGTTCTGATTGCTATTGCCAGGGGCTCCATAGTTAGGACATAGATCAGCGGGGAGAGTGGGCATGCCTGCCTTGTTCCCCATGATAGGGGGAATGGGTCTGACAATCTACCATTCACTTGGACTCTGGCCTTTGGGGCCCTCTATAACGCGGCCACCCAGTCCCTGATGTGTGTCCCGAAGCCCATCTTCTGAAGGGTGAGTTCCATGAACCTCCATTCGACCCTGTCAAATGTCTTTTCTGAGTCCAGGGAAAGGACGCTCGCGTCTAGGTCTGACACCTGGGCGTAGTGGAACAAGTCTATAGTCTTACGAATATTATCTGAGCCCTATCTCCCCCTAACAAACCCCACTTGGTCACCGTGGACCAGCTTCGGCAGGATCCCCTCCACCCGGCTCCCAATGACCTTGGCCAGGATCTTGACATCAATATTCAGCAGGGAAATCGGGCGGTAGGAGGAGCACTCCGAGGGGTCTCTGCCGTCCTTCGGGAGCACTACAATGATTGCCTCCATCATGGAGTCCGGGAGAGGACCCCCCTCCAGTACCGCATTGATCACCTTGACCAGGTGGGGGGCGAGGGCCGACCGGAACCTCTTATAAAAGAAGACTGAATAAGCATCTTTGCCCGGGGAAGTGCCCACCTTCATACCACTGATCGCATGTTCCACCTCCTCCTCGGTCACCGGACCCTCCAACCCCTCCGCCATCTCCCTAGTCAGGGACGGGATCTGTATGGAGTTTAGGAATTCCTCGATCTCCCCCCGTGCCCCTTGTATTCGGACGAGTATAGCCTTTCATAGTATCGGCGGAAGGCCTCTCCAATGTGGGGAGTATCATAACCCAGCTCCCCCACCTCGTTCTTCAGTGCCTTCACCATTCTGCTCCTCTGTACCTCCCTCAGTCTCCAAGCTAAGATCCTATCCGCCCTGTCCCCTTTTTCATAATACTTTTGTTTAACCAGGTGGAGGCTTCTCTCTGTTTTGTGGAGGAGGAGGTCTTTTAGTTGGAGCCTGTAGTCGTCCAGGGCGGCCACCCGGTCACGATTTAGGGGCTCCATAGGGGGGCCTCCCGGTTGGAGTTGGGCGATTTTTCCCCTCAGATACCATTCCTGGGCTTCCCTTTCCCTTTTCCTCTGGGCTCCCAATTTGATCAGGACTCCCCGCAGGGTTGCCTTAAAGGCGTCCCACAGAGTGTGTGTTCGCACCTCACCGTTGTCATTGAGTTCAAAGAAATCTGCAATGGCGTCAAGAACCTCCTGGGCTAGGACCTCGTCCTTCAGGAGGGAATCGTTACACTTCCATCTTCCCCTATGTTCGTTTAGGCCACCTCTTGCTATGGTGACTCGGACCAAGTTGTGGTCAGACCAGGGGACAGGGTCAACCCTATGGCCAGTGACAAATGGATACAAGGTCTCGTCCACCAGGACATAGTCTATCCGGGAAAATGACGTATGTACGGATGAGTAGTAAGTGAAGAGGGGGGTGTCCGTTCTAGGGGTCGGGACCGTGTCCACCAGGCCCAGCTCCGAGTTGACCCTCTGGAAGCTTCGTGCCATGATCTCATCAGGTGCCCTGGGGGCCTGGGGACCAGCTCGTTTCCTGTCCCGGGTTGGGTCCAAGACCATGTTAAAGTCCCCCCCCACCACCACCGTCCCGTGGACAAAGCCTTTGAGTTTGTCCCTCACCTCCTCCCAGAGCTGAATTTGGCCTTCGTTTGAGCCGTAGACAACGGCTAGGGTAAGTGGGGCCCCCTGCAGGGATCCCCGCACCATCAGGTAGCGACCCTCTGGGTCCTTCAGCACGGCCTCCTTCTCGAACCCCACATTCCTCGCCACCAAGATGGCCACCCCTCTTTTTTTATTTTTGTGGGATGCACTGAAGACCTCCCCAATACCTCCTCCCCGGATTTTGGGCTCTTTCCCCCGTGGCCAGTGAGTTTCCTGCAAAAAGAGGAGATCGAGGGTGGCCCTTCTAAACTCTCTGCAGACCGGGGATCTCTTTGTGGGGGTGTTTAAACCCTGTACATTAAGGGAGCCCACTCCCAGGGCAGGCAGACTATCAGCCATAATCCCAGATTCCCTCCCTCTCGGTCAATGCCCTCGTATCTCTTTTCTTCACGTGCTCCCTTGGTTCTACTTTGTGGTCCCCTTTGTTCCCTTCCCCTCCCCCCCGGGTGGGCCTAGAACACCCCAACTGCCCCCCGTACCCCAACCATATCTGAACAACCCCAACTCCCGTAAACACCCCCACCCCCTCCCCGGCGTCCAGCCAATTAGTTCTGCCATTGCTGGCTTTTGGCCGAACCACCAGCCTGCCCACCTCGGCCAGGCATTTCACACATAAAGCTCATCCCCTCGAGCCCCCAATGTTCCCCCCCAGCTGTAAGCCGTCCATGTGTCCCCTATACTTGCTGTTCGTGGGGACGATAGTGGTGGTAGAATCTCTGAGTCTGCGCATATCCGTCCCGGATTCAGCGGGTCGCCCCCGTTCTCAGTCCTTGGAGTCGTTTTGTTCTCCCGCTTTTGCTGGGGATGGGGTGTTCATTTTTCAAAATTTCCTTGCACCGATTCGCCGTCTCCTCTCTCCGGACGGGCCGGGGCTATTTGTTCTGAAGCTCTCTGGTCCCACCGGTCCCCTCCGGGGATGCGGGTCCACTGTGTACTCTTGAATAGCTCCCCGAATGTCTTCTTCCGTAATCAGGGTTGAGCGTTGGCCCATGTATTCAAAGTTCAGGGAGAAGGGGTAGCCCCATCTATAGCGCACGCCCTTTTTTTTGAATAGTAGTGTAAGGGGTCGGCACATTCTGCGCTTAGCCAGCGTGTAGGAGGAAAGATCCTGATATATTGAGACCTGAGCATTATTGTAGGTGATTTCTCTGGTCTTTCGGGCCTCCTCCAGCACCTTTGTCTTTTCCGAGTAATAGTGGAACCGGACCAAAATTGACCGGGGGGCCCCCGCTCTGCCCCCTGCCCTATGCACTCTGTCGAATGTGAGCTCGGTTGTCATCTCCTCTGCGAATAGGAGGGTGATAATGTCCCTCACTATTCGGGTGACGTCCCTCTCTGTTTCCCCCTCCGCTTCAGGTACCCTGAAGATTCTGAGGTTGTTCCGCCTCTCCCTGTTTTCAAAATCGTCCATCTGTCGGGCCCTTTCCTCGTCCCTCTTCTCCAGGGCCTCCAGCCTCATACATAGTTGTATATCCTGGGCTGCTGTTGAAGATTGGTTGGCCTCCACTTGTAATAGTCTATCTTCGACCTTGTCCACCCTCTGGTCCATTTTTTCAAACTTCTGGGCTATATCGGAACGCATGTCCCTGATTTCCTGCAAGATCGAGGCGAAACCTCTTTCCATTGCTGCCGATGAGGGGGCCGCATCCTCGGATTGGGTCATAGTTCCTTTGGGGTTCATACCCTTGTTACCTCTGGGGGTCTCCTGGAAACGGTATCCCTGTAAGGCTTCTTGCCAGTTCATCTGGTGTTTACCTGCACCTCGCCGTGTCGGCCCCCGCCCACTCCAGGTCAGAACTCGATTTCCCTCCCGGGGCGCGGGTGCAAGGGGGGGAGGCCAAGCGAGGCCGCCCCACTCGCGAAAAAGATGGTTCTTGGCTGTTTCTTGTGAGTTAATTTTTCCTTGGGGGGGCGGGCACACGCCCCACCTGTCTCTGGGTGGGGGCCTCACACCCCGCTCGAAGTCTGCCGCAGTGGTCCGGGGCTTCTCCTGGCCGCCCTGTAGAAAGGTGTCATGTGTGGCCTGGGCTGGCGGGGGCGGAGGGCACTACGACCCCGACACCCCGCCCGAAGGCTCTCGTGGTGTGATGGGGGGAGCGGGCACTCGCCCCACCAACAGTGGGTGGGGGCCTCACACCCCGACCACCCCAAGTTCTTGTGGCGGTGCTTCTGTCCGTGGGGGGGGGCGGGGCACCCAACACTGGATCCCCCTGGCTGGGGCCGACGCGGTCTGGGGGGCCCCCCACGCTTAATCAGGGCGTGCGGGGAGATCTCCCCACCCGCGCCAGCGAGGGAGCGGGTCCGGGCCTCCCCGCGTCGCTGCCGCTCGCTCTCCTCACCTCCTTCCTCCGGGGCCCCGAGGGCCGTGGCAGCCCGCCTCGGGGACTCCTGATGGGGGCGGAGGGCATCTGCGCGCAGGTCCGCTTCGCTCAAGCGGATCCAACCGCGAGCACTTCGGGACAGTCTCCCGGGCCGGGGGCGTTGTTCCGTCGCCTCTCTGGTCCGGGCGGCGGGGGGGAGGGGAGAGGGGTGCCCGTCTCCCGAGCTGCCGCCGGGCTCGCAGTGCCTCCGGCCTCTTGTCAGGGCGGGAAGGCCTCGTCCCTCCTCTGGTGTTGGGCCCGTTCAGGCCGTGCCTTCTCCCGCTGGTCTCGATCTCGGGAACCCCGGGGTTGTGGGTCTCCGCTCTTTCTCTCACGGGGCACCCCGAGGGTTCACCTGTCCCATGCACTGCGTTGGACCCGCCGGGGAGGTCTCGGGGGCGGGGGGCTCAATTCCCTCTAGACGCCTGGCTTCGGGGAGAGCAGTACGTTCAGGCAGCCATTGCCTGCGCGCCCCCTGGTGGCCTCTTCCACGTTTTGATGGTTCCATGTGACTAGCACAGTTAGTAGGAAGAGGGTCGTAGTCAGGATTTCTTTCAATGTGATTCCTTTTCCCGAGCGTATTGCTGTTAGCAGGCCAGAGGATGGACGGCCTCTTATTCCTTTTTTTGCTGGTGAGAAAGCGAGAACGAAACCGTCTATAGTTGGGTTCTCCATTAGCCACGTTTCCTGTAGACACAGGATGTCAAAGGAGGCCAAGTCTATATCGCCCGGTATCGTCAGATGTGAGAAGCCACGAGTGTTCCACGAGCTCAGTCTCAAGATTGCTGCTTTTATCATTTGGAGTGATGTCGGGTCGGCTCTCAGAGATTTCATGGATTGCTATTTATGATGGGATGAAAAGGCCTTCGGAATCCAGGCCCACAGCTGGTGTAAGGGAGGCGGTTTTTCCATTTCTTGAGTTTTTCCTGCTTCCTTTAAAGGGACCTGTACAAAGTTATTTTTATTGAGAACAATGGGCCGAAAGGCCTTCTTCCAGATCCTTCGGATGCTTCTACCAGGTGAGCATCTCCTTGGTTTTGGTCTTGGGGAGCGCTATGCGATATGCTGAGTTGAGTTATGTTCCCTCTGTCTCCCATTTTCCTTGTTGGTAGCTTCGAGGTGGTGTTTAATGGATCCGAGTGGCCATTTGAATCCAGGTTCTTTTTCGTGAGTGCTGGTCTGATCAGATCTCGATCTGCTGTGACGTTCGTCACTTTTTGAAGATCTCGAACGATGTAGAGGATCCTTTGGTATACCCAAAGGTGGAAAGGCCTGTGGATTTCCTGTTATGTCCCTTAAGTCATAGCCCAGTTTAATGATTTTTTCTGTTGAGTCTCTTAGCTTTTATTTCACTGTTCTGGAAGTTATGTAGAGGAGGGTTGTTGCTTGTCGCCCTTCATGGCTTGGCTCCACTATGCTTAGGTCCTCCGTTCTCAACGAGCTGAGGTTCGGGACACAGTGAAGGAGTTTCATGACTGTTTTTCGATTTAGGACAACATATTCCCTGCTGTCTCTTTTAGTTGTTCCAGTTTCAATGTTGGCATATTCTCTCTTGGTGTTAGGGAGAATTCTCTGTTTAGGCTGAATTTCCCTACCTAGTGAGTCCCCCAGCAGCTTTGCTGGATTTCTGGGGTTTATTTTTTTTCTCCTGCCAAGAGTGAGACTCTTTTACCCTCACTCTTGGGCATGTTGAAGTGTGTTTTCTTGGTTAAACCTTGTGTTGAATGGGCTATGGGGTCTTTTACTCCATAGGGCCTCATGTATTTTTTGGATGTGGGTTACACAGCACCCTCTGTGCCGTAACCCAGGGGTGTCCTAGGGACTCCCCAACATAGACTCCATACCCTGGGACTGACTACTGTCTCCCAGGGCATGTAAAGTCACCAAAGACTTTACTAGTCTTAAATCCTGAACAGAACCAGTACAAACCATCCTATTGTGGACGTACTGGCTGGGGCAATTCGATTGCCCCAGGGTCTGTTAGTCGCGGGGGCACGTCTCCGTCCCCCCTGATCGAGTTTTGGCTGGTGGCAGTGGAAACTACTTTTTATATTCGACCGCGAATATTTTCCTATGGGATTTCCCATTGTTTTAGGCTAACACATTTAATTATTTATTTACGGTAGCCTTAAACATACCGCCGGTTTATAGATTTATTATTATAACTCCGGTTGGGATTTTTTGCCAAAACTTGATACTAAAATGGCGTTGGCGTTCGCCTCTGTAACTCTGACCCAAAGTGGAGCCCTTTGTCCCACTTTTGGCGGGCTTCTCCACAGAAGCCCTCCAAAGTGGTGCCACTCTGTCTGGGGTACTTAGGAGGGGTGGAGGGGGATTTAGGCACCCTGGACTGAGTTACCTAGGTAACTCAAGTCGCACTCCGTCCTGATTGGCCCAAGTGGTGAGCCGGCCGGCTCACCACTTAGCATGGTTGAGTGACAGCTAGGCTGGGTGAATGGGGGTTTGCTGCATAAAAGCAGGGCTTTGGGGACTGGAACTTCAGAAGTCGCCACAGGACCTAAGAATCCAACGAGGGACGAGCTGAGCTGATCTGCTACGACGACACCGCCGGTGGAGCCCTGCTGAACCATCTCACCACTTTTCCCGACGACCGAGGAGAACTCTTAACGGAGTGGCTCCTTCCCGTGACTGGTGGGGACAACCAGTTTTCACCTTCTTTCCGTTCTTCGAGGTATCCCGTGGCCGCCTTGCCAGTGCCAAGCACCCCGGCAACCGGAACCCCACCACTTTTACCCCAACCGCGAAAGTCGGTACAACCCTTTAACCGGAGGACTCCGCGGCTGGTTTCTTCCCGGGCAGTGCAACGACCTTCTTCTTCTGCTCTTCAGCGAGATCTTCTTCTCCCCTGACCGACGTCGAGCCTTGCTGCCACTGCCTGGAACAACTGCCCCCGCTGGAGGATCCTTTCCGTTAAGGTACCGTGTTCCGCCTGGCTTCCCTTGCCACCGACTGTACGAGGTAGTTTTAGCCCTCGGCTTTCGATCCTGGGATTGCCTGGGACACTTTGGCTAAACTTTCTGAGCCTCTCTAACTCTTTTCCGAACTCTTTTGCAAGACTCTGAATCCCTACCAACTGTGTGATCTTGGGCACGTTTTCGCTCTGTCTGCTCTAAGAGTGGGCCCTGCTTAGTGACTTTTGCTCACCTGTGACTTTGTGCTTCTTTGAGCTTACCAAAAGTGTTCTTGACCTTAGAGTGGTGTGTTTATCCTAATTCTGCTCTTTTTCCCTCCCTTCTTTAACCTACTAGAGTGTCATCTAACGTTAAGCGCTCACCTCTGTTTTAATTATGTGGTGTTAACCTAGAGTTGTCTAGATAGGAATAAGGATTGGGACTGCTTTCCATATAACTGTGTTTGGAGTGTTTTATTATATTTTGCTAGAGTGTTTTCAATTTGTGTGTTCTTAAAAATAAATAACTATATACTTTTGAAACCAAGCTCTGGTCAGTGTTTGCTTGTGCTATTGTGCCTGAGTACATATTGTGTATACTTTGCATACTGCCTAACTCTTCTTGAGGGAAGTCTGACTGCTCAGCCACAGCTACCAGGTAAATCTGGGTGGTGCGGACTGCTACCAAGTGGGTTTACTGCTATACCTGTAGTCTTAAATCTTTTGCAGTGTTCCCCAAGGGAACTGCACAGGTTTCTGCCTAACACTTGGTCCTTGCCGACTCCTCTTTGTCTCTGTGTCTTTGCTTTGTTTTTCTGCCTCTTGTAATTGTGCTTTCCTTGGTGCTAGGCACTCTTCCATAGTCGAATGTTTTCTTTGAGGTCGGATTGGGGTGTAGTTGTTACTTGCCGTGTTCTTATTTCTAACTAAGGAGTTATGAGATGTTGAGGTTACCACCCTTGACCGGTAATGTTGCTGTGACTCTTTTGGGGATGTCCCATGATCTTTGTGGGGGACTTGTGTCAGGTCTCACTTTTTTATTTGGGTTATTCTTTTGCATCTGTCCTCAAAGGTGAGGAAGGGTTGCTCATCTTCATCTTCCATGTAGCTCGTAATAGTTGAGCTTTCCTTCTCTGAGACGTGAAGGACGCCTGGAGGGGGAATTTCCCCTAATGTGACAGATGGCAGGCTGTCTAAGTGTTGACTTAGGTTTATTAGTGCTTCGTCCGACAGAAAGTCCTCTGTCATTTTTGGGGAGACAGGGGGACTTGGCGCACAAGTCAGGTCCAAGTAAGAAGTTGATTGTTGTTCTTTGTTCTTCCTTTGCTCTTCCTTTTTTCGATTTTCTCTAGGAACTGCGGTCGGTCTCTGGGTAGTTAGAACAACAGGTTTATCCAAGGTCTTCTTCTCAAATGGAGGCAGGCAGAAATCCAATTGCTTTTTTCTCGGCAGAAGTTCTTTTTGTTTCTCCTTAGTCTGGTTGAATATTGCAAAATCTTTGTTTGCCATCGATTCGCTCTCTGTTTCATTTGTTTTTTCTTGATGCACTGACAGAAAACACAGTTATTTTGTATGGGCCTGAGTTTTTGTACTTCCTGATGCCCCTTTATTGTCGTCTGGTTTGGGTAGGTGTTGTTCCTACCAGGCGCAGTTACCTGGCTGGCTGATGAGCTGTGAGTGGCCGTTTTAGTTTGCACTGGAGCAGGCATCGGTTTTTGATTTGCTTGATTTGCTTTTTCGAAACCCTTCAAGGTTAGACAGGCCACTGCCTGTAGGGTTTTAAATGTTGGAGGCGTCTGGTGGGGAGATTCTTCTCTCCGTTCGATGATCACTTTGCCTAGTTCTGGGATGTCATTTTCTCTTATCTTTTTCTCCATCGCCGCAATATACCCCTCTAGGTATTGCAATTTAGAGTGCATCATTGCTGAAATTGTGCTGTGGTCCTTTAGCGTGTCGTTTATTGTCTCATATAGCTTGGTAAATGGTGCAAGTGATAATGTTACCACAGACATTATTGTGAGTATATCGAGTTTTTTCTTTGGTGACTCTGAGAATGCACTTGGTGGTAGTTCACTAAGTCTTCTAGATCTGAAAGGGGTGGCTGGCAGCGATAATAGGGAATCTCTTTTTGGTGGTCTGGCATGTGGTGGCGTTTTGCTTATGGGTGGCGTTTGGGCCCTTGGGTTAGATTTGCTGGGGTGGTCATCTTGCGTTAGGTCTAGGCTAGAGCCGTTTTCTTTCTCCTCTGACAAGAGGCCCACGCCGGAAGGTTGTTCTTTGCCAAAGATATTTGCACCTGTTTGCGTCCCTGACGCCCTTCCTTTGAGAGAAGCTTTCAGAGGGGGAGTCGTCGTGTTTGTATTGTCGTCTAGGTCTGTTTGTTCCATTTGGCTTGCTTGAGTGACAGGATCTTCATGCCTCTGGCAGTTATCAGATGTCGCAGGACTGACAGTAATTTTTCCTTGAGGTTTTGGCTTTCCCTCCAATGTTTTTGTTTGGGGAATGGGCATTTTGCCTGGAAGGCAAGGTGGTGCGAGAGAGATGGCCGTGGAGGGGCAGACGGTGGTCAGGTCAGGGCTTCGCTGATTTAGAGGTGCTCAGGAACGTACACTATTTCCAACATTTCGCTGTCACTTATTTCGTTGATCCTGTCAAATTTGCAGTGCTTACTGAAGAATTCTTTCAGAGTATGTGTCACAGGCGATTTACCAGAGTCTTGTGTAGGTCCCTTTTTAGGTTTGTTGGATTTCCTTCTGATGAGAGTAGTGGACTGCTTTATGGTTTTGCTCGGGAGACTCTGTGATTCGCCTTTTTCTTTTCTCCCCACTTATTTGCCGTTCTTGTCCGGGGGCGCCGAGTGTCCAAGCTCTTTTAGGGCGTGGGACTCTTTTCCATTTCTTTTTACTAGGGTCCTCTTCGCTCGCAGCTTTTTCTGCCCTAGTGGGCTTGAAATTGGAGAGGTCTGAGCAGCTGCTGTATGTCTCTGAATCATCCCGGTCGTTGCCATGACCTGGTGCGTGCCGCTGTCTTGAGGCAACCTCCACAACTGGAACTGCTAGTGGGGCCCAGTCCAGAGGAGGGGCATGTACTTGAATATTCACTTTGAAAGAAGAGTTTGGCGGAGTTGGGTGCAGTTGAGTATTTATTTTATTTTTTTATTTGTATTGATTTAGCTGATTACTCAACTTTTCAATTTATACAAAAGGTTTGTTAAATATTACATAAAAAGGTTGAAAAATACATGATTCATTTCACTGAATGTTAAAACAGTTAGCAAACAGTTAGCAATGTTGCGTACCGAACACAGAAACACAGGAACAGATACAACACTTTTACAAGTATACAAGTATAGAATTATACATTATAGCCACAAGTCACAGGTCAGCCCGCCATATTAGATTTCAGTTAGATTTGGATTTTTCAGAGCAAAAGTAGCCCATTTCTGCGGGATGTGTTCTATCAAGTTAGTTACAGTTCTTGTGATGACCTCATTCCTTATTATTTTTCGGATGTACTAAGCCTTCCTTCTAAATTTAAGGCATTAAGAAAGTTGGTAGTGGCTATATATAAACCCATATTTTGGGTCATAAGTATTTTTAACCATCTGTGTTCTGGGAGCACATATGACATGTAAATTAAATGTTTTGCATAATGTATATCCCTCAATTTACATAACGCAGTACATTTAGTTACAAGATGTTCAAGTGTCTCTTGAATAGATGAGTTATTACAAAATCGACAATAGTTTTCTTCTGGACTAAGCTGTTTTCTCTGGGCTTGAATGTCCCGGGTGCATCATAAATTCAGGCGCAAACGTAGAATGGCTGAGCGTATTTTTGGATTTGGAGCCGTGAGCAGGTATGTCTCTGTTATCCCCATTTTTTTGTCCAAGAATGCTTGCGCATTGAAATGTTTGTAAGTGAGGCAAACAGTACGAGTAGTTATCCAGTCTTGCATGAAGGTCCTTTTTTGGCATAGTCCGGGTTGTTAATCAACATCTCAAGTGTGGCTTCCGCTGTGGCCAATATTGATATTACATTATTTGTCCATTCTTGAATGAAGCGATGTTTAGAATGGAACATATAATCTGACCCTGTTGACAACAAGGTGTTATTCTTATCGTAAATTAAACATTTCCGAAACAATGCACATAATTGCCAGTGGTATCTGGCATGTAAGGATGTGAGTCCCAACTCATATCTTAACCAGGGCCCGGGTGTACATACGGGAACTCTCAAAGTTTGTCGCCAGAATTTTGCTTCTAGTTTTTCAAAGAAGGAATTTTCAATGAATGTTTTGGTTTCAAGACCATATAAGAGAGTGGGCGTGATTTTTTGTCGCCAATATTGAATGGCAGGGGATATTGAAAATTTGCCAAATTTAAACAAGATTAACCTGGTTTGTGATATCGCTGGGATCACTTTACTTACAACGATGTGCTTTTGCGTGTCAACATTCGGAGCATCATCAAAAGCCAAGCCTAGGTATGTATAATTTTGTACAATATCTAGACCAGCATCTTTGATTTTCCAACTCATTCTATTGCGCATGGAGATTTTAGGAACGTATTGAACTACTTGTGACTTCTTTAAATTTATAATGAGTTCATTGAGGTCAAAATATTGTATCAAGGCTGTTAGGAGTTTTTGAAGGCCACTAGGGGTTTTTGATATGAGGACAAGATCGTCCGCATACCAAAGAGCTTGTATAGCCACATTATTTAATTTAGGAGAGTCTGATTCTACTTCCTTAAAAATCTTCTTGATATTTTGAATGAAGAAATTAAATAAGGCTAATGCTAATAAACAGCCTTGTTTTAAGCCTTTCGCCGTTCTTATAGATGTAGACAACAAACCCATTATTGAAAGTCTGCTATGTATTGACGTCCCTGAGTGCAATGAGTAGATAATGTCAGTCAGGCTAGGGGGACATTCCGCTTCAATGAGCTTGTTAATTAGTTTGACTCTAGAGACAGAATCAAATGCCGCCTGTAAATCAATAAAGGCAAAATACATAGGTGTCTTGGTGTAATGTGCTTGTTTTTTTAGGGCATTTAGTGTGATCAAATTTATAGATGTTCCCATGCCTGGCACAAAGCCCGTTTGATTCGGGTCTCGTTGTTGTGTCTCAAGAGTCCAATGATTGAAGTCCCTCAGAACAAGTCGACAAAATATTTTGCTGGGCGTGTCCACAAGGGCGATGGGGCGATAGTTAGAGGGGGCCCCGCGATCACCCTTCTTAAAAATCGGGACTATTAACGATGTACACCACGAAGCAGGTATGGTTCTTGTACAAAGAATTTGTTGAAATATCCGGTACAAGATTCTGGCCCACAGTCTCGGGTGTTCTTTCATCATGTGATTTGTTAGTCCATCAGAGCCCGCAGCACGAGATGAAGAGGACTTGTTTATGAAATCCTCAATAATCTCAATAGAGAAGTCAAGGTTCCATGAGGTCTTAGTTTGTATAGAATATTGATAGTGATCGCATTTTGCATCTTGATACAGTTCCGAAAAGTGATTGATCCATTCAATTTCCGCGACACCATTTAGTTGTGTGTCAACTTGTTTGTGGACAGCCGTTTCATTGAGGAGGGACCATATTTGAGTTGTATTTTTAGTGAGAGTTAAAAACATTACATTTTCACTATCCCTTTGGAACATAGAGGCTTTGTATCCACGAATCCAATTTCTATATTTGCATTTCAAACTGCTTATAACTCGCTGTTTTTGATCTACGGGCAAAAATCGCGTCAATCTTAATTCTTTTCTGTGAATTGTTTTCACCTGCTGTAATTGGTTATCATAGACATGCTTCTGTTTTTTTGGATGAGAAAGATGTATATGATAAACTTCTTTAAACATGTCAAGACTTCTGAATAAGATTGAAAAGCAGGAAATGCTATTTGTGCTTGTAGCTCTCTTTCCATTAATTTTAGTTTATCTTGGTTCCATTTGAATCGTGTCTTGGCGTTGTTAATTAGTAAATTTGGCGTCATCCGATGTTGCGGTTCGACTTGAGTTTCTATCCATGGCCATGTTAAAAGGAGCATGTTGTGATCACTTGACAATTGCTGCACGATTTCATATTTGGAAGCCTTCATAAACAAGTCTTCAGATAGAAATAACTAGTCGATGATGCTTGTAGATCCGCCTCTGTGCCAAGTGGGCTGGGGTGGTATGGCTCCTGGGAGTGAGCCATTCGCAATATGTAGGTTCCAGTCTCTCATGAAATTTTGAGCTCTAGTGGTGTCTTGTGGTGAATGGTTTTTGCTTGCTGTCATATTATGCAGATTGAAGTCGCCAGCAAGTATGGTGGCCGAGACATTTGGTGTTTTCAGGATTATCTCCAAGAGGCCAGATAGGTCTTTATAGAAGATATTATCAGGAATTGCAGCTGGATTTCGATATAAATTAATTAGAGCAATATTCACTATGCCTCTAGAAATTTTAACCAATTGCATGAAATTATTTGGTGAGGCCCATGCATGTAATTTAAGGCCTGAGGTGATTTTGACCGCAACTAATAAGCCTGACATGGGTCGTCCCTTTGTGGAGGCAATTGCGGGAAGGTGTACTATAGCGTGCTCATCCCATATTGGAACATCCGTTATCCAGGTTTCCTGGAGAGCTACAATTTCGAAGTTGTTTATGCAATTCTGCTCTTCATTCTGTAAATGTCGGTAGCCTCTAGAGTTCCATGAGGCCAACGAGACATTTTGTTTATGCGAGCTCAATAATGGGTATGCTTTTAATGATAAATTGCAAAAAGCACATTGGCACTCCACTTGTCGCTGTTTTGCTTGTGCATCTTGTTTTTGTGCTGGCTTTTGCTCCTGTTGTTCATTATAGCTTCTTTCCGGGTCTTGCAGTTGAGTATTGTTATTTGTTTCTGGTGGTCTAATGTTGACTGCTTTAGCTGAGGTTTTTCCCAAGCTTCCAAGACTTATGTTGGTCCTAGAAACACATTTTGTAAGTGTTGGCACAGCCTTTTGCCCATATGAATTAAGAAGGGCAGTATCAACAACAGTGGTGGTAGAGATATTGATGAGCTCTCCACTTAGGCATAGAGGGGTTTGAATTGTCAGCTTCTCTGCCATATGTGTTTAATGTATATGTATAGATGTGATTTTTAGAATGAATTTTTGTTGATTTTACAGAAATATATTGTAAATTGTGATGTTTTTGATAAATATTAAAATATGTCTATATTTGGATAATACATGGTTATTTGCCCTTTTTGATGGTTAATGGGTGAACATGACTAAGTTCATAGGCATCTAAACACTCACCCTTAGCAGAAGGAAAAGGAAGCTAGTCTGTGGGCTATTGTAGAGTTTATTGTCTAGTTCAAGTCAATCAAACGAGAGAGAAATAAACTGGCAATCGTCTTCATCAGGACATGCACAACACAAACTGGTTTTTAAATGATCAATATAAAAACACATATGTAAGGCTTAATTAGCATCTTGACTTGCTCATTTCAATTTGATAATGAGGTAATCTTCATCTTGAATCAGTTCTGAGTCCTCTTGTTCCCCAAAACATTCAAGGAAATACAAAAAAAGACAAACATACATCATTAAAACACCTGCCCAAGCCTAGCAGCCCCATGTTGCCAAAATGAAGTTTGAAATAATTTAAATTATTCATTTAGATAAAATGTCTATTCAGAATATCAGATGCCAGTTCAAGTCACCTATAACATCCAGAGGAGGTTGGTTGAATAAATACAACATCCAACTGCCATGGGAATAGAGCAGACACTGGAATAGTTAATCTGCGGAGACATAACAACAGGACTGGAATGAGAAACATCCCTAGTTCCCTCAACTCAGGTTATCAACCTAAATAACAAAGACACATGATAGAAGACTAAAAGAAGACTCTCCATACCTCCATTAATTTGTTCAGGAGCACATCCAATGGTTGTGTGGGTCCCCATACAATTGAGATGGCAATGTGGTGTAACAAGGCCAAAATCAAACTTCCATCACGATAAATGCTTCATTAGCAGCCTAGGGAAGGAAAGAAAAGAAATGCAGACTGGTTAAAGAATACGATCATAGAGCCAGACTGGCACATAAAGAACCAATTTTCAGGTCACCAGGTAATAGTGTGCAATGATGTCTTACTAACGGCACCCTAAGATTTACGTAGGGCCATGACACCTCTAACAGCTAAATTGGGAGAGCCTAGTAAGGAGTCACAAGCTATGCAGGCATAAATGACGAAATGTACTTGTGAAATCAAGCACATCTTGTAAGTGGAAAACAATGGGCACGCAATGGAAACGTGTCGCACGAAAATCCAATGGAAAAATAGTCAACCCAGTTGACTAAACAACAAGCACCTGGACTTAAGAGCCACATTGTTCTAAACTGCGAAGAGTATCTCGAGCTAGATTTAGAAATGAAAAACAAAATTGAGGTGTGCCGGTGTGGTGAGGTGCTGGGTTAGAACTAAATTTGAGAAGACAAACTAAAGTCAATGAGACCCTTACAAACCAAATAAGATTGGGTTGCTGCACGAAAGAGGGACCAGCAGTCACCTCATAAACTGCTAATAGATACAAACACTTGAAATTGTCACCTCTAAATGATTGCGCAGCCCTGGCAAATGGTAAATGTCCTATTCAAATTGAGTGTGTAACTGGACAACAGATATGGTGAAACAAAGAGTCCAAAGCAAGTAGATTCTTCAGTCAAAATACGCTGTTGAAACAGATTTTATGAAATGATGCAAAAACAAGACTGCCGACACGTGTTTCGACCCAGAACAACGGGTCCTTTTCAAGGCAAGACGTATGTTATTCAAACTGCGTTGGAAAACCCAAAGCCCTCCTGGGGGGGCAGATATATGGGCCAATTCTAAAGTAGTTGATTCTCCTCAAGAAAATAAGCGGCAAATAACTGAAGCAGTCTCTGTTACTGATACAGTGTGGTACATTCCCAGAACATGGGAGTTTGTTCAAACGTTGCAACTGTGAGTTCAGGGGCTGGTTCCCCACTGTGGCCAAAGTCCAAACGCTTCACGAAATCAGTGTTGCACAACACTGATGTTCTGGGAATGTACCACACTGTATCAGTAACAGAGACTGCTTCAGTTATTTGCCGCTTATTTCTTGAGGAGAATCAACTACTTTAGAATTGGCCCATATATCTGCCCCCCCAGGAGGGCTTTGGGTTTTCCAACGCAGTTTGAATAACATACGTCTTGCCTTGAAAAGGACCCGTTGTTCTGGGTCGAAACACGTGTCGGCAGTCTTGTTTTTGCATCATTTCATAAAATCTGTTTCAACAGCGTATTTTGACTGAAGAATCTACTTGCTTTGGACTCTTTGTTTCACTTTATCTGTTGTCCAGTTACACACTCAATTTGAATAGGACATTTACCATTTGCTCAGGGCTGCGCAATCATTTAGAGGTGACAATTTCAAATAGATTTAGAAATGCATGCTGAGCACTGCGTAATGAAAGTAATAAAGTGATTCTATGGCTGAAACCGGGTCTGACACAGCCCGAGAATACATGTAAATATAGCATATATCAACAATATTGTATCGACTGGAAAAGTAACAAGATGGTGAATAAGAGGATCATAAGTCCATGGACCAACAAACGGCCCGACCAAGACGAAACCGCAAGCGTAGTGCAGTGCGCGGTATATTTCAATTGGTAACTACATGCCGTAAGGCAACCTGACCGCGTGAGGTAAAACAACCTCACACTGGAAAATGGGCATAGAAAGAGGACTCTGGTCCCTGAATCGAAAAGCTATGCTGCTATCAGAACGAAAGAGGAGAAACAATATAAGTCCAAATGCCTGGGGCATCAACTGGCGAGCCCTGCTGTGGGCCCCGAAAACACAGCACCAAAGCAGGAAAAATTACCGAAGCAGCATGCGACAGCTGCAACAAGAACAAAACAGAGCTATACATATACTCTGTTGGGCCAATAGCATATAATAGAGTAATGTATATAGAAAAGGGACTACCTGTATGTCCTGAAACCATAATTTAGTTGTTAAACTGGCCATTCTATAGTTGTAGTAGAGCATCATAGACAAAAAAGAAGTAGGAAAACTATATACTCACAACATTGCCAGTGTGGCCATAAGTGCTTCCCCAAAGTAACTGAATATGATGTGTAAGTCTCTCAAATCGGTGTGTAGGTGTTCTATGATACACAATGGAGCCATTCTTCTTGATGGTTTAGGCCCAATTGGTAACTCATGGTATTGTTCCATGACGAACCACTGTTCACGTTGGGCCAATCTTGCTGCAGTATTTAGTGGATCTGTTCCAAACACCCGTTCAAAGGCCCACCATTTGAAATCATCACAATTGTGATTGCTTTCCAAAAAATGTGCCAGGTGATGTCAGTGTTTTCATCCGGATTTTAGACTCATGTTTAGATATTCTTATTTTGACCAGTCTGGATGTTTTGCCGATGTAAGTTTTCAAACATGGACAGATGATCACGTAAATAACAGTGGTTGGTGGTATGATGTTTTAAATACCACGATTTTCCATTCATCAAGACTGAAGAACAGGCAGTCATGGATCCACATTGACTGCAGAATCCACATGGGAAATGACCCAATATGGCTTAAAGCCCCATTGAACTTCAATGGTAGACTGTTTGTTGATGGTGCTAGATCTATCAGCTCGTGAGAGCCAGTTCTTTAAGTTTTTGCCTTTCTTAAAGGCAAAAATGGGGCGTTGAAGTTCCGGGTTATTCAATTGCGAAAGATGCCAATGTCTATGAATGATCTTTTTAATCTCATTGTGTTGAGTGATGAAGGTGGTTGCACATACAATGTGTTTGTTGGTAATGTAAACTTTTGTATTCTCAGTCAATAAGATGTCTCAATGTTGGTTGTTGGCCCTTTTGCAAGACTGCCTCAATAAATGCAGAGGATAGCCTCTAGTCTGTAGCCTGTGCGAAATAATGTCAGCCTGGGATGAATAGTCAGTCATCTTGGATCAATTTTGTCTCTTGTTAAAAATTGCCCATAAGGAATGCTTTCCCGTAATGCCAGGGAATGAAAACTATCAAAACACAAGATGGTGTTCATATCTGTCTCTTTACGGAACAATCTACGATGATATGATCATCATCGATCTTGAAAAGATCAAGGAATGGTAGCACTGTATTGCTACTAGACATTGTAAAGTTGAGATTAGTATTTAGTGTATTAATCCATGGGAGAAATAATTTATTATCTCTTTGGGTTTTGTCCCATACAATTACAGTATTGTCAATGTAGCGCTTGTGTAGCCCGATGGTCGAGCAGAAAGGATTAGAGTCATCCAGGAGGAAAGTTTTCTCAAACTGCCACATATACAGGGTATCTGGTGTTTGATACAATGGAGGTCATTACGACCTAGGTGGTAAGGGGTTAACGGCGCCGGTAAAGGTGGCAGAGCCGTCAACCCCTTACCACCTCATTACAAGTTCTGCTTGCGGGACCCGCTAAGGCCGCCTGGTGAAATCAGGTGTCCCTAGCGGGTCCCGCAAGCAGAGCAGGGTGCTCACAATGGGCCCTTACTAATGGGCCTGTCGTTAGCACCCTCCCCAATCCCATTGAGCCCTATGGGGGCTCGAATGGGAATGGGGATGGGTTTCTTGAATGAGGAATTACCGTGCCCTCAGAAGTTGGAATGGCCAGGTGATTCCTCATTCAAGGAATCCGTAAACGGTACGCGGTAAGGGAGAAGCCATGCTGCTAATAGCGGCATGGCTACCTTCTAACTCGTAATGACCCTCAATGACTGAGACAGCCCTGCCCAAAACTGGTATGACTGCAGTGTGTAGTGCTGAATGGCAGAGTGCTTGTCCGAATACACATTCTGTGTTGTGAGTGTCTGGATGGAGAAGAATGGCCTGAATGCACTGTGCACCTGATTGGCTGCCTGACTACCTGAATGCCCTTCTGAGAGATTGATTGCCTGAGTGTGACCCAGCGCAGTGAATGGGAGATCAGCAGTATATCTGGGGGCCTCTCACTGCTAGAAATCATTCAGAAGCTGAAGTGAAACTGATGCTTAACTTTGAGGCCCACTGGAATAAGAAGAGCTGCTGCTGCTGTCCTTCGCTAATATAAAAGTTGCTGTGCCTTCAAGGAACTGATCCAAGAGAGGACCTGGCTACGAGACCTCTTCCCGAGCTACGAGGGACTATCCTGCACCAGCTGATCTTTGCCAAAGCTCCCTGGTAGACATACCTATGAAAGGCTGGTGACCGGAGAAGGAGACCGCCGAGGAGAACGAAG
The DNA here is from genome assembly GCF_040938575.1 of Ambystoma mexicanum. NCBI lineage: Eukaryota > Metazoa > Chordata > Amphibia > Caudata > Ambystomatidae > Ambystoma > Ambystoma mexicanum. Next base: position 407,828,614 of record NC_090924.1, read on the forward strand.
AGAAGCACTGGACAGCCGTCCACCATTGCTGACCGCCGTCGCCGACCAGAGCCGCAGTGCTCCCTTTGCCTAAGAACATTTTGATCCAAGGACTCCCTTGTTCATCACTGTCAACCACTTTCGTCCTGCCGGAGAAAGTCAAGGCCACAGACGACCGAGGAGAATCCAACGGTGGGTTTCCCGCCACCTAAAGACCTCAGAGACGCAGCCGAAGCTACTGAAGCCATCCCTGGTCCCGTTTGCTGACACCAGATGCCGATGTCCCGACACCATTGCTGGGCCAAAGTTCTTCATTGACTCTTTGCGGCAACGAACACTCATCGTCGAGGTGCACCGCACGCCTCAGCTTGCAGGACGTTTTCGACCGATCGTCAAGGAGCACCGCAAGAACCAAAGCTGCTGCTGCAACGACAGTGTTCACCCTTTTTCCTCATGGGATCTCGACGATCCGTGGCTCCTGCCTTAAAGGGAGCTGATGACCCGACGCTGAACTCTGATATTCCATGTACATTTGGGTTGTAGAACTATTTAGAAGGAAATAAGACTCTTGTAAACAATATACGGACTGGGCTTGTACGATAAATCTTCATTTACAGGTTGTCCAGGTGGGAGGATCCTCATACAGAAATGTGCCTGGCAGTAGGGGCTCAGTATTCTGCCTTTTGTTCTAATCAACGGCTTTCCTCCTATGTCTATTGTTGGTTCTCTTTATTACTTGATTTGTGTGCCATTTAAACTAAGTCCAGTTGATGCACATTAATGAAATCTGATAGTAATTGTGGTACCACCTAGAACTGTGTATATATTTGCCATTGTAGATTAACTGAGCGCAAAGTGAGTTATTGTGATTGTGTATATAACCTTGAACCTTAATTATATGAAGACTGTGTTTTAATTAATACAGTGTGTGGACATTCCTTTGTGGGTGCTTGGGGACTACACTGTACTTAAGAACCAGCTTGCATCATCCCCTGAGAGCTAAGCCTTGATTGCTCGCTGTTAGGGAGAATTCCCACTGAAGTGCTAAATTCCCTCTACCTTAGAGCCCTCCAGCTCTTTTCTTATATTTTGGGACTTTGAACTTTTGATTTTCAATGTGTTTTACTTTTGTGTTCTTTCGATATGGAGTTTTAAAACACCTCCATAGGCTTCATCTTTTTCTGTGTGTCATACAGCACCCACAGTGCAGTGGCACAGGGGTGTTTTTCTGACTCCCCGAGGTTTAAATACCTTCTCTGTGACTGACCACTGTCTCCCAGAGCATGTAAAGTTAAATTGACTTTACTAGTCTTTTTAAATTTACAGACCCAGAACACACTATCTTCCTATAGTGTGTTGGAGGGGTTGCCTAGCTTTCCCTGAGTCTAAACACTCATCTAACAGTCAAATGTTACCCTTTCCCACTTGAAATGGCTGGTGGCAGTGGTTTAAAACAAACTACCATGATTTTTCCCGACCGCGAATACCGGTATCTAAAAATCGGGTCAGCCATGTTTTCCAATATGGCGCCCAAGACCTAGACGAGCGTGCGTCCTGAAGGCAACACGCGGCGGATTATTTAATAATATCCGCGCCGCTCAAGCGTGTGGCCTTCTCCAGCCAGGATCTGCCCCATTATTGCACTCAGTGTGCATCCAGCCACCAATTGAAGCCCTAGGTCCACACCATTTAAAGATGGCTGACCGTCGCATCTTCAACCCTCCACCCGGCCCCGCAACCCCGCAAACATCGTGATGGGCCCCTCTCCTCTACTGGGAGCCAACCACAAGCCAGCAGGCTTCGAACCGGCCCACCTCGAAGGCACTGTACACGGTGCCTATCTCTAGCCTGTATACGCCATCGAGCATAGGGCTAGATCCCCTGCCCATCTCCTCTGGGGCAAGCATACTGCCCCTTACAGCAACCTTTTTCCACTGCTCCAGCCAGCAACCTGAACTGCTTCACGCCTTCACTGAACCCTATTTTTGCAGTACGGTCTAACACAAACTACTTTCACATTGTGTTGTGCCTTATGGTCGCTTATAGACCACTGTGACATAGTGTTGTGCCTTATGGTCGCTTAGAGACCACTGTGACATTGTGTAGTGCCTTAGGGTCGCTTAGAGACCACTGTGACATAGTGTTATGCCTTAGGGTCGCTTAGAGACCACTGTGACATAGTGTTGTGCCTTATGGTCGCTTAGAGACCACTGTGACATTGTGTTGTGCCTTATGGTCGCTTAGAGACCACTGTGACATAGTGTTGTGCCTTATGGTCGCTTAGAGACCACTGTGACATTGTGTAGTGCCTTAGGGTCGCTTAGAGACCACTGTGACATTGTGTAGTGCCTTATGGTCGCTTAGAGTACACTGTGCATTAGCACTGTGTATTAGCACTGCGTATTAGCACTGTGTACTAGCATTTCTCTGATTCTCTGCGTTAGTACCCTCACTGCAGCACCATTGTGCACTAACATTGCGTACTAGCTTCTCTCTGATGATTTTGTGCGCCAGTTCCCGCTAAATTCAGATATGATAACCTGGACCTTCCTCATTATGTTCCCATTCTGCCTGGTCCCCCATGACACCCCTTGTACAGGGCCACACTTTCGCTTACACCCCAATGGCCTCAGCAGACTAGCCTGCCCCAGACACTATCCCATACCCTGCCCCACCCCCTTCCTACCCAACATCAACCCCTTCCAGCCTACCTCCTCCATCGACTCTCATCGCACAGCAGACACCTCCAGCCCCCAAGAAGCATCACAAACTAATCCCATCGGCCAATCCACTATCACGAACCTCACTACCAGCAAATCCTATCCCTGCTCAGGCTTATCGAGACTCACCCGACTCAGATCCAGAACACACACACCCGTATCCTTCCTCAATCTAGGCAACAAACAAAATATAACCTTAACCAAATCTGCCCCTCCCTGCACACGCCCTACACTTCCGCCAGACCAGATATCACACGGCCTGAACGCACCCTCCCCCCGCACCCACATCAAAAAATCATGCATCACCACCGAAACCATCAAAGGTGCACTCATCAATGCGAGATCTGTAGTCGCCCATGCCCTAGACATAGCCGACATTATTTCCTTCAATGATCTCGACTTCATAGCTATTACAGAGACCTGGCTCCACCCAGCGTCTGGCCCCTCTCTATCACTTGCTATACCCAATGACTATACCATCTACCGTGCAGACAGACAAACAGCTAAAGGTGGAGGAGTAGCCATTATTGCAAAAAGCTCCATCAACATAAGACACATACAAAACCAATCACTGCCATCAGCGGAACTACTCACCCTCAAACTACACACAACGCACACAAGCACTATCACCATCCACCTCATTTACAGACCGCCAGGCCCTATACTATCCTTTAATGACGATATAGCCCTCTTACTCTCTAACAATATCAAACCTAACTCTCGACTACTCATCCTAGGAGACTTTAATCTAGGTCTCAATGATGAGAAAGATGACAAAGCTCACACTGTCGCCAACACAATTTCAGAATTAGGACTCACTCACCATATCACACAACCCACACACAACAAAGGCCGCATCCTTGACTGGATAGCTGACCTCAACTGCAACACTACCATCCTTTCCAACACTCCATGCGCTTGGACTGATCATCACCTTATTACCTTCACCATCAACAAAGGCACTCAAACACCAGGGCCTTCCTCCAATGCCCCACCCACACTCACAAGAAACAACAAAAATATCACTCTAGAGAAACTCCTCCCGTTACTCCAACCCATCATCGACTTCTCACCCACCATGACCAACCCTACTGAACTAGTAGAGTTATACAACACAACTATCCTTAAGGCCATAAACACCATAGCACCACTCAAGCTTCGGAAAGCCAAACCACGAGCACACCTCAATTCTTGGTTCACCCCCAAACTAAAAACACTCCGCAAATCCAAAAGACAAGCTGAATTAGCATGGAAACAGTCACCATCCACTATTAATAAGACATCTTACGCACTGGCATCGAACATCTATAAATCAGCCATCATCCAGTCTAAAAAAAACATGTACAATGAAAGAATCAGCAACGCCAAATCTAATACCAAAGAGCTCTTCAATATCCTGAGAGAACTCGAATCACCCTCCCCCACTCCAGACACCTGTAACAAAGACATCCACTGGTGCACGAGCATCCAGGAAGCACTCCTAGGCAAAATTGCCACACTACAAGCCAAAATCCTGACAAAGAAAGAAAGCCTCACCCTCACTGATAACATCACCCCCTCTACACACACCCACACCACCCCCCAAAATGATGACAATAACCTCTTTGAGTTTTCCACCATAACCATCAAAGAGGTTGAAGAAATAATCTACTCTCTTAAACCGTCCAAATGCCAAGGCGATACCTGCCCAGCCCCAGTCATTAAAGATGCAGCCAAACAACTTGCTCCCTTCATCACTTCCCTCATCAACTCATCTTTCACCTCCAACATAGTGCCCAACAACCTCAAGAACTCCTGGGTTCTTCCCTTACTTAAGAAGCCCACCCTTGACCCTAATGTCCCCACCAACTACAGACCCATTACGACCGTACCCTTCCTACTAAAAATCCTCGACAGAGCTGCCTATCTTCAGATACAGAACCACCTTGAGAAAAATAACTTACTAGGACTCAGACAATCAGGATTCCGCCCCAAACACGGCACTGAGACCGCCCTGATTGACCTTAAGATACAGATGGACAACATTAAAGACAATGGTAAACTAGCCATCCTTCTCCTTCTTGACTTATCGGCCGCCTTCGACCTGGTCAACCACGACATCCTCTGCAAACATCTATCCTCAGCAGCCAAATTTTCAGATAACGCCAACGCATGGATCCATTCCTTCCTTAGCAACAGATCCATGAGAGTCTACGCACCCACAGCCTCTGCCACCCCAGCCCCAGTCACTTGCGGTGTCCCCCAGGGCTCCTGCGTCTCCCCCACTCTATATAATGTGTTCACGAAACCCCTCTTTGACATATTGGACCGCCTGGGTGTCACCTACACCAACTACGCAGATGACACCCAAATACTGATCCCTTTAACAGGCGACTACTCCACCGACCTCACTGCTCTCAACAACATTTATTCCATTATCCAAGAATGGATGGCCAAGCATGGCCTATGCCTCAATGACGACAAGACCGAACTTCTTCTCCTAGGTTCCCAACCCAGACTTAATAAACTCGACAAACTCTATCAAGCATTCACTATAGACGGCAATAACATCATCGTCTCTAACAGTGTCAAAACCCTAGGAATCTACCTCGACTCCTCCCTCACACTGACAAGACAGATCAATTCCATCTCATCAGCCACTGCTTACACCTGTAAACTCATCAATGCCAGCAGACCTTACCTCTCACCATCCAACTGCATCACCTTAGCCAGAGCGCTAGTCCTTTCCAAAGTTGACTACTGCAATGCGTTATACTTGGGAACCAGTCAGAAAAACATCAACAAACTACAAGTCATACAAAACAACGCCTTGCGAGCAGCCCTGAACATACCCAAACACGAACACATTTCGGACGCCAGACGCACCTGCCATTGGCTATCCATACCACAAAGAATTGAATATAAAACCATCTCACTCACACACAAATGTCTAGCTAACCAAGCACCCAGATACCTATCCGACAATCTCAATCACCACACCCCAGCGCGCCCTACCAGATCAGCTCAAACACATTGCTTAAATATCCCAAGATTTAAGCTCCAAAAAGCAGGGGGCTCCAGCTTCCCCGTGCTTGCCTCCAAACTTTGGAATTCACTTCCTCTCGAGCTGAGATCAGAACCTTCCTTTCACAGATTTAGACACAACACAACTGCCTAGCCCTACCTTACTAGCATGCACCAAGACTGTAAATTTGTAAATATGTAATCGGTTTGTACATTTCTGTTGTATTATTCTGTTGTATTCATCGCAAGCGCCTGGATGCCCTAGGGCCAGGCGGCGCTATACAAATAATAAACTAAACTAAACTAATCTGTAAAAACAGACTCCGGTCAACTTTTTTCGCCATTTCTTTTTGGAAAGGTCCTTCTTGTGTTTGTCTCTGCGCGCCAAACCAGGTTTGGTCCCTTTGTTCATTGGCCTTTGGCGGGCTTCAGTGCTGAAGCCCTCCTCTGGTGCCTGAGTGTCTGGGGTGGACAGGATGTGAGGGAGGTGCCCGAAACTCCCTGTGCTTAGTCTCCTAGGAGACCTGAATGCACTCTGGCGTGATTGGCCGGCTGGCTATCCGGCAAGGACAGCCACCCTGCTGTGTGAGTGACAGCCAGGCTGGAATGAATGGGGGGAAACTGTTTAAAAGCAGGTCTCTGGGACTTGGAAAGCAGAGTCGACCACTGGAACGAAAGAACCGAAGACGAGCTGAAGGAAGATGACTGCTGCAACTCCTGGTCCACTGGTGAAGCCCTGCTGCAGGTCCGAATTGGCTGAAACTCCATCAACAGAGAAGCCCTTCAAGGTTTACTTCTTCCCTTGAATATGGTGGGAACAACCAACTCGTGAGCCAGCTGGACACCGTCCCCATACTGGATAGCCAGTGGGAAGGATACCAGTTTGTGGTCTTTAAGGCACCCACACCTTAAACCGATGTTTTGCCAAGCTTGTGGCCTCTTCCCTGGGCAGTGCAGGAACCTCCTGAAGTCCTCCTTCTTGTTCCGATGACTGAAGCTCAGGAACAGCGAGATCTGCAGGAAGTGCCCAGAACAACTGCCTCAGCTACAGCTTTTCTTCACTTACAAGGTACTGTGCAAGTGCGGTGCAGAACCCTGTTCGACCGCGGTGAGATTTTGTGAAACTTTCCCGACTTCAAAGGCTTGTCCTTCCCTAAACCAACATCTAACTTTTCGTCTGACCAAATTCTTCCTAGATCGGTGGAAAAGACTTAACTGTTTACTACCAGAACTGTGCTATCATATACAAGACTGTGAACCATTGACTTTGGCCCAGGCATATTGAATTGAATTGCTGGTTGTAGTGAACTGAAAGCCTTTGCCCTGCCTATGAAAGTATTTGTGCTGTTGATTCTTATAACCTTGTCTTTTTACCCTTTTTTAAAGTAACTGAAGTGCCATTTTGCTCCCACTTCAGGGGAGCTGAACTTGCTTAGAAACTGAGTGGTAGTGTATTGTAGTATATTAGATAGTGATATTGAGCTGCTCTTACTAGTGGAATGTTTTCCAAATGGCTGTGTAAATAAATGTATATTCTTTTACCAAGAAACCTCGAGTAAGAATTTGTTTGAATCACTGTGTTTGCTAGTCCTTTGTGTAACCTGTTGTACTGCTCACTTTACTCATGAGATAAGTCTGGCTCCTCAGCCACTGCTACCACATTACTGTGTAGTACAGGCTTGTACCAAAGGTGAAATTGTACTTACACTTGTAGTCTTAATTGTGTGTAGTGTTCCCAAAGGGTACTGCATATGATTCTGCCTAACATTTGCCACAATACCAATAATAGAGAATCTTGGCTGGGGTCCTCTGTGCTCCACAGGCAGAAAATCATCAAACAAGCTCTAATCACAACTCGTCCGAGAGACGACCTGGAAACAATCCTTCTCTTGTCATGCACCCACCCTCTGGAACTCGATCCCGGTATTGGCTCGGAATCTAAACACTCATCCTCTTATCGTCGACTGGACAAATCTTCCTCAAAGGATTTAAGCACTACAGTGGGTCAATTTTCAGAAAAGTCATCCAGGCCTATTAGGGACATTTCTTTATTGTAGTAGAGAAGATAACAGGTAAGTAGTGATCTTCATTAGGTAATTACATGGACTAAGATGAACTGGCATAGCCATACTCTACAGCTGAATTCTCATGCATAAGCCACTCACCCTTCCACCAGAAATACATGACATCACCAGCTCCAGTTACACAAGCTTAGACATATCGTATGCAGTTCACCACTTTACACATGCACATACAACAGACACAGGGCCTCAGCCCTATGGGGGCTCGAATGGGAATGGGGAATGGTTTTCAGAATGGGGACATACCGGTTCCTCCAAGGTTGGAATGACCCGGTAAGTCCCCATTCCGACTACCCAGACCCGGACACGAGTTTGGAGGCAGCCATGGCGCTAATAACGCTTTGGCTGCCTCCAAACTCGTAATGACCCCCACAGACTCCTACACTTCCCACCCAAAAGAACACATCAAACATTGTACATCACCTCACACAGACTTCTACGATTCTCCCCAAGAAGGAATCAAAGACAGGATACTCACATAAGGATAACGCTTCTGCTACTACAGAGAGAATACAGTGATTCATCTACTGTGCCAACAATTCCACAGAAGACAGAGGAAATGGGGGCTAGACAACCACACAATGGAAAACACCACCTACACTCATGCAGATAGTGACCATGATGCACCTGCAGTGTCAAGTCGGACAATGTGGCCATGGTAAAAATACAAACAACTGACATTACACATATTGCAAATCCTGTAGTAAGTAGATCAAAGCAGACACACTGCTAATGGTAGCTATACACCTGTATGGTCACATGCCACTCAAACCTCTCTCCATGGAAGAGACATGCAAAGGATGGTGAGGGAAGCAACAATGGCCCCACAACAAGCGATAGACCGCAAGAATGCACACGTCTAGATCCCTACAACGCAGTGACTCATATCTGCTTAAATTCCACACATTATGCATGCCACAACCACACTAACACACACATGCACGCACATGCATAATTGCATGTGACAAAACCACCATGCACTTGTGACATTCATACACCCTAGAAGCATGTACACAAAAGAAACGTATACATGTACCCAGACACAACACAATAGGTTGCACAATGAAGAACGTGTCTATTTCCCTAACAACAACAAGCATTTCAAGCCCCATTTGACAACCTCACATAGGAGTGCAGAAACAACTCCCCAACCTGCCCACAGTTGAGATGCAGTGCTCTTTTATGTACATTTTAAAATAGACTGGTGAAGGACACCACCCTACACCTTCAACAAGATCACTCAAGGCTATTCTGAATTAATGTTAAAAATGTTCATGACAACATCGTTTTGGGAGGGTAGCTCAGGGGCAACGTGCTCACATTGGAAGCAAGACGACACTGAGCACCACAGGTTCAATCCCTGGGTCCGCGCTTAGAAGAAACCTCTTGGTATTTAGCACGTTATAAATAAACTATCATCATAACATTAAATTCTTACGAATTAACACTTACTGCCTACGGCACGCTAGCATTCTTAAATACTTTTTTCAAACATTTCCAACCTCTGCTGATAGGGAGTACCTCCCAGGATTACTTTAAAACTGATCTTGGATATTCATCACAAAACTGTAAACTTACTAATGATGATGAACTACTTCTACATAAGGCACATCAATGTTTCCAACCCCTGCCCACTGGCAAAACCACCAAGCCTTATGCCAATCACGAATATGATGCTGGTACCCACACCTATCAAGTACCTACCACACATAAGAGTAGCACAACTAAAGCTAACAGCATATTCTTAATCCCCTTGTGCCATAATGAATATCTGCTACCTAAGGCATATCAACATTCCCCAAATTCAGGCATTCACAGGGACACCACAGCGCCCCAATAAATGCTCAACTACTGCTGGGAAAGCAATGACGTGTCACCAAGCGTCATCACTAATGATATAGACAAGCCTTCATGTTTTGTTAACAGCGGGCATACAATTACCTCTATTGCGCATGTGCCATATTGCTAGTCCAGTGCAGCTCGTTGCTCCACAGAGTGTGTACACATCAGCAACAGCGGCAGTGGGCATGATGATAAATTAAGCACACCTCCATGCAATATTTTTCCCCGTGGACCTGTACCAGTATACATCCTGCACATTCCTAGGCTCCATGATCTGGCAACTCGTTTGGCCTTGGAACTGTATTCAGCAGTTCGGCCCCTTCCACCATGCAGCAAGTCCATATAGGCCTGAATTTGTGTGACACACTGTTCTGCCTGGCAATGTTGCTCATTCTTGGTTCCCCCAGGCAATGTAGGAATGCTCATGAAGCTGCAATCCACTCACCACAAGAAGGAGAGGAATCTGTCTGGCACAGAAAAATCACATCAGCTCCACATCCCTACCTAAAACAGACATAGAAAACTACAAATAACTCCTAATCAACCTCAAGCTCAGTGACCAACTTAATGTACTCTTCCTTCTGATCTACAGACCGCCAACCTAAAACCCTAAAATCACAGCAAAATTCACAGATGTCATAGCTAACTTTTCCACAAATCATACCAATATAATTGTTCTGGAAGACTTCAACATCTCATTCCAAAGAGAATATTAATCGGAGCAAACTCCCTCAGTGCCTGACTTGAAACTCTTAATAAAATGAAATATGGGGAATGGACCCACGCACAGTGCTGGGCACACACAAGCAATTTAGTCTTCAGGGTTATACTTTCGACCAAACCCCACAGTACCAATTATATGGAGCGACCACCATATGATCCCTTTCACCATCACAATCCTGAGCTGCATGATGCCAACAAACATAAAACACCCAGCAACAACAAATAAAATAAACTGCGGTTCAGGAGATGGACGTTTTTATAGGACCTATTATGCCATGGTCCTTAGTCCCTGTTACATTTGGACCTCGAAGATCTCCCTGTTTTATATAGTTTCAATATTGTCTGTGTTGTGTTTGATGCACAGGTACTTGATCTTAGTTTCACATAGGCTCTAGTGTGCATCTTCCTCAAGGAAGAGTCCACCTTTGTATTCACTGTGTCCCTAATGGTTGCTTAATGATCAGTCATAGGAAATCTCGCAGCTAGTCTTGGTAGGATCTCTTCAATCTGAACCGTCTCTGGTAATGCTGTTTGTTCTCCCCATAAAGAATACAACTTAGACATGAATTTCGGCCATCACTATTTCCTCAGGCTCTCTCCACTCATTTGGGGTATTCTGTTTGATGTTTGAGAAAACAGGCAGCCTTTCCCTCAAAGCATGCTTAAGCTGCGTTATCTTGAGATCTTGGAATCATATGAAGGTTGCAACATATTGAACTCCTTAAATCTCAAATTCCATCCAGAAATTCCTCTTCTTGGTCCTCTTCCTGGGCTGATACATATGTACTGTCAGATGTCGAGGAATCTGTAGAGCAATTTGTGAATTAGGATGAAGAGGAAGACGATGTGAGGACTTCCTCTTCTTCCTCTTCTTCTTATCAAATTTCCTTCATTCACTTCTTTCAATAGTTTCAAAGACTTTTCTGATCTAGAGGATCTTTTATGTTTCTTCATGTCATTTCCTTTTTTGCTGGGGAAACAGAACCACGCGTCAAGATTGTATGGCTTACCATATGCTTCTCTTTCTTGATTTTAACACTGCCACCGGTGTTTGCGGTCAACCTGGTAACAATCTAAAACATTAATTCCACAAGTTATTTTCAGACTCTAAACTGGGCAGTTCATGCACATTGTCCAAAGCTTTTGTCAGATTCCCCAAAAAACATAGGTGCTGGTCCTGCAGACATACTCTGCATGCCTTTTATAACTTACATGCTAAGGTGCCACCCTATTTGCCAGCCATCCTGAGCACTGACACCCAAGTCGCTCTGAAGATCTTCTACCAGGGCATGTTCAAACCCGTCCGTACCCCCTCCCTGGGATCCTCCTCTTACCTATGCCTTTTCTGTAGTGATTCTAGGACTCGGCCAGAATTATGTTCCTCGCCATTCCATGGGACTGTCTGCCAATTAGAACTGCAATCGGCTTATAGATTTAACTCTGAGTTACTTGTGCAGAGAAACTGGATCATTCCCAAAGACAGTACTGGTACTATGACTTAGTCTTGAGTGACTCATCTCTTTCTTGCTGTAGGTACGGAATAAGTCAGAGTCACTCCTTGTGATTTCTTTGTGACTTAAATAATCTTTCTTTCTCCAGGAGTAGACTTATAAAGTGAATTTTCAAAGGGAAACAAAGCCACAGATATATTTTATTGACAATTACTGAGCAAATCATAAGAACATCAGGACCAAAGACATATGATAATTAATAAAAAAAAAGTAAATAGTGTCAATCAACAAGTTACCATTACCAAAATGTTTGTTCTGACCATATCTGATACATAACATAAAACTATTAGCAATATCAGTTAGAACAACAAGTAAACTGTCATGAACAAGGAACATCCGAAAAATCACTCACTCACCCACTGTGGTTATAACAGATCTATTTTGGAAGAATATAAGGAGGAAGTGAGAAGGAAAAGCTAAACACAAAATAGAATGATCCTATTTGTTTGGTGCCTTTGGTCTTTCTTAAAATGTCCACACCACAAATGAAATGCGGAGTAATTTCGGAAGCAGAATTCATTTGTAATGTCCAGCCTTGCCATGGTACCCTTTTGAGAAAATGAAATTGAGTCTACTCTATAGACTGAAGTTAAGTCAATGAACACAATTATTCTGCATACCCTATGGTTATAATGCAAGTAGAAGTCATTAACCTAACAAGGGAATAAACAGCTCCTGCCACAAAGACCACATCATCAAAATGGCGCAATGGCACACATGCGAGTAACTTAAGAGACATTGAACCTAGGGAGGTGACAAGAAAAATCCCAATTTCCATGAATTTAGTACCCTCAGGTGAAGCATGCCACCTTCAGGGGTATGCACAGAAGTGGAGCATTCCCTGTGTAAACCATGGGAATTAAGTCAAATAAAGTGAGGGCAACTTAAAATACTGTACTTGAGAGTGACATTGGTACATCATTCTTTTTTGATAGCTGCATCGGCCATCTAACTAGCACATCTCAGCATTACAGTGGGCCCATCTTATCTCTGAAACATGCAGGATACAACTTCCCAAGATGCTGTTAATAATGTTTCACTGGGTGGCTAGATTTCATGCAATGGGGGCCTCCGCACCTGCACACCCTCGGCCTGACCACAAATTATGAGGAGGGTGAGGAGAGTGTGGTGTAGATGTCCTTTTTAAGCACTTAAAGCGTTCAAGTTCGAATCATTCTCTGACAAATCTGTTCCGATGTGCTAGATGATACAACGACCAGCTGTATGGCGTATTCCGAGTGCCACTGTAAAAACGGAAATAGAAGGTGAATGGTGACCCATCCAATCTGCTTCTCTTAGAGGGAGACCCTCTTGCTGTACCTCCTATGTCACATCCGAGAACACACCTTCTGCTCCTTATCTCCCCAATCATTCACATTGGAATGCTGTGAGCCGCACTGTACAGGAGCATTCCCGCCATCCTCTGAGGGGACTTTGAGCAAAAATTCCTCTGCCCTGTCCCCGCCTTGGCCAGACTTGTTTTTTTTTGTTATCAATGCAGCATGTTTTAAAGTAAAAACCCATGGCGATACTGCTGTTTGGTGTGTCCCTCTCTTTCCCCGGTTAGCGTACCATATTCGTTACACAATTTCTCATCCATTTTGTACAGTATTTGCCTTGCAAATGTTCAATATTCTATTTTGTTCTTGTGACTTCCCATTTAAATTGTTGTATGATTGTTTTCCTTAGAGCAAAGGGCCCACCCACAAGCTCTTCTTTGTCTTCTTGGTGCTGCAAAAGAGCTGGCAACTGCAACCTGCAATTGCCCCATGCATAAGGATCATTTTCAATAGACTCTGCAACCCGAAACGTCATCTGCACCTCCCAAGAAACAATGTGCACCTTTTAACTGAGACTTTTCCTCTGTCTATAATTTTCAACACACAGAGACCCTTCTCTTACCCCATGATGGTCAAGGAAACCTTTTATGGCCAAAAGACCTGAGGCACCCCCACGCACATCTTACTGCATATCCCCTTATGCCCAAAACAGCTCCATGGTGAGAAGGACATACAGTATGGCGGTACAGGATCAAATATACATTTTATTTCATTGCTGTTAGCACCTAAAAAACGTAATCATGTTTTGATTAAAAGACACATTTAGATTACATATGTGTTGCTGCCCCATTGGTGTGCCTCTCAACAGTCATGAACCCAAAGTGTTCGCTCCCCAGACGGCCAGCAGCTGAAGCCTGTAGCAGCTTGTATCTGGTAGGTGGGATATTTTTATTTACACCGAGGTTCTGTCAACCAAGTCCATGAAAACAGGAGCTCTAAAGGAAGAAATAACACATTCCTTTTAATCAGCTTTATAGCTGGGGATTTTGGTTGATGTGAATGGTAGAGCCATCAGGGTTGAAGAAATGTGTCTTCGATTGGAAAGAACACGTCAGCCAAGGCAATATCTGTACATTTCAATCTAAGCATACAACATGTTTGCCCATCTGGGATTGTTAGAGATATGTTTTGGGGATAACACACCTAATTTGGTGGTACTCGTTTATTGTGGCAACATAGTGGTAGCATTGGTGCCTTCCCTATCTATAATGGTGCTAATGCTCCCCTCGGAATATACCCTAAAATCTGATTCTCATCCTGGGGCCTCCCTAAGTGAAAGTTACCAGACTTACTACACTAGCAATTTGATAGTGTCCCTTTTTTGTTTCTTTCCAGCAACTTATTTATGATGCTGGGCTAATACCATGAAGGCAGATCTGCTCAGCTGTAAATATACCAAATGAAATAACTCACATTCGCCCACTTTCTAACTACAGAGCCCACAATAGATCATTCTCATGAAAACATTTACCATCGCGCCTGCCTCTATGCGCAGATTAAAGGACATGACCTAAATGTCATAAAAATGTATCAGAACACATTGTGATTTTTGTAATGTGTCTTTATCATGGCAAATAAACTTGCTGATCATGCAATGCACAATTTAAATCTGGACATATTTGTCAGTGCAAATGTGTAGAAACAAGAAGAGAGAGAGAAAAACTATTTCAAAAGGCACAACCCAATAGTAGAATGAACTGCCGTTATCCCAACCCCAACCTTGAATCATGGGATTTGGCAGAAGTTATGCTTAACAAACAAAAAACACCTTGTAACTTTAGGACTGCATTCACTTTTAACATTGAATTATCTTTGAATTGAGTTCTCCCTAGCTAACTAAAATCTGCATCCAATCAAGCAAGTGCTCACTTATGGACTATTATATTCACCTTAATCTTCGCTCTGCTATCTCTGGAACACCCCTCTGCCTTGGTTTAGCAGCCAGGAGAAGTGTTGTGACCTCTGCACACTCCGGCAGCACACAGGAATGACACAATTTCTATGCCAGGAAAACCGCTCCCCAGTAATCGTCTGTCTCCTGCTATCTTCCAGTAAGTTTCTGACGCTCTCCTCTGCCAGTCTGTCTACACTTACACTCTCCCTTGCTTTTAAATGCTAACCCTGTCAATCAAAAGGACCTGCCTCCCATTCTGACGTGCACACATCATCCAAGCTACCTCAGTATCTTTCCCTTCCCCAAGATAGTTCTGCCAACCTATCTGCAACAATTGCTTCCTGCGCATACATTGGTACTTTTGAATGTCTGCATATTTCAGCCCCACAGTTTGTGCACTGCTGACTGAGATCTCATAGT
Organism: Ambystoma mexicanum; assembly: GCF_040938575.1. NCBI lineage: Eukaryota > Metazoa > Chordata > Amphibia > Caudata > Ambystomatidae > Ambystoma > Ambystoma mexicanum. The sequence goes on from NC_090924.1 coordinate 407,844,127, forward strand.
CAGTCACATTTTAATTCCATTGCAGAGAAGCAGCTCACTTTTGACATCACATCTGAGCCCATTTTGCATTGATTTGTTAGTGATGTGTTACCAGTTATGGGGAAGGGGTTGTCACTTGATTAGTTCATGTTAGTATTCATATACATAGTGCAAACCGGACAGATGATCTGTTTACCCTGAAGTGGACCGTGTTAAAATAATGCCATTGCCCAGAATGTGTGCATTCCATTTACAATGTGCAATGCACATTACAATGTGCACCAGCCATTCATGATGTTTGTAATTTCTACATAAAACCCCTACCACTATTTACTGTTTCCTATGTATGTCATTGCTCACAATGTCCCTACATACTCCCTCCTTTGCTTCTACTGTTGTGATCTCCTGTGTTGTCACGGCAGGAGAGAACAAACAAACCCTTTAAATTATATGTGCTCCCAACTGAAGTTTCCAGATTTGAAAATAAATACTATACACGTTGAAATCTAGGCATTATAACTTATGTATGTCCCCCAGCTTCATGCAAACAATCAACCTTGGTAATCATGAATACAATAGTGATATTTCAACTCATCAATAAATAGCATATCTTTTTTAGGAATTATTTTAGTATTTTTTATTTTGCAATCAGATCTCAATATCTTCTATCCGTGGTCTGATCTTCATATTATAATTTTTTTAATGATATAGTTTAATCTTCTTTTTCTTTTTTTTAATACCACCACTTTTTTTAGAGATCTTTATCTTTTTATCCGATCAACATCTTTAAATATCTAGATTTTTTTTATCATACTTCCTTTGATCCAGGGGGCTTCCCCAGAGTCTCTGATCCAGTGGCATCCTCCAGGGGTCAAGGATCTGGCGCTGCCGGGGCAATCAATTTGTTTTCTAGGGTAAAAAGAAAAAGACAAATTAAGTACCCAGCACAATACATTTTTCATCCCTCTTCCACTGGAACACTTAAAAATAAAATCAGATTACTATTATCCTTCCGTCATGGGTACTTGTCTACCATGTTGGAACACCTGACAATAAATGTATCATTATATAACTCAGAGACACACATATCATATATCATATCATCAAAACAATTTCAAACATACACACCTCCCCACATTATCTCTTCATACCAAAACCCCATTAGTACTTACCATATATTGTCTAGATTTACTTTCATTCCCTGATTAGAGCAACTCTCCACTCTGCATTTATTATTTTCTTTTAACTAGTCTCAACTTGCTCAAGCCTCTTCACCTCATGTTTCGGGTGGAAAGGTTTGATCCGATTTACATGGGCAAATTGTTCCACTGTCACTTCACCCTCCTTTTTAGCTATCCTGTACACCACAGGCGAAATTGTGTCTGTTATTCTCTATGCCCCTTGCCATACTGCAAGAAATTTAGAGTTTGTCTGTCTACCCTTTCCAAAATTACATTTATAAACCTGATCTCCTACCTCATATTCATATGTAGGTATCTTCCTATCATAATATGTTTTTGCACTGTCAGCAGCCTTTTCCATATTCTGCTGCACAAATGCAAATGCATGTTGTAAGTGCTTCCTCAACTCTTCCACATATTCGTGAATTGTGGATACATTTACACGTGTCTGCTCATGGGTCCTGTACAGTAAATGCTGTGGCAAAACCATTTTTCTTCCTGTCAGTATTTCATGAGGGCTGAGATTTGTTGATTTAGTGGGGGTCAATCTAATGGCCATCAATACTAACGGCAGCCCAAGGTCCCAACTAGAACCTGCTTCAGCCACACATTTCTTTAATATATCAACAATTGACCTGTTATTCCTTTCTACTCCACCTGAAGAAGAAGGCCAGTATGAAATATGTAATTTCCTTTTCACACCCAATATCTGCCATACTTTTGTCATTAACACACTAGTGAAATGAAATTCCCCGGTCTGACTCTATGATTCGGGGTAACCCGAATCTTGAAAAAATATGATTTTTCAATAATTTGGCTGCTGTTTGGGCACTGCAATCCGGTGCTGGAATGCACTCCACCCATTTGGATCCATTGGATTTGACCTCTCAAGGATTCCCTAATCATCAATCCATCTTGTAACCCTTATTATTTTTGTTTCTTAACAACACCCTCAATTCTTCTTTCCCTTTACAATCTTCTTCAGTTAGGGGATTTTGTTCTGCATCTGACAGGTGATCATAGAATATGCTTAAAATTGGATCTTCCTTTTGAGCTTTGATCAGGTCCTGATCTTGGGTATCAAAACTCCTTTGCACAACAGGCTGTTCAACTACTTTTGGAGATTTGGAGTGTGGTATTGCATCTACCTGTATTTCACCAAGTAGATGTTCAATGGAAACAACTATCTCTTTACAGCTCCAATTTTGGCTAACTGATCTGCCTTGTCATTCCCCTCCTTGTCCTCGCCTGGCTTTTTTAAATGACCTTGGATTTTTCTCAAATATATTACCAAATCATTTTCTGACACAAGTTTGTCTATGGCTTGAATCATCTTGCCATGTTTGAGAGGTTTTTTGTTATAGGTGAGCATACCCTTTACCTTCCAGCCAGGTAAATATTCTACAAAACTGTTCCACGGATAATCAGAATCAGTCACTAGAACTATCTCTTTGAGTTTGTTTTCAACTGCACAGCCAACTCTGCAACTTGGCTACTTCTAGACCCAATCCTCATGCTCACTCTTGAAATGTTGTCACATTTAAACCAGATGTTTCCTATTCCAGCTTCCAGCTCTTTTTCTGTGTTATTTTCCACATGGTATGCACACTCATCTGCATACACAGTTGGTAAATCCCTACATACTTCCTCAGTGAATGCTTTGTGCGGGGCCTGTTCAAATTAATTCAAACTGGATTCTATTTCTGCTTCATTGGGTGCACATTCGGCTGCACAATCATGTAAATCCGCTAGCCCTTGGACAACTGGACTCTTTTTTTTGTCCATATTTTACTTCCACAGGAAATTCCTGTAATGCCAACATCCAGGAAGTAATTCTAGACTTTGCCAAATTCCCTGATCTAATTCTCTTGCTTTGCAGAAATTGCTGGCGTTGGTGATTTTTTTCAATAATTACTCTTTCCCCTTGAATGATGGGGTGGAATTGTTGCAACGCCCAGACAGTGGTTAACAGTGTCTTTTCACATTCACTGAACTTAGTTTCAACTTGTGATAATGCCTTGCTAGCATATGCAACAGTTTTGTTATTCACACCATGCTTTTGATATAGTATAGCTGACCTACACTGATCAGTGAAAGCTAGCTCTACAAAGATATCCTGGTTCTTTATGGGATATGCCAGACAAGGCGCTTTCATGAGACTTTCTTTCAGCCTGGCCACCGCTTCACATTGTTCTTTTTCCCACTTCCAGGGTACACCCTGCTTTTATTACGTTGTTAAAGGTTGTGTAATATCTGCATAATTCTCAATAAATTTCCTGTTATAACCTGTCACCGGTAACAAACTTTTCAATCCTTTCAAATTAGTAGAATTTATCCATTTATGTATTGCCTCCACCTTCTTCTTTTGTGGATTGTACCCATTCTCAATAACCTCATGACCTAAGAAGTTCACTTTCTTTTTACACCATTGTGCTTTCTGTAAAGACACCTTGGGTCCCGCCTTCTGTAACTGGCCAAGCACATGTCTAATCTCATTGAAATGATTTTTCAGATTCTCATTTTTAATTAGCACATCATCTACATAAACTATTGTCCCCCTTTCCGCTGGATCTGGAAGCGCCTTCCTCAATAATATTCCAATTTCACTCCCACTATTGACATATCCAAAAGGTGTCCAGGACCATGAATATTGGGATTTGTCAAAGAAAATGTGAATACATTTTGAATATCTTCAGCCAGTGGCAGACACCAATATACAGTAGTAAGATCTAGTGTGGTAAACACTTTTGACACATGGACATGTGTGTGCCCCTGATCAATAAATGGAAGCAGCCACCTTGAAACAGGTACTCTCTTATTTAACTCTCTTAGGTCTGCACACAAATGCCATTGGGCATTAGGTTTTAACACCCCCAATATGGGAGTATTTGATGTGCTGTGAATGGCCTAATGATTGCTCTAGATTCTAGATTCTTAATGATCTCAGCTAATGATTCCAAACATGCCAGGGGCAACCGATATTGTCGCACAAATAATGATTTCCTACCATGTCCCTCTGGCAATGTGGCAACATGCAAATCTGTTAGGGCACAATCATATGCATCTTTGGCAAACACCTCTTTAAATTCCGTTAATATTTTCCTTAACTGATCCTTTTCCTCTTCATTTGTGCATTCATCCGCAGCCTGAACCTGCTCTTCTACCATTTTTGAAAATTCTGGGAAGTACTCTAATGGAGGAACCTCTGCACTTTCCTCTATCTGTACTCCTGTGGCTGTATCTCTTTGGAGAGTTGACAAATGTTAATATTTTGGAATATTGACCTCCTTTTCAATATGCTGTTTTTCTGTTTTATTTTTGTTTAAATCAAATAGGATGCAATTATCTTGGAGACAGCATACTGTTTCATTTGATTCATAAGGAAACACAGACTAAACTTTAAATATTCCTTTAGGTTGAGAATCCACATATTCGGCCAACTCACCCTGCGCATTCACACATCTTTCAGGAATATTCCCAATCACTACATTATTCAAATCTGCAGTATAATGAGATGTGTGTATAGCCATTCCTAACACTGAATTCTCCTCTAAATGAATGTCCTGGCATCCTTCGTTGTCTACCAGAATTTTTATGAGTCCTTCCCCAATCTCTACCACTGGTGTATATTCACATTTTAGCCCTTGCTACCTTGTGGATTCATTCAGGCATACACATGCATCAGAATCTTTCATATGTTGTCCCTTTCTGTGTTTTAGCGTTATTGTATCTTACCTGGTAAATGCAGGGATGGTAATGTCTTTTCTCACTGGTAATTCAATCGCATATGGTGCTATCTGTGCGCAATGATAAGCTTGTCTTTTGTCCTCAAATTCAGGTGCAGGTCCTCCCAACCTGGACCCCACCTTGTGATTTGGGACATCTAACACCATACACATTCTGTGCATGATGTCATTTCCCAGATAAAATTGATTTTGTGTCCCACTCACTATCCACACATTGCGATGGATAGTCTTAGGACCAATTGTGATTTTCAGTATGCATCTTCCTATGACCCTATTTCCTGACTCTGGATTATCCAACACAAAAATGTGTTGGTTCTTGAATTTCGGGATCTCCTCCCTGTCAATTGTTTGCTGAAGTACTTTTTCATTAATGAAACTTCTTTCCTGCTCAAGTGTTAAAGTGGCCTCTATCACTTCAGAATGCTCATTTACACAGATAGGAATCCATGGCTGTCCATCTTCCATGCGTATTTCAGAAAGTGTTGTCATGTCTTTTCTGTGTTTATCTCTGGAGTAACATATGGCTTGCACTTCTCTTCCTTTAAATAAAAGCACAATGTGTTTTTATCTATCTCTGTTTGCCATTTTTTCTTAGGGTCCAAATAAATCTCCAGAGACTGCTTCTCTTTTTCACCTCCCATTTCTCCTTGACACATGAGAATGACATTGGGCCTCATTCCGAGGTTGGTGCTAGTCATGGCGCTATTAGCGCCATGACTAGCACCATTACCGGTACCGTGTCCGCCCTGGTTCAATGGGGACTTACCGGTCTAGTGCAACCTTTGCGGGACCGGTACGTCCCCATTGAAAATGTCAATCCCCATTTGAGCCCCCATAGGGCTCAATGGGAATGGGGAGGGTGCTAATAACGGTACCATAAATTACAGTACCGTTATTAGCTCTGAGTACCGTTATTAGCTCTGAGTCCCTTTGCGGGTCCCGTCCTTAACACCTGCTAAAACCAGGCGTTAAGGAAGGACCCACAAAGGGACCTCGGAATAGGGCGCAAAGGGATTACCGGCACCGGTGTCATTACCGGTGCCCAGTATCCCTTTGCGCCCGGGTCGTAATGACCCCCATTGAGACTTGGCACACAGCTATTCTGAAGATATACTTCCACTGCATCATTTGACTTAGCCACGGTATGGCATTCTTTTACACTGTTGTTTTGTAACATCACCTTCTTAGGCCTCAACTTTTTTTGGCTAGGGACCATAAGACCTCATTTACCCCATCAATGAGGGGCGACAACCTCTTCAGACAATTTGTCCCCATGAGAAAGGGTATTTCACTGAGAGATGTGATCAATACTTCCTGTCTCATCCGATGTTTCCCTATCTTTATGTCAACCTCAGTGACACCTTCGATAGGTATTTCCTCACCATTGAAATTGTGCACAGTGGCTTCATTTTGTCTCACTTTTATGTAATTTTGTGGGGATCTCCCTTCATTAATACTTTTTACCAACTCTTTGGACATTATTGTGGCTAGTGCACACATAGCTATCATCACAAATACATTAAATTTTTCTTCCACACTGATAGGAGCATAATACCTGTCCTAAACTTCCTCCAGCACACACAAAAAGTGTGCATTTTTGCTGATTTCAGGACTCACCTTTCTTAGCCCCTTTTCACTCCTTGTCAAACACATGGGCAGGTGGAATGATATTTTTCCCTCCTTTTTGTCCACTTCATTTTGGATTCCTTGGCCTATTTTTCTGGGCTCAGAACCCATCCGGACCGTGGCAACTGACTGCCCCTCGGTTCTGGGACTACCAGTTTTCTCACCACAGCCTTGTGACGGTGCCTTTTCACAAGTGTCACATGGCAGCCTGTCATTTCTGGGGCATGACACCTATCTGAGTTTTTCACAGTGCCTGTCCTTTCGGTCTCTTGGAATATTTGTGGCTCAAAATACTCTTCAGGTGACTGATCTGCACAATCCTTTTGAGCTACTGTTTTTCCTGTCTGGGTTTCAACGGTATTCTGAATATCAAGGGAGGATATTCTAACAACTAATCCTACCTCTTTATCAGATGTTTTATTTTCAGAAAGACTGTTCTCTTTATATCTGTTTCTCTGTTCTTTAGGTTTTTCTTGTTCATTTTCCCCTTTTGGCTCTTCATCAGCAGCCACTTCAATAGTCTGGTTCAACTCTAAATTGAACCACATTCCTTTTTTATGTGTGTGAGCATCCCTTGACTCACTTTCATTTGTTTGTATTTTTATTTTTGGATAAGCAAACAATTCAGGACTGTTACCCAAAGATGATTCATGGGCTTCTGTATTGTTACCAGTGGAGGAGTTATTAAATAGTCACTTGTTGTCAGAACGCACAAGATCACTCCTATGGCATTCTGCACTTTCACTTGGCTGCTGTTTTCGGACTGCACACAATGTTTCTATTTGCTCAGACAACATTTTAACTTGGGCCTCTAGTCATTGAAATCTGTCCATGTCCCTGGATTCCTCTTTTTGCCGCCTGGGCCGATATTGATTAAATTCACCTGGGTTGGGCCTATTCTGGTACCTCCCATGAGATTGATTCCTATTTGTATTGTTTCTGAATTTATGGGTCACAGGAGGTGGGGAACGCGGTGTGACCATCCTTTGACTGTGGTCGACTGGTGGTGGTGACTGGTTATAATGGCGCGGGATATAATTCATATTTTGTCTCTCATTTGGTGGGCCATATACCATGGCATTCCGGTCAAACCTGCTCTGTGGCCCCATATGCTGGTATGGGCCATTGTTCCTTTGATTTTGATTTTGATTGTTATTTATGCTTGACATAACAGGTCGGAATCCTACCCTAGGGTTATCACCAAAATATCTAGGACTAATGTAAGTCTCTCTATTGCTCGGATCAACTGATTGGAACATAGGAGTTTGGGGTGTCATCCTCTGTGGTTCGCGCCCCTCTGTTAGTTGTCATGTTGTTGCTTGCCTGAGTTTGGACTGATTCAAGTTGCAGATTTTTATCTCCATTATTGCTGATGTGAATTCTTTAGATTTTGATTTTGTCTCTTTATTCCTAAACCCTTCCTCTCTCTGGCCATAGATTACCTCATACAGTTTGGTCCCTTGTTCTACTATACATTCTAATGATTTTTCTCAGTCAAATTTGCGAATTAACTGTGATATAATGGGGCCGATTCATGGAACAAATGTGCGCCGAAAAAAGTGGCGCAAGAAGGCGCAAGCGTGAAAAGGAAGCGCATGTTTTTTTCGGGATGTGCGCCAAACCCATGCGTGACGCACACAGGCGCCCATGTCATAGCAACATCCCGAACGCTGTGCGCGACACACACAGGGAAAGCGCACAACGTCCGCGCACATACCAAAAAGGGGGCGGGACACGGGGTGTAATGCACGGAATGGGGAACAACGTGTGAAAAAGAAGGCGTAACTAGGGAAGTACTGCAGGGAAATACACGGAACGCCCACACCCACGCGAACAACTCATATTCATGGATTTGAATACGGGAAACAAGCGCATGCTAAAAGATGCGCACAGGCGTCAACACATCTGCCACAGGAAGGCAGGTGTAAGCATCCCCGCGCACAGTATAAAAGCACGCACAAACAACAAACACGTACATACCGCTACGATGAATGCCCCATTTGTCGCAGCACTGATCGTGGGACACCGCAGGAGGAGGAGAATAGCCAGGGCCCGCATTTTTTCCCCCCTGACAAGCCTTTTTGGGATGCCCGACGACCAGGTCTACGGCAGGTCTGGTTTCCACCTCGTATCATCCTAGTCCTGGTCAGGGAGTGGGAAGATTACCTTACATCACCCACCCTCTGCTCCCAAGCATTGAGCCCCTTGGAGAAGGTGCTCAATATCCTGCATTTTTTGGCCACTGGGTCATTTCAGCGGACTACTGCCATAGTGGGGGGTTCTCACAGGCCACGCAGTCACGCTGCCCGCACCAGGTGTTGGCAATCATGACTGCACGCCCCTCAGTCTGCAGGCACATATACATGCCCAGAACACCCACAGAAAGGCAGGCCATCGTCCCAGACTTTTACAGGGTGGCACACTTCCCCAAAGTGCTCGGTGCCATAGATTGCACCCGTGTGGCCCTACGTCAACCTAGGGCCACTGAGCACATCTACCGAAACCACAAGCACTGGCATTCCATCAACGTGCAGGTGGTATGCGATGCCAAGGGAATCATCACCTCTGTCTATGCAAACTACCCTAGCTCCACCCATGACCGTTTCATATACAGAATGTCCGCCCTGAGCCGGGCCCTGGAAGCTGGGCAGTATGCTGACTCATGGGTCCTAGGTGAGTACAAATGACCGTGCACATGCAAGCATGTTACACACAGACAAATACACAAACCCCAATAATCACAACCATTATCACCTCTCCAGGGGACAGTTCCTACCCTCTGAGCAACCACACGCCAATCCGGAACCCCACCACCCCACCCCAGGTAAGATACAACGCTGCCCATATTGCAACCAGGGCCATAGTGGAGCGCACATTGGGAGTGCTCAAGTCACGCTTCCGCTCCCTTGACCGCTCTGGCAGCCAGCTACTCTATGCACCCCCAGTAGTGTGCATGATCATTGTGGCAGCATGTGTCCGGCACAATGTTGCAACACGGCAGGGCGTACTGGTGGACATGGTGGTGCCCCCACATCCCCAACCACAGGCACAGGCGCTGCCCATGGGAGGGGATAGGGCAAGTGGCGAGGCAGCCCGGACCCAGCTTGTGGCCACATTTTTCACCTAAACTCCCACCCCTGCGGAGTGCACACAGGCCTGGCACATACCAGGTGATAATCGATGAGGACAAAGAGACAGTCAACTGTCACAACCTTACCATACTGAGAATGTTGCCATGGAAGTGCCACATTGTGTGCATCCCTAGCAACTCAAACCTAACCAATCCTGTGTGACCAAAAGGTACACATGCAAGGTGTGTATCACACAGACTTGCAAAACAGGCCATGACAATCACTGGTATGCCACACAAAGCCACCAAAACCACAACATGACATGGCAAGCAATAGCAAAACACCAACACAATAACAATAATGTACACATTGACATGCGAAAAATGCAAAGTGGCGTCAGACAATGATGCCTGACATGGAATCAGATGAAATGACTGACCAACAACCTCCCACACAAAGCAAGTCATACCCAAATGAATAACAACAGTTGTAGCTTGAACATAACAAGGAATGCCTGCTCACATGCACATTGTGCACGGCAAAATAAACTCTGCATAATACGTGTGCTGTGTCCATCTCCTGCAACACACTGCTCAGCACACAGCATAGTGACCAGTCATTGAGTGTGATGCACACCCTGAGCATCACATGAAAATGACAAACTAAATAAAAAAACAAATCACACATGTACAGGATCCACAAATGGTCATAGATCATGTGCTGCAGGGACACAGTGGTCCCCAGAAGGCTAACTGTGTGCACATGTGGACATGGAAGGGTGGTTGTACATGTTGTGGATCATAGTGCGAGTCTGTGTTTGTCAGTAGGGACATGCACTCAATACATGCATGTGCAATCAAGTGACCATCAGTGTCCTTATCACATGTGAACATTGCCCATGTGTACACCCCAGCATGTCAAACCACAACTATGCCCTCACACCTGAAAGGTAAACACAACACATGAACAGCCATTGATCAGCAGAATACATCATGTAGATAGGATACCACAATTACAATGTCAGGGTGCCCATCATACTTTGGGGCAAGGCAACTGTCCAACAACAAAATACCCCCCCCTCACATATCACCATGACCCACTGAACAACTGCGCATAGAGTATGTAGCCTTCATCCTTGAAGTTCACCTGGCCACAGGATCACCCTTCCCCTTTGTCTCCATCTTCCACCTTGTGTGTAAAAAGTGTCCAGCACCCTCAGAGGCCGCCTTGACTTGCAAAAACACCAAATCAAAGAGAACTCAAAGCAGGCCAACACAGAAGCCAAGCAAAAAGCCTGCAGGCAAAAAAACAAACCAGAAGAGCCTCCAGTAGATGACTTGAAGTAGCAGTACGTCACAAAGCCCAAGTACTAGCACAATGACGGAACAACCAAGGTAGCACTGTAAAACAATGTCACAACAGGATGTGTACCATGTGTGGTACATAATATTGAATGATGCACCATGAACTGATGTGTACTGTCACAGCTCCTGTGTACAGGCGCAGGAGTGGCGCGAACCAACCACCCCCACCGTGGTCTGGGTGCCTGCAAGGTCAAACTCACACAGGCCTCTGAGACCCTGGTGGGGAAGGAGGGTCAGGGATATGCAGTCGGGACAGGCATTGGTATACTGGATAACCGGAATGAGGGGCAGGAGAGGGGAGTAGGATTGACAAGGGAAAGTAGGGAATGTACAAAAACATAATAATCACATTAACACATACACAATCAGACCAAACGTGTACATCATGCACATAGTACCAAATTACTCAAATTGAAGTCAATGAGAAACTTATCTCTGGGGTGAGTGCTGGCCTCCTGCCTGCGCACTGTCAGGTCCAGTAACATGAGCAGTTCAATGCTGCAAAGAGAGCCAGAGTCACTAATCTGTACGTGCCCATAACACACACACACACCACCATGCATGCCCCAAAGTAACAAGATACTCTACAAACTATCTGGTGTAGTGCTTCGTACCCATACGTAAGATTCCCCCCGTGATGGTTGAATACGCAGTCAATGCAGTAAGTAATGCGTCGGTGGGTGCGTGGCAAATGTAAGACCAATATGTCAAGATTCACACAACATCCAATGTTCCCTGGGTAAGCATCCAGACGCATTTAGCAAGGTAGGACTTCAGTACAAGTCGTGTTCCAGCATAACCTAAATAAAGTAGGTAGTGCATGTGGCAATTCAAACCTGTAAATGAAATGCACTGCACACAAGTCTGTCCCTCGCTGTCTGTCCCTTTGAGCTGCTTCTTTCCCTGTCTTGGAACGCTACATGGCTAATATAACTGCCTCAATGGATCATGTTGGACCAGAGGATATGTGCCACTGCCCCTGCATGCGCCCCTGACAACTTTCCCATCAACTACCCATTACTCCACCAACGCATCTTAGCTGTAGTGTGTGCTTCAACACCAATATCTGTCCAAGCTCACCATCAGTGGTGCTACTTAGCATGCATGTGCAACTGTCCTGGTGGACGGTTGGCTGCGGTGTGGCCCCCTTGTGCTGTTCACCTTGCCTGGAGTTCCTTGAAACACGTCAGATTCTGTATGATGTATGAGCGCAATTCCTGTGGCTCTGCATGCGCACACATGTGCATGTCTGCACCACTGAACGTGGCCAGCTTCCAGACATCCAATGGGCCATGTCTGCTAGGAAAGGTGGTCTGGAGGCTCATCCTTCTGCAGAAAGGGCAGAAAACACATGATTAATGCATGAAATTTCCCTGTGTGTGTCTCCTCAGGCATGTCATGAGTGGACCATGTCAGAGACGTACATCTGAAATCACTCCATCAGTGCAACCTTCCCAGCCAAAGTGTGTCAGCCACTGTCTACAGCATGAATTGCATGAAGCACATGTACAGCAAAGATAAGAAACACACTACACAATGTATAGCAATTAATGCACACATGAATCATGAAACCACCCATCTAGCAAAGGAAGAATCGTAGTCAAAATCACCCCTATCATCCCCACTAGAGGTGTCAACACAAGTAGTACAGCAGCAGACATGCCACAGATATGGCAGTCCAAAGCCCTTGTGTAATAGGCTGTAACACCGAACCATCATTGCCAGCCCATGGATAAGGGAAGCAGGAGTGGCATATGTGAGTCAGGACCCCAAGCTGCAAACACATACACGAGACAAGCTTGAAGGGACCAGCTGGAACAGACAGTGGATGCTTTCAAAAGCCACAAAACACCACACCGTCACATGAAAGCACAACAGACAAGCAATTTTAAACTATGCAAAACAAAGGGGGGTCTGGGAATCTCTCTACAAGCACAAACACAGCCCAATGACCTGTTCTTGGGTGAATAACCCCTGGGAGAGACTCTACCAAGTCTTTAGCTCACTGTCCCTTTCACAGAGAAGCAATTTCCCCGCATATCAGCCTTTGTCCTGCCCAGGGGCAGTCCAGCACCGAAATGCTAGGCAATTCTCCTCTGAACAAGAGTACCATCAGTAACTCCATACACGTGTTTCAGCCTTGTTGGGCATCATCAGTGAGCTGAAACTGTTGCCTCTCTAAGAACAGTGAGCAAGGGGTCCACATCTGGATCGCCCTGTTAATTTAGAGTGAAACCCAAAGTTAATTTATGCAAAACAAAGAGGGGTCTGGGAATCTCTCTACCAGCACGAACACAGCCCTATGACCTGTTCTTGGGTGAATAAACCCTGGGAGAGACTCTACCAAGTCTGTAGCTCACTGTCCCTTTCACAGAGAAGACATTTCACCGCATATCAGCCTTTGTCAGTGCCGAAATGCTAGGCAATTCTCCTCTGAAAAAGAGTACCATCAGTAACCCCATACACGTGTTTCAGCCTTGTTGGACATCATCAGTGAGGTGAAACTGTTGCCTCTCTAAGAACAGTGAGCAAGGGGTCCACGTCTGGATCGCCCTGTTAACTTAGGGTGAAACCCAAAGTTAATTTATGCAAAAGAAAGGGGGGTCTGGGAATCTCTCTACCAGCACAAACACAGCCCAATGACCTGTTCTTGGGTGAATAACCCCTGGGAGAGACTCTACCAAGTCTTTAGCTCACTGTCCCTTTCACAGAGAAGAAATTTCCCTGCATATCCCGCGTATGTGACCCCGGTGATGTAGTGACGGGTCACGCAACGCTCAGGCACCCCAAAACTGCAGTAAAACCATGCACGCAACCCCTGCAGCCTACATGCGTGGAATTAACCTCCCGCAGTACGCGGTGGCACCCAGGAACACGAAAAACGTATTCGCATGGGACACGCAGGCTACTATGACCTCGGAAACGGGTACACTCTACACAGGGGCACCCGCAGTGGGAAAAATAGCGTGCGCGACTCACCGTCAGACTAGCGCGATGATGAAAAACACGCATAGCCAATACCCCTGCCAAAAGAAGAGATACGTCCTTGATCCGCTGTGAAGTTGTGATGGTGCGCAAAACAACACGAAGTAGCAACACACACGTCAGTCTCCATGAAAGGCACGTACAGCGAACTGCTGAACCCGCGCGCGTCGCATCACTTACGCGCGTAGGCCCTTTCCTCGGATTACACGCATTCACATGCGGACATGCAGTTTTTTCACGCGCTGAACCACTATGCATACGTCACGAGGGAAACGCCTGCGCGCGTAATGCCACAGACGCACTTACGCGCTAAGGGCTTTTCCTCGGATTTCACGCTGATGTGCACTTTTTTCACGTGCCAAATCACTCCGTATCAAGCTGGCCACGCGAAAACACACAGAAGACCACGCTCCTGCCCAAAAGGACATTTTCCTGCCCCCAAGAGCCCCGAGCACGCTCCCACCTGCCATCTTCTGCTGCCGCTGCCCACGTGCCCTGCTATATGGTGCCTGCACGTCAGCCATCTGCAGGGGTCCAGTTGCTGTGTCCACCCCTGCTGGAACAGAAGACTCCTGACTGGGATACCATCGCTCCACAGCCCAGCCCCAGGATCCAGTTGCCCACCCACGCCTGCCTCGGGGGTCGCCATGTTGGGCCAAACACCATCCGAGACCACTGGCGACCCCCAGCCAGAGAGGCAGAGGGACACCAGCTTCAGTGAGAAGGAAGTTGGTGTCCTGGTGGAGCATGCCCTGGGGCATTATGATGCCCTCTTCACACCATTGCGCGCCGACAAGGAAGGACGGAGGAGGATCTGGATGGACATCGTGGGTGCCATCAATGCGGAGGGGGTGGCACCCCAACACCTGAAACACGCCCAGAAGCGCTGGGAGGACTACAAGTCCAGGACCCTCAGGAAGGCCCGGTGCCTCTTAGGGGCAGAGGATGCAGTGGGGCACCGGGGCCAGCTTACCAACCAGCAGATGAGGGTCCTGGAATGCATTCGCCCAGTGCTTTGCCACCAGATCCTCAGGATGCAGGCCCGTCTGGAGTCGAGCGGTAAGTGGCCATGCATTGCTGTGTGAGACAGGGCATGTTGCAGTGTGCTGGTACTTGCCTGTATGTGTGACATAGGCCATGTATGGATGTGTGTGTGCAGGGACATCATGGTCATGCATGTAAGACCAGTAATGTGTGAACCACATGGATGGTCCATGTGTTCCAATGCAACATGGGGAGCTGTATGCGGAATGCACACATGAATGCATGCCAGTCTATGTTCTTGGACATGGAGGGGGGTGAGGGATGGGTGCTGCTCTCATGTACATGTATGGTGTGCATGTCTGTGTGTCTGAGAAGCGTGTGTGTGACTTTGAAACGCCATGGATGCATGACACATGTCCATGACAATGTGTAGATTCACTCATGCAATCTGGTCACCGTTGTATCCACTGTGTCTGTGGTGTACGAGCCATGATGCATGACCCTCTGGTGATGTGTGTGCATAGGGTCAGTATGAGCCATGATGCATGTGAGTTTTAAGGCAACATTTTGGTTAACAGAGGCCCTTGTACATAGATGCTGATGTTGATTGCATGCGCTGTGCCTGTTTCTGCATGTGTGTTGTGTGCATTCACCCATGTGTTGTGGAGGGACAGGATGGAAGTGACGTTTGACAGTGCTACTCATGTGTTATTGCTTCCTGTCTAGGGGACTATTGTACAGTACCCTGATGCTTGTGTTCTATGTCTCCCCCTACGCAGCGTCCAGTGAAGAAGAGGGCGGAGACGGTGCTGTGGAGCTAAGCGGCGGGGATGCCTCCACTGGGCAGCGACGCAAGGCCCAGCCACCCTCCCAGAAATTGCCATCATCTGGGAGAGAGCGGACTGGTGCTGCGTCTGCCACTACGGCTGTAGCGGAAGGGCCGGGTGAGCCCCCCCCACAGGGGCTTGCAATGGCAGAAGACGGTGCAGAGACATCCAGTTTGGTGGTCTCCACAGAGGAGGAGGAGCCCACTACTGAGCCGCACATGGGGCCTGGTGGGGGTAGTACCACTGGTGCAAGTGGTGCAGTCCAGGGCCAGGGTCAGGAGGCAGCACAGGTCACCGCGGAGGGGCCTGTGCATGTCACTGTCCCTGACCCTGTGACTGCACCACCATGCAACAGCAGGGATGCCCCGTCCCAGTCCCGTCGGCAGGTAGGGGGGAGGCCCACGTCATCTGCCTCTCCATTAGCTGTGGACAAGGAGTCCCATGACCGTATGGGCTCCATCCTGATTGGTGTCGCGTTGCGCACCTGTGTCATTCGTGATGACGTGCGTGCTTCCTTGGCCGAGCATGCACGCCATCACGAAGAGCAGCGTCGTGATGTGGCACTGTTGGGAGGGGCCCTGGTCGGTGGGTTCCTACATGTGTCGCGCACTCTGGCGGACCTCTCCTCCTCTGTGGAGACTATGCGCCAGTCGTTCTCCCTGCCGTCTTCCAGCCCAGATTCCAGCAGGGCCCCCTGTGGACTTGGCCCGACCAACACAGCCAGCTTGGTGGAGATCCCATCCCTGCCACAGTCGGGAGTCGCTGGTCCAGCAGGGGTGGACACCCCAACAACTGGAGACCAGCAGTTGGAGGATGTGCAGGCATCATTGGACAGGTCACATGGACAGCAGCAGCAATAGCAGGCTCTAGGTTGGAGCAATGGTGGCTTGGGGCCATCAACCTCAGAGGGGCAGGCATCGGCCAGAGGGCAGGAGGACCCTGGAATGGGTGTGTCTTCCGTGTGGCTGCGGTTGGGCAGGCGTATAGATACGGAGTGGCGGCGGGCGGAAGAGGCACGGCTCACAATGGTCAGGGCGGAGAACTCCATGCAGAGGGCACTGAGGCGGGCCGAGTGCCTCGAGGCTATTCGCAGGGAGTTGGAGTCCAACATGGCATCATCCCTGCGAACCCTCGGGCCATGCCTCCAGGACATTGACCAGGAGCTCGATGATGCCCTGGCCCGGGACATCGGAAAGTGAGCCAACGGACTAGCCTGCCGCCATTGTAAATAGTTTTTAGTGTTATGTTTCATTTTTGTTTCCATTTCTTTTGGAGTGATTGGACTATGCCCCACACTTTTGTATATATTTATTTCGTAGGTAGTTTCTTAGATTTCAGCTCTTTTGTTGGGCTCATGGACCCTTTCAAAATTGCTTGTACATAGTTGGACTTTGGATTTATGTGTACATTTTGTTTGGATTTCACCATGGGGCAATGGATTTGTTTTGGTGGACAGAGAATTTGGGCCATTTTTCTTTAGGATTTATTTGGATTGCATCTACATTTCATTTTTCATATATTTGGACATGCATTTCATTTCATGTTTGTATTATTTTTTAGCCTTTCATTTCATTACATTCATTTTGTTAATAATACATTTTGATATTTTAATTCCATGTGTGGGATTCGCTCATTAGGTTCATGCATGTCAAAATGTGGTTTTACACAATCTATGGCAAACAGTGTGTGTGTGTGTGTGTGACGGACATGTGTTGATGTACATGGTGGACTTTTGATTTGTGTCCTGACTTAGGCATGTCGGTGTGGGGTGGATTGTTGAAATCATTGCATGTCAAGACTGGGGTGGCGTGCTGTAGTATTTTGGTGCACATGAGGCCCATGATTGTGCAGCTTCCTTTCGTGTTGCAGGGGGACATGAGTCGGGGCCTGCTGGCAGGTGCCCCTCAATGCTGGGTGGATGGGGGTGCTGGGGGACATGAGTCGGGGCTTGCTGGCAGGTGCCACTCACTGCTGGGTGGATGGGAGTGCAGGAGGACATGAGTCGGGGCCTGCTGGCAGGTGCCTCTCAATGCTGGGTGGATGGGGGTGCTGGGGGACATGAGTCGGGGCCTGCTGGCAGGTGCCCCTCAATGCTGGGTGGATGGGGGTGCTGGGGGACATGAGTCGGGGGCCTGCTGGCAGGTGCCCCTCAATGCTGGGTGGATGGGAGTGCTGGGGGACATGAGTTGGGGTCTGCTGGCAGGTTCCCCTCAATGCTGGGTGGATGGGGGTGCTGGGGGACATGAGTCGGGGCCTGCTGGCAGGTGCCCCTCAATGCTGGGTGGATGGGGTGCTGGGGGAAATGAGTCGGGGCCTGCTGACAGGTGCCCCTCACTGCTGGGTGGATGGGGGTGCTGGGGGACATGAATCCGGGCTGCTGGCAGGTGCCCTTCAATGCTGGCTGGAGTCAGTGCTCACTTGTGCATGGTGACATGTGGGCTGGCTGGGGGGCTTCGCCAGGGTGGATGGGCTGCCTGTGGGGCATGGCCAGGGGTGAAGTGTATACCCCTGTGTTGGGGTCTGCCTGCAGGTCCTGGGGAGGGGGAAAAGGGCACACCTGGGCTGACACACGCTGCCAATTTGTTGGGGCACCCCCGAAATACACGTACCCCGCTCGTACAGGGCCAATCGCGTGTAAAACTTCCCACGCACCCCCGAAATACACGTTCCCCGTTTGCACAGGGCCAATCGCATGTGAAACTTCCCGCGCACCCCCAAAATACACGTACCCCGCTCGCACAGGGCCAATTGCGTGTAAAAACTTCCCGCGCACCCCCGAAATACACATACCCGGCTCGCACAGGGCCAATCGCATGTAAAACTTCCCGCGCACCCCAGAAATACACATACCCCACTCGCACAGGGCCAATCGCATGTAAAACTTCCCGTGCACCCCTGAAATACACGTACCCCGCTCGCACAGGGCCAATCGCATGTAAAACTTCCTGCGCACCCCCGAAATATACGAGTATGAAATCCATAAATACGCTGTGCGCGGAAATGGATTATGGCGCACGCGGCTGGTGCAGACTGCTGCACGCACACACTGTGCGCCAGCCATGTGCGCCACTTGTGCTCTGATTTCTATGAATTACCCCCAATATCTTTTTGGAGACCATAAAAGCATGCCGTCTTACATTCTACAGAATTAGGGTTAAAAGACACATCAAAATGGGAAAATGCTCTTTTTAATTCTTGGAGGAATTGGTGAGGTGACATATCTGGCTTTGCTGTCATTGTATACGCTGCTTTTATAGCCTCTTGCATCAACTGGTAAGGTGAGATATGATGTCTAACCTCTTTCTCAAAGTCTGCCCGTGACAGGTTTTCCTGCTCATTGAGACCCCGAATGACACTAGCAGCTGCAGAGTCAAGCGTTAGATGAAAGTACTGTCTATACTGTTCTCTAGGTATCTGAAGAACTTTAAATATATCATGTACTGTCTCTAAATGGTCCTCCATGCAACAATCGCCTCCCTTTTTGAATGCTTTAATCAAAGTTTGGATTGATTTCATGATTTTGATAGGGCTACTTGGCTCATTCTGGGGGCACTATTCGGTCGCTCATTTCTTTTCTCAGATGGGCAGGACTAATGGTAACCACCGGCTGGTGAGTCAAACCTCCTAAACGGGCTATAATCAGACCTAGCCACAGGTATAGCTATTTGGTACATTATTCCCTCGGGCACAACTGGGGCTAATCTCAACTCCATTACATGTAGTGCCTTGATGCTTTTCCTGAGATTTAAAATGAAATATTTGCTGTTCCAGATCCTTGCATGGTCTATGACAGTTGTTCTGCCTCCTGACAAAGGTTAGAGTTCTCATCACTCATTTTATTAATCACGGCCTGTAGTTCACTTATTTGCATTTGACACTGGTCATTTTCTCTGTCCTTCTTGTCATTCTCCTCAATCATTTTAACCATTTCTTGTTCTATAGCTTGAAATTCCTTATCTTTCACCATATTATTCTTTTTAAGTGTTTGCATTTCCAAAATGGTATCATCCTTGTCTCGTCTTATTGCATCTATGACCCCCTTTAAGTGTATTAATTCTTGTTCACTTTCATCAAACTGCTTTTTCTTCTGAGTTAACTGATTATCCATGTCACAACATTTAGACTGCATCTCTGTGTTAGATTGCTCTAATTCCGATTTTAGGCACTTTATTTGCTCAACTGCATCATCCAAACTGGCTTGTAACTTATTAATTACTTCAGAATCATTCCCCTGCATCTTTAGAGACCGGTGAAAGAGAAACCAAAGCTTAGCGCATAATTGTATTATGTAATCTTTTCCCCACTCGTGTCTGAAGCCCTACAAAGTCTCAGCAAGCAGACTCGTACAATACTCCCTTCTTCAAAAATGTCTTGAAATGATTCCTTCTGCACTTCTTCACATATGCACTCCTCCCATGAAATTTCATTTTCTGATGACCACACCCCGTGGCCAAATAGCTTTGCCTCAAGGTAGTTCGCCAGCTCAGAAAAATCTGCTTCAATTTGTGACATAATGACACTGTGCACAATGCTATACTATTACTTCACAGAATAAAAATGCACAGAATGGCTGTGCCCAATACACTGTACTATCCCGCCCAGTTACTGTTTTAAAGATCCCACAGGCTAATGCACCAAATTATGTTAGAGATATTGTTTGGGGAGAACACACCTAATTTTGTGGTATTCGGTTATTGTGGTAAGATAGTGGTAGCATTGGTGTCTTCCCTATCTATAATGGTGATAGTGCTCCCCTCACGATATACCCTAAAACCTGTATCTCATCCTGGGGTCTCCCTAAGTGAACGTTATCAGACTTATTACACTTGTATTTTGACAGTGGCCCTCATTACGACCCTGGCGGAGTGGGTTACCGCCAGCGGTAATCGTGGCGGACCCGTCCGCCCTACTACGAGTTCCCGTAGCGCCATGGAGCCTTTCTCCGGTTTTACCGGGCGGAGAAATCCATGGCGCTAAGGGACCTCGTTGTTAATTACGCCACCGTACTTTACGGTGGCGTAATTAACGCCTTCCCCACTCCCATTATACCCTATGGGGCAAGAATGGGAATGGGGAAGGGCAAAATGGGGATTGGGGATTTACCGCTCCGCCAAGGTCGGCATGGGGTGGAAAATCCGCCAACCCCCATGGCGCTATCGGCAGCTTTCCGCCGTGCTCCGCGGTGCATTTAGCACCGCGAATTCCGCCAGGGTCGTAATGAGGGCCAGTGTCACTTGTTTCTTTTCTTCCCAGCAACGTATCTACGATGCTGGGCTAATGCCTTGAAGGCAGATCTGTTCAGCTGTAAATATACCAAATGAAATTCCTCACATTCGTACACTTTCTAACTACAGAGCCCACAATAGATAATTTGCATGAAACCAATTACCATTGCGCCTTGCCTGTATGTGCCGATTAAAGGATATGACCCAAATGTCATAAAAATGTATCAGAACACGTTATGGTTTTGTAATGTGTCTTTACCATGACAAATAAACTTACCAATCATGCAATGCAACATTTACATATGGACACATTTGTCAGTGCGAATGTGTAGAAACAAGAAGAGAGAGAGAAAAACAATTTCAAAAGGCACAACCCAATAGTAGAATGAACTGCCGTTATCCCAACCCCAACCTTGAATCATAGGATTTGGCAGAAGTTATGCTTAACAATAAAAAACACCTTGTCACTTTAGAATTGCATTCACTTTTAACATTGAATTACATATGAACTGAGTTCTCCCTAGCTAAATAAAATCTGCAGCCAATCAAGCATGCCCTCACTTATGGAATGTTATATTCACCTTAATCATCACTCTGCTATCTCTGGAACACCCCTCTGTGTTGATTTGGCAGCCAGGAGAAGTGTTGCGACCTCCGCGCACCCCGGCATCACACAGGAATGACACAATTTCTATGCCAGGAAGACCACTCCCCAGTAATCGTCAGTCTCCTGCTATCTCCCAGTAAGTTTCTGCCACTCTCCTCTGTCAGTCTGTCTACACTCACTCTCTCCCTTGCTTTTAAATGCTAACCCTCTCAATCAACAGGACCTGCCTCCCTTTCTGACGTTCACACATCATCAGAGCTACCTCAGTATTTTTCCCTTCTCAACAATAGTTCTGCCAACCTATCTGCAACAATTGCTTTCTGCGCATACAATGGTACTTTTGAATGACTGCATATTTCAGCCCTGCAATTTTTGCATTGCTGACTGAGATCTCATAGTCAGTCATGTTTTAATTCCATTGCAGAGAAGCACCTCACTTTTGACATCTCATCTGAGCCCATTTTGCACTGATTTGTTAGTGACATGTTACCAGTTATGGGGTAGGGGTTGTTAATTGATTAGTTCATGTTAGTATTCATATACATAGTGCAAACCGGACAGATGATCTGTTTACCCTGATGTGGACCATTTTAAAATAATGCCATTATTTTAGGTAATATTTAGAAAAACAGAAATTTTGACAAACACTTTTCATGATACATAAATCATTTTCCTTAAACAGGTAAGAAAATATTTTGTGAAAACAAAGATTTTGGTGAAAGTATCCTTTTCTTTATTGTACAAAGCATATGGTGGTGCCCAACGCGTTTCGAGTACAACTCTTCTTCAGGGGCAATGGCACAATTTTTTCATTTTTCTACAAAGTGAAGAGATGACATGAGTCAAATTATCTCAGCCAATTGTAGTTTAACCCAAATGGCGTGAAAAGTCATCCGTTAAACATAAAGTGACAAATTTAAACAAGTATTTGCAATTTGGGGAAGATTGGCAAACGTACATTGATTCAAAAACCCATTCCTGGAAACCATATAGTAGTGTACTTATTTTACACAAAATAAAGAAGAAAAAATGCTGCTTCAGCTAGATAAATATGCTTATGATCCAATCATACATTCTTGAACAAAGATTATGTAGGTGTAAACAAAATCCAGAAACTCTCTTGAGTTATTTTTCTGATTTTTTTCAGATATTCGATAGTGTTCAGGGGACGGGAGTTCCCAAAGTTTCTTTGGGAACAACCACACTTTGTCTATTTTGTCCAACCTAGATGCCAAGGTTGAGCCTTTCTCCCCCGCACCTCAAATTTATCTTCAACCTCATTACTTTCTCTAATTTAATTTGATGAGATAAAATATCATAAACAGGTGTGCCTCTAGGTTTTCTATATATCTTTCTTACTTTGTAATACAAGCCATCCAAAAATCAGCAAGGGGTGGTAATAGGGAACCTTCTGAGACAAACGGAAACCAGATATATTCTGGACTATGAGACCAAGAAACCACAGGGCCACAATCTAGATGAAGAACTATACACATTCCTAGGCACCTGACCTTTAATAGCAACTTTTGAAGTAATCATAAGTATGAGCTGCTCAAGAAAATTCCAGATTCCAGCATGGCCTGCTAAGTTCTTGTCTCTTCGAATAACATGTGATTTTATGACTTTTTTCATGATGAACTTTATTATTAGCCTCGAGTCAATACAAATGCAAATACCTTCTGTTGATTATAAGTTTGTTTGGAGCACAGTCAGAAAACAGGTTTCTCACTAGTATAAAGGTTAGAAGGTCTTTCAAATCAACATTTTTTCTATAAATGAAGGATTGAATATATTTTAGATCTTCTTTTTCCTTTATTCTTCTTTTTTAATATTTTTTCACCTCTTTTTCTTGTCAGGGCGAGCAACTCATTTTTTGTTGAAGTATTTATTAACCCAGGAATACAACTACTAGTTAGCACAATTTTTCCTTTTCTGTCTCTCTCCATCTTTGGTTCAGACAACTTTTGGGTTGGTAATACTACTCATGATTTACTCTGTAATTGAGGTCTTATTATATGCAGGCAATTGATCTATGGACTGTTGAGAACTTTTAATTTATGCCGTAATTAATGATACATGTGTATTTTCATAGTACAAAAAAAACCTTCTATGCACTAAGCACTTTATCTCATTTTCACACAGAGAATAATATTGTGAGGCGGCTAAATGCACGTTGCACTTTATTAATTAGGAGTTGTACTCCGTGGCTGCTGATTGCACATAGCACTTTAACAACATTCTGTTGTATATGGCATATTTTGCACAGCTAGTCTAAATAGGCATTTGTACTAAATAAGCAATTTAAATACACATGAGTCTTAAAATGAAAAAAATTTATGTGTACTATGCACTAAATTTCAAATACTGTACTGTTCATATCAATAGACACCCTATATGAAGTGATTTTTACTCTGTAATATGTCTTTGCCTACTATTTAGAATGCTCGATTTTAAAAGCATGTTTTGTTTTGTTTTGCCATTACGTGTGGCTTAGTTTTTTAACCCAATCAAAGATGGGCGAGCTGTGTAACAGACCTATAGGAAATGTACGCGTGCAACGCTCTATACTACGATCATAGAGTGTAAATCTGGATAAATAGTCCTTCCTTTGTGTCTATCGCCCTTAACGTGAGCAAGCGGTTTGTTACCGCGAAACGCGTCGTTTTCGTGCTGTTTTCTTTTCTGTCCTGGACATTGAATTTATTAAAGAACATTTTTTGGCTGACATTAATGGTTTGCTGCTTCAGTGTTTTGCCGCGATTCCTGCATGCAAGACCGCTTCCTGGAGTGCCTTCCGCCTTCCTTGCACTTTTGTATATGGTCTACCACATATATATATATATATATATATATATATATATATATATATATATATATATATATATATATATATATATATATATATATATATATATATATATATATTACACAGCCTGCGGTAGCGGCTGTGTAGTTATGGTTAAGTTGCTAAACCCATAGGAAGAGCCCTTTTTGGGTGGCTTATAACTTCACTCCCCTTGGACGAATCCTCACCAAACTTTTGCAAAAAAAGTATATGGCCCACTCTGAATGCAAAGTTTGGTGAAGTTTGGTCCGGGGGGGGCAAAGTAATAGGGGGGTCCCAAAATTTCTTTTTTTTCCATAGACTGAATGGAGAAATCATTTCTGTCGCGACTACAGCCCAAACCGCTTGACAGATTTTCACCAAATTTGCAGCAAGAGCGGCGGCTTGGTCTCGAAAGTGTGCGTTTGTAAATTTGGTGAAAATCCGTCGCATTGTTTTTTTTAAAATTACCAAAAAGTAGGTCACAAAAAATGTGTGATATTTATGTCCGCTCCGTGGACACACTTCCCTGTTTGCTCCGCGGACAGGACACCGATTGGATAATCGCCTTGCGTGATGTCCGCAGACACGCAAAGTATTCTCTGATTGGCTGGGATGAGGCGTGAGGTGCGTCAAATTGTTTTGAGGCACCCGGCATATATTGAATGCGCGGACATGCGCTGGAAGTGAGTATAAATCCAATTTTGGGGAGTGTGTTGGTGTGTATGAGTACTTGGAGAGAGTGGGGGAGTAAGAGATGGTTCAAATGCTGCATTTGTTTAGGTAGGAGAAGGCTGTGATGTGTTTGCGGTGTCCGCTGACATAATAAACACTGGGCACACTACTGGCTATTTTAGTTTAGCATGATGCTGGTTTTGGGCCATTAGAAGAGCATTGGGTGAAGAGGGTATGTATTGAAGAGTTTCTACGTTGGTTGTAATTATTTTTTAAAATGTTAATTGAAGTGGGTAGGTTTAGAGGTGGATGTATTATGTTTTTTGGTTGTGGTTATTTCATAGGTGTTTGTTTCTATGGGTATGTTATGCTGCAGTGTTTGTGGCCACGGCCTAGAGTCTTGGGCGCATGGCCGAAGTGCCGTAGGCCTTTGGCCATGCGCCCAAGACTCTATGCCCTGGCTACAACCACCGCAGCATAACACACCCATGTTACCAAAGATTTTGACTGTGGTATGTGGGCTGCTTAGTGGATAAGTTTTTAAAAATGTGTGTACTGATTGGTAGTAGTGTAAAAGTATTTATAGGACAGTGAGATGATGTGTCTCAGTTTGTTTGTTGGATTGTGTTTAGAATGTTGGTATTGAAGACTCTAGGCATTTTGGGTTGTATTTATTAGTGAGTTGTTAGTTTGCATTGCTTCGTTATGTTGTGGTGGTGGTGAGTTTATTATATACGTAGTGTTCCTTTTGGTGAGGCTGTATGAAGAGTTTTGGCCAGGCCATGTAGTGAAGATTGTAGTGTTTGGCAACAAGCGCTGCAGCATAAGATACCCATGGAAGCAAACATTTTGGATTGTGGTGTATAGTCAGGTGTTTGCTTGAATGGGTGTGTTATGCTGTGGTGCTTGTGAGTCCAATCATTATATACTTACTGTTTGACTTTTTGTGGTTGTATACAGTTTTTTCATGCGTGATGCAGTCCAGCACCGAAATGCTAGGCAATTCTCATCTGAAGAAGAGTACCAATAGCGATCCCAGGACACCCCTTGTTTTTTGCATATTTAAGTAACTTTTGGTCCCACCCTAAGTTACTAGGGGAATCCAGATGTGGACCCCTTGGTCACTATTCTTATAGAGGTACAGCTCCAACCTACTGATGAGGTCCAACCAGACCCGAAACACGTGTCTGGGGTTGCTGTTGGTACTCTTGTTCAGAGTACAATTGCCAAGCTTTTTGGTGCTGGACTGCCCCTGGGCAGGACAAAGACTGAAATGATTGGGATATTTCTCCTCTGTGAAAGACAGTGAGCTAAAGAATCTGGGTAAGGCTCTCCCACCCAGGACTAATGTCTGGCAGAGAGACTCCCAGGACGCCCCTTGTTTCTTGCACATTTAAGGAACTTTGGCTCCCACCTTAAGTTACTAGGGGATTCCAGATGTGGGCCCCTTGCTCACTATTCTTAGAGAGGTCCAATCAGACCGAAGTAAACAAAGAAGAATATAACTCACACTGTAATTTGACAAAGAAGTTAAGGTCTAATTTATGCTAAATTCACCAAACCAATGTATATTCTGCTCCTAAAGGCAGCTCCACAAAACATGATCATACCTTGATCATGAATACACACAAAGGATATGAACCTTTGATAAAAGACAGTCTGAATAATACTGTGCAAATACTAAATACTAAGTCTAATTTTGCAATTTGTATACTAAATGTGATTTTTGTCCATGCTTTGAACAAATCTCTCTCTTAGTATGTTTTAACCATCTACTTTGACAATTCTGTTTAATTCACTGTTTATGTATCTGAACAATCTATGTACAAATCCTTATTGTATTGTTTTGAACTATTTTCTTTCATTTTTGTTGTACATTAGACATTTTAACCAATTTCCTTTTTGTTTCATTAAAATGAATGGTCAGTTTCGCTCCAGTTGTTCTTCTTGGTACTTTCCTATTTTCTGACTCTTTAGGAGCAGAACATACATTGGTTTGGTAAATTTAGCATAAATTAGACCTTAACTTCTTTGTCAATTTACAGTGTGAGTTATATTCTTCTTTGTTTACTTTGTACTTTGCCCCGAACCCACACTGAACACGCTGGGGGCTCCCCTATTTTTTCGTAAAACCCAATCAGACCGAAATATGTGTCTGGGGTTGCTGTTGGTACTCTTGTTGAGAGGAGAATTGCATAGCATTTTGGTGCTGGACTGCCCCTGGGCAGGACAAAGACTGATATGATTGGGATATTTTTCCTGTGTGAAAGGTAGTGAGCTAAAGATTCTGGGTAAGGCTCTTGCACCCAGGTCTAATGTATGGCAGAGAAACTCCCATGAACCCCCTTGTTTTTTGCATATTTAAGTAACTTTGGGTCCTACCCTAAGTTACTAGGGGAATCCAGACGTGGATCCCTTATTCACTATTCTTAGAGAGGCATAGGTCCACCGTACTGATGAGGTCCAACTAGACCGAAACACGTGTTTGGGGTTGCTATTGGTCCTCTTGCTTAGAGGAGAATTACCTAGCATTTCGGTGCTGGACTGCCCCAGGGCAGGACAAAGATTGATATGATTGGGATATTTCTCCACTGTGAAAGATAGTGAGCTAACGAATCTCGTTAAGGCTCTCGTACCCAGGACTAATGTCTGGCAGAGAGACTCCCAGTAACCACCTTGTTTTTTGCAGTTTTTTCATGACATGGGTAGTTGGAACAGACATTCTTTTTCAATCACTTTGATAAAAGAAAAAAAACACGTTAGTGTAGGTAGTTTATAATGAGCATTGCATTGCATAGCAGATATTTCTGTATTTTGTAGACCCTCATAGTTATCAGTTTAGAAGTACTATAGTTTAAACCAGTGTACTGTCCAATTTGCTCAGTTCCTGTGTTGATTAAATCATTGGGTGTGTGGGAAAAAAATTCATGCTGGATTAAAAAATACTTTCTACGCTGTGGTACAATACATTTCTTTCATTGAGTTCAGTAGGAGGAATTGAATATGTGTATGGTTTTTGATTTGGAAGTAGTGGTAGTATTGTTGCAATTAGATAGCAGTTGGTGTATTTTATTTGTTTATTTCTTTTCCCATTTTAATGGTATTCATTTATTTGTTTGCATGTTGCAGAATCTTGGGGCAGTTAGGTACCTGTTGGTGTTTTCTAACTAGTCATAGTTTTGAAGTTCAAGTTTTCTTTAAGTTCATACAAAGATTAGTTAGTAAATTTTGGTTTTAAGAATAGTAAGTAAGTGTTTTCAAGATTTGCTGGTAATCTCTGTTTTACAGTAACGTTGGTATCATTACATTTGACCCATCGTCAATTCTTTTTTATAAATGCAGTGTAGTGACCTCCATTGGTTGTGGCTCCTGCGTGATAGATTACATCTATTGTTGTGAAGGTTTCCTTACCAAGTGATACTTTACCATGTATAAATCCACTTAGCTTGCCATTGTTTTTGGTACCATCTGCATTATAAAGTAAAAGCATTACTATTACGTATTTACTTTGTGTCTGTATTTGTAAGGTGGCAAGACCCACACACCGTTCACCCCGCTAGTGACCCAAAGTGGGATATTACAAACACACTTGTGCAAATTATAGGCCTCTAATATATAACTGCGGTGATGGGTTCAGGGGACCGCAGCCTGGCCGGAGGGGTTTGCAGTAGGGCTTGGTCGGAAATGTTCATATGAGCACGTTTTGTCAGGGCTCGAGAATTGCTCCTTGCGAAGAATGTTTACATGATTTGCCATGTGAAGAGCAGATGGGTTGAGCTGACAGGTGGCATGGCCTGACTGTGGGAGTTGCTGGGAGAGTGCAAAGTTCTCCAGAGGAACAAAGTAAATGCGTAGAAATGGCGCCCGCATTGGAGAATCGTAGCAAACAATTAATATCTTTTAAAAAAAAAATTGAATGCCAGTATGGTGTGAAAGGCGGTTGCCTCCCATTTTGAGTGAAGGTCAGCGCCATTGAATTTTCACTTCCGAGGTGAGCAAACCCACGCATCGTACACAGTATAAGGTTCAATTGTTTTTTGACCTTGAAACAAAAGGAGGATTGCAAAAGGAATGCAAGAAGGGAGGGATGTAACACTGTTAAATATGATAAGGTCCCCCATTCCAAAACTGGACAAAGGAACATGTAATTTCAGTTTATGAACATACGTTGACCTGAACAGAGTGTCTGCGTTACGGAGCTGGAAATGCCAATGTAAGTTTTACTTTCGACGATTTTATAGACCAACAAGTCAACTTATCATTCGCCGACCATTACTGCTGGCTTATATTGTACACGGTTGGTGTTTTTGTCATATTGCAACGACACACAAACACAACTGGTGTGTGTACTTGCTTTTGTCTCAGGCACATGGGCAGTCCAGGATCGAGATGCGTGTACTTCACTAGTGGGTTCCCCCAGGTTACACAAATGCCTAATCAACGCTAATATTTGATTAAAATTCCGTCCATGTGTTCTTCGAATTGTAGCATCAGCCTCTGCATCCCATTTCGAGCTGAACATACTGCATAGCACTAAGCTTTGAAGTAAATTTAACACTACTTTCCAGGTTGTTTTCTCTGTGTTCCCATTGTTTCACGTCCATATTCATCATTAGTTTCGACACAGGGCTGAATTAATAGGTAAAATAATAAACTGTACTAAAGATTGGCTTATGAGATTTCAAACAGCTACATCCTGCCTTTCTGCGATTGTCATCGATTTCAGATACCAACTAATGGGTTTTTCAACCGGCAGCTGCAGATAAACGTGAATGGCTGTATGACAATGACTCTTTTTTGGGATGATCGCCATGGGCCGATATGCCCTTATGTAGTACCAGTGATAAGGAGCAACCTGACATCATTTACAGTGGCCTAGCGCCAAGCTGATGCCAAAGCCTTGCGATTCACATTGCGTCCAATGCGCTTTTTATACCCAAAAGGATCACCGCATGACTCACAATAAACATTTGTGGATCGAGAACGAAGGAAAAAATGACCCATTTGCTTGAATATGGCAATCGCCAGATTTTCCCGAAGCGTTTATTGTGAAATAAAAGTACTTTAAAAATTGTACAGTTCTGCTATTTGCTTTAAAAGTATGGTTTTATATTCAAAATTGGGACGTGCTGTGTTGTGAGATGATGTGTGTTGATATTCCGGGTTCTGCGTCAACCAAAGTTATGATGTAGGTGATGACTTGGCGCGTTTGGCTACGGTGTCCAGTAACATCTTGGACATAGGCAGAGAATATCACTAGGTTTGGTGATGTCAGCCTCAGGGATGGGGCATATGAATTAGTGCTGCCAGGGCAGTCCACCTTGGGCGATGTGGCAACGGATAACATTATCACAAGATGGTGGCGCCCTGCTGCCTGATTTTGCAGTGTAAAAAAGAGGAAAACTATGGTAAGGCGCATAGGAAATGTTTGTAAGATCGATCAACGTATGCTTAGAAACACATGCCCGAACCCTCGGGACAATAATATTTCTGAGCGCACTATTCCTTTAATAGATCAATTTTTTGCTCCATTCGCTGCAGATGATTTTCTAAGGTCTCTGTTTCTGAATTATTTTGAATGTCTGTATGGGGTGTTTAAAAATAAATGTGGTAAGTACACATTAAGTAATGGGTAATCATTGGTTCATATAGAGAAGTGTAGTGTCTACCATTAGTATCAATGTTTTCACTCATTTCTTCCCGAGGAAAATTTTCTTCCAGCCATTCCAAGGTACTCGACGTTTCTGTTATCTATATATCTATATTCAGTGAAAAAAACGTTGTTACAGGAACGTTATGGTTACGTTGTGCTACTAAAAAGCTATGAAGTTCATTAAAAAACATTGTTAAAGGCACGTTTTGGTTAAGTTGCACTACTAAAAACCTATGAAATTCAGTGACAAAAACATAGTTAAAGGGACATTATGGTTCCAAGTAAAACCGAAATCCGCCTGAAATTCGCCAGTTATGGTAAGCTAAGCAATCATAACTCACGCCACCACCGTGCACTGCTAAGCCTAACACCCAGGGCATCAAAGATGAAATTACAACGCACCAAACACTGCATGCACTTCACAACACCTAAAAACAAACCATCTAAGTGGGAAAAGTGATCGGTACAAGACCCCATAACATTAACAGTAACATTAGCATTAACATTATACAGAATTAATTGTCTTTACAAAGGGGTCAGGAGAAACTAAGCATCATTGATTGTGATATTAAGTGTTAGGGCAAACAAGGTCTGTTTTTGGATTACTGAACAGGATAGGGCATTTTTATGTTTGTTTCATTCTAGAATGCAAAGCAGCATTTTGTGATTGCAGAAAGAGTTCAGTCAGATGTCAAAAATACATGATATTTAGGGGGTAATTCATAGAATCCAGCGCACAAGTGGCGCACGCGGCTGGCGCACAATGTACACGTGCGACAGTCTGCGCCAGCCGCGTGCGCTAAAATCCATTTCCGCGCACAGCGTATTCATGGATTTTAACATCCAAAACCAGCCGTGGCGCAGAGTGGCGCAGCGACCCTGCAGCAGCGCCAGTTACGCCCCTAACCCCTCCCCGTGCGCCATGCACAGCGGACAAATCCTGCACATGGCGCACAGGCACCCAACCACGAAAACGCCTGTAAAACTCCCTGCACACCCCTCCGAATACATGTACACCCCGGCGCGGGGAGTTTCACACGCGATTGGCCCTGTGCGAGCGGGGTACGTGTATTACTGGGGTTCACGAGATGTTTCACACGCGATTGGCCCTGTGCGAGCAGGGTACATGTATTACTGGGGTTCGCGGGAAGTTCCACACTTGATTGGCCCTGTGCGAGTGGGTTACGTGTATTACTGGGGTTCGCAGGAAGTGTCACATGGCATTGGCCCTGTGCGAGCGGGGTACGTGTATTACTGGGGAACACGGGGAGTTTCACATGCGATTGGCCCTGTGCGAGCGGGGTATGTGTATTTCTGGGGTGCGCATGAAGTTTCACACGCGATTTTGCTGTCAGAGCGGGGTACGTGTATTTCAGGGGTGCGCGTGAAGTTTCACATGCGATATTGCTGTCAGAGCGTGGTACGTGTATTTCGGGGGTGCACGTGAAGTTTCACACGCGATTTCGCTGTCAGAGCAGGGTACGTGTATCCAGTGGGGTGCGCGGGGAGTCCCACACGTGAATTGTCAGTGTGGGTCCTCCCAGGTGTCCCCTTTACCCCCTCCACGGCCCCTGCAGGCAGCCCACACCACAGGGGACTACCTTGCACCCCTGGTCATGTCCCGCAGGCAGCCCATCCACCATGGGCCTGCCCCCCAGCCAAGCCACATGTCACGTTGCAATATGATCACCAACTCATGTCCCCCTGCACCCCCACCCCCCAGCAGTGAGGGGCACCTGCCAGCAGGCCCCCACTCATGTCCCCCTGCACCCCCACCCCCCAGCAGTGAGGGGAACCTGCCAGCAGGCCCCCACTCATGTCCCCCAGCACCCCCACCCCCGAGCAGTGAGGGGCATCTGCCAGCAGGCCCCCACTCATGTCCCCCTGCACCCCCACTCCCCAGCAGTGAGAGGCACCTGCCAGCAGGCCACCACTCATGTCCCCCTGCACCCCCACCCCCCAGCAGTGAGGGGCACCTGCCAGCAGGCCCCCACCCATGTCCCCCTGCACCCCCACCCCCCAGCAGTGAGGGGCACCTGCCAGCAGGCCCCCACTCATGTCCCCCAGTACCCCACCCCCTAGCAGTGAGGGGCACCTGCCAGCAGGCCCCCACTCATGTCCCACTCATGCCCCCCAGCACCCCCACCCCCAGCAGTGAGGGGCACCTGCCAGCAGGCCCCCACTCATGTCCCACTCATGTCCCCCAGCACCCCCATCCCCCAGCAGTGAGGGGCACCTGCCAGCAGGCCCCCACTCATGTCCCCCTGCACCCCCACCCCCCAGCAGTGAGGGGCACCTGCCAGCAGGCCCCCACTCATGTCTCACTCATGTCCCCCTGCACCCCCACCCCCCAGCAGTGAGGGGCACCTGCCAGCAGGCCCCCACTCATGTCCCACTCATGTCCCCCAGCACCCCCACCCCTCAGCAGTGAGGGGCACCTGCCAGCAGGCCCCCACTCATGTCCCCCCCCACATGAAATAAAGATGCACAATCATGGCCCACTTCTACCCCAAAATACCACAGCACGTCACCCCATTCTGATGAGATGACAACCTGGGAGGGGAGCCAGGCCTTGCGTCTCCGGCTGGTGGTGTGATCCCTGCCATCTTGCTCCACAGCACCCTCTCCGCCCTCTTCATCAGTTGATGCGGCAGACAGGGAGAGATAGGACACAGGCATCAGGGCACTGTACAATGGACTGATACACACATGACAGTTGCACATGAGTGGCAGTGTCAAACTTCAGACATGGCATCACAGTCCCCAACACACATGTCATTTCAACTCACACACATGAGCAATTCCACAGCAATATTGCACCAGGCAGCATCATCCATACACATACAACAGCATGAGCAGTCAAAGGTGAGCCTGACATCACATGAAACACGGGGAGTGCACAACACATGCACACACGCCACCACACTTGCATGCATGTGTACAACTCCACCAACTGTCGCAGTGATGAGATCGCCATCCATGTCACATCTGGCATTCAGCCTTCTAAATATCAGTGTCACATGCATCCATGTTCCATCACAGTTGCACACTTGTCAAATACACACACATGCACATGTACACAGTGCAGATACATGCAGCTGGAACCAACATCCATGTGTGACACCACAACCATGCCAATGTACATACACAGTAATTCAAACATGTGTGCTCCCACATCTGCATTTGGCCTGCATGCTTACCCACACATACACCATCCATGTGTCTCACACATGAGAGGACTCGCATGTGTCAGCCTCACGCCCCTGTACAAACACATCCATACATGGCCCTACAAAAACACATGTGCAACCTGCACACTACTGGCACACCACGACACGCACAGCGTTCAATCAGTATGCATGTACACTTACCGCTCGACTCCAGACTGTCAGGGGTGAGTGATTCTGATGTGGACACTCCTCTGTCCGCGACACCTGCACTAAGGGGTCAGACAGTCTTGGAACCTCTGCCTGTGGTGGATCGGGAATGCAGGGTCACCCTCCACGCCAGTCACTGGTGTGCCTGGGCCATCACGTCGATGGGGGCATGTAGTCGTTCAGCCGCGGGCGGTGCCAACACAACGAGGACACCCAGTCCTTGGGTCCCGCAGGGGTCAAGCCCAGCAACGCAGTCGCCGCACGCAACCGCGGTATACTGAGTGGGAGCAAGACATGACTGCCAATTCTTAATGGCAGGGGGCAGCAATGGAGAACATCGCTGAGAGCATGGAGCGTGTGGCCCAATCCGTGCTCCCCCCTGCTAGGCAGGTGCTTCTCCAGCAGCAGGCGGCACGGTCCACGGCCCGCTCACCCAGGCTGGGTATGGCAGCCTCAGACAGGGCACGCCAGGCTGAAATGTCGTCTCTGCGTAAAGCAATTGCTGCTCACGCAGAGGCACACATGGAGGCCCTGAGGCAAGAATATGCTTCCGTCAGATCCTCTCTGGGTGTCCTTCTGATGTCCCAGAGGGAGCGGGCAGAGGAGAGGTTTGCGCAGCTTGAGCGTACATGCTTGCCGGGAGGTGCAGCAGTTGTCCAGCCAGGCTTTGCAGGAGGAACTCCATGTTACACGTGCTACCTTGCAAGAGGAAGCACGTGCATCACGGGAGGTTCTGCATGCTGACCTACGTGTGATTGCCGCACAGAACCAGGCTCACCCGTCCAGCACACTTGCTGCCGACGATGGGCAAGCTGCGGCTAGGCGTGATCAGGTTCCTGTGCCACATCCTCCTTTCCAGGAAGAGCCAGACTCGGACGACAATCTATCTCCCACATAAGTCGGGCTGTGCAGGCGTTGAGCCCATGGAGGTTTTTTTTTTCCTCAACATCATCGCATGTTGGTGTTGAGCAGCACCCTGTACCTCCCTCCTCCTGGGTGCCCCCCCCCCGGGTTGTATGTGGCCATTTTTGATTTTTCTTTTAGTTTAGTTAGTTTAGTTTCATTTTGATAGTTAGTTTAAATAGGTAATGTAGGTTTTTCATAGTTAGTGTAAGTAGTTAATATAGTTTAAAATTGTTTCTCTATTGTGCTTTCATGTGATGGTGTGGTGCTTTGTGGCTTTTGAGAGCATCCACTGTCTGTTCCAACTGGCCCCTTCAAGCTTGTCTTGTGTATGTGTTTCCAGCTTAGGGTCCTTGACTCACATATGCCACTCCTGCTTCCCTTATCCATGGGCTCGCAAGGATGGTTCGGTGTAACAGCCTATTACACAAGGGCTCTGGACTGTCATATCGGTGGTATGTCTGCTGCTGTGAAACCTGTGTTAACACCCCTAGTGCGGATGATAGGGGTGTTATTGACCACTGTTCTTCATTTGCTAGATGGGGGATTTCATGATTGATGTGTACATTCATTGCTATTCATTGTGTAGTATGTTTATTATCTATACTGTACATGTGCTTGTTGCAATTCATGGCGTAGATGGTGTGTTCAACAGTTTGCCTGTGAAAGATGGACTGATGGTGTGATTTATGTTGTACGTCTCTGACATGGTCCAGTCATGTAATGCCTGAAGAGACACACACAGATGATTTTAAAGCATTAATCATGTGTATCATGCCATTTCTACAGGGGGATGAGCCTCCAGACCACCTTTGCCAGCAGACATGGGCCATTGGATGTCTGGAAGCTGGACACGTTTGGTGGTGCCAACATGCGCATGTGTGCGCAAGCAGAGGCACAGGGATTGCGCTCATACATCCGAAAACAGCTGAAGTATTTCAAGGGACTCCAGGCAAGGTGAGCAGCACAGGGGGGCTACAACGCAGCAGACCTTCCACCTGGCCAGTTGCACATGCATGCTTAGTAGCAGCACTGACGGTGAGCTTGGACAAATATTGGTGTTGAAGCGCACAATACAGCTGAGATGCGTTGGTGGACTAATGGCTAGTTGATGGGAAAGTTGTCTGGGGCACCTGCAGGGCCAGTGGCACATACCCTCCGGTCCAACATGGTCCATTGAGGCACTTGTATTAGCCATGTGGCATTCCGAGACATGGAAAGAAGCAGCTCACAGGGACAGACAGCAAGGGACAGACTCGTGTGCAGTGCATTTCATTACCATGTAGAATTTGAGACATGCACTACCTACTTTATTTGGGTCATGGTGGAACACGACTTGTTCAGAAGTCATTCCTTGCTATATGCGTCTGGCTGCTTACCCAGGGAACATTGCATGTTGTGTGATTCGTGACACATTGGTCTTCCATTTGCAAAGCACCCAGAGGCGCATGACTTACTGCATTGACTGTGTATGAACCATCACAGGGGTAATGTTACGTATGGGTACGAAGCATCCACACCAGATTGTTTGTTTGTAGAGTATTTTGTTACTTTGGGGCAAATATGGTGCTGTGTTTGTGTGTTATGGGCACGCACAGATTAGTAACTGTGGCTCTCTGTGCAGAATTAAACTGCTCCTGTTACCGGACCTGACAGTGCGCAGACAGGAGGCCAGCACTCACCCCAGAGATAAGTTTCTGTTTGTCTTCCATTTGAGTAATTTGTTACTATGTGCATGATGATCAGGTTTGGTGTATTTGTGTATGTGTTAATGTGAGTAGTACAGTTTTGTGCATTTCCTACTTTCCCATGTGAATCCTACTCCCCTCTCCTGCCCCTCATTCCGGTTATCCAGTATAGCAATGCCTGTCCCGACTGCATATCCCTGACCCTTCTTCCCCACCAGGGTCTCAGAGGCCTGTGTGAGTTTGACCTTGCGGGCACCCAGCCACGATGGGGGTTGTTGGTTTGTGCCATTCCTGCACCTGTACACGGGAGCAGTGACAGTACACATCAGTTCGTGGTGCATTATTCTGTGTTATGTACCACACATGGTATACATCCTGTTGTGACATTGTTTTACTGTGCTACCTTGGTTGTTAGGTCATTGTGGTAGTACTTGGGCTTTGTGACGTACTGCTACTTCAAGTCATCTACTGGAGGGTCTTCTGGTTTTTGTGCTGCCTGCAGGCTTTTTGCTTGGCTTCTGTGTTGGCCTGCATTGAGTTCTCTTTGATGTGGTGTTTATGAAAGTCAAGGTGGCCTCTGAGGGTGCTGGACACTTTTTGCACACAAGGTTGGAGATGGTGACAAAGGGGAAGGGTGATCCTGTGGCCAGGTGAACTTCAAGGATGAAGGCTATATAACCCAGGTACAGTTGTTCAGTGGGTCATGGTGATTTGTGAGGGAGGGGGGTTGTTTTATTGTTGACAGTTGCCTTGCCCTGCAGTGTTCATGTGTTGTGTTTACCTTTCAGGTGTGAGGGAATAGTTGTGGCTTGACATGCTGGGTGTACACATGGTGAATGTTCACATGTGATGTGTAGAGGAAACTGATGGTCACTTGATTGCACATGCATATGTTGAGTGCATGTCCCTACTGACCCACACACTCGCTCTATTATCCACTACATGTACAAACACCCTTCCATGTCCACATGTACACTCTGTTTGCCTTCTGGTGCCCACTGGTTCCCTGCAGCACATGATCTATGACCAATTGTGGATCCTGTACATGCGTAATTTGCTTTTTGATGTAGTTTGTCGCTTGGATGTGATGCTCAGGGTGTGCCTCACACACAATGGCTGTTCACTATGCTGTGCACTGAGCAGTGTGTTGCATGAGGTGGGCACGGCACACAGAAGCTGCAGTGTTGATTTTGCAATGCACAATGTGCATGTAGACAGGCATTCATTGTTATGTTACAAATACAACTGTTGGAATGCATTTGGGTATGACTTCTTTTGGGTGGGAGGTTGTTGGTCAAAAAATTTGAAGAGATGAAATATGCTTTAAAAATACATATACATCTATTTTATGTATAATAAATGAACGTTTATTTGTTAATGTGGTGAGTATGAGACTGTGGTGACATACCCAGGGTAGGTCTTATATTGGTAAGTGTTCTAGAAGCTCTGAGTATACCTACCATGGTTGTGGTATTCCCCCAGTGTCTTCTTTTTAGCATTTGAGGGTTGGGAAACAAACAAGGGCAAGCACACAGTTTTGTGTTACACCAGTTGAGCTCTTTACCTTCGTAGTCAAGTGCCCCTCTCTGCACAAACTTACACGCACCCAAGTATTTCAGTAAAGGGCCCTGATAGATTTTGAAAGAGGTAGTCACTTCACGTCCTCACAGCTCTCTTGATGAAAAAGGCTATGACCAGACTGTTGGAGACAACCTTGATTGAGAAACTAGGAGGAGAGGTTTGAATCTATCCAAGATTTCAGATACTCATGAAAGTGTTTGGAAACAGTTTCCCATAAACATCTAACAGGGCAATCATCCTCATATGAACCTATTTTCCTATATGATAAAGAAAAGTGTATTTGTTAATGTTGTCAAAATGAGTCTGTGGTGACATACTTATGTTGTTCAGTGCCCTCTTTGTTTCCACTATGACAATTCTGACATGCATGCAGCTGTTCCCACCTTCTTTGGGAGGCCCCTATTGTCCATTTTGTCCTATGCTGATTATACAATCCTTTTAGATAAGATGCCTGCGAGGTTGTAGAGGGCTTTCAATAACTTGGGAAAAAAAGTGTCGAAACAAACCATGATGATGTATGTGGGCCAATCTATACTTGGAATTTCTTGGTATTTGTTGGTGCGCTTCAAATCACAAATGAGTTTCCATATTTTTGGTGTTTAACTATATTGCAATAGTAGCTTAACCCCATTTGCATAAAATGAAACAAACTAGCGTAATCCTACTCGTGTTTTTGTTAAATTGGACAACTGCTATGGGGGCCAGTCAACAGTTCCCCTGCTCCTGGCTTATAGGGTGAAAGTGTGCCAACCCTCCAGTTTGGAGTTGAGCTTTGTTTTTGTCAGGTTTCATTGACCTTCATATATGGAGGGTATTTGACTCGATTGTGGCATCCTCCAGAGTGCATTTATTTCGAACTGTGAGAGAGCTGACTGAAATCGAAGGCAATTTAGGTGTAGTTATGTTTTGTGTGGAAAACCAAGCTTTCCCTGCCTAATACTTTAATAGGGGTTCTGTTTGGTTCTTTGTTTATGAACCTGCAAAAATAAAATGATTGGTATGAATCCGTCAACGAGAAGTGATGTTCGGCTAATGGGGCAGAGCTCCAAGTTTGATACAAGTGTCAAGAAGAATCTGTCTGATGCGGATCAAACTGAGGACTTGTTATTGATGTTGAAGTGATGTGCAGGGGAATTGCTGAAAGGTGATCTGGATATTTCAGTTCTCAATGATAATTGTCAGCGATTCTGGACAAAATCCTGGCGACTGTTTGTCATATTATTTCGGAATCAGTTGAAAACCAGATAAGTGTGTGACGTGTGGGAGAACATCTCCAGAGCAGAACGGAGGTGTAGGTTATGCTATGATGAGACTGAGAATATAAGTAATCTATTATGCTGTGCACTTATCTAAATGCAATTGGAAGGACGTTTTTCGCACCCATTCTGGAGAAACATGATGCAGTGTGATTCATGATGTGAGGGTTTACAAACAATTCATTTGTATTCATTCCTAATATGTGGAGTGCCATTTCTGGGCTAAATTCTGGCTTGATTTTTTACTGCTTATGCTGCTTCTACTGACTAAAATGATTTAATATACTGACCTATATAATAATAGAACAGCAAATAGTAAAGGTAGCCATAGAGAGTAGGCTTAAGTGCTCTAGGAAGGGGAAACAAGAATTAAATGGAGTAGAGATGTGAGGCAGTGTTTGAGCCAAAAGCATGTTTTTAAGAAGAGGTGTGTCACAGGTAATTTTGAAGTAGCTGAAGTTTGCTCACCATGTATGTCTGTTCACTCTGTTCTCTAGCCTTCGGCAAATATAGGCTGACAGCAGGAGGCTAACTCTTTGATCTTGTGGTGTTCTTGGCAAAGAATCCATAAAGTATAAAGAAAGTAAAGGCAGTCACATTTAGCAATGTCCTTCTTAGAAATAGCACACTTCAAGGATGCAGCTCATGCTTTATATCGTAGATTGGCTTTGGTTGTCTGGAGGTTTTTACTGAAATGAGTTAATTTTGCAATTGTTTGTATATGGGTACAGTGCCCCAAGCAAAGGGCAAGAAAGAATATAAGAAACTTAAAAAAGCTACTAATTTACAATGTGGTGACCTATCAATAAATGCTATCCAGTGAGTTCATTGAGCTCACCATATTAACCAATGGGCTAGTGGGCCATTAGGGATGGGGTGTATCCTGTTGGACTGCTATTATACCAGAAATGCAG
This sequence comes from Ambystoma mexicanum, assembly GCF_040938575.1. Classification (NCBI taxonomy): domain Eukaryota; kingdom Metazoa; phylum Chordata; class Amphibia; order Caudata; family Ambystomatidae; genus Ambystoma; species Ambystoma mexicanum. The sequence continues at coordinate 407,884,593 of NC_090924.1, forward strand.
TATTCATTTTTTGGGAGTTCCTTGGTGTAGGGAAGGTCTTCAGGACTACAAAGTCCAGGATACCTTTATCCAATACTTACAAGGCTGGAAACATTTTCGGAGATGCTTAACAGATCTAAAATCCGCAACTGTGTGGAGGATGCAGTGATCAGGAAGATCAGTAGCAGACATTACCAGTCGTGTGCCCCTTAAGTGATGACAGAAATGTGTTATCTCAAATGCCACACTTCATGTCTGAGCAAGTGTGAATTGCATCCTTAATTGAAGACCTGTTCAAGTAAAGTTACTAATTAATTGGGGGAAGTACACTGCAAGCCCAGGTTATGAGAATATGTTCCATGTATTATTAGGGAATTGTTAGTTAGACACAGTGACAAATAGAGGGTGTTAATGAGTAACATTTGTTTTCTGCACAAGGCCTGTGTTTTTAGAACAAAGAGAACATTTGATCCTTTAATGAATTCAGGCAGAGCCATAACGTTTAAAGCCCAGCACTAAATATATCACCTTCGTTTCTTTCATTGAATAGTTTTCCAAACAATGGTCTTTTCATCGGACCTATTATGAGCAAGCTGACCTATATAATTAGATATTACCCGATATTAAAGACCGAATCCCCCCTTAGAAACTGTTTAATGTGCCGCTCTGCCTATTTGACAACCGTGATACTCTCCTAAACCGTGTCTTATTGTGTTGTGTGCTGTAATTGTTTATTTCAGATAATATCCATAAAACGTCAGCAAAACAATACCTTACATAACTTATATCACAATAAACAAATAAATACAAAACACACATAATACATGAAATAAGAGAAAATACACTCCATAAAAAGTTCATACAGTTAAGACACTGGGGCTGCATTAATATGATCGTAGGTATGCTTGACATATAATATCTACTCTTTGACTTCCAATATTTGGATCGCTTGCACCCAGCTGATGGAAGGTTCCTTGCAACAAAAAGAATGCAATTAGTGCATGGCAGCGCCTTACATTCCAGCAATGCTGACGAGCAGTTTGTGACACCTTTGTTCTTCATCCACAATCTTAGATCTGTTTTGCATATATCATTATATGTTATACAAATGTATAAAAACTGTTGGAGTGTTTCCAGGCTTGTCATACATGCTGGACATAGGTCTGGAAATGGCAGATTCCATTTGTTATTAAGAGTTTCAATCTACAAGATACCTACATGCAATTATAATAAAAGCTTTCTTACATTAAAATCAGATACAATGTCCATGTAAAGTTAGTAATTGAAAGAGTTATTTATGCATAAATAGCTAAAGAAGAGAGAACTATTTTGACAACCATACATGTTTTTCCCAGGTGCCAAATGTAATACTTCTCTTTTATTTTAATTTTAAAGAGTATGTTCTCCAATTTCTTGCAGAATAGTCTTGAAAGTTGTGAAGCTTCCCTTTGGCTAAGAAAGTCAATCATAGCTTCTTTATATGCAAGTATATTCAGGGAAATTAGAAATCTCACCCAATACAGTACTTGCCTTAAGTAGATGAATGCTGCAATTGGGGTCCACCCTAATTCCAAATGAAGTGCACCTGTCGGGGCAGTTGATGTAACACCTATTAGTTTTTTAAGAACATTTTTTCTCTCAACTAAGGCTTTACCAACTGAGAACCCCCACATTTCTGCCCCACAGATACACACTTGTATTGCTTTTGCTTTGAATACATTTAATGCCAACCTGACTGGCCTGCCTCCCTTGTCTCAAATGAACCTTAAGACAGCTCCAGTGTTTTTTGCTAGTTTTATGTTTGATTTTGCATTATTCCTGCCAATTCCCTACTTTGCTAAATCGCACTCCTACAAGGGGACTTCTTCGATTAGATGTTCATTAATATACGACTTCAGACTCTTAAACTTCCTCTTTTTCCCGGAACAAACCATGCACTTGGTCTTTGAATAGTTGACTTTGAGGCCTTTAGTACTACAGATGGAAGTGAAGGAAACCACCTGATTTTTCAGCCATGAGATTGTTTTCAATATTAAAACCGCATCATCTGCAAATTATACCATCCTGGTTGCAATCCCATTTAGATGGTGTACATCCGTTTCAAGGGTTCTGCAAACTTATATTTGAATACATTGAATAAGACAGGGGGCAAGACACATCTCTGCCTTATACCTTTTTCAACTTGGAAAAAGATGTTTCCGCTAGGCCATGTTGGACACAAGCTACATTATTAGTATAAAGCTCCATAATTAGTCTGAAAAAATGTAACTGTAAGTCTTGCTCTCTTAAGGTTGACCATAGTGCTTGACGGGGGACTGAATCAAAAAGCATCCCTAAGGTCTATAAAACATAAATAAAAATACATTGTCCCTAGTGCTATGACTCGCTTACCTAACACCTAAACGTCTGCTCAACAATCCCCTTCTGAAAGCTTACTTGTAAATTGGATAGAACACCCTCTGTAATTATCCAATTCTTTAGTCTGTTCAGTAACACCGTCCCAAATATTTCTGCTGATGTTCCGAGCAGAGAGATAGGACGATAATGTGTAGGGCTGTCCCTCTCTCTTTATATACTGGGATAATCTCAGTTATCTGACATGAGGATAGGACTCTATTGTTAGAAAGAATAGCATTATATAACTTAGTCAAGTAAGGGGCTCAAACTATCATTTCCTCTTTGAAATATCTCCTGAAATACCATCTCGTACACGAGTTTCCTCAGATTTTTTAGAGTGGAACTCCATTTGTCCCTCTTCTGATGTGATAACCAGTGTTGTTCAGCAGTTTTTTTTCAATATTTAGATTTGGAAGTTTCCACCAAAAGGCTTCTCTGTTTTCACAATATAAATTGCTGAAATATTCATGCCAAACAATCTTCTGTATGCATCCCTCCTCTTCTGCCATATTCCCATTTAACCCTTGGCTCACAAATTTCGAGAATACTTTGGTATCATTATCTATAACTGAAAATCAAACGAATTCCCAGTTCTTAGTTGCATGAGCCCTGTCTTCTGGTTGATCAAGTTTCATATTCATATCTCTTGTCCTGTTTCTCATTATTTTTATTAGTGGAGCTTTTTATAAAAGCAATACGTTTTTCTTTGCACTGCAAGCTTTCTTTCTCATACCTTGATTCTCCGTGAATCAAATAATTTGTTGAGTTTCTGCAGCACTACTCTCTGCCTTCTGCCCTCTTTCTGGTCTCTCGGTCTACCTCCAGTCTTTTTGATGTCAGCCTTCAATCCACACTTTGGCTTCCATTCACTACACATATACTGGGCTCTTCCTGATTTAACTCTTCCCCTTCCATTGGTGCCAGTGTTCACCTAACTCTGTGATTGTCTTTTCGCCTGGGGCAGGGTTGCACAACACTCTAAAACCCCCTCCCTTTTTTCAGCACGGTTTTGCCTACAGTCGGTGATGTTTTAACTGCATACTGTGAGTCTGGAATTTTGTTTCTTTAATGGTGTTGAGCTGTTGGTTTTGTTGGTGAGCTGGCACTGTTGGGTTGTGGTGCCAGTTCACAGTTCATGATATTTGAAGTGTTTCAAGCTTTCTGCTCATTTGGTTGATTTGCTGCTGTTGCAATGCATTCTGGTCCAGGTAGCTCTTTAAAAAAAGAGAAAGAACACTGGCCACAAATGGCGTTGAAAGGCATCAGGTGACAGTGGGAGGTATCCAAATTTGCATTCAAGGCACACATAGGGGTTTTAGATACTGTTCCCGCCACCCTCGTTCTGCCTGGGTCAAGTCTCTGACCCTATCACAAAGTTACATGTTGAAAATAAAATGCTCTGTATAATTTACTGGTAATGCCAGTTTAATAAATGAAGGCCTTATGAGAACAGGTTTTGCTCAATTTGCTTCATTTATACAGCACCTAGCCTTGCCACCTTCTTGCAGGAGATTAAAATACAATTGATATCAACGTGTGTGTCATTCATGCAACATGGCTGCACAACCAAATTATTTTTGTGACAGGAATTCTGCAGGGAAAATAAACACTTATTCCTGTTACATTTAACATTATTGGTATACAAAGCAATACATAATGCATTTTGTTTAATGTGACATATGGCATTAATTAAAATAAACTTGACAGCCCCACTAAGTGTGTATTGTAGAAGAAATGCAGAGGCAACAAGGAATGTTACCCATATCATCACACCTTGAAGGAGCGAGGATAATTATTATTATTATGAGCTTAATTTCCCAGTGCACCCAGTATGTTCACTTCTGACATCAGTGTACAATTTGAATGAACAAAAGAGGGGCATTTGGAGACCTAGCGATTACCCACAGGTTGTTTGGTGCATATTTTATTGACCAAAGATAGATCTATCTACTGGGAGAATTAGACCCTGATCTGCAGACCCGCTCCAAAGTGATTTATCATGACAAAGTGCAATGATCATGCATCATATATTCTGTTTCTCTTATTATTGTGTCTCTTATTACATTATGCGAACTGGAAGCTTCCTTATTACTGTATTGTCTCTCCACACTGTGCTACTCACCGATAATGCTTTCACACCTGCTGCATCTGCCACTCACCTCGCCGTACGCTTTCTCCAATCACGCTGCAACTTACTCCTTGCCTATCCCTATTTTGTTTTGTATATGGTTTGTACAAAATGTTTACAAAAGATATATAAAACAGATATATTATTACATAGATTTGATTAGTTCTAACACCCAATAGCCTACAAATGCATGTTATAAGTACATCATAAAAACAATTTTTTTATAGGTCACATTCTCCTCCAATATTTTGTGCAAAATAACAAGTGTCAAGTTAAGGTAATAAGACAAAATTGAAACTTTCGAACATCATGACCCGAACCTACCAGCTAACTTTTGTCCTATGTCTCTCCTTCTGCACTACCCTAAAGTGCTTGAAAGGGTTGTGTTCAACCATTTTACCAATTTCCTAGACACCCACCACCTTCGAGACCCCCTACAAGCAGGTTTCCACTCATGTAACTCCACGGAAACTGATCTCCTGAATGTGACCAACCACCTTGCCTCTGCTATGCACTGAAACCCATCCTCTATCCTACTTCTCCATGACCTGTCTGCTGCCTTTGACACTGTAAATCACTCGAATTTCTGTAATACTCTCTTTCTTCTTGGGATTCACGATGGAGCCCTTGCCTGGATTGACTCCTACTTTGCACCCTGCCAATTCTCTGTCTCCTGGAGCAACAACACCTCTCACCTTACTCCTCTAACTTTTGGTGTTCCACAAGGCTCTGTTTTGGGTCCGCTACTCTTTACACTTTACACCGGTGTTCTTTGGGCACCAATTTCCTGGTTCTCATGCCAACTCTAGGGGGATGACACCCAAATCTTCTCTTTTCCTGAACTCTTCTCTGATCCCTCTATCAAAATGTCCAACTACCTCTCTGCCATTAAATATTGGATGGCTTTGTACTCTAATGTTTAACTCTACCAACACAGAGGTGCTCTTATTCCCTGCCAAAAGCGCTTTCTCATCTCCTCCTCAGCCTATCCAGTTCCCACCTGACATTCTCCCCTACTCTTTTCAGCTAGAAACCCCAGCATCATCTATAACCCTTCTTACATTTTCTCTACTTTCATCTCCAAAACTGGAACAACAGCTCACCCCAACCTCATAAATATTAGGAAAATCAGATATCTCCTTACTTTCAACACCACCAAGCATCTCTGAACCACTCTTGCCTTCTCTAAACTGGACTACTATGCCAGCATTCTCTTTGATCTCCCCAACTATTACTCCTGTCCACCCGACAAGATATTAACTTCCCTACCAGAACTCTCATAGAACTCCCCCACTTCACACCTACTTCCTTGTACCGTTACCAGATTTATATTTCTTCCCATGGTTCACAAATCTACCCATAGTAAAGCATCACTGTCTCTATCCTCTATGCAACACTACAAGCCTTCTCGTAATCTCTTTTGCACCTCCTCGACTACCTCTGTGGGTCCTCGCCCTCCCTCTGCTTCCTCTCACTTCCGCTCTTTCTCTCTTCTTGATTCACTTGCATGGAATTCTCTTCCCCCAGACATCCGAGAAACAGGCCGCACTAATGTGTTCAAAAACAAACTAAAAGCCTACCTCCGAGTTACCCTCTTATTTTACCTCCCATCTGCCTGCTAGCTAACATTTGGCCTTGCCTCTAGCCTACCTCTGTTCCTCACTTCCTCTGCCTCCACTCTACCACTTCGCCCATCAAGGTCACATCCCAAGCAGAGCTGAATTTACCACCTACCTGCACTTGAAAATGTCCAATGTTCAATGTCCTTAATCTATGTATGTCCACTTATGTATTGTCTCCGGTGACTGTTCCATTTCCTCCTCTTCACAACCTGGTAAAATGTCACTCAAACTCACTCCATTGTATGAAACTCACTGCTTCCCATCAAATCTGATTTCTTATCCATTGTATGTTCTTTTGTGATCAAAAGCCCATTGTTCCTCCTGTATATAAATACACAAATATTCTATACACCCTCTATGTATCTGCAAATGGGTATCTTGGGTTTTCTCCTCATCCTATTGCTCAGAAGGAGTTTGTCGGGAAATGTGTGCAAGGCAGGCAGTTATCTCATCAACTTTAAGAAGCACAGTTTATTGTACCACAATAACGTTTACTGTCAAAGGAAATTATTCTTATCATTGCTTCTTCCCGAAGTAATGTGGAGGTTTGTTGCTTTGGTACAAATGATTAAGGATCCTGCATTCCCAAGCTATTAATAAGGTATGTGATCAGATGTCACAACTTTGTTTTCTTTTTAAAGCCGCCTTACAGCTTTAGGGATAACATTTCAAAGGAGAATTCCTAATTCTTTTGGCAACACGTTTGTCTTGGAAGCAAGAAAATGGAGACCGTCATGGGTGCAAATCCTGAGCCCTCGGTTACAGGCTAGTCTCTGGCATTAAGTGCAATATAAATAGTCAATCTTTTTAACATTTTTTTAAAAGGGCTTTCATGGACTACAACTACAGATAATATTTTCTATGAGGAATGGCACTCATTTCTTGATACAACTATTGGAAAACTCCAGGCCCTTGGACTCAAATTGCTTTTTGCTTGGGAACAATCTTCTGGCCCTTTTCAATGTGCCTTTATCTGATCTACAGTACTTAGATGTCTACCCTGCAAATCCAGTGTGCTGTCTAAAACATGCAAATAGGGATACCTGGTTGATGGTTTTGTTGAATCTCTTTGGGGTTGTTAGAGATCTTTTTGGGCTATATTTAGTATCTTGTAATATTTTGTGGTATTTTTATAGTGGTGAGACTAATTTCAGAACACTACCTAATCATTATTTCATCAGGGTCACTAACGGTGAATAAATACTGGAAATAGGACACTCTGAATTATTAGCTCATGCTGTCCTGTGATATTATATTTTCAATATCACACCTATGCCCTTTTGGCTGTGTTTATAAAATTCATTAAACATGCAGATGAAATACAAAACATTAATCCAACCTCTCAAACTAAAACAATTTACTGTGACTAACTTTGCTTTGGTATTTTTCTTTCTTCCCGTTTACATCTCTATGCATGCCAACACAATGAGACTGATTGCAGAATAAATACAACGAGAATTAATTACTTTGTTGAATTATTTATTCTTTTATTAGAAACTAGAAATATGCAAGTTACACAGAAAATAAACACTTATTCCTGTTACATTACATTACATTACAGACATATAGCCTGCAGCACTGCAGTCAGCAAGAATCTGGCCTCTCTTCCAGCACTTCTGCTCCCTTCGTCAGTCAGTGAGAGAAATGACCCAGCCCTCTCTGCCTCAAACCTTTTTCTAAAACCCATGTGTCACTCAAAAAGCATCTCCCCTTGACAAATCATCCCATTAAAATAGCACATGATTTCCTCTGTGCCTTTACCCGAGATACAAACCGCATCACTGAAGATAAATTGTTACATCCATCCGGCGCTTTCTGCTCTGAGACAATGCAATGTCTTTAGCAGAACGGATCTCACATTCCACACTTTAAAACACAACACATCAATCTGTATGTTTAAATTATTTTCCTTTTCCATTTCCAGAGAATCATGCATTTCCATCAATCTGCATCCAGTTTATATCATGGACTGGTTTGCACTAAATATTATTATGGGGCTCTGTTACTTGTGTAATGTAAATTAGTATGTTAGTTTCATGTTTGTTTTATTTTTTTTAGTGCAACTCTGCTCATTAAAATCGCATTGTGGAGCAAAGTGATTATTTTCTAGCATGTATTCTGTGCATTGGCATCTATTTAGATTTAGCCTGATTCTCATACCCTTGAGTCACATATATGAGTCTCACACCCTTGGCCGTAGTTAAAATACAAACCTTCTCTAAAATGTGGATGATGAAATGCAGAGCCTACATTCCTACAGGGCTTTGAAATGAATGACCATGGGGTACACCTTTACATCACTTATCATTAGATGGGCGTTGGGGTGAGGGTCCTTAAATAGTCGCCTCTAAACTGGCAAAAGTTAATCACCTGGTCAGTATGGAGCCGTACTGATCTGAGCCTTCGGGCAGCAACAAGAGTCCATACTGCCGTATTGTTCAATATTGAGAGTACATGAAGTCGCTGGGAGATTCGGTTGCTACTTTTGGGCTTCCTGATGCATCTGTACTCAGACAACATCCAGTAGTACATGTTTATGTCTAGTCCACTCTATCGTGGGCTCCCTCAAAGTCATTGAGGGTTGAATGCCCTCTCATTTCTAAAAATTAAACAGAGACTGACCAATGAAAGTACATGTGGTCTCCACTTTCACATGTCCCTTGCACAAAAGTTACAGAAAATAGCCTGAATTTTACATGGCCACTGCATCCTAAAAGTAACAAATGACCATAGCTGTGTGCCCAGATTCCCTACTGGGAGACAATGCAGCCACAGAATACAGGCGGGGAGAGTGTTTATGAAGGGACTGACACATTTGAAAGCACATTCTTTAGTGACAAAGGGAGGTGCTTTGAGGGAAAACTGTCTCTGCACTCATTCCCATGTGCCTGGTCTCCCCTATTGAAAACCAGATGCTTGCGGAATATGCTTTGCTGCATGGGTATGTTCATGCCCCTGGTTCATTTCCCTCCCCCAAACAAAACCGATCACGCTTTTAGTGACCAGTCATATTTATTTAATAAATGTCCACATCTTAAACAGTGGAGAAACTGCAAAGATTTGATTAGTGGTTTTGGGCCCTTGTGGGGCTCATTGGCCCCACGTCGGTGCAAGCTTGACCTTAGTTCTCCAACCACTTATGGTTAGTTAGCCAAAGACATACCTAATTATGAGGAGTGCACCTGCCACTCAGGTATGGATGGTTGGGCTGGTTGCCGGTACCCCTGGTCCTGCACCTAGTCCCTCCCAGTGTTCAGAAATCCCTTTGGAGAGTCAGCGATTTTGTGTGCAGGCAACAGCCGGTGCAGGATGAGAGGCTGTAGAATACGGTCTGTTTCAAAAAGCTCAGGGAGAGGACCACCTTTCAGGGCATTTAAAAGTGTATCCCATTTGCTAATTAGGGACGTGCTTTAAAATGGCCATAAACGCAGCGTTCTTTGTGCAAATGCGCAAAGGGTGGATAAGGGTATCTGAATGTTAGTATCTAGGTTGCGCTCATTCTGATGCCCTTTTTAAGAATTGGGTGAGGAGATGGACCTGCGCATCTTCTCATTAGTACCAAAACCAAGTTGAGAATCTGGCCCAGTGCATTTCATCCAAAATTCAAATAAGTGCAATCCTATTCCTACTGAAACATATTTTAAACAAAGATGACATAGCTAACATATTGGGATTAGAGAGTGAGGGACATCCTTATGTTAAGCCTAACTGATACTGTTTCAGGTGTGTCCTATCAATGGAATTGTTGCATATCCGACGTAATATCTGCACTGGGATAGCAGAAGATGACCGTTTCTATATCGAGTGTCGTGACTTTCCCACAGACTCACAAGGGAGGACCGTGCAGTTTGGGTTCACTTCTTTATCTCTGACAGATGGTACCTCCATTTACTTGTGTGCCAACATCTCCGCCTTCTCTTCTCTACAGCATTATAACGCTGACTGTGCCTAATTTACACTACTTCTAACCTCAGAATCAATAGATAAATAAAGCTATGTTTCAGGTCAAATGTTTACACCCTACTTCATGAGCCATGCACCATACGCCAGTAAGACTGAGATTCTACTCATCGGCACACCCACTCCCTCCTTCCCTGCAGCTCTCTGGCCGGCCTCCCTTGGCCCCCTTCCTGCCCCTACCTGCAAGGCTAAAAACCTCGGGGTCATCTTCGACTCCACACTCTCCTTCTCTCCTCATATATCTGACGTCTCTAAGAAGTCACACTACCAGCTGCACCTCCTCAGAGGTATTCTTCCCTTCCTCTCCTTCCCCCAGAAGCTCACTGTCTCCCGAGCCCTGGTTCTCTCAAGGCTGGACTACTGTAACAGCCTCTATCTTAATCTGCCTGCCTCCACTCTCCGCCCTCTGCAACTTATCCAGAACAGAACTGCGAGACTTGTCCTTGGCCTCAAGCCCAGGGACCGTATCTCTCCAGGACTGAAATCTCTTCACTGGCTCCCAGTGGCTGCTAGGATTAAGTTCAAAACCCTCTGCATTGTCCACAAGGCCTTCTGGGGCCTGGGGCCTAAATACCTTCAACTCTCTCTTCCTAAATATCTTCCTTCACGAGCCCTTCGCTCATCCGTCTCCAACTCCCTCATGGTCAGCCGCTTCTCGAAGCAACGAGCTGGGGGTAGATCTCTCTCCGCAGCAGGGGCCTCCCTCTGGAACAGCCTTCCTGCCTCCCTGAAACTGGAGGAGAACCATCTCCGGTTCCGGAAGCACCTCAAAACCTTCCTCTTCGCTTCTGCCTTCTCTCTCCCTCTCCCCTGCTAAACCTGCTTAACTCCCCTCTGAATTCTGCACTAAACCTGCATCTTGGCCACTCTCAGCGACCTCGGTCCAGGGCCCAGCCACTCTCCACTTGCACTGCCTCCCTGGCTCCCCCTGCACTGTGGGACTGTCACTGTATCCCTACAGCCCCCCTTCCCAGCACTTGCTCTGCACTTACCTCGTACTTGCCACCAGCTGGCCCTTTTATTTATTATTTATTAATCACTATTTTATTACGCTACTTACCGTGTACTGCACTTTCCCCCCCACCTCCTCCCCCTGCACTTTCTCCTTTTCCCCTTACCTCTGCACTTGCGCGATCTGAATGACACCTGGCCTAGTAGGATCGTTTGTCTGTCTTTCCCCTTGTTTCCCTCCCGCCCTGCCTCGTCGCGCCTTGAAACACTTGTGTATAGGCGCGTTACAAATACCATATCATATCATATAATATCATACCAGTTATCATGAATATACTTTATAATAAGTTGTGGACGTTTTGGGGCTTTTCTCTGTTTAGTTTGAGCCAGAGTGTTCTTAACCAACCCTTGCTTTGAGTATCATTCGTTTCTAAAATATTAAAACATACGCACTTTTACAAAACCTTCCAAGGCTCTTCATTTAATTTAATTTTAGTTACTGCAATTACAACACTTGCGTCACAATTCATCCTTCAGGTAAATACAGCCATTATTGACTATTGAAGCTAGATGACGTGTTTGGTTTTTGGCTCAAATAGAGGGCGGTCTGTACTTTTGCTGGTGACCCATAAATAATCCTGACTTTGTTATGTATAGGAAAATATTACAGCCAGTACGCACTAAACCACTCTCCAGCATTTCTTGGCATGTGTGAACTGGGAGAACATAGGCCTTTGCTAATGCAGAGCTTCCTGGCACTTTCTCATGTAAACAAAGGGGTTTGGGGGGCTTAGTTTGCATATACAAATGCGCATATGCGCCAGAAATTAGCCCACCTCATGTAATTTTTTCCTTGAAGAGAAAAAGACAGGTGAATACATGCCTATTATTTCTTAGCTCAAGAAGTCGTTTGTCCTCTTTTCTCTTTTTGTTGGCAATGCCTTTATATAGTTATTTCAGAAAGGTTGTCATACTATTCACCTGGGGTGAGTAACTATCAGCCATCCAAAATGACCCCAAAGGCTGACCCTCCGCTTGTGTGAACTCGTATCCCTTCTGCCTCCTTGCAATCTTCATTGTTCTGCTCTGACGCTGATATGCAATGTTTAAAGGAACATCGTAATAAGTCTATCAGAGCACAGCTACGTGACTAACTCACAACAGGTGTGCCTGTTAGAAAGCGTGTGGACTGAATAGAAAGAGCTTTCGCTCCCTGTCGGAGCTCGTGCATGCGCATGCAGCGGGTCTCTAGTGCTAATGGCTAATCCCCCTCACTAACGTGAGAAGGGGGTTTAGATTCTATTAAAGACGAGGAGGCGAGTATTATGCATTACAATCTTTGCTCTGAAACCAGAGCAGCAAAGAAAACACTTTTACAAAACCAAAGTTTCAACAATAGAACAAAACAGAGTTCAATGTTAATGTAAGGGGCAACTCCCCAATCCATCATGGAGGACAGGTCATGCCCCGCAGGAGACCAATGAGCAGAGACCCCCTTGTATATGAGTCCTTTACTCCAAAACCAACTCCTCTTTCTGTAGCTGTCTTGAACCAGACATCCACTGCACAGACCAGATGATAACACAATCCAGTGGAGCTCTTGGATCCCGCACACTCCACATCTTGTCAACAGAACATCTCAGCCCGAAGCTGTAAGAACAACAAACAAAGAAGGGTGGGTGGATGGGAAGAAGAACAAACCAAAAATGTTCTCTCTTGAAACATCTGTACATAGGAGCGCTATAAATGTTATGTTATGTTATGTTTATATAATTTATATATCGCTTTGAGCCAAAGCGCTTTACAATATAACAGGAACAAAAGTGAGAGAAGCATATTTACCAATACAAACAGGCCATTAGGTCAAATGAACAGGTCAAATGCCCTATCATATCCTATCAAGGGTGGGCGGGTGGTATAATACTCGCCTCCTTGTCTTTAATAGAATCTAACCCCCCTTCTCACGTTAGTGAGGGGGATTAGCCATTCTATGGCAAGACAGGAGGCTCCTATTTTGCAAGTTTGAAGCCCTTGCATCATATTAATTACCACCTGATCATACAATAGTGACAAAACAATAAAACAAGAAGAAATGTTTTCAATGTTTATATTTTACCAATCAATTGATTGCACAATTTTTCTCTATAGGCTAAGTCCACCCCAGGAACTGTTCTAGAAGGCATAGCAGTCTTAACTGCAAAGAACGGGGACGATGTGTCAACTCCAGCATAGGAATAGCCGGAAAACAAAAGCAATAGGAGTGCTAAGCTTCTCTGTGTTCAACACAAAAACAATTAACCCTTGATGTCAAACCATCTTCTGGTAAGCATAGTCATACCACATTGCCACTCGTGGGAATAGTGTTGAAAGACAAATCTTCATTAGAAGGTCCCAACGGGAGAAAAGGGACACTTTAATAACATGTCATGGGACAAAAAAACTAGTTTATGGGGAACCTAAATGCTAATAGACTTGAGGGCCCTGAGCACCCATAAGTGTGTACCTCGAGGAACTGCCCTTAAAAACACACTTGCCCTTAGTCAAATGTAACACCTGAAAATCAGCAAACCTTCCCAAACCAATATACAGAAATGTATTACGTCTTCTGGATGCAGAAGCGGGATGGAAGAGGTGAGCCACACACCTGAAACCCCAGCAATTAGTTGCTGATAGTAACCTTACTAGGACTAGACCAACCATGGAACAAAGATGACAAAAGAGATATTCCTGTGAAATCCTTGAAAAAACACCAGGGAGAGCTAAAAGCACCAGACCATAAGACCGAGACACTTAAGGACCAGTTGGAGGGACCTAACAAGTCAGAGAGAACGTTAGGAGGAGAGATAGAAAGAAAAATCATCCAATGCAATCCCAACCTGAGCCCTTGAACAAGTACTCTGCTATCACTAGAGGGATTATTACTTAAACTTTCCCCATAAGAGACAGAACTTGCAAAGAGAAAACTTGAGCTCTAAGCCATTAAACAAAGTTGTTTACTGGAGGAGGACTAACCTCCGACTGCGAACATCTGAACTTAACCTGGCACCCCCAGCACACTATGCTGTCATTTTACACCAGACAACCTCCAGAGGGAATCAAAAAGAGAGATACTATGTACCATGCCGACAGCGAAGCAATTCAATCACTAACAAAGTGTCTCCCAGCCATCGAGCAATCGCACTGACAAATTCTTGCGGGAATGATAATGCCGAGGCATTGTAACACCCTGCGATAGAGAGGGATGCAAAGCCTGGAGTCCACATTGAAGTACAGAAATTGGGCACCTTACATTGTTCTAATAAGAACTCTTGCACTTATAACCAAACCCCTAACACTGAAGAAAGGGACCCCACTAACTCTACAGGAGGTTGGAAACTGAAAGAACTTGACCAAACAAGCATATCATCCGGACCTCTAAGGAGTCGGGGTGAGCCAGCATAAGCTCTGCTAACATGGTGAAATACCAGTAATTGTCAAATAGAACAAGCAAAGAGACATGAAGCAAAATATCCAGTGTGAGTTCTGCATTGGTCATGAACGAGAAAAAACCATCCGGTGTTCCCCTCAGAGGTATAACTTTATTAAGCAAACCCTCAGAAAAAGGGAGGGGTCAGGGTTCCTGGGATAATTATCGTGCACAGCAACTGAAAAAACTGAAGGGATAGAGGGAACACCGTCCCTTCAAAACTGAGGTGTGGACCTCTGTATGCATGAAAGTGCAAGCCTGACTGGCTTCCTCAGGGAAAAGGGTCACCTTACAAACTGCAACAAGAAACAAACTCACCTGAGGGCAAAAAAGTTTGGGCTTAAACTCCTCGAGCAGAGGAGAGATTGTATACACCGCTAGATGTATTAGCGGGAAAGGCGAAGCCTTGGGAAGCAAGGCTATAGGGGCGGTCTCTATAAAGTTACCTTTTTGGTGATCCTTCACCTTCACACTCGCAATGTTTTACAAACACTGTATGGGGCTAAACCAGGATTGCTCAACATTGTCTTATTTACAAGACCAAAGAGTTGCTTTTGCCCCCGCAAAGACCTCAATATTGGCTTCGTTGAATGCCAAGTGAGGGAAAACATGCCGCTCTTAAGAATCGAGGAACTGGTGTTGTTGAGCAGGAAGACCCCGTCTGTACCTCAAGCCCTGCAGTCCTTGCATGTCAATAGGGAAAATATTAGTTATTTCCCTCTTCAGCCAGCTCAGAAAGTAGGAAATCGACTGAACCCATCATAACCATCTTTCCAGTCCACATCTACCCTTTCTTAGGTTCTTTCCCTTTACTGAGCAAAGAAAGGATACCAGGACTGTTTTATTCAAAGAGAAAAAAGGAGACAGGTCTAGGATTATTTTTAAACGCCTTATTAAGGCGAGAAGAGTAGAAAAAAAGAACCCCCTGACCTTTTCTTGGGGAGGAGAAAACCTAAGGAAGTGACGGACTGAGTTGTCCTGTAAACAACTAACCTATGGCAACAAACACTCTTTTCTTTGAAGTACTGAATAAATAATAATAAATACATAATCAATACAAATTATAATAAACAATATAAAGTAATCCTTTCCTAGGAAAGCAGGATTACGCCCGACAGGGATCCGAACCCCTATAAAAAGCTGATGCTTATTGAGCCATTCAGGCTACTGCCAACAGGAAAAAAAACTTTAATGTGCCTTACACATATTTTAAAATATTGTTTAGGAGAGCAATACACTGTCTCAACTACTCACCCTAACAGGGTGTGGCAACCAGCAGTACATGAGGGGCAACTCATGGTAGAACACAGGCAAAGCCTGCCACCAAGCAAGTTATGGCACACCTACAGTGAAGGTAATCAGCAATGCCATATGCAGCATACAAGCAACGTTGCAGAGGTTAAGGGAGGAATACACTGAGCAAGTGCACCTCAAACTGCTTCACCCGAGCAGAACCTGCTCGGGTGTGGCAACCAGCAGTACATGAGGGGAAACCTCGCATTAGGACTCAGGCAAAGCCTGGAACCGAGCAGGTTATGGCACACGTACAGGGAAGGTAATGATTTATGACATATGCAGCACCTAAACAAAAAACTGTCAACTGAAGCGAGGAATACAGTGAGCAAGTGTCAAAGTGCTCACCCGAGCAGGGTGTGGCAACCAGCAGTACACGAGGGGAACCTCGCATTAGAACTCAGGCAAGCCTGAAACCGAGCAGGTTATGGCACACCTACAGTGAAGGTAATCATCAATGCCATATGCCGCACACAAGCAAAGTTGCGGAGTTTAAGCGAGGAATACACTGAGCAAGTGCACCTCAAACTGCTCACCCGAGCAGGGTGCCAACAAGCAGCACACGAGGGAGGACCTCGCACTAGACCACAGGCAATGCCTGTCACCGAGCAGGTTATGGCACACTTACAGTGAAGGTAATCATCAATGCCATATGCAGCAACCAAACAAAGCTGGCAACTTTAAGCGAGGAATACACTGAGCAAGTGCACCTCAACTGCTCACTTTAGCAGTGTGTGGCAACCAGCAGAGGGGGGCAACCTTGCACTAGAACACAGGCAAAACCTGCCATCGACCTAACCATTTACACCACTTCAACAAAAGTGCAGACTGGCAATGCATTGGGCTCTTGTGCTGGAGGGTCAGACTTTGACCCAACAAACACACAGTCTATCAGTATACATTCTTTATTTCTGGCACTAAAGGTAAGGAAATGTTATTATGTCACCAGGGATACAAAATTACAAACATTTAGACAAAACTACATTTTTTAATATTAAAATGTTCGTGCCTAAGGAGCATCCGGGATTCAAACCTTTGTTGTTCTGCATGGGCTTGCTTCCAAGACCAGCAGGTTGCCCTTGTGTTATAATCCTTCTGAAGAGGTTATGAACCAACAAAATCCCCAGTAGGAAATCCATGCTCAACTCAGCCAAAAGGTGACACTCAATCAAAATACATCCATTGTAAAATATAATTATTTAAAATATAATTATTTAACATATCTAATCTTAAAATATATATTCTAAAAAATATATAAAAATAAATACATAAATATGCACTTTATTTGGCGGGAAGCTAACCTGGCTCTTCCTGCATGGAAGACATGCAGCTCTATCCTTGAGCTATCCTGCCTCTGAACTGAAGCAGAGGCTTTTGTTACAAACATAGGGTCATAGAGGGCAGGCCAAGCCCAAAATCCTGCAGCACCTGGAATCCCCAGGTGACCGTAAATCCCCCAAGGGGCACGAATTCAAACAAGAGACCCGTGCGTGCCGGGTCTCAAGCAACAGCTTCTTTCTGACCGGCACGCAACAGGAGCCTAAAGGGCGTCACGCCCAATAAACCACTGCACCTGGAATTTCCAGGCGTAAGGAAAGAGGGCACAGTGTAATCAACAATGCTCGCGCGCACCGGGAGAGAAGCCGGGCTTCTGCTCGAATGACGCGTACGAGTTCAAATGACCTACAAATACATTTTACCTGCGCTTAAAACACAGAAGTTTACAAGCGCGAGCGACCATGTTCACCATTCTTCATTTCCCCATGCCCACTGAAACGTGAGATATAAACGTAATAAATATTTTTTGCTAACATTCTAAAAGACACATAAATAAAACCAACGGCCGCACGCGGCTTCCCAGATTCAATGTATCAAGCATAAAACTTCCTTTATAATAAAGGTAATTTAACACATATTTACAATATATATACATTTTTAAACTCTTAAAGACTACTACTGACAAACATGCAAGACACAGCTAAAAGCAGTGGCTTAGCTGTGGTGTCAGCAGCAAAGAAAGAGGAGTTGATTTTGTAGTAAAGGACTTATATAGAAGGGAGTCTCTGCTCATTGGTCTCCTGCGGGGCATGACCTGTCCTCTATGATGGATTGGGGAGTTCCCCCTTACATTGACATTGATCTCTGTTTTGTTCTATTGTTGAAACTGGTTTTGTAAAAGATTTTCTTTGCTGCTGTGGTTTCAGAGTAAAGATTGTAATGCATAATAGGAGCCTCCTGTCCTGCCATAGAATCAGTTGCTCTGTGACACAAGTTCACGTGCATCACAGTGTAGTGTCTGTCAGAGGATTAGCCCATTAATAGCAGCCAGAGAGGGGGGGAGTTGTGGAATGTTACCTGCAAGAGTTCTCTTCATTTACACTAGCCATTGGCATTTTTCCACCACTGTGCTTTATTTTTATCCATATATTATTTTGTAATCGGTGCAGACTGCTCGATGGTGTGTGTTTAAGCACTGCAATTATTTTAGGCCCAAAGAAACAAAAAAGAAATGCCTCTCTCTCCACCCTAAGTTTGAACATCGGTTGAAAGTAGAGTTGGATACCTGCAACACCGAGGAGAAGCATGATATCTCCCTGAAAAGGACCAACATGGATAATGGATGCATCATGGTGAATGCACTGTTGTGGGATCGACCATTTTGTATGGGCTTTTGTGTAAGTTGAGAGCAGGAGAGTTTGTGGAATGTTGCAGGAGAGTTTGTAGAAAGAGCATTTTTATTTTTAACTATTATATATATATCAATGCTCAGTGGTTGTTTAAGGTTCTGGCTGGAGAGCAGTTTACCTGTATTCCAGAGCTTGTCCAGCAGCATATAGATGGACCATGGTGTCAAAATGTTGCCCGTGGTGTATTATGGTGAAAGCTCTGTTATTGTGTCAGCCACTTTATGGCAGTTAGTTCAACTGTCTAAGTTGCAGCAACATTGTTGAATGCTTCTTTTGTTTTCATGCCCCCACCTACTTCGCGTTCATGCTGCCTTATATTGTTTTGCTCTTATTGTAATTTTTGCAGCCTGATTCATTGATAATTTTAATATTTCTGTTAAGAGAACTTGAGCCTGATTCATAGAAGAAGTGCAAAGTCCCGACAAAGTATTTAGCACATAAAACAACTTTGTGCCTACTTGCACGCAAATGTTTTTTTGCGTGTTCCGCGTATTCATGGATTTCAAACTGCAAAGAAACCCGAGGCACAGAGAAAATCAAGCTGCACCTGGAACGCCAACTACACACCCCCACACAAACAAAAACCATTGCCTTTGTGTCTACCTTTGCCCCATCATCCAGCTCCCCAGCGAAACGGGAGGCAGCACACCGTAACTCAAGGCAGCACCCCGGTAAAACTGCATGTAATTCCCCCTCAATTCAAATCAGTACCCCAGAAAACTATATGTAGTCCCCAAGAAACTCAAGGAAGAACCCTGGCGAAACTGCAGATTGTCACCCCTACTTTCAAGGCACCTAAACAGCTGGCCTAAACCCCTAAGTCACAGCAGCCCCCTGAAGTTCTGACAGCACCCCCCACAACCCCTTACCTCTGCCACAAACAATAGGCAGTCGCCAGCCAGTACAACCCCCCCTCACCACCCTAACCTCCCCAAAACCAACTGGCAGTCCCCAGCAAGTAGACCCCCCCTCTCCCCACCACGCTGACCCCTGCTCACTACCCCAGGCAGTCTCCATCCAGAACACCCCCTCCCCTCACCACCCTGTTCTCCGCCACAACCCATAGGCAGCCCCCAGCCAGTGCACCCTTTCCCCTCACCCTCTGACCTCCGCCTCAACCCCAGGCAGTCCACAGCCAGTACACCCCTATCCCCTGACCTATGACACAACCTCCAGGCAGTCCTCAGCCCGTACATCCCCCTCCCCTCATCCTCTTAATCTTTGTTGGCTACCGCAGGCAGTCCCCAGCCAGCACACCGCCCTCCCCTCTCCCCACTCACCTCTGCAAAAAAAAAAAAACAGGCAGTACCTGGCCAGTACACTATCCTCCCCTCACCCCATGACCTCTGCCAGAACCCCCAGGCAGTCCCAGCCAGTACAACGCCCTCCCCTCACCCCAAGACCTCCACAATAACCCCCAGCCGTCCCAGCCAGTACAACCCCCTCCCATCGCCCCCTGACCTCCCCTCACTACCCCAGGCAGTCCCCAGGCAGTAAACCCCTTCCCCTCACCAGCCTGACCTCCACCACAACCCCCAGGAAGTCCCCAGCCAGTATAACTCTCCCCTCACCCCAATGACCTTCGCTCACTACCTCAGGCAGTCCCCAGCCAGTACACCGCCTGCCCCTCACCCCCTGACCTCCACCACAACCCCCAGGGAATCCATATCCAGTACAGACCCCTCCCCTCATTCCTTGACCTCCACCACAACCCCCATGCTGTCTCCAGCCAGTAAACCCCCCTCTGCCCCTGACCTCCACTCACTACCCCTGGTAGGCCCAAGCCTGTACACCCCCCTCAGCCTCCTGTCCTCCACCACAACCCCCAGGCAGACCCCAGCCAGAACACCCCTGTCCCCTCACCACCCTGACCGCTGCTCACTATCCCAGGCAGGCCCTGCTAGTCTACCCTCCTCTCACCACCCACACTCACCTCCGCCCACTACCCCGGCAGGCCCAGCTAGATTACACCGCTATCAGTCAAATGTTGAACGACTTACCTCGACTCCTCTGGTCTGCCTCCAACATGAAGTACACAGGCCGTATATCCTCCTCCAACCTAAAGAACTGGGAGCACTGCTTGCAGAATCTATGCCCGTAGCACCTTACATGACTCCCTGATACATCACAGTCAGTTGCGCATCAACAGTACAGCATAATGTAGCACCAACTACACTTTGACCACACCATATACCTGTGACATAGTAATGCTTTGGAATGCAATGTCACGTATGATTTTGTCCATGTGCCATTGCAATGGCCTCAAAGCATTCTAGGTGAATGCCTTTGGAGGACCTAAGTCTGATACAACAGAGATTGGTCTGAGTCATTAGTAATGTATGTGTGCATTGTATCCTGTACAAAGGAAGGAATGAAGGTAGTCAAGTAGGTAGGCAGGGGTGGCAAAGTCCCTGCAAGTGACACAAATAGAACAGGCCTGTGATTGGGTGATGTGAAGGCTGTCAGAGAGTGTGCAAAACAAGGAGATGGATAATGTGTACAGCCAGACAGATTAAACAATCATGTGGATATGCAGCATTATGTGTGAAGGTGGGTGGCCATGCTTTGAGAGGGTTATATCAACCGCATATTGAGTGCACATGTGATGTGCGTATCCCACACGTACACAATGATTCCCCAACCAGCGTGACATTCATAGAAGAAAGACATTTGTACAACATTGAAAAAGTGATTTTGTACAGGGACAAAGAGACTGCAAGAAGCGTGGTATCAAGATTCAGAAACTTCCAACTATTTAAACACCAATGATGAAATATGGGGAAGGGTAAAATGTCCAGGGATGAAAACAAACTAAAAGCCCAAAATGAAACCTAATACTATAGAACTATATACACAGGCAACAGGCTTAAATGTCTTTCAATTCTTCCTCCGGGGCAGTGTCACACTCCTCAACTTCCATCTGGAGGCAGGCCTCTGTCCTTGCCTGGAAGGCTTGCAAGTCCTCAGCCATCTGCCTCTCCTCCGTATCCTTGCAAGCATCCTCCAGGATGGCTATCCTCCCCATTGTCCGCCTCTCTGACACCTCTGCCACCTCTGCCCTGGTCCTGGCAATGGTTGCCTCCCTAGCACGCTGCCTCTCCATCACCAATTGCCTGATCCTCCTAGTTTCCTCCTGCCAGATGTTACACATGTCCTGCCTGATTTGGCTCCTCCGGTGGAATGACGTGCATCAACTGTCTCGGCACACTCCTCATCTGCTGCTGCCTGGCAGATTGTAAGCCGCGCAGGTACCCCCGCCCACTGGGTGACAACTGTCGGGGGGCACAGCACCTGCACTGGCCTGAAGTCCCAGCTGTCCCTCCACTGCCTATTCCTGTTTTGGGGGCTGGGCAGGTACAGTGACCACCTCATGTGTCATACTTGGGACTCCCACCACAGGCAGGGACTTAGGTAAAACCAGACTGGGCAGTGTGGCTGTGGTGGCATGTGGCATGGGTCGCTCACTGGAGGATAACTGGGTCACAGAGGAGGAAATTGAGGAGGGGTCAATTGCATGTTATCAGTGCACAGAGACTACCCGAGATCAGTGCTTGTGCCAGCTGGCGCTGGACGTGGCTCATCGACTCATGAGGATGAGCCAGCTTCTCGCGAGAAGCTGACACAGAGTCACCAGCAGCAGGGCATGCAAAACATCTCAGCCTTGGTCTGGGTGGAGGCATCCACAAAGGTTCTCACTGCCACAGCAGATGGCCCAACGACAGGAGGCTGTGCAGCAACCTCCACGGTGGACTGCACATCCTCATGTCTCTATGCCAGGTTTGCAGTCTGATCACCCTCCTGGATGCCCCCACATGACCCGGTGGGCTGAACTGCAATTGCCCCCTCCTCCACCTCCCACCCCATCATCTATGATGACTCGAAAGAGTCTTCCACTCTCAATGGCGCCTGTGCGCCCGGACCCTGTCCCACAGCTGTTGAGGTATCCCCCACCAAAATCACCTCCTAGGACTCCTAGGACTTACTGCCAGCAGTCTCGCCTGATGGTACTGGCGCTCCCCCAGCCACTCACCCTCAGGAGAGTTGGTGTCAATGGGGGCTGGCTGCAGTGTGCGCCTGCGTCTGGTGGCCCGGTCACTGCCCTTCCGCTCCACAGAAATGCTTCGGCCCTCTTCACGAGCTGCAGTAACTGTGCAAAACGGGACAAAGAACATTGACTTCAGGCATGTGTGGCATACATAACATTAACGGTAACATTCATTCAGCACGTCTCAACCAGCAACTGACATGCACACACATGTGCGCACACATACACACACAAACACACAATCATCATGACTACTGACACACGACTTTAGGGACAATGATGACTCACAGTCATGACACATACACATGTCAACCCAGCACATTGTCGTGTGGCCACAACCACATTTCCCAAAACATGCAATGCCACCATAACAATGCCAAAGTGACACAGGTTTGACATGCAGCCAGGGCCATGGGAAGTGCACCTAGGCACCTGTCCACTCAATTAGAGTTAGCAACATGCATCCCTGACATCTTGACCTGTAAGCATGAAACATGTACCATCACATATTTCTGTGTATCAAGCGCTTATGCTGTTTGCCCCAGGACATACATATGGCATGATCACAGATCAACTCGGGCTTCAAATGCAGTGGGATGACACATCACATCCCCGTCCCTGAGAGGTCAATGCACCAACATGACTTTCACAGATATCCATGCACATGTGTCACTCTAAGTAGATGTGTGTGGATGGACTCACTTGCAGATGTGCAACACATAGAGGTGCCCTGCCTGCATGTCCCTCACATGGCCACAACATCGTAAGCCATCATCCACACTCTCAGCACTTGTTCTCATGATCTCGCATAGCATGTGCACGAGTGCAACAAGTCAACAAGGACAAACAGTGCATACACCAACCCATGTCCCATAAAGATATGTCTGCCACCACATATGCCCAGCATTGGAAGGAGTCTGCATGCTGCTGTGGCTCACTGCAACACACATGCTGTATACATGCTGAATACAGAAGGGGGCACCTGCAATCATGCATGCCCATGTACAACACACATACACTGTAGAGCAATGCAACACATGGGTACTCACCAGCAGCTTCCAGAGGTCATTTCCACTCACAGATCTTGGAGTGAAGTTCTGGGTAGAAACTTCCAAGGACCACAGCTGGTTTGGTGACAACTGGTGGCAGCCTGCACGGTGCACCTTCATGGTCGGCTCCATTGCAAGGACTGCCACAATCTTTTTATGGCACTGGGTCTTGAGGTCCTCCCATCGCTTCTTTACAGTCTTCAGTGAATGGACTGCTAACCCTTCATATTGATGGCAGCCATGATCTCTTCGCAGATCTGTAGATGTCTCTTGTGTCCCAGCTGCATTGCAGGGTGGAAGAGAGTGTCGTAACTACCCAGGACCCGATGCACCAGGATGCCAACTTCAGTGCTGGTGAAGTTGGCAGCCCTCTGCCTCACTGACATAGGGTGCTGTCTCTCCAGGTGAGGTAGATAGTGCCAACATGGCAATCCTAGCAGCATGGTGTGGTTTAGCTCGGTCCTGGATATGTGCTGTGGAGCTGTGATGGAGGTGGTAGGGAGATATGATATGATGTGGAATTTATAACGTGCCTGTACACAAGTGTTTCTAGGCGTGACAAGACAAGAGGTGGAAGTCCCAAATTTCCAGATGATGTGGTCACAGGCCCGACACAGGAGAACATGCAATGGCAGAACAGCTGGCACTCCAAGGCAGTGCTGGTTGGCAGAAAGCACTTACACTCAATCAGGCAGCAGCAGATGTGGAGTAGTGGGGGCAAAGCAGGGCAAGAGGAGTCAAAATCATTGGCATGGAGGCAGGAGGAAGTTTGGTGTGCTTCTCACATTTAAGGCAGCAGATAAATGCCCTTAGCACGTAAGTTATGTGCTAGGTGCTTGACGCAGCATGCCTATGTGGCTTACATAGTACACAGCAATGATGGGGATATATAAGAGGTGCAATGTGCATCACTGGTTGCAGCGCGAGAAGGTACGAAGACGGGCGATTGAGTGTCACTGACACGCATTTGGGGAGCTACGCCAGCCATTTCCTTCAAGCAGCGCATACTGCATTTTTCTTTTTGGGGGTTGCCTCTGCAGATACAACCATGTATTTGTATTCATTGTGAGGCTTTTATGTATCGCGTACACATTTTTTCACTTTAGAGGTGCCACTTTGTATCGCAAACCACTTTTGTTCTGGTTTTTCAGAAGCTTTTGGTGTATCGCGTACCCATTATTTGGTTTTTAGTGTAACACTGCGTATCACGTGCTGCTTCCTCTGTTTCTGTGTTTGCAAGCTTTTGGTGGATCGTGTATGCATTAGTGGTCTTTAGTTTAGTTTATTATTTATAGGGCGCGCCATACCCTGGGGCATCAGGGCGCACAGGACAAGAATATGCTCAACTTAGTTACAGGTACATAAAAAGTAGGAACAGTACATGGGTATCATACAATATACAATATACAGTAGGCATATATATACACGGCCGGAACTGAGTCCAGAAACAACACAGTTTTACAGGTGTGGGTATACTATTGGGAGTATGCAATAATATATACAGTAGTAATATACAGGTATCAGGAACATTCCAGTGCAAGAGGAAGTTGATTTAGATAGTCTGGTATAGGGGTGCCAGTGGAGCTTCAGTTAGTTTGCCAATGGAAACAGTCAGGACAGGGTAGTTAGGCGTTGTTTGCTCTCAGCCAATTGATCAAGTTCTGCCTGAATTTCGCAAAGGGCTGGGGATCTCTGATACCAAGGGGTAGTGAGTTCCACAACTGCGCTGCCTTGACTGGGAAGCTCTGTCCTCCTATAGTCGCGAGTTTAAATCGCGGGACTTGTAGGCAGTTAGCATTCGCTGTTCTTGTGGGTCTGGTCGAGGTTCTAGGGTGTAGCCTATCCTTGAGGTATGGTGGTGCTTTGTTGTTGAGGCACTTGTGGGTGAGGGAGGCAATTTTGAGTTGAATTTTATCCTGCGTGGATAGCCATTTATGTTCTCTTCTTACCGAGGATATATGCTCCTTTCTGCTAATCTTGAGAGCTGCTCTCAGGGCAATGTTCTGGAGGACCTGGATTTTATGAATAGTCTGTTTATTAGCCCCAATGTATAGTCCATTGCAATAATCCAGTTTGGATAGTATGAGGGCTCTGGCAAGCGTGATGCAGCTGTCTGTAGAAAGGAATTGTTTGCTCGCTCTAATGAGTTTGCATGTGTATGCCGTAGCTGAGGCTAGGGAGTTAACTTGTTTAGCAAAGTTCAAGGTGGCATCTAGGTAAAAGCCTAGGGTCTTCACTTCCTTCGCTACTTTTATGTTGTTCCCATCGATAATGAAATTGGCATAATCCGGGCTGAGTTTGGTTATGTATGTCGGGGTGTCTAGGATAATGAGTTCAGTTTTGTCATCGTTCAGGCATAGGCCGTGTGTGGCCATCCATGCCTGAACGATGCTGTAGATTTTATTCACTAAAGCGAGATCCCTGACATAGTCTGCTGAAAGCGGGAGGAGGATCTGGGTATCGTCTGCCTAATTGGTGTAGGCAATACCCAGATGATCCATTTCGTCAAAGAGTGGCTTTGTGAATACATTGTAGAGGGTGGGTGACACACAGGATCCCTGAGGTACACCACATGTTATGGGGATCGGGTCTGCTGAGGCTGAAGGAGAGAAGACTCTCATAGTTCTGTTACTCAGGAAAGACTTGATCCATATTATGGCCTCTTTGGAGAAGTGGGCTGCAGAGTCTATGTGGCTACATAAGACTGTATGTTCGACTAAATCAAAGGCCGCTGAGAGGTCTAGCAGTAGGAGTAGGGCTGCTTGGCCATTGTCTCTACATTGATCTATTTGGGCCTTGAGATCGATAAGGGCTGTCTCAGTCCCATGCTGTGGGCGGAATCCAGATTGTCGTGTTCCAAGTAAAAGGTTGATTTCAAGGAAGTTTTTTATTTGCATGTATGCCACTTTGTCTAAGATTTTTAGAAGAAAGGGCACAGTTGTGATAGGCCTGAAGTTGGTAGCAATGGCCAGGTCAAGGGTTTGCTTCTTTAGGAGTGGCAGTACCCAGGACTCTTTTAGGTTTTTCGGTACAGTGCCTGTGGTAAAGGATGAGTTGATGAGTTTGGTTATGAATGGCGATAATTCTCTCGCAGCATCCTTGATTAATTGGGCAGGGCATTGATCGCCTTTACAGTTGGATGGTTTAAGTCCTAGTATAACTTTTTCTACCTCAATGGTCGATACCTTAGAGAAGCAGAAACGTGATTCTTGTTTGGGTTTTAGAGGTGGAAATATAGTCTGTGGGATATGAGGTGTAAGAGATGCTTTTTTGAGGGCAATTTTAGTTTGTAGATTGGCTACTTTGTTGGTTAGGGCCGACTGTATGCTGGAGCACCAATTTTTATCCTTGGTGCAGTTTTCCTGGGGAGCAATGGGAGTTTCCAGTTCTTTAAGGATGCTGAACAATTCTGTGACACTAGATTTAGATTGTGATATTCTGGTGTTGTACGTTTCCTGTTTGGCTAGTAAGATGTCTTTCTTATATTGGGAAGATGCCTTGGCTAGGTTGAGTTTGTTTTCGGCTGAAGGAGAGAGTCTCCAGGTGGTTTCAAGATTTCTTTTGATTAGCCTGAGTTTTTTTAGGTGAGGAGTGAACCATGAGTTGAGATGTTTCTTCGGTTTACTGTTACGTAGCTTGAGCGGAGCTATGTGGTCAAGGGCTGTGTTGATAGTTTCATTAAATTGTTCAACTAGCACATTTGGATCCGTATTCGCTGGGAGCGAGTTCAGATATGGTAGTATGATGGGCAGCAATTTTTCTGCAGTCATAAGTTTTTTGTTCCTCGTGGGCATGGGAGGGGCAAGTGGGGACTGAGCCATGGCCGAGTTCGTAGCTACTGTGAATAGTAGTAGATGGTGGTCAGTCCAGATCTGGGGTACAGTATCTGTGATGGTTATTCCACAGTTATGTTCCGCTATCCAGTCAAGGATGCGGCCTTTGTCATGAGTGGGAAGGTTAACTTTCTGGGAGAAACCCAGTTCTTCTAGGATCAGAGCTGTAGCTGTGGACTGGATATCCTTAGCGTCATTATAGCCTAGGTTGAAGTCCCCTAGCACCATTGTTTGGGAGGTGCTTTTTAGGTTGTTGGATATGGTTATAGGTAGATCCTCAGCAAAGGTTCAAGTAGGACCTGGAGGTCTATAGATAAGGATGAGGTTTAGTGTTTGGGAGTTAGCGGTGGCAATTTTGACCGCAAGGCATTCGCAAGATTTCGTAATAGGGGTTGTGGTAATTCTCATGTCAAGACGGAGCTTGGCTATGATAGCTAGACCCCCACCAAAGAGAGGTGTGTCTGTCTGCTAGTAAAATGGTATAATTGTCTGGAACTGCTAATGATAGGGCAGGGCCTGCTGCATCATGAAGCCACGATTCTGAGATAGCCAGGAAGTCGAGGTTGTCTGCGAGAATGATGTCTGAAATCTCTGTTGCATGTGCTACTAGCGACCTAGCGTTTATGAGCGCACCTTTGAGATGATGTTTGTGACTTTCAGGTTTGGGGTTCGTGGTACTGAGACTAGCAACTAGCAGTGGTGATGGATTTGGTACAGTTTTGTGTGAGTTTTTTGGGATTGCTATCTTTCCTGGTATATTCTACAATTGGCTTCGACAGTAGGTGTTTTTTTTTTTGGAGATTGAGTTGTTCAATTTTCTTAGCTGGTAGTTCGTGCAATTTAGGTAGGTATGCGCAAAGTTTAAGGTTTCTGTCTGCGGTACTACAGGGCCTTTGTAAGATAGTATCTTCCTGATATTGGTTCACTATAGGTCTTATGATTTGTTGTGATACTGGCATGGTGTGGTAGGGGTGGTAGGTAGGGAGTGGCCTGGTGTTGTGGGACAACATGCTAACTTTAGTAGCTAGGCTAAGTGATAATGCTACTAATATGATGGAGGAGGTTATGAGGCGAGGTAGCTTAGCTATCCTATGGTTGGCAGCAATAGTTTGTTTCACTAGATTTAGGGAGTACATGCTAACTGGTTAAAAGCGAGCAGCCTGGATGCGACAAACAAGCCAGGTGCGGTTTGGATAGCAGGTGCACTTAAGATTGCTTAGTGCCGTCAAGCTAGGTGCGCCTGACTGGCTAGGTACAGAATTGAGATATTTCAGTGTATTTTAGGAAGGCTAGGTATAGGCGGGCTAACTGAGGCTAGGTTTTAAGGTGGCAGGATGCAGATAGACTAAGTGACGTTTCACAGAATACAGCAGTCTGAGTGCCACTAGATTCAAATATGCAGAATACAGCGCAGCTAGATTCAAATATCAGGCACATCAGGGAATGCAGTGCAAAATACAGCGCCACTAGATTCGGAAATCAGGCGCATCAGTGAATGCAGTGCAAAATACAGCGCCGCTAGATTCGAATATCAGGCACATCAGGGAATGCAGTGCAAAATACAGCGCAGCTAGATTCAAATATCAGGCACATTAGCTAAATCAAAGAGCAGTATGCACCAGGCTGAAGGGTGCGTAAAGTTAGGTTGTTAATACAAATAGGCAAGGCAGTGTAGAGTTCAGCCAAGGTGAGTGTACCACAGTGAACAGCTAAGGCATGGCGTATCATAAACAAGATAGAACAACCTAGGATAGGCGATATGAACTTATCATACAATCACTTATCATGCAATCACTTACATGGGATATGTAAAATGTACTTTCCACAGGGTGCGCAGAGACACTATCAGGTATGAATGCACTATTCACATCTGGCACTGACTGTGAGGCAGTGTAAGTGATATGAAACTGGATCCAGGATGTAGTTTGTATAGAGAGGTACGAAGCATTTTCTGAGCAATGGCGAGCAGATAGTCACGAGGTAGGAATGGCGGTTGCAAAGACTTCAAAGTTGCTCATTAGTAATTACCTTTGTGAAGCGTCAGGCAGTAGTGTTGTGTGGCCCGTGGCGAACAGGGGGAAAAAGGGCCTTATCTCCCGTGGGCCTTTGCTCACGGGGCCGGCTTCCGCCTGTAGACTGTTCCATTTCATATTTCTTTGTGAGACACATTTGGGGATGCTTTTATTATATTCATTTTGTCTGCACCATGAGTGGGAGGGCCCCAAAAGGGAAAGAGAGAAGACAGGGACGTGGTGAGGACAAATGAGTCCCAGCCCCTGTAGGACATGGAGTGCCTCAGCCCACAGGTGACCCCGGAACCTGTATGTGGACATGGTCACAGGCTGAGAGGTGGACCAGCACCACCAAGGGCCCCTAGGCCCAAGGGGGGATGCCCTGAATAGCAGGAAGAGGCACCACCCCAAGATAAAGCTCAGGAGAACCGTCCCCCGAGGAAGAAGCGCTTCACTGATGAGGAGCTTGAGATGCTCACAAATTATGTGATGGATCACCATGTTGAGATATACCCCTCGGCGGGCAGCACCCATATTCCCGTCCAGTGAATGGTGCAGTGCGAGCATGTCACAAAACTCAACACCTGTGGTGTGACCAGCCTGCCGGAGTCTCAGTGCCCACAGATCACTGCCTTGTGTTGCAGGTGTTAAGTTGAAACTACCTCGCTTGTATGTTGCAAGGGGCAACACTAGACCAAACATAGGTACAATTTAGTGATAGAGGGTCATCATTCTAAGGTGGACAGTCTGGTACTCTCCTATTGTACTGTCTGAAGATAACCCATGAGAAAAGGTAAGGGGATGCATAACATCAATGAGTGTACCTGTCTGCTTTGCATGTAATGAATGTGCATTTTGTAATTGAAACAATGATCATAGAGCTCTAGGTGCATGTACACCATGTCCCAATGCATCCACGAGAGCACTTTGACAAGGAAGCCACATTTAACCTTCTCAGGCATGCACAATATTTTATTTATTTATTTATTTTATTGTATGTAGCAATGAAGTGATATTCATGAACCGTTGTCATGCGTGAATTGCAAAGACATAGACATTAAGTACAATATATCTTTTTATGTGTATTTTGTTTTTCATCTTGAAAGAATTTCTGGATTTGGTCAGCTAACTGATGCTTTGTGCTGGATTTCAGGATTACAGTGCCCCATGTGCAGTACATATCACTGGGTTTTGCAAACAAAGGCTTGCTGCATGAGCCATCAGTCATGAGTAGTCCACAATTGTATGGCTCTGTCTACACTAAGGGCATGAGCTTGACACTCGGAGGGAGGTGCAAGCCAGAGGGTGTGTGTATCAAGAGCATCTCAGTGGCTGTGTTCTCAATGTGCACTCCATTATTGGATACATGAGTATGTATGTTCTTTTACCAGCGGTGTACTCAGAGTCAGATGTCTGGGTCTGAACCTTCCTGTGTCCACCTGTGTGTGCCTTGAGGTCTGTTCCCCAGGGAGTCGCTAGCTCTGCATGCATCATGAAATGGTGCAGCTTGTATGTGTGGCAAAGGCAGCATGCAACACACATGTGACTGTACACATTCACAGTGTCTTGGATGTGTATTGTCCAGTGGGTGAGACAATCATGACTCACACAGTGTCACAAAATGATGTGCATGTTTACCCAGTCTTCCATTACCTTGCGGTCAGTGGACATGAATAAGCAACAATGTCTGTGCATAGACAAATGAGGGACTCTGTGGTTGGCCAATAGTTTTCTCTGTGTAGCTCATTACAAATGTGGAGTGTCAATGGAGCAGTGTTCATGCTAGTGTGCCTTTGTCAGTTCCATTTCGCAGTCTCCTCACACATGTCTGCAAGGCATGTGACTGTGACCAGCCATGTAGCTTGCAGGGCGCTAATGTTCCAATTGTGGTTGGGGATATCATGGTAACACATATGCCTGAATGAAATTGGTGGCTTCAGATGTAATGGGCACACTTCCATATTTTGCCACATGAAAATGCCTGGGTTGTGCATGGGATCACTGATGATGCACAGACCTCCATCCATCCATCCACTGATGTGATTCACTACCACTCCTGTCTGGGTGTATGTATGTAACCGCACACACGCAGAACATGCCATGTTGCACTGCCTAATATGCCCGGTCATGACTGGGCATGTCAGCGAATGCCATTCATTTGTGACGTACAGCTCACAGTGTGCCAAGTCACGATGTGCGATGTATGTATGTCCAGCCATTTTGTGTCTGTTTGCGTTGTAAAGCACATATGAATTTTTGGCAAGGTACTCATGACTCAAAATGTTGTCTCTCTATGTACAGGCGATGATTCAGCAAATGCAGAGGAGGAGGAAGAGCAGGTGGTCGTATGTCAGTACACCAGTGGAGGCCGTGGTGTCATATGCCATGAACATCCACAGGTGCTACAGACAATCCTCAGTCATGTTTCTGACTCTTGTGCCTCTGCAAGTGAGGATGCAGACCCAGGTGTGAATGACACATTGAGGGACATGGAGGGTGTCCCAATGGGCAGGCCATATGGGGCAGTTGAGTCTGAGAAGGTGAGCCAGGCTTCACAGGTGCAGTTAGTGGTATGCCCCATGTCCGCGGTGGTTACGACTGCAAGATCGCCCTTACCTGAGTTGGGTTCAGATTCAGGGAATGATGTCCAACAGAGGGTTGCAGACCTGCAGCCAAGGACAGGGGTCCCACTGCAACGGGGCTGGACTCTGGTGTCCCACCACCATCACCCCCACACACATGGTGTATGCCGGAGAGACAGTGTGGGAGCAGCAGATGTTGAGTGCAGCCATCTGGCATGGCAACAAGTTGCATGAGATTTCCAGGGCAATGCATTGCATGGCCGAGAGCATGTCCATACCAGCAGTCTGGGATGCACAACATCTGGACATTCAGGGACATCAGCAGCAATTGCTGTCCAGCCTGGATAAGAAACTGTATGCTGAGATGCGGTCCTCAACGCTCTCCCACAAACTGGGTGTGGAGGCCAGCATCAAGGGTGCTTCTTACTTCTGATCTAACCGTGTGCATTGCGTGACTGTTTGTGCAACTTTGTACTTGGTTGAGTGTTGTATGATTAGAAATAGTACAGAACATGTCTTACCCTACCCCTTTTGAGGCTTAGCTGCGTGAAAACAAACCTGTATGATTGTGGCGGGAAATCGTTTTGTGGGAATTTCTAGGTTCGATTTACTCATATTGTGCTTTTTTTTCCAAACTGATTTTATGTAAAATAACCTGAATTGCTGCATTTAAATTTTGAGTATTGCTCCTGGTTCTCCATCGAACCCCTTGAGCACTTCCTACATACTTTGGTGACCCGATTACGGCTTAATTGCCATTTGTAGTTCCTTTGAACTACATTACCCAGATCCCTGTGCAGTCTTAAGCTCTGTTGGAGGCGTGTTAGCGCTGGCAGGTGAGCAAGGCCAGTTTGCCAGTTCTTGATGGTGCTCTGTATTATGGCGTCTCTCTCCGTCGCTGCATTACTATCGCTGCCTAAAAGTAATGACTTGACTAGCAGTGAAAAATCTACGAACATTTTGCAGAAATATTTGGATCTAGGCCATCAGCCGTTGATTTGTACTCCACCACAGGTGAGGCACACATGTGGCACTGTGGCTTGCAGCGTACCTCCCATGCGGGGGGGGGGGGGCTCTTTCAGTGTGAACACAGGCAGGTCACCTGCTATGTGTATACCACTTAATGACGCTGAACTGGCCTGTGTTGTTGTGCGACAGCCGTTAATTGACGGCAGTGTGTTTAGTCTTTCTGAGAATGAGGTAGTAACACAAAATCATGTTGGCATGTTTGCAGTATCATCCAAATGGGATGTGCAAGTACACGTGCAACAACTGTCTCCCAATCAGAATGATAGGGTGAGAAGACCTCCAACCCCAGGTTATGTGGAACATGTGCAACAGGAAACCTCCAGTCCTCACAATCAATTGACCAATGATGTTATACCATCCAATGATGGGACTGGAAGTATCCCTAAATGTAACTAAGCATCTGGACTGACACAAATCAGGGAGTTGAAATGTATGCTACTCAACACTAGATCATTCATTAAGCATTCTACAGAGGTGGCAGAATACATGATTAGCCAGAAAATTGAGCTCTGTGCTATCACAGAGCCATGGCTATATGATGCCACGGGATCCCACCTTGCATTGGCGGTCTCGGCGGGTTATAACGTACTCAGAACCGACCGTATGGATGCTAAGGGTGGTGGAGTGGCACTACTCTACTATCAAATTCTCAAAATTCAGTACATCTCAATCCCCGAATGTGAAGTGTTGTGGGCTAAATGTGAGGTGGACCCTAATTCCACAATCAATATACTCCTGCTTTGCAGGCCCCCACATAGTATGTCTCATTTTTGACATACCTTACAGATTGATATCCACTATTATTAAACCCCATGCCAGAATGCTTATTCTGGGGACTTCAACTTCAAAATCATGGACAACCTACATGCCTCGTCCACAATGGTCAAGACAATGTTACTTGATCTAGGCTTTTTCCAGCACATTGACAAACCCACTCATAATAAAGGGAGGATTCTGGATTGGATCTTATCACAGAATATCATTGTTGGAGACATGGGCAATAATCAATGCCCATTTTTCGATCACCATCTTCTGAACTGGAACATGTCTATTCCAACGCTCGTTAAAACTGTACATTAAAAGCTCTGGGTCTCTTATAGAAACCATAGACAATCTGCCCAACCTACACTTTGCTGAACAACTGGCAACTGCTTATCGAACAACAGGAGAGAGTGCTGTTGAAAGTGTGGTTAAATCGCGGCTGCTGAAAAAGTTGCCTAATTAAAAAAGTGGTACTCAGCAGACATTCATAATCTCAAGAAAAGTGAAAATGATGCATTAAAGCAATGGGAAAAAACTAAATCCACTGAGGACAACATCACCTATTCACAGGCAGTCAAGGCACATAAAACAGTCATCTCATCACAAAAAAAACACTACTATGATCAACGCATTTTACGGGCTTCTTCCAGCTCCAAAGAGCTTTTTAGATTCCTCAGAGAGCTTGAGGATCCACACCCTCTAACATCACAGACTGTTAAAGACGCCAGATGATGTAATACCGTTCAAGAGGCATTATTGGATGCATTGAGGAAAATTCAATCCAATATTGTTTTGGAACGTGGCGGAGGCAACACAGAATATGCCGCAGTAGCCTCCAACACTAATATGACTTGTCCTGAATTCAACTTTGACTGAATATCTGAACATGATCTTACGGACATTCTTGGTAAATTAAAGCCAACCATCTATAAAAGGGACTTCTGCCCTGCCATAACAGTCAAATCTTGCTCCTCCCAGTTGGTTCGCCATATAACTAAGTTTGTGAATGCCTCCTTTGTGGAAAATTACGTTCCTAATGACATTAAACAGACTTGGATCCCTCCGCTATTGAAAAAAACCTTCGCTGGACCCCAGTGCACGAGGGAACTATCAGCCCATTACCAATGTTTCCTACCTGCTGAAAATACTCGACAAGGTGGCCTGCTTAAAAATTGAGGAGATCCTCTCTGAGCATGATATCTTGGGCCAGAAACATTCTGGTTTCAGATATAATCATAGCACAGAGTCAGCTCTTCCTGAATTAAAAACTAACATATTCAAGACTTTGGAAGGTGGCCATACCATTTTGCTTGTGCTACTGGATCTCTCTGCTGCATTCGACCTGGCTGATCACTCCATCCTGGCGTAGAGACTACGTAGCACAGCACACTCCTCAGCTGCTACTGAATGGCTGAAGTCCTTTTTGGCGGATTTTAGAGGAAAGGTTTTTTCAAGGATGCCCAGGTAGAGGATTTTACGGTCACTTGTGGGGTGCCGCAGGGCTTGTGCGTGTCGCCCACTGTTTTTAACATCTTCATGCTCCCCCTGTTTGAACAACTGGATAGGGCAGACATTGTATATGGGAGCTATGCAGACTTCATGCAATGCCTTGTTCCCCTCACGGAGGATCACACTGCTGATTTCAGCACTCCGAGCCTCACTTATAATCTCTTTCAGACATGGATGCAAGCAAATAGGCTCACACTTAATGATTCAAAAACGGAACTCATGGTTCTAGGTACTGCCTCGCAGTTGCATAAACTTATTCCCGAGTAGCAATAATTTAAGGTTGCACACTGTAGCATTTCCACTGTGTCTAAGGTTAAAACGCTGGGGTAGTGTTAGACCAAGCACTGTACATGAAAGAACGAGATAATAGCCTTGTTTCCAGTACCTGCTACTATCTGAAACTACTGGTTCAGCTATGCCCTTTTCTTACCTCCACGAATTGCGCCACCATCGCGCGCGCCATTATAGGAGCAACATTAGATTACTGCTCCAGCCTCCTGCTTGGAATCTGTAAACATGAACTCACCCGCCTAGAGGTCGTTGAAAACAACGCAGTGCGGGTTGCTGAGGGCTTACACAGGACATATCATGTTTCTGAGGCCAGGAGAGCCCTACATTGTCTCCCTGTCTGTGGTAGGATCACCTTTTGCATACAATGTGTTACGCATAGATGCCTATATGCACAGTCACCCAGGTATTTGACCAATTGGCTCACACTGCTTGCATCCCGCAGGGCGCTGAGGTTGAACAATACTTGCCTTCTGGAGATACCTAGGACCCGACTGTCCTATGTGGCCCAAGGATCTTTTCCCCATGCAGCCCCTCAGATTTGGAATTGGACTTGAGAGAATGTCCCTCGCTTATTCTCTTTAAGTGCTGGCTGAAAACCGCTCTATTCTGCTAGTTCTCCTTTGATACTGCATTGCACTGCACTGCCCATCTTTCTGTTTTGCGTTGTTATGTCTTGTCTTAGTGCCTTCATGCCTCAGGGCCAGTGTGTCATGCTTTACAAATAAATAAAAGAAATAAAAGAAATAAATAAAAGGGCCGACGGGCTGATCTGACGTGTCTGCCGGACTCCCTGCATGAAGATGCAGTGGCACCTAGACACCCCCTGAAGCAGGAGATTTTGGCATCTAGAGACTCCAATCACCGTGAGACGGAGGGTTTGATGGCTTCACTGCATGAGGAACTTTCAGCCACAAAGTCACAGCTCCATGTGGAGACGGACGCCTTGAGGCAGACACTCCCCCAGAAAACTGATATGTCAAGAGTGAGTGCACAGGCAGACTCTGTGGTCACTCGGAAGGAAGTTCATCGTGACCTCTTAGCCATTGGATTGCTGGTACATACCTCGGTATCATGGGTATCCCTAGACAATGAAGACCAGGATTTGGCACTGAGTGGATGCAACACCACCCCTGCCATCACCTGATGATCCACAACAGGATGGCACCCCCAGTTCTCCCACGTCATCTTGACCACCTGTGCCTGATGTTCATGAGCCCATGAGGATTTTTTGTTTTTTTGTTGTTGTTTACTTTTTTCTATCAACTCATGTGGTTATGGACACACACCTTCCACCTCCTTCTTGAGGGTGGCCATTTTGTCTCCCCCTGGTCCAATGGACATTTGTTTTAAACCTGTCCAGGACCTGTCCTGCTAACCTACCTGCCTGCTGTACTGACTGGTTGCTTTGCTACCCTAAGAGTCTCACTGGGTACCAGGCTCTTTCTTGATCAGTCACCCTTGCACTGCCTCAGGGCCTACCAGGCACTTACGGGCTGTAACTGTATCCCTACAGCCCCTTGTTCTCCTTGCCCTGCCCAGAGCCACGCTGCCCCGGCTGCACTTACTCAGAGCATTGCTGCCTTGTTTTAACTTCCCCTCTCCCTTGCACTTCCCCCCTCCTTTTCCCCTTGCACTTCTCGTTCTCGCACTTGCACAAGGCCTAGTAAGATCGTTTGTCTTGTCCTCCTTCAGTTCTCCCTCTCTTGTCTTGTCGCACCAAGAAACACTTGTGTTCACTCGTGTTGTAAATGACTTATCATATCATATCAGGATGGACATATTTTTTCTTTCTTTTCAATCTTGAGAGATGTGTTGTTGCCTTCTCAAGGCCTTATAAGTAAAGGACTGGACGTGCAGCTATGCGCAGTGGTGTCAACTGCCATTGTTCACTTGACTGCAACAGGATCGCACAGGTGAATATCAGTCAAAACATTGTGGTACATATGTGCAGTCTGCATGATT
The DNA here is from genome assembly GCF_040938575.1 of Ambystoma mexicanum. Lineage (NCBI taxonomy): Eukaryota > Metazoa > Chordata > Amphibia > Caudata > Ambystomatidae > Ambystoma > Ambystoma mexicanum. The sequence goes on from NC_090924.1 coordinate 407,922,150, forward strand.
TACTCCTATAGCTGGTAGAATCCAATGTCCCATGTTGTTGCAGGGATCCTGACTCATTCAGTGACTGCACTCTTTCTGAGGTCCACCCAGCATTCTTTCACCTTCCTAGTGCCCATTCCCTCTGCCGGGCTCTGGCCCATCATTCACAAATTCAGAAGAACAGTGTTGCATGGAGGTGATGATCGAATCACATCAGGTCAGCTATGCTGACAGGTAAGGTTGTGCACTGTCAATCATGCCAATGGCTGGTTAAGTGTGCACCACAATATTGGAATGCAGTGGCACACATGGGGCTTTGACCGGTAATGTGATTTTGGGATGGTGACTGTCAGTGCATATGTGGGTTTGTCCACATGGTTGTGTGTGCATGTCCCCATGAACATCCATGCATGTGCATTAGTTTTCTGGTTGCTCTTCCATACTGGACAGGAGATTCAGGAGACTGTGTGGCACTCATCCCCCTTGATCCATTGGCAGTCCTTGACCTATTCTTTACCACATTCTACAAAAGCATCCTCACCCTCAGACTCTATTCTCTGGACTTCTGAACTGTGCCTTCTGATTGTTCAAGTCTTGGCACGCTGATCAATCTCATGTCTTCTTCCTACCCTCCTTCTCCACTCCCCCACCATGTCTCCTACAGGGTCCTGCATGCGAACTCCCTGTCCACACTACTCTTAAATTGTGCCAGACCCCACTCCATACCCTTATTTGCTCGCCTCACCTGCACTGCTACAGCTACATGTCTTACACACATCCAATTACAGATCACCAAGACCTCAGCTGATCCACATCATGATCTTGCCTCGAGAAACGTTGATCTGGCTGTATGTCTCCATGCACTGCACAGACCTGGTTTAGCACACTTGGACCATCAAAATTTGTACTGGTTTGCTCATGTGGATTGCTCATGTGGACCCCTGACAGACTTTACCTGTGTTCCCCATAAAAGTCACTGGTTGTTTATTTTTGCTTTTCTACATGGTCTCTCCTCTTTAATGTATTGCTTTACTTTTATTTCCATAACTTGTTCTAATCCAGCACTTTGAGTGACTGCACTGTATATGTATGTACATTATGGGCACATGCATGTGGAACATCAACCCCCTCCCTGTGCATCTGTTTATCTGTTCTCACTGAAAGTGTTTGCAATACATCCTATGATCCCCGACCTCTTGCTGGGAGCTGCTCATCCAGAGTGTGTAATCGGTTAGAGGTGGAGGCAACAGCTGGGGAGTGATGACCTCTCCATGAACTGTGGTGTCCAACCGGGGTGGTTGGTGGGTGGTGCCGAGTCTGGAGTGGGGGTGGAACAGCCTTATTTGCGTGGATATTGCGAACATGGGTCTCTTTCTGGTTTACATCCAATGGTGTGTTGTCAATGTTGTTTTTGTGATGTGAAGCTGAGGAGTTCCCTTTCATAAGGAGCCTTTGTTTTGCAGTCTGCCCTTCTCCTTCACCTCTATTGTCCCACTCCTCCCAGACCTGTGCTATTTTTCCATTGATGTGCCTTCCAGACAGATTTTCATGTCCTTCTGTCACTGTCTTCCTCTCTTAACCCCCTTTTGTCTGCCCTCACCCACTGTAACAATCCCCATCTCTATCCTCATCTCCCCACCAGCCAGATCCCTCCTTGCTACCCAAATCCACCCCCTCTCTCATTCTCTCTATCTCTCTCTATTGTCCCCTCTCTGTTTCTCTCTGCAGCTGCACATTCATCACTCTGTCTCCTTTCTCTCTCTTGCCCTCTTTCATCCTTCATATCAGCTTCCGACTTGTACCTCCACTCTCCAGACCTTCACCTCCTCACTTGGTTTCCCTTTCCCTCCCCTGCATCCAAGGGTGACTCAAAGGCACATGTGACACCTGACGAAGGGTGTGCATGGCTTGTATACTGCAAATCAATGGCCCAGCTTATGCCCTCTACCCACGGCAGACTAAGTCCTGTGTCCAGAGTGCATATGTTCTGTGGTGTACATTTGTTTGCTTCACTGCCAGTGATAACCCTAGCAATGAGTTTGGATTTTGTTGGATTCATTGTTGCTCATGCTCTTTGATATGGCCTCCCAGTTGTTGACATTGGGTGGACCATGGTTGTCAAGTGACCCTGTTGCAAACAGGACAAATCAAGGCTGTCCTGTGTGTTTACTTTCATGCAATGCATGTCTTTGCAAGCTAAGGAAGTTTTTTCAGGTGAAATGCTGAGGCTTTGAGACAGGTGTGTACCTTTTGGAGGTAAGTTCAAGGCACTCAGGGGGGCATGGGTTGCAGTTTGTTTGTTTGTTTGTTTATTTATTTGTTGTGCGCGCCGGACCCAGGGGTATCAGGGCGCAGGTGAAAAGAGAACTTACAGCTTAGTTACAGAAGTTAAGGAGCAAGGTAAAGACAGGTTACCTCCGTGTTACAGGGTGAGGGTAAACAGCATAGAACAAGTATAGCGCCACATAAATGTAGACAACATGTAGTAATTTACAGATATTTACATATTAACAAATCTATGCCAGGATACATTGTATGCATTGTATGCAGACAAGGCTAAATTAGTGTGCTAGGAGTGTGGGTTACATATCTTTCTCTATGAGCAATTTAATTGTACTCTTTCTGAATTTGATAAATGTTTGGTCAGATCTGAGTGTGTGTGGCAGGGAGTTCCATAATTGTGCTGCCCTAACTGGGAAACTGGACCCTCCAATGGTGGACAGTTTGAATCTTGGCACTTGAAGGCAGTTGGGGTTGGCTATTCTTAACGGTCTGATAGAGTTTTTTCTGGTAAATCGCTCCATTAGGTAGCGAGGTGCTTTGTTATTTAAGCATTTGTGGATGAGGGAAACCAATTTGAGGTTGATTTTTTCTTGGGTGGAGAGCAATTTATGTTTCCTTCTTATTTCAGAGATGTGTACTCTTCTAGGGATGCTTAAGGTAGCCCTAAGAGCATTATTTTGTAGCACTTGTATTCTGTTAATGGTTTGTTTGTTTGCCCCTATGTAGAGAGCAATACAATAATCAAGTGTTGATAGGATGACGGCTCTAGAAAGGATTAAGCAACTGTCAACCGACAAGAATAGTTTTCCTGCTCTTATTAGTTTACATGTGTAGGCCGTAGATGAAGCCAATGAATTTACCTGTTTGGTGAGGGATAAGGTTGAGTCGAGGTAAAAGCTTAGGGTTTTAACTTCTCTGGTGACCTTAATAGTATTCCCATCAATAATGAATGCTGAGTAATTAAGGTTAAGTTTTGAGATACGAGCTGCAGTGCACAGGATGATGAGCTCTGTTTTATCATTGTTCAGACACAGGCCATGGTTAGCCATCCATCCCTGAACGTTGCTATAGACTCTATTCACCAAAGCCAGATCTTCTTCATAATCCCCCGTAAGCGGTAGGAGAACCTGGGTATCGTCTGCGTAGTTGGCATAGGTGATACCCAGATTGTCAAGATTGTCAAAGAGTGGCTTGGTGAAGATATTGTAGAGTGTTGGCGAGACGCATGATCCCTGGGGCACCCCACAAGTAATGGGTATCGGGTCTGCTGCGGCCGATGGTGAGAAGACCCTCATAGTCCTGTCACTACGGAAAGACTGTATCCAAACTATAGCTTTCTTTGAGAAGTGGGCCGCTGAGTCCAAGTGACTACTCAGGACTCAGTGGTCCACCAGGTCAAAGGCAGCTGAAAGGTCTAGTAGGAGGAGAGTGCTAGTTTTCCCTCATCTCTTATTGAGTCTATTTGGGCCTTTAAATCGATAAGGGCTGTCTCTGTGCCATGTTGTGGTCGGAAACTGGATTGGCGGGCACCAAAGAGTAGGTTCACCTCGAGGAAGTTCTGAATTTGGGTGTATGCTACCTTATCTAGGATTTTCAGTAGAAATGGCACCGTTGTGATGGGCCTGTAGTTGGTAGGTATGTTCGGGTCCAGTGTTTGTTTTTTCAAAAGAGAGAGAACCCAGGATTCCTTTAGATTGCGCGGGATGGTGCCAGTCGTGAAGGAGGCGTTAATGAGTTTGGTGATGAAGGGGGCTAGATCTCTAGCAGAGTCCTTGATCAGTTGTGCTGGGCATTGGTCACCTTTGCAATTGGAGGGTTTCAGCGCAAGAATCGTTTCCTCTACCTCAATAACTGAGACCTTAAAGAAGTTAAATTGGGTATGTTCTATGGGTTTGGACTTCAGTGTTTTGTTCGGGGGAGCTTGAGTTTGAGCTGATAGTAAATCTTTCTTTAGAGCTATTTTGTTTTGGAATTTGGCCACTTTGTTAGTGAGCCCCAACTGTATGTCAATACACCAGGTTTTATAGAATCATCCTGTACTACAATTGATTGGGGTTTCCAATTCTTTCAGGATGGAGAAGAGTTCCTTCATGCTAGAGTTCACTTGTGTAATCCTGTTGTTATACGTTTCTTGTTTGGCCGTGATGATATCCTTTTTGTATTGCGTTGAGATACTTATTAGATTAGTTTTATTTTCTATAGTAGGATGTAGATTCCAGGCTGTTTCACATTTTCTTTTCTGTATTCTTAGGTTTTTTAGGTGAGGTGTAAACCAAGAGTTCAGATGCTTTTTAGGTTTGCTATTCACAAGTTTTAGCGGAGCAATGGTGTCAAGAGCGGTAGTCATAGCATTTTTATATTCTTCCACTAATAAACCTGTGTCTGTATAGTCTGGTAGGGAGTTAAGATTAGGGAGGATGTGGGGTAAGATATTGTCAGCTGTGATGTTTTTCTTATTTCTAGTTAAGGTAGGTATGGCAGGAGGAGGTGTAGGTGCATTGGGTCTTTTAGTATTGAGAGTGAAGGTAATTAGGTGATGGTGAGTCCCTATTTGGGGGGATATGGATGTGATAGAGAGGTTGCAATTGTGACTGGGAATCCAGTCGAGAATTCTCCCTTTGGTATGAGTGGAGGTATTCACTTACTAAGTGAAACCTAATTCTGTCGGGATGTTAGCTACGGAGGTAGCCTGGTGATCGTTAGTATCATCATACCCTAGGTTAAAATCTCCTAGCACTATGGTTTGTGATGAGTTTTTTAACTTCTCTGAAATAATAGTAGTAATGTCTTCATTAAACGTGCTGATTGGGCTCGGGAGTCTGTAAAGGAGATAGATGTTCAGCATTTGGGAGTTGGAGGTAGGTAGTTTAATGGATAGTGACTCACAGGATTTTAGATTACGTGTTGAGGTAATTCTCATAGAGAGATTGGTTTTAGCGATAATCCCTGATCCTCCACCTCATGAATCTAGTCTGTCAGCTCTAAGGATGGTGTAATTGTCTGGGACTTCTAGCGTTAATACTGAGCCTGCTGCCTCATGGAGCCAGGATTCCGTGATGGCGATGAAGTCAAGGTTATTTTCCCAAATTGTCTCTGCTATGTCTGTAGCATGGGCGACTAAAGATCTAGCATTAATTAATGCGCATTTGAGGTCAGGTTCTGGATGGCAGTGTCATTGGTGGCAGGGAGGATGCCCCTGTGTGGGGTGTTTTTCATTGTGTTGGCCTGAGGTGAACAGGTCCGGCTGCATTGGTGCAGGGACACATGGTGATGGGAGGCTGGCGAGTCATAGCTTTCAGTTTTTCCATGGCACTCAGGGGGGCATAGATTGCCATGTCATTGATGGCAGGTAGGCATCACTGTTTGGGGTGTTTTTCATTGTGTTGGTCTGAGGTGAGCAGGACTGGCTTTATGTGTATGGTGATGGGAGGCTGGCGAGTCATTTAGAGTAGTTTTTGCATGTGTCATGCCTGCCACCCAGCATCTCATTTATTTGCCTTTTCATGGCGTGTTTACTCATGCTGGCAGTCCACTCAAGGTGGAGGTCCACACAGGGCTGGACTGCCCCACCGGGACACTGGGACATCCCCCGGTAGGCCTCTGGCTGTTGGGCCTCTTTGGAGTGGAAGGATACACATTGCGTGAAACCCGCCTCAGCCTGCGTGGTTTGCTGTGAAGTGGCTGCCTGCAGTACCGGCTGCCACCACCCATTGAGGCAGGCGCTGTGTATTCTTTTTTTTCTTCGAGCAGAGCTGGGCATTGGCAGCTGCACTGACAGCCGCACCTGCGTATGAGGGCCTCCCGGGATGGGCACCGGAACCTGCACGTGCTGTGTATTTTTTTTTTCTTCCCAGCAGGGCTGGGCATTGGAAGCTGGGCTGATGGCCCGCGTCTGGTATGAGGGCCTCCTGCGCTGGGCTAGGCACCGGAACCACATATGCCCTGCACAGTGCTGAGCATCATATGATATGAAGGAACTTCGTCACAACCTCACACCCGCCATATTCACATTCTGATCTGCAAGCCCTTGCACTGAAAAAGACCCTTTTCCTGCTCCTCCGCACCAATGGTATTGCTCCGGGTCATGGAAAGGCCCCACTGAGAGATAACTGCATGATTAGCCATGCATATGCAGCATGACTGAAGACGGATTATCGCCCTCGCCTATGCACAGCAGTGGGCTATCGTCGCACCCCAGCCCCCATTCACAAGGGATGCTTTCCGATGCCCACAGGGGCCGCATCCACTGCGCTGAAGCCTCTACCACTTGCCACAAATAGCGTGCAGGGGGCTATGGACAGGCACACAGCTAAAAGGCCCTTGTCGTGGAATGATACCCGATGTGTGCTTCCTGGGCCCTGGAGACTCCGAGCCCCTCGAGGCAAGGAGAAATGTTTGGAAAACCCCAATGCTCCGAAGTGATGATTTATTTCAATGCAAGTGGCATGTTCGGGTGTAAAGTACTTCATTGCCCTGTCATGGGTGCTGACTAACACAGCCTCCTCGATTCGCCTCCAGCTTGTGCATTTTCTGCGGGGAGAAGGATACGTCGTTCACAGAGGAAGGCTTGGATCTGCATTCCTGGAAGCACTGCCCCATGCTCAAGAGATACGAGCACTGCAAGCAGGTAAGTGTGTTTGGGCGGCCCTTCCACTGTGCCACTTGTAGAAAAGTAGCATTCTTCAGTGTGTTAGATACTGTACTGCGACTGTTCCACGTTTAAAATGTAATGGGTTGGTCACGTCAGTAAAAAACAGCAAACCGAATGCATTCATTTACAGGGTAATTCATAGAAATTCGCACAAAAGTGGCGCACGTGACTGGCGCACAGCGTGCCCGTGCGAATGTCTGCGCCAGCCGCGTGCGCTAAAATCGATTTCCACACACAGCGAATTCATGGATTTTCGCATTCAAAACCAGCCGTGGCACAGCGTGGCGCAGCGACCCTGCAGCAGCGCCAGTTACACCCCCAAGAACGCCCTCGCGCAAGGAAAAGCCTTCAAAATCCCCAAATAATCGCAAAGGGCTGCGCTAACCCTGGACCAGTTCACAGGGCTGGCAAACAGCAAACGCCAAGCGGGGAACGTGTATTTCAGTGGTTCGCGGGAAGTTCCACACGCGATTGTCCTGTGTACGTGTGCATTAGGGGTGCGCGGGAAGTATCACATGCAAAATCAGCAGGGTACGTGTATTTCAGGGGTGCGCGGGAAGTATCACACGCGATTCCAGCAGGGTACGTGTATTTCAGGGGTGTCTGGGAAGTATCACACGCGATTTCAGCAGGGTACGTGTATTTAAGGGGTGCGTGGGAAGTTCCACACGCGATTCAATCAGGGTACGTGTATTTCAGGGGTGCGTGGGAAGTTCCACACGCGATTTCAGCAGGGTACGTGTATTTCAGGGGTGTGCGGGAAGTTCCACATGCGATTTCAGCAGGGTACATGTATTTCAGGGGTGCGCGGGAAGTTCCACACGCGATTTCAGCAGGGTACGTGTATTTCAGGGGTGCGCGGGAAGTTCCACACGTGATTGGCCCTGTTCGAGCAGGGTACGTGTAGTCCAGGGGTGCACAGGAAGTTCCACACGCGATTTCAGCAGGGTACGTGTATTTCAGGGGTGCGCGGGAAGTTCCACACGCGATTTCAGCAGGGTACGTGTATTTCAGGGGTTCTGGGGAGTACTACACGTGAATTGGCCGTGTGGGTCCACCCAGGTGTTCGCTCTACAACCTCCACGGCCCCTGCAGGCAGCCCACACCACGGGGGACTACCCTGCACCCCTGCTCATGTCCCACAGGCAGCCCATCCACCATGGGCATGCCCCCCAGCCAACCCACATGTCACCTTGCACTACTGATCAACAATGCATGTCTCCCAGCAACCCCACCCCCCAGCAGTCAGGGGCCCCCTCCACAGGCCCCCACTCATGTCTACCACCACCCCCACCCCCCAGGGGCAGCCTCCACCAGGCCCCCACTCATGTCTCTTATTACCCCCACCCCCCAGCAGTGCAGGGGCAGACTCCACCAGGCCCCCACTCATGTCTACCACCACCCCCACCCCCCAGCCACCAGGGGCAGCCTCCACCAGGCCCCCACTCATGTCCCTTATTACCCCCACCCCCCAGCAGTGCAGGGGCAGCCTCCACCAGGCCCCCACCCATGTCTCCCACCACCCCCACCCCCAGCCACCAGGGGCAGCCTCCACCAGGCCCCCACTCATGTCTCCTACCACCCCCACCCCCCAGCAGTGCAGGGGCAGCCTCCACAAGGGCCCCACCCATGTCTACCACCACCCCCACCCCCCAGCAGTGCAGGGGCAGCCTCCACCAGGCCCCCACTCATGTCTCCCATCACCCCCACCCCCCAGCAGTGCAGGGGCAGCCTCCACCAGGCCCCACTCATGTCTACCACCACCCCCACCCCCCAGCAGTGCAGGGGCAGCCTCCACCAGGCCCCCACTCCTGTCTCCCTGCACCCCCACCCCCCAGCAGTCAGGGCACCCTCCACCAGGCCCCCACTCCTGTCTCCCTGCACTCCCACCCCCCAGCAGTCAGGGGCACCCTCCAACAGGCTCCCACTCCTGTCACCCAGCACCCCCACACCCCAGCAGTCAGGGGCACCCTCCAACAGGCCCCCACTCCTGTCTCCCTGCACCCCCACCCCCCAGCAGTGCAGGGGCAGCCTCCACCAGGCCCCCACACATGTCCCCTATTACCCCCACCCCCCAACAGTGCAGGGGAAGCCTCCACTAGGCCCCCACTCATGTCTACCACCACCCCTACCCCCCAGCAGTGCAGGGGCAGCCTCTACCAGTGCCCCACCCATGTCTACCACCACCCCCAGCAGTGCAGGGGCAGCCTCCACCAGGCCCCCACTCATGTCTCCCATCACCCCCACCCCCCAGCAGTGCAGGGGCACCCTCCACCAGGCCCCCACTCCTGTCTCCCTGCACCCCACCCCCAGCAGTGCAGGGGCAGCCTCCACCAGGCCCCCACTCATGTCCCCTATTACCCCCACCCCCCAGCAGTGCAGGGGCAGCCTCCACCAGGCCCCCCACTCCTGTCTCCCTGCACCCCCTACCCCCCAGCAGTGCAGGGGCAGCTTCCACCAGCCTCCCACTCATGTCTCCCTGCACCCCCTACCCCCCAGCAGTCAGGGGCACCCTCCACCAGGCTCCCACTCCTGTCTCCCTGCACCCCCACCCCCCAGCAGTGCAGGGGCAGCCTTCACCAGGCCCCCACTCATGTCTCCCTGCACCCCCTACCCCCCAGCAGTCAGGGGCACCCTCCACCAGGCCCCCACTCCTGTCTCCCACCACCCCCACCCCAGCAGTGCAGGGGCACCCTCCACCAGGCCCCCACACCTGTCTCCCTGCACCCCCACCCCCCAGCAGTGCAGGGGCAGCCTCCACCAGGCCCCCACTCATGTCCCCTATTACCCCACCCCCCAGCAGTGCAGGGGCAGCCTCCACCAGGCCCCCACTCATGTCTACCACCACCCCCACCCCCCAGCAGTGCAGGGGCAGCCTCCACCAGGGCCCCACCCATGTCTACCACCACCCCCACCCCCCAGCAGTGCAGGGGCAGCCTCCACCAGGCCCCCACTCATGTCTCCCATCACCCCCACCCCCCAGCAGTGCAGGGGCAGCCTCCACCAGGCCCCCACTCCTGTCTCCCTGCACCCCCACCCCCCAGCAGTGCAGGGGCAGCCTCCACCAGGCCCCCACTCATGTCCCCTTATACCCCCACCCCGCAGCAGTGCAGGGGCAGCCTCCACCAGGCCCCCACTCCTGTCTCCCTGCACCCCCTACCCCCCAGCAGTGCAGGGGCAGCCTCCACCAGGCCCCCACTCATGTCTCCCTACACCCCCTACCCCCCAGCAGTCAGGGGCACCCTCCACCAGGCTCCCACTCCTGTCTCCCTGCACCCCCACCCCCCAGCAGTGCAGGGGCAGCCTCCACCAGGCCCCCACTCATGTCTCCCTGCACCCCCTACCCCCCAGCAGTCAGGAGCACCCTCCACCAGGCTCCCACTCCTGTCTCCCACCACCCCACCCCCCGGCGGTGCAGGGGCAGCCTCCACCAGGCCCCCACCCATGTCTCCCACCACCCCCACCCCCCCAGCCACCAGGGGCAGCCTCCACCAGGCCCCCACCCATGTCTAAAACCACCCCCACCCCCCAGCCACCGAGGCACCCTCCACCAGGCTCCCACTCCTGTCTACCACCACCCCACCCCCCAGCCACCAGGGGCAGCCTCCAACAGGCCCCCACTCATGTCCCCTATTACCCCCACCCCCCTTCAGTGCAGGGGCAGCCTCCACCAGGCCCCCACTCAATTCTACCACCACCCCCACCCCCCAGCCACCAGGGGCAGCCTCCACCAGGCCCCCACTCATGTCCCCTATTACCCCCACTCCCCAGCAGTGCAGGGGCAGCCTCCACCAGGCCCCCACCCAAGTCTCCCACCACCCCCACCCCCCAGCCACCAGGGGCAGTCTCCACCAGGCCCCCACTCATGTCTCCCACCACCCCCACCCCCCAGCAGTGCAGGGGCAGCCTCCACCAGGGCCCCACCCATGTCTACCACCACCCCCACCCCCCAGCAGTGCAGGGGCAGCCTCCACCAGGCCCCCACTCATGTCTCCCATCACCCCCACCCCCCAGCACTGTGGGGCACCTGCAAGCAGGCCTCCACTCATGTCCAACTCATGTTCCCCTGCACCCCCACCCCCCAGCACTGTGGGGCACCTGCCAGCAGGCCCCCACTCATGTCCAACTCATGTTCCCCTGCACCCCCACCCCCCAGCACTGTGGGGCACCTGCCAGCAGGCCCCCACTCATGTCCAACTCATGTTCCCCAGCCAACATGTCATCACAATCTAGATCCCTGGTCCCTATGGTCAGCCTCCAAATGCAAAACACCCACCCGAGTATTGCATCCACCCACTCAGATAGAACAGCAATTGCAATTTTGGAAACGAACACATGTCCCTCACATACACCCAATGGGTGTCAGCGAATCTCAAAACCCATATCATGATATGCATCAAACCAATGAGATGATACCACACATTGAAGTTAGATCAAAAAATATGTATTAACGGAAAAATGAATTGAATCAAAAATAAACTAACAGAAATGGGAATGTAAAAAAAGTAAAAAGAAGCATGTCCGTGAAAAAATGCAAAACCAAAAATCAGAATCCAAAGGAATGGTGTCCAAAGTCACAGTCCACAAAAGAAAATCCAATGGGAAATTATAATTGAAAGTCATTGCTCCATGGGTAAATTGTAAAAAGAAAAGAAAATCCAACAGTGAACTATGTACAGGTGAACAAGCCATGGTCCATGATCCCAACAAAAGAAATGAAACAACACTACCTAATAAAAAATAACTATATACAAAAATGTGGCCCATTGTCCAAAAGGTCCAGAGAAAATGCAAAAACAAAGGAAACCTAACACTAACTACATAACTATTTACATGGGCAGCGGGCTAGTCCAAAGGCTCACTGGATGTTGTCATGGGCCAGGGCATCATCGAACTCCTGTTCAATGGCTTGGAGGCGGGCATGTTCCCTTGCCCCGAGGTCTCGCAGGGATAAAGCAGTGTCCAGCTCCAACTCCCTGCGAAGACCCTCGAGGCACTCAGCCCGCCTCAGCGCCCTCCGCATGGAGTTCTCCGCCCTGACCATTGTGAGCCGTTCCTCCTCTGCCCGCTGCCGCTCCGCACCTATCTGCTGGCCCAACCGCTCCCACACGGAAGCCACTCCCATTCCAGGGTTCTCCTGCCCTCCGGCCGATGCCTGCACCCCTGATGTTGATGGCCCCGAGCCATGATGCCTCCCACGTCGAGCCTGCCGCTGCCTCCGACGCAACTGCCTGTGCCAGCACGACGGCATCCAGGCTGACGGAATCCACCGACGACGTCGTGCACGTGCCCTGCCCGATGATGCCGTCACATCCTCCATCTGCTGGGGTCCAGTTGCTGGTGTGTCCACCCCTGCTGGACCTCTGACTCCCGACTGTGGCAGGGATGGGATCCCCACCGAGCCGGCTGCATTGGTCGGGGCAGGTCCACAGGGGGCCCTGGTGGCATCTGGGCCGGAAGACGGCATGGAGAACGACTGGTGCATAGTCTCCACAGAGGAGGAGAGGGTCGCCAGATTGGCCGTCACATGTAGGAAACCCCCGACCATGGCCGATCCCAACTGGGCCACGTCGGCACGGTGCTCTCCGTGATGACGTGCATGCTCCTCCCGGGAAGCACGCACCTCATCACGAATTGCACCTGTGCGTAACGCGACACCAATCAGGACCTTCTCCATACGGCCAGGGGTCCCCTCGTCCACAGGTGGAGGGGAGTCAGATGACATGGACATCCTCCCTACCTGCGGATGGGCCTGGGATGGGGCATCCCTGCTGGTGCATGGTGGTGCAGTCACAGTGTCAGGGACAGTGACATGCACAGGCCCCTCCACGGCGACCTGTGCTGCCTCCTGCCCCTGCCCCTGGACTGCAACACTTGCACCAGCAGGGATGCCCCCACCAGGCCCCATGTGCGCCTCAGTAGCGGCCTCCTCCTCCTCTGTGGAAACCACCAACCTGGATGGCTCCACCCCGTCTTCCACCGTTGCAAGCCCCTGTGGGGGCTCACCCACCCCTTCCGCTACAGCCGTGGGGGCATCCCCGCCGCTTTGCTCCACAGAGCCATCTCCGCCCTCTTCTTCAGGTGGCGCTGTGTAGAGGGAGACATAGAACACAAGCATCAGGGTACTGTACAATGGTCCCCTAGACAGGATGCAATAGCAGATGAGTAGCACTGTCAAAGATCACTTCCATCATGTCCCTCCACAACACATGGCTCAGTGCAGGTAAAAAACATGCGGTAACAGGCATGGCGCATGCTATGGACATTAGCATACATGTCCAAGTGATTCTTGAAACATACACTGTTGTTTTGGAACTCACATGCATCATGGGCCATGCCTATCACATGCACACACTTCACCCTAGTTTCATCCATCTGGCCTTGTACACCACAGACACAGTGGATACAAGGATGACTAGGCTGCATCAGTGAACCTGAACATTGCGACAGACATGTGTCATGCATCCCTGGCATTCACAAGTCACAGACACGCAGGCCAGACACACAGACATGGACAGCATACATGTACATGGCATCAGCACCCATCCCTCACCCATGTCCAGGAACAGAGACTGGCATCCTTTCATGTGGCCATTCCGCATAGGGCAACCCATGTTGCATTTGAACACATGCACCAACCGTGTGGTTCACACATTACTGGTCTCACATGCATGACGTCCCTGCACACACACATGCATACATGGCCTATGTCACACATACAGGCAAGTATCAGACAACCAGCACACTGCGACATGCCCTGTCTCACACAGCAATGCTTGGCCACTTACCGCTCAACTCCAGAGGGGTCTGCCTCTCAAGGATCTGGGCGTGGAGCGCTGGGCATACGCGTTCCAGGGCCTTCATCTGGATGGTACTCATGTGCCCCGGCCCCCCTCCACGAGGCGCCGGGCCTTCAAGAGGGTCCTGGACCTGCAGTCATCCCAGCGCTTCTTGACATGTTGGTAGTCGCGGACTGCCACCCCCTCCGCGTTGATGGCAGTCATGATGTCCGTCCAGATCCGAGTCCGTCCTTCCTTGTTGGCGCGCTTACTTCCGAAGAGGGCATCATACTGCCCCAGGACTTGCTCCACCAGGACACCAACTTCGGTGGCAGTGAAGCTGGTGCCCCTCTGCCTCTCTGGCCGGGGGTTGCCAGTGGTGCCAGATGTTGCAGTGCCCGACATGGCAACCCCAGAGGCAGGAGTGGGTGGGCAACTGGGTCCTGGGGCTGGGCTGTGGAGCGATGGTATCCCAGTCGGGAGTCTTTTGTTCCAGCAGGGGTGGACACAGCAAATGGACCCCTGCAGATGGCTGATGTGCAGGCACCAAATGGCAGGGCACGGTGGCAGCAGGCAGGCAGGCAGGCAGGCAGCAGCAGATGGCTCGTGGGAGGCTGCTCGGGGCTCTGGGGGGCAGTAATTTGGCCTTTTGGGCAGGAGCGTGGTCTTCCGTGTGCTTATGCGTGGCCAGCTTGATACAGAGTGATTTGGCACGTGAAAATCCTGCACGCCTGCGTGTAAATCGAGGAAAGGCCCTTAGCGCATATGCACGTCAGCACGCATATGCGATTTCATTGGACCAAAGGCCCTTAGCGCGTGAGCGCGTCTGTGACGTGAGGCGCGCGGATGTTTCCCTCATTACACGTGATGACGGAGCACACGTGGATTTCCACCAATCACCTGTGGAACTTCCAGCGCACCCCAGGAATACACGTACACAGGCCAATCGCGTGTATGCTCACTTCCCTCCGATTCCACGCAATGACACTCGGACGTGCAGTTTTACCACGTGTGCTCGCATATGCGATTTCATTGGCCCAAAGGCCACCATGCGCAGCTGTGACGTCACGCGCAGTCCGTAGAGAATGGCGCGTGTAAAAATGAAGAGATACACGTCCGAGTGTCAAAGCGCGTAATTGGTGGAAATGGCCTCATCACGTATGCGCGTCTGTGACGTGTGTATAAAAGGTACGTGTAGAACGCCATTTCCTTGTACGTGCTTTTCGTGGAGAGCGAGTGGGTGAAATCTGTACTTCTTGTCGGTTCCCACGCGATTTACTTCACAGCGTTTCCAGTTCGTACTCCCTGTTACCTCTGACAGCTTTTTCTCTTTTCCTCTTTTTCCTGGGCCTGTTTGCTCAAACAGCGTTCCCTACTACTGTTGTCCTGTCTCCTCAGACAGCGTACTATTCTTCTTTTGGGGGGGTGTTGCCAACGCGCACACGCGCATATTTTTCATGCTTTTGTTCCTGGCAGACGGTGAGTCGCGCACGTATTTAACATCTGTGTTTGCCCCGTGTGTCGCGTACCCCTTTAGAGGTCATTCTAGGCTGCGTGTGACACGCATACGTTCATTCTTGTGTTCCTGGGTGCCACAGCATAGTGCAGGTTCATTTTTCCACGCACGTGGTCTAGGAGGGGTTGCGTGCACCTTACTTCGCTTTTTTGGGGTGCCTGTGCGTTGCGTGACCCGTCATCTTTCCCCAGGAGTGACATACAGCCTTGCTAGAGCACTAGGGTAGGATTACCATCTGGTACCCAACCCCTTTGACCCCCAATTGCCCAGGACAATAGTTCACATCGACTCCCATACGCACAATAACATCAGTGCCATGGCTGGGAGGCGACCAAGCCGTAAGGGTGGCAAAGGTGGCCGAGCCCCAAGTGGTGGCCGTGGTGGATCCAGTAGGGGACGTGGCCGTGACTTGCAGGGTGCCCCTAGCCCCCCATGTGTGGAGGAGCAGTCAGGGACACCCATGCCCCCCCCGGTTGAGGTTACCATGGCTGACACCATCCATGCTCAGCCCTTGTTGGACCAGCCCACTGTGGAACCAGACCTGGCACAGGGTGACTCCATGGCTGACTTCCAGGTCAGCAGGTCTAGGCAACGTGCGCCGGTGAACGTTGGTGTCATCAGGCCACGTGGATCAGGGGCAGCTAGGTCATCTGCTGCCCCACGTAGGCAGGCTGGGGAGGCTGCAGGGGCAGCTGCGGCTCCATCCACCCCACCTCTCACACACCCATCCAGGACAGTGTCGGTCCAAGTCCATCATGCTGACATTCCCCCTGACACCATCACACTTGAGATAATGCCTGCACCAACTCCCATGCTGAGTGTGCAATCCCACGCTCCTGCCCCTAGTGTCCAGAGCGGCTTAGGACACTCAGGATCCCCACCACCTTCCAAGCGGAAGAGGAAGAGTGCTCGTCCAGTAGAGGCTGATGCCCCATACACGGCTACACAGTCCGGCCCGTCAAGGAAGCCCAGCTTCAATGAGGCCGAACTGAATGCACTTGTAGAGTATGTGTCCGCACATGACCGCAAAATGGTGATTGTTGCAGGATCCAAGACCACACCTGCACAACGTCAGGCACACTGGCAGACCATTGCGGACATCATAAGTGCCCTTGGAATCGTGAGGCGCACTGCTAATGAATGCTACAAGCGCTGGAATGATCTGAAGCGCAGGGCAAAGAATAAGCTGGCCTCAAGTCATGCCGCAACTCTAGTGACTGGAGGTGGGTCTCCAGCAGACGACATAGAACTCACTGCACATGAGCAGGTTGCTGGGACCTACGTCACGGAGGAACAGATCCAAGGCGTGGGAGAACTGGCAGATTACGAGGCATTGTCCGGTGAGTGCACATGCATGTGTGTGTCATCCATGTGCATGGTGTGTGTGGGAGGGCTTCTGTTTGGGTGCCAGGGGAGGGTGTGTGTGCCTGAGTGGTTCCGCTCACCCATGTGCCTCTTCCTATACATTCTTGGCAACAGCATTTGGGTATAGCAGCATCCCTTCGGCCAACATTAGACATCCAGCCCAACACCACGCCAGTTGCCCTTGGAGTGTCATCTTGCCACAACACTGTTGCTTATTTACCTCTGTTTATTCAGGCCGATTGTTTGCATACCACCACTTTTACTCGGGATTTCTCAGTCCTATTGTCACATGTCTGACATGGCTACGGTAAAGTGGACTGGCTCAGTTCCGTGGACATGATTAGTTTGGACATGTCCCTGTGCTATAGGACCATTTTTGACTGGCAGCTGCAGGTTAAACATTTGAACCATTACAATGAAAATAATCAATTATATGAACAAACTGGACCGAATGAACATTTGGTGACCTCCTCTCCCTCTTCACTTCATGGCTAGGGTACATGCCATCTGTGTGATGGCATGTGTATTTGACCTGCCAATCACTGGCCAATATGTGATGCCACTGCTAGGCAGCATGCAGCAAATGTGTTCATCTTCCATCTTGGTGTCATCAATGTGTGCCATCTGCCTCCCCATCACACGCAGGGACGGTGCATGCATGGGAGTGTTTTAGTCATGTGGGACATGTGTCAATCAAGTACTGTTTCTGTAGCCTCCCAGCCCTAATTGTGTGCCATAGTGCTAATGCCTGTTTCCATTTGTTTTCTTTTATGTCTTTGCAGGGGAAGACGCACTTGATACTGCTGGGGTTGTGCAGATGGTGCAGACCCAGGAGGGGTCTGAGGGCCGACCGACCACCAGTGAGGGACGTGGTGTGGTGGTGGGTGAGAACCCACAACTGCTGCAGGTTGTGCTCTCAAGGGGTGTCTCTGGCTGCACCTCCCCCGAGCTGTACTCAGGTGTCGATTCGGATGATGAGACCTACGTGCCGTCGCAGGTGAGTATTCCTGGGAGGGATTCTGTTCTGTCCGACCCACCTGCACCAGGGTTAGAACCCTCAATGGGGATGTCAGTGTTGGCAGGTACGCCTTTGGTGGTTATGGATGCAGGGTCACACTCCGCGACATCTGATCCTGTTCCTGGGCCAGCAGATCAGAGGGGGAATGCAGTCCTGCAGCCTCAGGCAGTGAAGGCACAGCAAGGCGCAGTTCGCCTTGCCCCAGACAGGTGTGGTGCCCGCCGACGTGGTGGCCGTACGCCACCTGGCAATACCGCATGGGAGCAATCCATTTATGGTATGGCAACCCAACAGGCAGCATCATCAGAGATGATGGCTCAGGCCATGGATAGGGTGGCCACTTCCATTGTCCCCCCCGAAAGGCTGATGGAGCGACTACAGCAGGCAACCGACTCCATCTGCCAGTCACACAGGGAGGACATGTTGGCGTCCGACAGGGACAGGCGGGCGGCACTGGCGACTCTGCAGGAAGCCATCTCCATAGAGTCCCAGGGCCACAGGGAAGCCCTGAGGCTGGAACTCCTTCACCTCAGGACGACTCTTGTTGAGCTTGAGGCTTCAACAAACCGAAGGACAGAACAGCAGCTGGGGCGTCTCACCCGTACGCTCTCAGCTGAGATGCAGGCAACTAGGGCGGAGGTCCGGGCGTCCCGTGAGTTGTTGCATGGGGACCTCCGTACACTTATCCTACCACACCCGCATGCTTGCAGCCATGGAGGAACAGACTAGGGCTTTGCGTGGGCTGCCTCCCATAGTGCCACCACCTCCTGATGCTGCTGCAGAGGGTGCGGATAGCGACAGCGGTGATACTCCCACAATAGGGTAGCAGTGTAGGCCATGAGCCCATGGAGGTGTTTTTTTTCTCGCAAGATCCACACAGGTGGGTTTTGGTGTGCACCCTGTCCTCGGAACTACTGGGTGGCCTCCCCCCCCCCCCGGGCCCATTAATGGCCATTTTATTTTTTTTTTTTTGGACAGTATGTTGCCTTGTGTGGCTCCCGTGGGCATACGCTGCATTGTGGCTGGGCACATGCAGACTTGTCATGGATTTGGTTCAGATGGCTGGGTTTTTGTCACACACACCCCTCCTGCTTCCCGTTTCCATGGGCTTGCAAAGGGTGTGCCCAAGTGACATTGACGTACATGGTGACAATTGACTCCCATGAGCTGTGTGGGCAGTCTGTAGTCAATACTGTGTATACATTCATAGTGCATATTGTTGTTGTATTGTACACTGCGTGGTGTATTGATATGTGCCTCTGCATCCATCTCATCCTCCATATTTGCAGGTCCATTCCTCATGTCTTCACAATGCGGTCCACCTTGGAACTGGAGTCCATGTTGTAAGCAGTGCACCTACACTCTTGCGTGGCGCTAACACTGTATACTTGGAAGTGTTCGGAGGGCTGTCATCATCAGGTGGTGAGGCTAGCTAATTTGTAAGTCTGTAATGTCATGTTTAAGGTAGGTAGGAGGTTGTGTAGGTGATTGGTGTTCTTGGTAAGTATTTGGTAATGTCGGTTGTAGGTCCTGCATTACTGTCAGCATTTCATGTGTGGACATGTTTCCATTAGGGACACTGTAGCTGCTGATACTTGGGGCATGTTGTGGGGATTCATTTCTTTCCTCTCACATTGCATGACATGCCATGGTGTGTTGTGTGGCCGTGCCGGGGAGGGGGTGGGTGACATGGCACTGTTTTCATGTGGTATTTTGCAAGTGGGTATTCATTTCTGCAGCATGGAAGTATCTTTTCATGACACTGCATTGGTGGTGTTTGTGTATGTAGGGATGCACACATTGTGACACTTCCACATGAACAATCTCAGGCTGCTATGGTTCTGACAGTTGACAGTCCCTTTGTTCGTCTTAATTGTCAGTTCGAGTCAACATTGCTTATCAGATGGTATGTGCCAGGCCTGTGTGCACTCCACTGGGGTGTGATTTCTATGTGAAGTAATTAGCCACCAGCTGCATACGGGCTGCCTCACCCCGTGCCCTCTCCCCTCCCATGCGCAGCGGCTGTGCATGTGGTTGGGGATGTGGGGGCACCACCATGTCCACAGCCAGGCCACGGCGTGTTGCAATATTGTGCAGGACACATGCTGCCACTATGATCCTGCACACTCCTGGGGGCGCATATAACAGCTGCCCGCCAGAACGGTCAAGGGAGCAAAAGCGTGACTTGAGCACTCGGAATGTGCGCTCCACTATGCCCCGGGTTGCAATATGGGCTGTGTTCTATCTTACCTCTGGAGGCGTGATGGGGTTCCGAATTGGCGTCATCATGTGGGTGCTCAGAGGGTAGCCACTGTCCCCTGGTGAGGAGGTGATGGGTATCATTAGTGGGGTAGTGACATAACTCTGCATCTGACATGCATGCATGTGCAGTGGCATTCATACTCACCAAGCAGCCATGTATCGCCCTGCCGCCCAGCTACTAGGTCCCGGCTTAGGGTAGACATTCGGTAAATGAAGCTGTCGTGGGTGGATCCTGGATAGTTGGCATATACTGAGGTGATGATTCCCTTGACATCACATACTACCTGGAAGTTGATGGAATTCCAGTGCTTGCGGTTCCTATAGATGTGCTCAGATGCCCTGGGGGGACATAGTGCCAAATGGGTGCAGTCAATGGCACCTAGCACTTTTGGGAATTGTGCCACACCGTAGAAATCGAGGGTGGCAGCCTGCCTTTCTGCAGGTGTCCTGGGCAGGTATATGTGCCTACGGACTGATGGGCGTGCAGTGATGATGTTCAAGACCTGGTGTAGGCAGCGTGACTGCGTGGCCTGTGACACCCTACCCACTATGGCACTTGTCCGCTGAAATGATCCTGTGGCCAAGAAGTGCAGTACATTGAGGACCTTCTCCAGGGGGCTGAGTGCTTGGTAGCACAGGGTGGGTGATGTGAGGTCATCCTCCCACTCACTGACCAGGTCCAGTATTATGTGTGGGGGAAACCTGTACCTCTCACACACCTGGTCATCAGGCATCCCAAAAAGGCTGGTTCTGGGAGTGAAAATTCGGGCCCTCACTATCCTCCTCCTCCTCCTTTGGTAACCCACGGCCACTGCTGCTAGGAAAGGTATATTCATCCTAGCGTATGAGCTTGTTTGTTGTTTGCCCGTACTTTTATGCTGCGCGGGTCGACGTACGCCTGCTTCATGCTGGCGTACGTGTCTCAGGATTGGACCATTAATTTTTCGGCACGTCGTAGGCGAACGTGTGAATCTTCCCGCCCACCCCAGGAATACACGTAGCACGCTCTCACAGGCACAGTCGCTGGTAAATATTCCCGCCCACCCCTGGAATACATGTACCCCACTCTCACAGGCCCAATCGCGGGTGGAAGTTCATGCGCACCCCGAAGTACACGTACCCAGGCCAATCGCGTGTGGGACTTCCCGCGTACCCCGAAGTACACGTACCCAGGCTAATCGCGTGTGGAAGTTCAAGCGCACCACGAAGTACACGTACCCAGGCCAATCGCGTGTGGGACTTCCCGCGCACCCCGAAGTACACGTACCCAGGCTAATCACACGTGGAACTTCCTGCGCACCCCGAGGTACACGTACCCAGGCCAATCGCGTGTGGGACTTCCCGCGCACCCTGAAGTACACGTACCCAGGCTAATTGCGTGTGGAACTTCCCGCGCACCCCGAGGTACACGTACCCAGGCCAATCGCGTGTGGAACTTCCCGCGCACCCCGAAGTACACGTACCCAGGCAAATCGCACGGCTGGGGGGTGGGGGTGCAGGGGGACATGAGTGGGGGCCTGGTGGAGGCTGCCCCTGCGCTGCTGGGGGTTGGGGGTGCATGGGGACATGAGTGGGGGCCTGGTGGAGGCTGCCCCTGCACTGCTGGGGGATGGGGGTGCATGGGGACATGAGTGGGGGCCTGGTGGAGGCTGCCCCTGCACTGCTGGGGGGTGGGGGTGGTGGTAGACATGGGTGGTGGCCTGGTGGAGGCTGCCCCTGCACTGCTGGGGGGTGGGGGTGCATGGGGACATGAGTGGGGGCCTGGTGGAGGCTGCCCCTGCACTGCTGGGGGGTGGGGGTAATAGGGGACATGAGTGGGGGCCTGGTGGAGGCTGCCCCTGGTGGCTGGGGGGTGGGGGTGGTGGGAGACATGAGTGGGGGCCTGGTGGAGGCTGCCCCTGCACTGCTGGGGAGTGGGGGTGGTGGGAGACATGAGTGGGGGCCTGGTGGAGGCTGCCCCTGGTGGCTGGGGGGTGGGGGTGATGGGAGACATGAGTGGGGGCCTGGTGGAGGCTGCCCCTGCACTGCTGGGGGGTGGGAGTGGTGGGAGACATGAGTGGGGGCCTGGTGGAGGCTGCCCCTGGTGGCTGGGGGGGTGGGGGTGATGGGAGACATGAGTGGGGGCCTGGTGGGGGCCTCCCCTGCACTGCTGGGGGGTGGGGGTGGTGGGAGACATGAGTGGGGGCCTGGTGGAGGCTGCCCCTGGTGGCTGGGGGGTGTGGGTGGTGGGAGACATGAGTTGGACATGAGTGGGGGCCTGGTGGAGGCTGCCCCTGCACTGCTGGGGGTGGGGCTGGTGGAAGACATGAGTGGGGGCCTGGTGGAGGCTGCCCCTGGTGGCTGGGGGGTGGGGGTGGTGGGAGACATGAGTTGGACATGTGTGGGGACCTGGTGGAGGCTGCCCCTGCACTGCTGGGGGGTGGTGGTAGACATGAGTGGGGGCCTGGTGGAGGCTGCCCCTGGTGGCTGGGGGGTGGGGGTGGTGGTAGACATGGGTGGGGGCCTGGTGGAGGCTGCCTCTGCACTGCTGGGGGGTGGGGGTAATAGGGGACATGAGTGGGGGCCTGGTGGAGGCTGCCCCTGGTGGCTGGGGGGTGGGGGTGATGGGAGACATGAGTGGGGGCCTGGTGGAGGCTGCCCCTGCACTGCTGGGGGGTGGGGGTGGTGGGAGACATGAGTGGGGGCCTGGTGGAGGCTGCCCCTGGTGGCTGGAGGTGATGGGAGACATGAGTGGGGGCCTGGTGGAGGCTGCCCCTGCACTGCTGGGGGGTGGGGGTGGTGGTAGACATGGGTGGGGGCCTGGTGGAGGCTGCCCCTGCACTGCTGGGGGGTGGGGGTGCATGGGGACATGAGTGGGGGCCTGGTGGAGGCTGCCCCTGCACTGCTGTGGGGTGGGGGTAATAGGGGACATGAGTGGGGGCCTGGTGGAGGCTGCCCCTGGTGGCTGGGGGGAGGGGGTGGTGGGAGACATGAGTGGGGGCCTGGT
Source organism: Ambystoma mexicanum (assembly GCF_040938575.1). Taxonomy (NCBI): domain Eukaryota; kingdom Metazoa; phylum Chordata; class Amphibia; order Caudata; family Ambystomatidae; genus Ambystoma; species Ambystoma mexicanum. The sequence continues at coordinate 407,944,989 of NC_090924.1, forward strand.
GGAGGCTGCCCCTGCACTGCTGGGGGGTGGGGTGGTGGGAGACATGAGCGGGTGCCTGGTGGAGGCTGCCCCTGGTGGCTGGGGGGTGGGGGTGATGGGAGACATGAGTGGGGGCCTGGTGGAGGCTGCCCCTGCACTGCTGGGGGGTGGGGGTGGTGGTAGACATGAGTGGGGGCCTGGTGGAGGCTGCCCCTATTGGCTGGGGGTGGTGGGAGACATGAGTGGGGGCCTGGTGGAGGCTGCCCCTGCACTGCTGGGGTTGGGGTGGTGGTAGACATGGGTGGGGGCCTGGTGGAGGCTGCCTCTGCACTGCTGGGGGGTGGGGGTAATAGGGGACATGAGTGGGGGCCTGGTGGAGGCTGCCCCTGGTGGCTGGGGGGTGGGGGTGATGGGAGACATGAGTGGGGGCCTGGTGGAGGCTGCCCCTGCACTGCTGGGGGGTGGGGGTGGTGGGAGACATGAGTGGGGGCCTGGTGGAGGCTGCCCCTGGTGGCTGGAGGTGATGGGAGACATGAGTGGGGGCCTGGTGGAGGCTGCCCCTGCACTGCTGGGGGGTGGGGGTGGTGGTAGACATGGGTGGGGGCCTGGTGGAGGCTGCCCCTGCACTGCTGGGGGGTGGGGGTGCATGGGGACATGAGTGGGGGCCTGGTGGAGGCTGCCCCTGCACTGCTGTGGGGTGGGGGTAATAGGGGACATGAGCGGGGGCCTGGTGGAGGCTGCCCCTGGTGGCTGGGGGGTGGGGGTGATGGGAGACATGAGTGGGCGCCTGGTGGAGGCTGCCCCTGCACTGCTGGGGGGTGGGGGTGGTGGTAGACATGAGTGGGGGCCTGGTGGAGGCTGCCCCTGGTGGCTGGGGGTGGTGGGAGACATGAGTGGGGGCCTGGTGGAGGCTGCCCCTGCACTGCTGGGGTTGGGGTGGTGGGAGACATGAGCGGGGGCCTGGTGGAGGCTGCCCCTGGTGGCTGGGGGGTGGGGGTGATGGGAGACATGAGTGGGGGCCTGGTGGAGGCTGCCCCTGCACTGCTGGGGGGTGGGGGTGGTGGTAGACATGAGTGGGGGCCTGGTGGAGGCTGCCCCTGGTGGCTGGGGGGTGGGGGTGATGGGAGACATGAGTGTGGGCCTGGTGGAGGCTGCCCCTGCACGGCTCGGAGTGGGGGTGGTGGTAGACATGGGTGGGGGCCTGGTGGAGGCTGCCCCTGCACTGCTGGGGGGTGGGGGTGCATGGTGACATGAGTGGGGCCTGGTGGAGGCTGCCCCTGCACTGCTGGGGGGTGGGGGTACTAGGGGACATGAGTGGGGGCCTGGTGGAGGCTGCCCCTGGTGCCTGGGGGGTGGGGGTGGTGGTAGACATGGGTGGGGGCCTGGTGGAGGCTGCCCCTGCACTGCTGGGGGGTGGGGGTGGTGGGAGACATCAATGGGGGCCTGGTGGAGGCTGCCCCTGGTGGCTGGGGGGTGGGGGTGATGGGAGACATGAGTGGGGGCCTGGTGGAGGCTGCCCCTGCACTGCTGGGGGGTGGGGGTGGTGGGAGACATGAGTGGGGGCCTGGTGGAGGCTGCCCCTGGTGGCTGGGGGGTGGGGGTGGTGGGAGACATGTGTTGGTGATCAGTAGTGCAAGGTGACATGTGGGTTGGCTGGTGGGCATGGCCATGGTGGATGGGTTGCCTGTGGGACATGAGCAGGGGTGCAGGGTAGTACCCTGTGGTGTGGGCTGCCTGCAGGGGCGGTGGAGGGTGTAGAGGGAACACCTGGGGGGACCCACATGGCCAAATCATGTGTAGCATTCCCCGGCACCACCGAAATACACATACCCTGCAGAAATCGCGTGTGAATCTTCCGCGCACCTCGGAATACACGTACCCAGGCCAATCGCGTGTGGAACTTCCTGCGCACCCCGTAGTACACGTACCCAGGCCAATCGCGTGTGGAACTTCCCACGCACACCCACCTACCCAGGCCAATCGCGTGCCGAACTTCCCGCGCACCCCGTAGTACACGTACCCAGGCTAATCGCGTGTGGAACTTCCCGCGCACCCCGAAGTACACGTACCCAGGCTAATCGCTTGTGGAACTTCTCGCGCACCCAGGAACACGCGCACACGCTATTTTTCACACAGCGGGTGTCCGTGTTTGTCGGTGCCCCTTTGCACCTCATTTTTCCTAGAGGGCCACTGTATGGGCCATTCATCATGGCTGTATATGTGTGCTTTTTGTTAGCGCACATTTTGGCGCACATTTTTTTCAGTCGCAGGGGCGCTACCGCCTGCTTTCTTGTGGCGTACTTGTTTGGCCCTGTGCGCGTCTTTGACCGTGCGCTGGTTTGCCCTATTCGATTCCATGAATACGGGTTGTAGGCGAGCGTGTGGGCGTTCCGCGCACTTGCCTCCTGTACTTCCCCCGTGACGCCCATATTTTCACGCGTTGTTCCCCATTCCAATTGTTACGCCCCGTGTTCCGCCTACTTTTGTGATGTGCGCCGCGCTATGTGCGATTTTGCAGTAGCCCTGGTGCACGCTGTTGGATTACCTGTGCGCTGGCGTGCGCGGCACACATTTTTAGCGCACATTCAATGTTTTTCTCGCGCACGGACTTCCATGAATCGCTGTGCGCTGGTTTTCCTGCGATTTTCGCACTTGCACTGCGATTCGCACGTTTTGGCACCTCTGCGCGGGAATTTTTCGGCGCACATTAATTCCATGAATCGACCCCTGAATGTTGTCGCATTGATAAGTTAACCATTTGTTTTAATGTTAATTCTCGTTATTTACGTGTATAAGTGCCGGAAGTCCGAATTCCTGTAAATACTGCTGCTTCCCCCACACGTAGAGTCGCATGTGACTTTGCGTGGCATCTGTAGGGCAAATAACACAAACAAGGCCCTTAACAAGGGGGTGGAGGGGGCTTGCTTAGAGCGAAAACAGTGAGGCACCGTGGGGTGCAGGGCCCTAGCGTAGGGCAGAATGCATGTCTTGAGATGGAACTTAACTTGTCTCATCTCTGTTTGGGTCAATTCAAAGAGAATGGCTCTAACAAGAGAGCTCAAACAACAATTGACTTTCCCGTCACCATCAGTGCTGGTCATTGGGCCGGCTCTCGGCGGATCCGAGATCCAGCATCAGATATGGAGCCGGATCTCGGGTTCCGGCCAGAGTCAGACGACCAAGACCATGAACTGCGCTGGAATAATTTTTAAAAAAAAATGCACGCGACAGCAGCATTGCCTTTTACCTTGGCTTTTTGCCTTTAACTGTTGCTTTGGCACTGTTGTGTAATGCACAATGCTCTCTACATGCACAACGGATTCCTTTCAGTTATACATATAGTGAGCATTGTGCATTACACACCAGTGCCAAAGCCGCGGTAAAAGGCAATGCTGCCGTCGCGGGTGATTTTTTTTTTAAAACGTGTTCTAGCATTGCTGGTTGTCCACTATTAGCCCTGCCCCCTCTAGACCATGCCCCATCGGGCACCGCCCCCCAAAAATCCTCCCCTACCCCGGCCCTTGTGTTGTGGGATCCCCCACCACATTTTTTCCATTTCCACCACTGGTCACCATAAAACAAATGACCCCTGATCCTCCTTGGAAGCACACCAGCTTGAGGGGTTTGACATGGCTCTAAACTCACACGCCTTTAAATTAATCTAAATTAATTAATCTGCCAAAGCCACTAACCCGCCCGTACACTTCAATGGGGTCTCACGCTCCAAAAAACAAATCATTTTCACTCACCCTGTTAATTCAAAAGGTTCCGAGGTATGGGGCTTTCAAATCTAAAGTTAATTTGTTGCCCTGTTTCCCCAGGTAAACTAGATTAGGGTCTTGTAACCGAAATACGATGTGCCAGCAGTATGGCTCAGTGGGTTTATGCACTAGCCTCCGTGATAGGATAGCTCAGGAGCAACGCCTTTGTCTTGGAGGCAGACAACACATAGCATCACAGGTATGAGTCCTGGGCTCGCGCTTAGAAATTATCCGTTATAAATGAACAATTCTAATTATAGTTGTGTACATTCTAGGTCACTGGAAGGATTGCCCAACAGCCAGGGATACCGCAGCCTATCGTCATTTTATCAGGGACCATAACGTGAGCAAGATATCGCCCCAGGTGGCAGGAGACCGTTTCCACCATAATCATATAAATAATTACTTGTAAAACGAATAACACGAAAGTCGAAAACCATCCTTTCTCACCTTTTGTAAAAAAAAGAATAATAAAAGGTTTGGTGACTGAAGTTGCACGGGCTCAGCCACCAATGGCTGAGCAAGTCACTCGTTGATTGGTAACTGACCTGGTCGCTCATACCTTAAGCATAGCTGCCAACTTTCACCGTTCTATTGGTCTCTTCCAGTTTCTCCTGGTTTTTGCTTCCAATTCCATGCTGGAACTTGTATTTCATTTTCCCAATTGTAAGGGTGTGCCTACACGTCCCAGCATGCAGTGCGGGGAAACCAGGACTGGCTTGAAGAGACACGCGTGGAATTGGGAAAGTTGGCAACTATGCTTAAGAAGGTTTCCCCTCCCTATCGGATGTTTGCATTTCTTTGCACGCTGGGGTCATTCCTTGCATGCTGCCCTTTTGCTTTGTGGTAATACATACTACGGGGCTGCCGTAATGCTGCTGAACTAACAAGGCCTCCGTATTTTGGAGGACCCACAGGCAGAGCCTCAATTAGAAAAGTGGGCACCAGGATGATGTTGAAGTGTACGTTTACATATTTGCGTATACTCACGTTTATGCCAGTAGAGTTTAGCATATCTTTGGGAAAGGCTTGTACAACGCTGTTCACTTGCAGTCCAGCCTATGATTACATAGCAATCCGTAGCATGTTTTCTATAATAGTAATACAAGTAGCTGTGATCAGACCAGCGCTTTGTTGATATTTAGTTGAACTCAGTAACACGTGTGCTAGAAAGACTATGAGGGAAACCGGCTCGCAAAGTATGTTCTGGCACAGCTACATTAATGGCCACTTTTCATTAAAAAAACCAGCCATTCTCCTTTGCCTTTGCATAGATACTATGCGCGACTGTTCAATTAGTTTGTAATGGGGGCAGCTACCAGCGGTGTTGCTAGATCTGGAAAAGATCCTGGGCTACACTAATGTTGGGACTCAAAACTAACTAGCCTTTTGGTTGTAGCCCCTGAGCTTCTACCTGGGGCTACAACCAAAAGACCTGTGGCTATAACCAGGGGTGGACTGGCATATAGGCCTCTTTTGTGTGGTATTTCCAAATTTTACAATAGGAAAAGGGTTGGTCTTGCTGAAAATGTGTAATATGGGGCCACTTTGAACATTATTTCCAGGGCTTCTTTTGGTTCCCAGTCCACCCTTGGGTCCACAACAGGGTTGAGGTCATGCCCCGGGACACCAGGAACATGCCATAGGACTGGTGTTGTTCTTAGCCATGGCAACACGTACCATGCACAGTATACCAGCAGTTATTTAGACTCCTGTTGATAGCTGCTCATTGGATCCCAATGCTCCATTCAGTTCCCAACTCATTGGTTCCTGTTCAGTCCAGCCCTTCTGAGCTCTGCCTTCCCTTCCACTTGCCTGTTGCCTGCTCCCTTTTGTGTGTCAATCTCTTTGACCTCTGTTTCTCCTACCTTTATTTTGTCTGCTTGTCTCCTTTCTGACTGTTGTCGCTGTGCCCTGCCTTCCTCTATAACTGCTGCCTGTTGGTCCAGGTGCCTTCTAACAGATCCTGTCTTCACTGCAATTGATGAGAAGGTCACTTTACGTCATCTTGGACATTCCATCATCTGCTCACCTGCCAGTGTTTCCTGCACTGTCCTGATGCTACGTTAATCAGGGAAAGCCAAATCATGGCATTGGGTGGGCTTCCAAGGAGATCCTGGGTTTCCAACCTCTCAGTGATCTCTATATGGGAGTTCTCTCAGTGTCATTTTGACTGCAGCTGAATCTGAAGGATCACAATGACCCCTCACCAGAACAAAGAGTAAATGGAACCTGGTCCTTCACAGCATGGCACTCAGGGGGACAGACAGTGGAGGTCTTGTGGGTGTGGATGCTGTCACGGTGTGGGGTGTGTTTCTTTGCGTTGGCCTGATGTATTTGTATTTGCTTACTACTTATATCGCGAGCCGAACCCAGGGTTAACTGGGTGCTTCAAAGCATAGGTTACATTTGTAAACAGGTAAACAGGTTATACAGATAAAAACAACAAGTGAGACCCTGGGTACAACTGGGTCAGGATATGAGATGCACAAATGATGTGAGCAGGTCCAGTTGCATATGTGCAGGGGAGACATGGCGATGGGAGGCTGGCAAGTCATTGCTTGTAATTGTTGCATGGCACTCAGGGGTGAACAGGGTGCAGTGTCATTGGGTGCATGGTTGTTTTACCTGCTCTGACCGTGTGTTATTTTTCTGTACTGAGGCTTCTGCAAGGGGAGATGGTTGCTGCTGTTCAAGGGAACAGTGCTGTAGGATGCCTGCATGCAACACCTTAGCAGTGTACGCTGGTTTGGAGTCCTAAGTGGGGGAGCATGGATTCATCCTTGAAGCTGAAGCATACTCACATGGGGATAGATGTGAGGTGAGATGTGCATCTTTCTTGAAGTAAGCTTGCAATTTTCTCAGTCTGTATGACTAATTAGATGTAGATGTGTATTGTAAGCATATTTGTTGTCAGGGAATGGGGTGAGCACTCCACCTGTATATTGTTGTGAGACACGCATAGGGTAGCCAGAGCAGTCCTCACAAGTGTTAGTTACTGCTTATATTTTATACTGTGCCTTCCTACTTGTGTCCTCTTGTGTGTTGTTGGGGTCTGTGTGCACACTAGTTGGTGGGGTGCATGTGAAAGTGGTAGCGGATTTTGATGACTATGTTTTGTGCTTTGGTGCAAGCAACATGTATACTGTTGTTATACTGTTGTTGCCTCTTGCTATGACTGTATCAGTGGTCGGTGCAGTTGATTTGATGACTATGGACACACACACAGTTTGCCTCTCCCAGACACACATTTTCAGGGTGAATGGCACCAGGGATGTGGCTTCACTGTGTTTGCTCCACAGGGGCTGGTATTCATGTGAAGTAGGTTTGCACAAGCTGATTGTGTTCAGCCTCTCCCTGTGCCCTTTGGCTGACTAAGGGCATGCGTGCTACCTGTGACTGAGGGTGCTGTCCCTCCTCTATCTCTACTGGTATGCCGCACCATGTGGCAACGTTGTGCTGGACACAAGCTGCCACAATGATTTTGCAATCTACTGGTGGGGCTTAAAGCAATACACTGCCAAAGTGGTTGAGGCAGCGGAAAAGTGACTTGAGCACCCGAATGTGTGCTCCCCTTTGACCCTAGTGGCTATGTGTTCTGCATTGTACCCTACCTCAGCTGGTGTGGCAGGATTCCTCAATGGCGTGAGCAGGTATGTTGAGAGTGGGTAGGCACTGTCCTCTGCAAATGTGTAAATGGTTGTTGTTGGCATTGACTGTCATGGTCTGTTATTCAATGTGTCATGTGACTGCATGCATGTGGTGACAGTTGATACTCGCCAATGAGCCAGGTGTTGCCAAAGGTTCCCTATGCCACAGCCCAGTACAGTAGTGGCTGGCGGTAAATTAAGCTGTCATGTATGCTTCCAGGGAAATCGCCATTGAGATGCATCATGACTCTGTTTGTGTCACAGATGACCTGCACATTGATTGGATGCCAATGCTTCTGGTTGCAGCAAATGTGCTCTGGCAAATGGGGGGGAGGGGCTATAGCACAACATGGATGCAATCAAAGGCTCAGAGTCCATGTGGAAAGTGTGCTAGGGCACAAAGCACATGGCACACTCTCTGCCTTGCCTGTAGTGTGCCTGGCATGTATATGTGCCTATGCATACACAGACCTGATGTGATGCAGCTCAATACCTGGTGTAGAAACCAGGATTGCATGGCCTGCGATATGCCCCCAACAATGGCAGTAGTGTGCTGAAAAGAGCCTGTGGCTGGGAAATGTAGCTCTGCCATCACCTTCTCCAGGGGTATGAGAGCATGGGAGCAGATTGTGGTTGGTGCCAGGTCTTCCTCCCACTCCCTGGCCAGGTCTAGGATGACATGGGATGGTAACCTGTACCTTGCCTACACCTGGTCATCTGGTGTTAGGCAGAATTATATGCAGTACACTTTGGGAACACCACACACAATTAAAACTACAAGTGACAGTACAAATTCACCTTTGGTACAAGTCTGTACTACACAGTAAAAGTGGTAGAGATGGCTGAGCAGCCAGACTTATCTCAAGAGCAAGTGAGCAGTATCAATAGTTACACAAAGGACAGCAATTACTATGATTCAAACAAACACTGACTCAAGATTTCTGAGTAAAAGAATATACATTTATTTACACATCAGTTGTATAACATTTCACTAAGGTAAAGCAGTTTAAAAATCACACTCTTAATACACCACACCACTCCCAATAGGCTCCAGACAAGTTAAGCTCACAAATGAAGTGGGAGCAAAATGGCACTCCAGAAATTTAAAGGGGAGGGAAAGACAAAGTTAGGCAGAAATTGAACAGCACAAACAGGTAAGTAGCAGGGAAATCTAGAAAGAGGAACTACAGTGATGGAATCAAATCAAAAACGCTTAGGGCCAAAGTCAATAGGACAAAAGTCTTTTGCTCAAGATCACACAGCTCAGGGTAGTTTGCGGTTAAGTCTTTACCAAGAGTTCCGGACAAAGCTGGTCAGCAGAAAAGTTAGTTAAAAGAGTAGAGAAGGACAAGCCCTCGGATTGGAGATAGATTGCACACACTTTCACCGCGGCTGAACGAAATGAACAACCGGATTTGCACAGTACCCTTAAATGGAGAAGAAGCTCTAGCTGAGGCAGACATTTCTGTTAGTTCCTGCAGGCTCACGGTTCCTGAAGAGACTGTCGGACTGACACGAAGTAGGAAGACTGGAGGGTCCTGCACTACCCAGGGAAGAAACCAGCAGCAGAGCAAAGCTGCGAATAAAAGGTGCGCTCCTTAAAACCCAAGCAGGGTCGGACCTTCCTGGCTATCCGGTCCACTGTAGCTCTGTACAGCGAATTTGACCAGAGGAGGGAGTCCTGACTTGCAGTTTGGGCAAACTGGTTGGTCCCACCAGCTCAGGGGAAGAAGATTCCTGGAGGATCTTCTCTGTCGTTGGAGTTCGAGGATTCGGACCTGCAGCAGGACTTCACCGGGTGGCTCAGTCGTGGAAGGGGTCCTCTTCCGTCAGCTCCTCGTCGGTTCTTTCGTTCCAGTGGCGACTCTGCCTTTCCAGACCCAGAAACCTGCTTTTTATGCAGTTTTCCCCCATTCACACAGCCTGGCTGTCACTCACACAGCAGGGTGGCTTTCCCGCCGGGTCAGTCACCACAGCCAATCAGTTTAGAGTGCGACATGGGTCTCCAAGGAGACCCTATGCAGGGAGTCCTAAACCCCTCCCTCACATCCTGTCCCCCCCAGACATACAGGTGCCTAAGGAGGGCTTCTCTGTAGAAGCCAGCGAAAAGACGGTGAACAAAGGAATCAAACCTGGTTTAGCGCGCAGAGTAAAACACGAGAAATACTTTTACAAAAAGAAATGGTGAATAAACCCAGCCGGAACCGTAATAAAACATCTATGGTCTAGTGGGTTTCAAGGCTACCAAGATAGCCTAAAACAATACCAGGGTTATTTAAGATAACCGCTGTAGGAAAAATAGGGTAATTACCACTGCCACCAGCCAAGTCTTGATGAAAAGGGAGCGAAATAATGCTCCAAAAGAAACAGACAAAAAGGGATACGTATTAAACCTTTCCAGTACTCCATGTAAAATGGTTTGTACCTGCTCTGTGGTTTTACAGAGGCTAATACAGTTAATAGCAACTTTATGTGTTCTGGGAGACAGTCAGTCCCAGCAAAATGGAGTCTGAGTTGTTAAGTCTAAAAGACAACCCTGTGTCACTGCACTAAAGGTGCTATATAACACACAGTAAAAAGATGATGCCTGTGGAGTAGGTGAGTCTCCACAGTCTATGAGCATAAAAATGTTAAACACACACAGTGGGAGAAAAGGCTCACACTCTTGCCAGGTGAAAAAATAAATCCTAGAAATCCAGCAAAGCTGCTGATGGACTCAGTAGGTAAGGGAAATTAGCTATTCTGAAGAATTCTCCCTAACATGTGGCATTCCAAAGAGTGTAGTATGCGGTATGAAAATCATGTCACTCGCCATACTCCTCCTCCTTCTTTGGACATGTACGATTGCTTCCAATAAAGCTGTATTAATCCTGGTTCAGCGATGTTTGAATGGTGTGCTTTGAGTGCTTTAAATACATTTCCTTTGCATGTTGGCTCCTTTGCGCGTTGTACTTTGCGTCTCCTATCATGTGGCGGTAAGAGCAGAAGGTTTGCATTTGACTTTTCCCAAAGTGATGTTGCACATTGGAATCCATGAATTCGGTTATGTTTGCGCTACACTGGGCGTGTGATATTTTGTGTGGCACGTCCCTCAACACACCATTATTTCTTGTTCTTCCTCATTTTTCAGCGAGAATGGGGAATATGCATGTTCCTCCCCCTATTTGTTTCTTTGTATAGGCCTGTGGGATGTACTGACCCACTAGGCTCTGCCCTGTGACATCACTGTGTGCTGGTGGCACCAGAACCAGTAAAATGGCCGCAAAAAGCCCTACGCTCGCTAAACCTCTGAAAATTGCCCAGTGAAACCTGTCACTGGGCTGCCCACAGAGTGAAAATGGGAACTACATGAAAGGCAGTGTTTTATTGCAAGGAAACCCAGAAGTGCTCTGAAATCCTTTTTTCCTTGGTTGCTGAAATTACAAAATAATGGTTCCAAACGTCAGAAAATATTCAACATCCTTGCTGGGTGTTACCCATCACTTCATTTAAAGAATTAACAGGAGCACACAATGTTAGGAAAAGCAGAATCTATCACCAGAATACCCACATTAAAAAGTGTGCTTGTCTGGGAAAATCAGTCAAAATATGAGCACAGTACCACCGGTATGACAGCTGTCATTTAATTGCATTGGAAGCTTAAACTTGTGCAGTTAAAACCAAATGGTTGGAATTAAGTGACTTGCTATCAAAAGCAATACAGGTTCAAACTATTTCATCTCTATGTTTTAAAAGTCTGGAATTAGAGTTCTGTTTGCCTTTTTTGAAAATGTAAGTTTATTTTCATCAAAGAAAAACTTAACAAAGTAGATTTTTAATGTCAGCCTGATGCCAGCCAAAACAACAAAGCAAGTTCCACAGCTTGCCCCAACAAAAGGCACCTCCCCCTGCTCTCTTGCCCAGGAACTCACATTCAGGTGTTAATGAAGAGGTGAGGGGATTTAGGCTGCTACTCCTGGGAGAGACAAAGGACCTCCTTGAGTGGAGGGACAAATGAGTTCCTTGATTGAAAAGATATGCAGATTAAAGTGTCAACAGAAGCCCCTGCCAGAGGAAAGTGGCAGGGATTGATCTTGAGCCACCAGAAACTTTGGGGGCAGGAACAGACAGTTTTGTTTATTCTTAAAGCACAGAAAAGTATATTTTTGAAAAGGACTGACAAAGGACTGTGCGAATTTGTAAAAATTGTAAAATTACAGTATTGTTAATGTGACATTTTTGGTCACGTTTTAAAAGTACTCAAAACTCTGTGCGATGTTCAGTGACATAACTGCAGAATTTGTGGTTTTGTAGCAATTGTGGTGATGTCAGAAACATGAAACGTCATATGATTGTGCCCAGATATCATGCGCACATATGTGTAAAATTGTGGACAAATCTGACATTGGGTACCATACCAAAAGCGCGAAAAATTGCCAAATCTAGACCCAAGCTCTCACAGCGACGGGGCTCGGATGAATACTTTCTCCACAAAATCTGTAATATAGATATGCTATTGCTATCAAGTTTGTAAAATTGTAAATATGCATTATAGGAAAAGTAGATTTCATGTGCAAAGACAAAGGGGAGGTTTTCCCCTGGATCATAAAACACATCGTCATGATGACACTCTGTTTTCTTCTCAAATCAAGGGAGAGGAAAGACCCTAGCCAATAGAATACCTAGGGGTGTGCCTAGTAGAATTCAGCATACCCACCCCTTAAGAAAATACATAAATAGAGACAGCTTAGGACCTAGCCACACACACACATTCACCCACCAACCAATTGCTGGTGGAGCACACTGCAAGAGAAATCTAGTTTCCAGACTCCAGACTCCAGAACTTTTAAGCAGAAAGGCCCACTTCCAAAGCTGAACCATTCTCATCATAGCCTTTAAAAATCCAGAAACCAAATTTTACCACAGACCTCTAAGGGGAACAAAAGAGCAGCCTGGCTGTGCTGTACTGCTTTCTTGCTAGGAATCCAAAGATCCAACCCAGTAGAGCCGTGCTGTGAACCAGAACCAGAACCCGTCAGATCCAGTCCAGTCCCACCGTGCGGTGTCCAGAGTGCCTTGCTGATTGCAGAACCAGAGCGCCTGTAGTCCAGTCTGGTGTGCTAGCAGAATTCCTGTCCAGAAAGTATTCCTGACCAGATCCCTGATGGGTCCATTCCAAACATTGGTAGTGAGTATCCATAGCATAGGATTGTCACTAGCATATGTATTGTCCATAAGTCATCCATATCCAACCCATTCTCTTATATCCAGAACTGTATTGCTAGAAATCCTTTTGTCTTGCCGGAACTCTTTCTCTTACCCTATAGTCCTTTGTAATAGTAGTGTTAAAACCGTCTTTGCGCTGATATATTTTCGGAAGAAAGGCGAGCATCTTGGCAGGCCAAACCAACCAGTGATATCCTGGGCTGGTGGCTGTGCTGTCGTGTACTTTGCATCTTCATAGTCTCCCTTATTGTAAAGAAACCTTGTGTGTTAATTTAAAAGTGCATTCTATCAATCTATCACGTGTTAAATAGCTGTTCATTGCATCCAACCTCAGAATTAAGTTTTCAACTTGCTAGTGACTCAATAATCATTTCTAGCGTTTGTCTGATACGATACAAAGCGGCTCCCACTAGTATTGAAACCATTTTAGTGAATTCAATCCATTTTCAGTGTTTTTCCCATTCATGCAAATCCAACTTTAAAACCATTTTTGACAAGTTTGCAATCATTCCTGTTTCTCTCTCTGTGTTTGCTGGGGGAAAATTGGGATTGATACTATTTTGTTGAATTCTGTATTCCTGAAACCTGTTTTCTCCCCTTCCATCTCTTTATATTGCGGGATCTGGTCATTTTTTTCGAATGCATTTTTTCTAAATGCAATTTTCTCAAAAATATTTCAATGACATTTTTTTTTCTCGAATGTATTCTTTTTTTATTTAATACTTTGTTTTGGGTTTGGTAAGTAAAAAAAAGGGTTTGGGGAAACCCCCCCATTAAAAAAAAAATAAAAATAAATAAAACATAGGACTTTTTTTCAATTAAATGTTTTCGAGATAATGTCATTCGAAAAAATGTCATTCGAAATACTATAAACCTTATATTGCGTATTAGGGGGATTCAGTAGTGTGCAGGGGAAAGAGTAATCACATTGCATTCTGATTGAACCCACACCACAGTATTATTCTATGCTGCATTATTTTTCCTATCATTACTCCGTGTGATTAAAGAGATTTATTGTGACATCACCCCACTGGTGATCATTGTATAACCAGTAAAGTAGTGTGATATATATATTGTGCAAATACATAAAATAAATATTTTTACTTTGCAAAACAGTCTGCTTCCTGGTTCAGTGAGACGGGGGTTGGGAGGATTCAAAGAGAGGGGCATGATATAAGGGTACATCATTCAGAAATAAAATAACTTATAGACATAAATAAATAATTAAGGGTTTCAGCTGTGCCTCACACGATAGGCATTGACTTAGGTGGAGTGCCAGGTTGAAATCACTTACAGGCCCATCCCACACTTTCTAAGGTGTATGGCGCAAATCGCTCAACTGCACGCAAAATCGTGACGGACCCGTGCAAAGAAGGGGAAAGTCATACAAAGTCTGATCCATTAATCGGCAAAAGGAGTTTTTTATGGTGAAAAGTGAGCCACGTCACTTATCAGCACGCAAAACATTCTTTGAATCAGGCCCTTTTTCTTTTAGTTGTCTGCAGATATTAGTGTGGTTCGAGAATATAATAAAGTGTCTCCCAATACATAACCATCAGCCGCTCCATGAAGAAGAGAGTGACTTTTATTGGTCCTTTGCATCTCAACTGAAACAGAGCTTTCAAGGGTGCGATTTTGGAATGCCTGACCTGCTAGGACATGCTTGACAATAAATTGTTTAGATTGTCCATGATGTGTGTGTGTGTGTGTGTAATGTATCCATACAATTCAATGAAACAATCTATGCATTATATAGAGGAGAAAATATTTGCTTACTGATCAGTGTTTATTGCAAGAAAACGTAATTGTTTACTGGGTTTCTGGTGGGGGAGGATTATTGCATTCATACTGACTTTGTTGAAACAACTTGTGATCAAGGTAGATCAACGGCAAAGGGAAAATGGTCTCCCCTCAAGGGGCCACAGGGACACAAATGCAGCTACACACCAGGATATGCCAGGGGCCAAAACGATGTAGACATCCGTTCGTCTGAACACGGGAGAGGGGCAGGGGGAAGAAGTCATCAGCAGTAAATAGCCCTGCAGAAAACCCACAACCCGGCACAGAATATAGGAGGGACACCACCCAAGTACACCACAATATGCAACACTGGCAGGGACGTGTACCACAGGTAGCCTAAGTGGAGGAGGTACGATGGAGCACCGCCACTAGCCAACCCACTAAACTCTCATCCCTCTGCTTACATCTCTCAAACTCTAAACAAAACCATACCTATTTTGCACAACAAAACACACGCACTTCACCACACCGCAACAATGAAACAAACCACACATAGCCCCACACAACAGCGCATGACTACTACCAACCGAAAAATCACTCCTGTGCTCAGCGAACGATGTAAACCGAACTGAAGCTGCCAACAGCACATAACAGCTCTCTTGCGCTTTCCCTGCTGAGTCCTACTAACCTAACCTTCTCTCTCTCTTTCCAGATCCTCCAGAGTGCCACAGGTCCACTCCGGTGGTGATAGAGCAAGGTATACATATCCTTTAACATAACATATGCATTTGGAAGAAAGTAGCAGTACCTAATCTAAACAAATGGCGTTTTTGGTAAGCAAATGAGACCCTTATTAATAATTGGGGTACCCATGATCGAAGGCAATCAGACACATTACCACAGCAGTACAGATGCAGAACAAACAGTTATGGAAGGCATCATTAAGTAGAAGCTTTGGGAATTCTCTTCACTGGCAAATCTACAACAGTACACCAATACATTTATCTTTTCAAATGTTGAAAATATTCATTTTTTGTTCTGTGAGGCTTTGAAGAAAAGAAAACACCTATATTCTACATTTAGAACCCACAAACTATTGTTGCCACTGCCTATCTGTGCTCTTTGCACAATTGCTGGGGATTACGCCAGCCCTCATTCCATGCTTGGTTGATGAGCTTTCTCGATATGTGCAGGTTATTTTCTAGACTACATCTACATCTGTGGACCGTGTATATTCATCCTTCAACCCTTCTTACTTTGTGTCCTATACGATTTTTGAAAATTGTTGTTCAAAATAAAATATCAGTTAACGAATTACTGCTAAAGCATGCCAAGTTCCCTTTACTTGTTGTGGCACCACGATGCTCAATATTTCAAAGTGGATTGCATTTTAACAACTACTGTAAATAAAAATATAAAAGAATCAAGAGCTAAAATGAACTTTTATTTGGCTTTCTTTTTGCTTATTCACTAGTTTTTTTAATTTCCACTTCTGCCATTCTTTTGTTTTCTTTATTCTTTTTGTGCCATTTAGCAATTGATTCCCTATGTTGTTTTATTCTTTTTAATTCGTTGCTTTCCACTCTTTCTTTGTTTCTTTTATTTTGTTTTTGTGTTTTTGCTTCCTTTTGGTGTTGTATTGGAAAATTAAGGTTTTCTTCCTTTTCCTTAACTGATGTTCTAACTTCTATTTACTCCCACCTGTCTTTCCTGCACTTTTCCATTCCTGCACTCATTCTTCTATTTCTTTCTTTGTTTGTTGTAGTTTTCTTGTCTCCCCGCCCCTTGCTTATGCATCTTTCTCTCCTTCTTTTCACAGTCTTCCTAATCTTCTCTCTCCAGCTTCTTTTTTTTTAATAGAAAAAATCCATTAGTAATTGTGTAACTACCACAGCTGCCAAATTGCCTCCAGGACTAGAACATGCTGTGCCTGACCACTTGCGCCTGACTGTATAAAAGCAGACTCAATAACTGCACTGTGTTGCTTATGTTGACAACTGGACGGGTCTGACAGCGGTTGCAGAATTGTCTGCTAGTTTAATGCCATAGATTTTTAGGTCACTTCCCTGAGCTTCAAGCTGAGCAGGTCTGTTAATTTAATTGTTTTGTTATATTTCTACGTATGTTATTTTCAAGAGGTTGTATTCAGGATGCACAGCTGTTAAGGAGACTGCCCATGGTCACATGATGACATTATAGGTGAAAATGAGGATGATGATGATGGAGATGACTGATGATGACGATCATAACAGCACTGTTAGTAATAATAATTATAATTAGTTGTGTGATTATGATGATTGTTCAGCATTAGTATTACTATTTACTGGCTTATTTTCATTACATTGCTCTTAAGCTTGTTATTTGTATTAGTATTGTTGATATCATTTGTTAGCATGCAACGCTTCACCCGACTGCCTTGATGCAGCGACACTGCAACTAAGCCCTGCTCCAGTCTCTGTGGGGTGTCCAGTATGAACTACAATGTGTCTTTCTGTGCCGGGAAGCACATGCCATCTAGGCCCTCATTATGAGATCGAAGTTAACAGTAAAAATAATACCATGTTATTACTGCCCCCTTATTATGGGACCAATGATATGCACATAATATATCCTTAAGTAAAATAAGTGGGAGTGAAAAAGTGGGCATCGTATTCCCTTTGCAATATAATGCAGGGACAGGTCAATAATGACTCCTCTTTTCATTATAGTATATACAGTATTACGGTGGCAGTATTATCACTAATGCGACAATCATTTTCACATTCAAAACAGAGATGGGATTGAATTTTTAAGAAATAGGAAAGAATACAACATGCAGATCTTCATAAATATGCAGTTATAGGGACTCCACATCCACTACTAATGTGCCAGTGGTCTTCTTACAGTGGGGGAGGGGATTTCACAGATTACTTCATGAGGTAACTGTTTTAAAGCGATGTTCAGGACTCTTCCGGTAAGTTTTCCATGAAAGTACGTTTATTAGTTATCATCCTAAGTTACATCTTAGTAAGTTTCAATGGAGCTGGACCCACTGGTGCCATCACACAAGTTACGTCCTTCCAATGGACGATCCTGGAATCCTCGGGTGGAACACTACATTCTAGCATTCCCGCACAGCACCCATGACATCACTCATCTACTTAGATAATGTACAGACTTCTGCATTAATCCAGCAAAAGATTCCTCCGAATGTAAAAGGAGGCATCCATAGAGTAGATGGATTGCATTGAGGAGGCATGAAAGCATGCTGTCTTTTGAGCATGAAATCATACTCAAACAACATTCACATTTTGAGTCATATGTTCGATCATGAGAAAAAGCTTGAACTGGCTTAGCACACACCCAGATTGCATTGCAGCCCCTCTAGCTTCCAGAGTTACTTGAAGTTAAATCATGTGCATTACTGATGCGAAATTAACCGAGGTGGCGGCCCGGCGCAAAGGTTAATATCGCCAGTAGTACCTGTGTAGTTCTCTACACGGGTGCTAATGGTGTTTTTTTTATTTAAAAAAATAGAATTGAACCTTTGTTGTGCGGGCCGGCGCCAGGCAGTGCTGCTGTCAATGAAGTCAATTTTCCATGTTGATGATTGTGATGTCATCAACATAGAAAACGGACTTGGCTGAGAGCAGCTCTTCCCAGTGCCGATGCGCGCAACAAAGGTAGGTATTTGTGTAAAAGAAAAGACCACATTAGCACCCGTATAGAAAAATAAACGAGTGCTAAGTGTGGTGTCACGTGCCCTGACGACAAGGTCACGTGACAAAGGAAGGGGAGGGGGAAAAATAAAGGTATCACCGGAACTGGCGGTTTGGCGCCAGTCCGGGTTTATGCAGCCCAACGAAGAGTCACGTATCATTGCCGCGCTGCGCCCTGCATGCCCCGCGAGCGAGGCGGCCTCCGCCGAAGGCCGCGATCACTCTCCTGCCGCCGCCCGCTCCATCGGCAGCGGCAGACATCACACTAAGTGGTGAAGGAGGAGCGGGCAGTGGAGTGGAAGAGGGCACTGGCTGTTTAGGTAGCTCTGAATGTGGGCTTGTACCATAGAGTACAGCCAGTTTTCAGAGTCTTATGATTGGCCAGCACCCCTCCCAGGGTGCTAATGAATGGTATGCCCCCTGAGTCTGCAAACATTTACATTGACGGGCGTTTCCCTTTCGGTCCATCATCAAAGGTCTAAAGTAGTGGGCGTGGAAGCTTCTGTGAGGATGAAAGAGAGAAAAGAGAAAGAGAGCGCGAGAGAGAGACCAAGAGATTCACAGAGTGGGGAGAACCATCCCGATAGGTGAGGAGGGTTTGTCTTTAGTCACTGTCAATCACAAATGTCAGTGATTGGGTCTTGGTAAGAGAGGGATGAATGAGCAGGGCAACATTTCCCCATCCATCAGCCAGGAGCATGCTCTGCTGGTTGATATTGTATGTGCAGAATGAGTCTTTCCATGTGGTTCACTCTTCTGCTTCTGATTCAGGGTACAGCGAGCAGGACTTTGGGTATATCGTACAGGGAACACGTTCCACAGAGAGAAAGCAGACAATGGATCAGTAGTCCGTCGTATATTCCCTATCACATTTCAAAACCGTAAGGACTGTCTGGAAGTGCCATCTATTCCTGTAGCATATTTAGATATCCCACCATGCCGAATGAGCTGCCTCGAGGCAAAAGAGAATCACGACCTACGGAGAAACCAGGAGCTACCGGCAACTCAGGAAAGCCACAGATCTGTTGAAGGAGGGCCTACATCTAACGTCTTTCTTGTCTTACTGTATCAGTGAGACTGTTTTAGATATTAGGTCCATTACTAGTTTTAAGGTGGGCTCCTGACCTTATTAATCAAACTGGGCTTCTAAGTGGACGCGGTGAATGCAATTTGATTTGAAGATATTGCAAGCATGATTTTGAAAGGATCAAATGGCAAGACATTGCTCTACATTTGAAAGAGTTAGTGAAGTGAGTAAATTCTTATGGAAATATGGTCTCGTTTGATTTTTCCTAAGAATGCTGTCAGCTCTTTGGGCATTCTGAAGTAGCCGATCAATATTTTGGAAAGTCCAAAACTGATTGCAATTGACTAGTCGAGACTACATTTAACCGACTAAACTATTCATGAAGCCGAGGGGAGGGGGATGGGATCAGGTGGATAATAAGTCAGAACTTTTGGATGTGGCATCATATGTGGCAAGTCTTGATGTGTCGTGAAGAGTATAGGGGACTCTGTGCGGTCCTTGAGGCCACAGGTGTGGATGTCGAATCGCCAGAACCACACGACGCCGATAACCCCAAGGCCGCTCTAAGGAAACAATGAATTAGCACAGGCAGGCACAGTAACAGATAACAGGAGTGTAGAGAAAATGGGGAGAAGGCTTACCTAAAGAAGGCTGAAAAAACTGGGGAATCTAGCGGAAGGGCTGCGTGGAGTGGAGGGTGATGTCCGGAGACCAATGGGGGCACGGATGTTGTGCATGACCATATGTTCCTGGTGGAAACATTCACTCAAGGCAGAAGGCACAAGAGTTTCTAGTTTTATTTGACATTTTCGCAAGAATGTGAACAATTGTGAAAAGAACTTTTGTATTGGAATAGGCAGGCTAAAAATGATGAATGCCGTTTTGTTGCCATACAGCTGTAATCATCTAGATTCCATGCATCCTTTCATTTTCACTGGGAAACTCTGGAGCTTTTCGTAAGAGTGGGATTCCTGTCTATAGGAAGAAAGGTTTGTGGGTGATCTGTGTAAGAATTAAAGCCTGTCACTGACTTTCTTATGATGCTGAAAAGTGGTTTCATATGAATTGTTAGAAAGGAAGCAGAGAAAGGGGAAACAGTGCAGTACTCTGCAGCATTATGTGGCGGGTCTGGTTTGGAAAGGCACAATGTGACTGGTGTTCTCTCCCTGCTTTTCAAAACTGCAGAAAGCCAAGTAAGTGTCTGCGTGGGACAACTGTTCTCACTCAGTATAGTCTGTGGATCAGCAAATTGCTATCCACAGTATTGAAAGAGTGAGAGTTGTTAGATGTCTTGGATTGACTATGTGGAGGATGTGTGTGAGGAGAGACATTTTCAGAGTGTTAATGTATTATATGGTATATTTGATTGTAATTCATTGCAATTCATGTTAATAGAAAAAACAAGTTTTAGGTGTTCATTAATAAAGTAGGACGACTATATATCCGAAGGCAACAGCTCCCTCTCAGCACTTACCCTAGTTTCTGACTGACTGGGTGCACTTGGATTCCCCCCTGCACTTGTCCCCCCCCATACCGTCTTTGCACTTGCACAATCTGAACGTACCATGCCTTGAAGATCGTCTATCTATCTTACCTGTCTCCCCTCCTTGCATGGTGATACCTCAGTGAACTTGGAAAAACTGCAGAATCGTTGTCAGACCCATTTGCTGTTATCTACACTGTTACATTTATTATATGCACTTTATCTGCCTGTGCAGTCCTGTATCGTTCAGAAATTCCAGGGCTCTGAAAGACTGTTGTTTTTTCCCCTTGTTCCCTTTCACCTTGAGCGCTTTGAAACACATGCTTTGTGTATAGGCGCTTTTCAAAATAAACATTACCATTACATTACCATTAGCCTCTAGCAGTGACAACAGGCGAAGTGGGCAGACTGTACTGCGCATTACTGCATTGGACAAAGATACATCTGGCCTTTTATTATATTGTATGATGTAACAGTGGTAGGGCAATACACGGGTAGTTGGCACACACGTTCTGCACTGCAAGAGATGGGTTCTTGAGAAACTAGTCCTGAGGAGAGTCCCAGTCTACCCCAGTCACAGACGTGAGAGGAGCTGCAGTGACTTCTGCTTCGTTGGTTCTACATTATTGCTGGTGCTGCTGTTGCTGTAACACTTGGCTCTCACTCGGTAGACTCCACCTTAAAAGGTGTATGCATGCATGGAGCGCCACGCGGAGTCCTGAGGAGAGTCCCAGTCTACCCCAGTCACAGACGTGAGAGGAGCTACAGTGACTTCTGCTTCGTTGGTTCTACATTATTGCTGCTGCTGCTGTTGCTTTAACACTTGGCTCTCACTCGGTAGACTCCACCTTAAAAGGTGTATGCGTGCGTGGAGTGCCTCGCGAAGTCCCGAGGAGAGTCCCAGTCTACCCCAGTCCACTTCAGGACACACTGCCAAGGGCCGTTCACTGCTGTTATGATGGCTCCACAGAAGCGGCAATACAAAGGCGCCAACATGAACTCGAGCTTCAAGGTACGTTGCATAATGTTTCTGTAAATGCCTGCCTCGAAATGAACTTGAATAAAAATGCCTTGGCTTCGACAGAGGCAAGTGAAAGTGAAAGTGAAATAGTGACCGCGTCTGCGGGAGCTTCTGTACCGCTTCGCATTTGTTAAACTTTATTCCATAGTGCCTTTTCCATTAGCTCGTACGCCACGGCTTCATTAAATGAGACTTTGAAATCGAATTTGAACAAGGTGGTAAGTAATTCCACTAAGATGCCAGTAATTAATCTGTTGCTTTTGAACTGCTCCCGTCGGATGACACGTATGGTGATATGGCGGCCCCTGAAAGAAATGAGGAATGTTCACCCCAACAAATAGGAAAAGTAGGGGCTCGTTATTAGAGGCACCAAACACCAATGTGATCGAAGTGAACAATTCCTCGTTTCAGTCACCATTCGATGTTACTGACACAGAACTTTTGCAAATACACATCTCCTCAGATGATGTTAGTAGAACAAGATTCATCCTTCTTCCTCCGATTAAATCGATTGGGACCAATATAGAACGGCTACAGCAACCCGATGAACATGACATCCTTCACAAAGAAAACATGCTTCCAGTATTTAAAGGCCATTTATTTTCATCATTATCTGAACGTGGGAGTGACATTCGTAGAAAAAAACAGTAACCCCGATACGGAATTTGTAAATCCCACTTTACCGGCTGCTACTGACATTACAGAGCTGCATACAAGTAATATGGGAAGCCGCTCAGGTCAAAATTACAACTTTGAGAATGTGACATATTGAAATGAATACAACATGCAATTAAATGAGTAAGGCATACATTGAGATGACTATAATATGTATCAAAATGAGCATAACATGTACTGAAATGAGTATGATATGTATTGAAATGAGTATGACATACACTGAAATTCAGTGAATAAGACATGCATTGAAATGAATGTGACACATGTTGAAGTGAATACGATATGCATGGAATGAATATGACACCCATTGAAATGAATATGACACACATTGAAGTAAATATGACACCCATTGAAATGAATATGACACGTTGAAATAAATATTACACCCATTAAAATTAATATGACACACGTTGAAGTGAATATGACATGCAATGGAATGAATATGACACCCATTGAAATGAAAATGACACGTTGAAATAAATATGGCACATGTTGAAGTGAATAGGACATGCAATGGAATGAATATGACACCCATTGAAATGAATATGACACACGTTGAAGTGATAGGACATGCAATGGAATGGACATGAAACCCATTGAAATGAATATGAAACACCTTAAAGTGAATATAACATGCATTGGAATGAAGAAGACATGCATTGAAATGAGAAGGACATGCATTGAAATAAATATGACATCCATTGAAATGAATATGACACACTTTTAGTCAATAGGACATGCAATGGAATGAATATGATACCCATTGAAATGCATATGACTCACATTGAAGTGAATGTAACATGCTTTGAAATTAATATACCATGCATCAGAATGAATAGGACATGCATTGAAATACATATGACACACCTTGAAGTGAATATAACATGCATTGGAATGAATATGACACCCATTGAAATGAATATGACACATGTTGAAGTGACTATAACATGCATTGGAATGAATATGACACCCATTGAAATTAATATGACACACATTGAAGTGAATTTAACATGCATTGGAATGAATAAGACATGCAGTGAAATGAATAGGACATGCATTGAAATAAATATGGTATTACCCAAATTGTTTGTTTACAATTGTTCGAATGAACAATTGACCGAATTTAAAGGGTCACAATTGACCTTTTCACAATTGACCGTATATATATATATATATATATATATATATATATATATATATATATATATATATATATATGGGTTTTGGGGGGGTTTGGCGTTGGGTGGGGGGTTGTGGGGGGTTTCCCCCCACATACATGTTACAATTGACCTTCACAATTCGGTCAATTGTGAAAAGGTCAATTGTAATTCGAACAGTTGTAAAACGAACAATTTGTATACAACCATAAATATGACACCCATTGAAATGAATATGACACACGTTGAGGTGCATATGACACACGTTGAAGAGAATAGGACATGCAATGGAATGAATATGACACCCATTAAAATGAATATGACACACGTTGAGGTGCATATGACACACGTTGAAGTGAATAGGACATGCAATGGAATGAACAAGACATGCATTGGAATGAATAAGACATGCATTGAAATCAATATGACACCCATTGAAATGAATATGACACATGTTGAAGTGAATAGGACATGCAATGGAATGAATATGAAACCCATTGAAATGAATATGACACACACTGAAATGAATATGACACATTGAAGTGAATAGGACATGCAATGGAATGAATATGAAACCCATTGAAATGTATATGACACATATTTCAGTGAAAGTAATATATAGTAAAATTAATATAACATCAATTTGAATGAATAAGAGATTACCTCCATGTCCCTCTTCCTCTTCCCAGTACCTACCTTTGAATACCTTCCGTGCCCACTTGAACTCTTTTCTTTTCAAGCTGTCCTCCTCCAAATGGAAGGAGTTGGCAGGAGTTATAAGGACTTTGGTAGTCTTCAGGTCTTCGATCCAGGGGAAGGATGTTCTGGAATGGACAGACAACCCCTCAGCTTTGGCTTACATCAACCATCAGGGGGTACAGGGTCCCGCTCTCTGGAGGATCTGGCTTTGTCCATTTAGACCTGGGCTGCGGCACAACTGGTCTCCTTGAGAGCGGTCCATATACAGGGGGTGGACAATGTGACTGCGGACTAGCTCAGCAGGGTGTTTCTGGTCTCAGGGGAGATTTCCATTCATCCCAAGGTTTTTCAGGAGGTGTGACAATTGTTCGGGCATCCCTGGATGGACCTATTTGCATCCCCCTGTGTAGTGAGGCAAGACACACCAGGTGAGGATAAAAGCAGATTTATTGGGACACGTATCAGACGTATAGTTGAGACCCCCAACCAGGACAGCATCAGATCTCCAACTGCCAAAATACAATACATAACAAATCCTAAGTTCCATAGCAGTGCATTGTGACCTCAACCATGCACAGCCCAATGACTCCACATAAAGAATGCTCATCATCCCCATGGCAATACTTGGCATTCCCCTAGCACAGTAAACCCATATATACAAAACATCCCCCCCTTATCTGAACAAAGCCTAACATTAATAACAAATGAAACATAACTTAACTGGGTATTAACATAAAAAAATGGAAATACCAAATATAACATCAGCAGACGTTGTACTTTTGACATATCACAGGGATGATTTAAGACATCTACTTTCTTATCTTCGCAACTCTTGACAAATTCCAAATTTGGCCGCTTCCTGTCCTAACAGCACCTTTGTACACTTGGACAACCTTGACAGGATCCGAATACAACAGATCCCCTTTCCTGTTTATTACGGGCTTCCGTATTCTGATCCAATCACCCACCTCAACAATTGTTACCTTCCTCTTTGGGGTCTTCTCATTCATCCTTTCAACCCATTTACCCTTTCGTTCTTCCATTCTTTTTTTTACTTCCTCTACAACCTCATTGGTTTCCCTCACTCTTCCCAACCATGCCGGTGACAACACAGTGTTACCTCTTCGCCCTCTCATCAATTCGAAGGGACTTACTCTCGTTTCAGCATTGGGGGCCATCCGTAAAGCGTACAAACGCTCTTTGACTGCTACTTTACGATCACCACCACATGCGCTTGCTCCTCGAATACCATCCATTATACAACGGTTCATTCTCTCAACCATTCCGTTCCCTTGTGGATAATACAATGCAGTCTTCTTGTGCCGAATTCCACATTTGAAAAGATATTCTCGGAACAACTTACCTGTGAATTGTGGACCATTGTCTGTGAGAAGGGTCCTTGGCAAACCGTCTCTCTCAAAAACACTCTCTAAAAACTCCACAATGGATTGACTTGTAACATCCCTCAATATCTTAAACTCCGTCCACCTTGAAAACATATCTATTAAGACAATAATAAACCTTTCTCGTCCTCTACCCATATCGACAGGGCCCAGAATATCAATGGCAAGATCTTGCCACACACCTTCCGGTATCAACGTCTTTCTTATTGGATGGACCACAGCCGAAAGATTCTTTCCTGATTTAATGCACACTACACACTCACCAATGACTCTCTCGATTTCTCGATCGCAACATGGCCACCAATAATCAGCCTTTATAACATCCTTAGTCTTGGATACACCCACGTGACCGCAATGGGCAATTTCCACCAGCCTTTTTCTCAAACTCCCAGGAACCACCAACTTGTCCCACCGATATAATACTCCATCCCTCACAGACAATTCCAATCTTACTTCCCACAATGATCTCTCCTCTCCCGACAACAATCTCTTTTCCGGCCAACCTTCTCTGACGAAACCCACGATGCGTCTCCACATATCGTCAGACTGCAGAGCTTCAATCCACTCTTCTCTCTGTATCACCCTTTCAGTGGTCGCAAATACCATATTACCAACATCACCACATTTTTCACTCTCATCATCATCACTACTATCCACCCTTAACCTTGAAGCATAATCGCCTTGTAAATAGGGATGCAACTGTATTACGGTATACCGTTAAAGATACCGTGAACCACTTAATTGAACAATAATAACCGTCACATTGTTTATACCGGTATACCGTTCGTACCGTTAAGTGTGCTTTTCAATCTGATTTGGAAAGGCTGCAGTAAGCAAGTTCTGCGCAGTCTTGGTCTTGCACTGTTGGATGTGCCGTCTGCCAAGTAGTTTCAGCTTGAGCAGTTTTTAATGCCATTCCATAAACCACACGTGCCTGACACAAAATCAACATGTTAGCAATAGGAAGAATAAATACAGTGCCAAGAAGGAAAGGGGTTTACTTTTTTTTATTTAAATTTTTTTTTAAAGCGCTCACACAGCCCCAGGGCATCGAGGCGCTGTTAAAGAAATTGGTTTTGTTTATTTTGTTGCGTAATTGTTTTTGTCTTAGTTGCGTATTTATAACACGCTTAAACACCCAGAGGTTTCTAAGCGCGGACCCAGGGATCGAACCTGTGTTGCTTTGTGTCGTCTTGCTTCCAAGGCACGCACGTTGCCGCTGAGCTATTCTCCCGGGACTTTGGGTTGGCGGCTTTGGGGTTTATATATTTATAATGGATAATGTTTTCTAAACATATGACAATGGTGGATTTCCCTGGTTCTATCATTGAATTTACATATAATAAGTCACACTGCGAAATTTAATCATCTCTGTGGGTATTCCCTGCTGCCATACCAAAGGGTAACATGTCCGTGATTACTGAACACCTTTTGGCCCAGAAGTAAACTAAAGGCTGTAACGTAAAGAGAGAGTGCGTGTGTGTGTGTGTGTGTATGCGCACAAGCGTATACTACCATCAGACACCATTGATCTGTGGCATGCAGATTATCAATATGGAAACATGTTCATCTTCACCAGTAGCCAGTGGGGGAGCTAAAAGCCTAAATGACCACTTAAGAAAAGCTATTCAGTTTGCTTTGCCAGTCGCAGCAGGGCCCCACCTCCCCCTCCTCTCCACACGTGCGTTTGTGTTTGGTGCAAGCAAGGGGTGGCATTTCAGTGGAAAGTATGTTGAAAAGCCCAATTCTGGCCCTGGGTGCATGGTTTTGTTTGTGATGATAAATCTGACAATTTATGACCTTTTAGAAAATATTTGTTAAGATTAGTTAACTCCACCTGCTATACCGCGATAACCATGATATACCGTCATTTGGCAAGAAGGTTATTGTACCGTCATAAAACTAATACCGTGACACCCCTACTTGTAAATTGCTTTTCCCAGCGACAACTTCCATATTGAATTTAAGACATTGTAACCTGGTTACCTAGCATGCAACTCTTCTTGAGACTTTATCCAGACCTTTACTTTCAAAGATTGCCTTTAATGGTTTATGGTCAGTTCTCAAAGTGAATTCCTGACCCCACACAAAATTTTTCAATTCCCCAATGGCACGCTAGAGCCTCCTTTTCTATAACTGAGTGATTCAACTCAGCCCCTTTCAACATGCGTGAAGCATGTAAAACTACATCTTCCATACCATCCGCTCCTGCTTGGGACATAACCACACCAATCCCCATTTCGCTAGCATCCACCGATAAAATAGTCTTCTTCTTGGTGTCGTACATAGCCAATGGTTTCAACATATCAATTTTCAATTTTATTTCTTCAAACTCCTTTTGACAAGTTCTACCCCAGTCAAACTCAACACCTTTCTTTAGCAGAGCTCTCAAGTTTATCACCCTATCCGCAAAATTTTCTACAAAACGATGGTAAAATTCTATGGTACCTAAGAATTACCTCAATTCTGCCTTGTTTTTCGGAACTTGCATTCTTCTTATCCCATCAACCAAATCCTTCCTGGGTCTAAGACCTCCCTCAGATATTTCATGGCCCAATTACTCCACCGTACGAGTGCAAAAGACACACTTCTGACCACGTAACGTAATTCCACGCACTTTGAATATCTTTAGAACCACCTCCACTTTTTCCCTCAATGCCTCTTCAGTTTTCCCACACACTAACACATCGTCCTGGAAGCACCAGACATCTTTCACTCCCTTTAGTAATTTGTCCATCACTTTTTGAAATACTGATGAAGCAGATATTAGCCCAAACGACATACGTCAGAATTGATAAACTCCTTCATACGTAATGAATGCAGTAAGTTTTCGCGACTCAGTATCTAAATCTATTTGATGGTATGCACTTGCCATGTCTAGCTTTGCAAAAAACTTAGCATTACCAATTTGACTCAGTAATTCACCCATATTGGGTAGTGGATGTCGATCAGCTATGACACACTTATTCAATTCTCTTAAATCTATACACACTCTTAATTCATCACTTGGCTTCCTTACCACCACAACCGGGGAAATCCACTCTACGGCCATGGCTGGTTCAATGATACCCGCCTTTTCCAGTTTCATTAGTTCGTCCTTCACAGCATCACGCATCGTCATAGGTAATGGTTTCATTTTCGCACACACTGGCTTACTCCCATCTCTCAGCGTAATTTTGTGCACCATACCCTTCAGACAACCTTCTCCATTACTGAAGACTTTGGTATATTTCGTTATCAAATCACTGTTAACATCCCCCACTCTACTAGGCTCTCTGACATTTCCAATGTTAAGGACTTGTTCTTAGCTATTAGGGTCCAGTTTTATGCCCAGACCTCTTTGTTCTCTCCACCCGAGTAAAGTTTCCCCCTTCCTTGTAACATATATTTTGCCATATGTCGTTCTCCCTTTGAAACTGAAATGAGCCATGCAGCACTCCAATAGCTCTATTTTCCCGCCATTGTAGTCCCCAGGGTTTTTATCAGATGGTGTTAAATCTTCCAGCCGACCATGAACTATGTTTTCATAAGTACCCCATGACATCAGAGTAATCTTTGAACACGAGTCTGCTAACATTCTTACTTCTTGCCCATTCATCTTAACACACGCCGCAGGATGTTCACACTCGTCATTCTCAGAACATTTCACCATATTAACAGTGACCACCTCACTCTCAGACTCTTCACCCTCTCCTGATGATACAACCTTACATTCCTCAACAAACATGGTACCTTTAGCCCCAGCTAGACGATAATGTTTACAGCAGTTTTCAAAATGCCCCCACTCCTTGCATATAGAGCAATTTTTTCGTCTGCCAGGACATATCGGTGAAATTGATAAGTGACTCCCACACCTAAAACATAAACTTTCCTCTCTTCATGGACCTCTATAAGTAACCTCCTTCTGAGTATTTTTATTACTCAGTTGAGCTTGCCCAGCCCCACCCTTGCTCTGATCTGAGTCATTCCCTCTTACAAGTTTATTTCTCGATTTCCTTTTCCCCTTAGTACCCCCCTTCTTAGGATCACTAATCTTTAAAACTTCAATAGGCTGAACAGGTTTTGTCTCTTTCGTACCCAATTTCGCCACGCACTTCAATGTGTGCTCTATCCTCTTAGCAATAGTTATAACTTCATCTAAATCAGGATCGTCCTTCAACCACACTTCCTCTCACATTTTATCATTTGAACAATGTAACATGAACTGATCCCTTATATGTTCATCTAATGACCCACCAAATTTGCAATTCAATGACAAGTGTCTCAAGGCTGTAATGTATTCTTCTACTGACTGGCCGTCATGTTGGAATCTCATTCCGAAATGGTAACGTTCCAACACCGTGCTGATCTTTGCCTCAAAATGTTTGTCTAATTTAAGCAAAGCATAGTCAAAGTCATTACCACCATCTTCCATGTCCAATTCTGCAATGTCAGGCAGCCCTTCATAGCCCAAAATGTGCATTAACATGGATACTTTCCTTTCCGTAGACATACCATTGCCACATGTCGCCTTAACATAATGCTAAAATCCCCTTTTCCATGGGCCCCACTTGATCCTAGGAGGGCCCGGGGTAGGCATGAACATTTGTGGCCCAGGGACACCAGACAAAGCCATGTTAGGAGTAACTGTATCGGTATCTTCTATAGCAGTAGTGCTCCTCTTCACTCACGTGACCAAGGTTTTGTTAAATTTACCAATCAACAGCAAACCCTGCCACGTTGTTTCTCACCTGGACCAATAATAGTGTATGTTCGACCTTTTTCTTCAGCAGGTAGCACGTCGCCGCCTTCCCAAAAGGGCACTGGGAGGTTGACGAATCTCATTGCTGCTTCCTGGGGTCAAGGCGTTAGTTCCAACCAACGGAGATTGAAGGGAAAAGAAATTATGATGCTGTCATGTGACCAGGTACGCGCTCGCCGTCTGTGTATCAAATTCTGGGTCACATGAGCCGGCGTTACGACTACAGGAAGAAGGAATTCGGTGAACCCACCCACTCTTCGCAGCACAGCGAGATGGTAGACTAGATCCTGTACCCGCTTCGTTGAGAGCCGTATCACATCGCGCACCGGTCTGCACTCCCCATGTTGCTCACACAGCACAACGCAACAGCCATATCCCGATAATTCTTCGACAAATTACCACTAGTTGTGTCGCAACTGGACAACACTCGGGTTTGGCAGCTGCCGACCTCTGTACTTGCAGGTACCAGGCACCGTGTGCGAAGCTGGAGACGGCGTATGGCGAGCAAACGGTGATCCACTCTTCAAGGACCGCCGCAATCCAATCGTTGGGTAATCTACAAGGACTGCAGAGTAGGTCCACAACGATTCACCGGGCTGGGGGTCTATAAAAAAAATAAACTCCTTCACCATCAAGGCTTGCCTTGGTTGTTCTCTCTGACTTCTTCAGCATCCCACCTTCGTCGCCAATGTAGTGAGGCAAGACACACCAGGTGAGGATAAAAGCAGATTTATTGGGACAAGTATCAGACGTATGGTTGAGACCTCCAACCAGGACAGCATCAGATCTCCAACTGCCGAAATACAATACATAACAAATCCTAAGTTCCATAGCAGTGCATTGTGACCTCAACCATGCACAGTCCAATGACTCCATATAAAGAATGCTCATCATCCCCATGACAACACTTGGCATTCCCCTAGCACAGTAAACCCATATATACAACACCCTGCAAATCTCAACTTTCATGGTTTTGCTTGAGGACACTGCCCCCCGGGGCTTTGGGGGGGACGCTCTTCCTTTGACTTGGCCCCAAGAGCTTCTTTATGCCTTTCCTCCAAATCCTCTGATTTTGCAGGTCATTAGCACAATCAGATAATCTCGGTGCGTGTTCATCGTGGTGGTCCCTTACTGGCCTCAGAGGGGGTGGTTCCCGGGCCTTCTGGAGATGCAGTTAGCTTCTCCTTGGGTGTTGCTCAAGTGGCCGTCTCCATTGTGGGTGGTCAATGTCCCCTTTCTCCTCTCTCATCCGTTGTGGGTTCTGGAAACAGAGAGGAGGGTTCTCCTGGCATGAGGCCTTTTTGCTGCAATGGCTGGGATGGTTCAGAGGGTGTGTCAGTCCTCTACACTTAAGTCCTCTGACCGTCATTGGGCTACAGTTCTGGCTTGGTGTTACCTGAAGTAGCAGGTACTCATCCTTTGGGCCCAGTTGGGGTTCCCTGTGGGACCTTCCTTTGGTCCCGTCCATATTGCAGAAGCCTCCATTTTAGCCCTAGGAGGAGGTGGAGATGAAATAGTTGACGCTGAAGACTACCTTCCTGATTGCCATTACTTTGGCTCAGCATTTGGCAGAAATCAGGGCCCTCTTGCGTAGGCCACTGTTTCTAGCGGTCCAGGAGGAGGCTTTGGTGCTGGGCTGTGACCCCTCGTTTGTGCCCAAGGTTGCCTCTTGGTTCCATCGGTCTCAGGAAGTGGTTACCTCGGCTTTCTTTCTTGCTCCGTCCTCTCCTAAGGAGGATGCTTGGCAATGTCTGGATGCCAAGCAGGCAGTCTAGCATTATCTGTCCCAGAGAGAGTCCTTTTTTCTCACTGATCAGGGGTCAGGGGGCTGTGGTCGCCAGGCTTCCATTCAATGATCAGCTGGTGGATTAAATCTTTGATTCTATGAGTCTGTGGGCTTCTGTACTGCAGTTTGGGTCCAGGGTCGGTCCAGAAGAAGGGTGACCGTCTCCTGGGCACGCCTGCGGGGGCTACCTTTGTTGGATATTTGCCGAGCTGTCACATGGGCTACACCTAATATATTCATTCTGCATTACCAACTCAAGGTGGAGGGGCTCTGTCTACTTCCTTTGGTGTGGGTGTTCTGGAGGCTGTGTCTGGTTGTGGTGGTGATAGGAGTCATGATCAGCATGCCTTTGACTTTTTGCTGTATCTTGAATACATTGGTGTTGGGTGGGTTTCACATTACCCTTGGTGTCTGTGTCTTTTGTGGTGGGCATGGGCGTCCTTCTTGTTTCTGCTTTGGTACAACTGAAAGGTAAGTACCTGGATGAGAACGAGGGACATGGAGGTAATACTCAGACTACTTACTGGTAATCTTCAATATTCCCCCTCCTCTTCCTCCTCTGTCACACCCACTATGGACCTTTGCTTGGCCCGGCTGCACCCTTCACTGAAAAAACCCAAGACATCCTTTTTTCTCTCACTTCCACACCACATCATACACCAACACTTCTGGAGCCTCCCTCTGGAGTTTTTCCATCTTCTCTTAAGCACTCCATTGTGCACCCTCTGCTTAAGAAACCCTCCGCCGACCCCTCCATTCCAGCAAACTACCGCCCTATCTCTATCACCCCCTTCCTGGACAAACTCTTAGAGCAGCTGTTTATCTCTCAGCTCACCCTCAACACTGAATCTGCTGGTTGCCTCCATGAAAATCAGTCTGGCTTTAGAACATCCAGAGGCATGGAAACTGAAAACTGAGAACTGAAAACCTTCCTAATTAAAGGATCCTACCCACTTAGGGTCCTCGTTACTCCAGACTTTCCACAGTGTTATGTCCAACCCTTTAGTTAACATCTGCGCCCGAATGCAGTTATCTTCCTGGTGCGCTTAAGAAATGACTCAAACTCAAACTCAAACTGAAACTGCTCTTCTAAATACCTGTGAAGACCTGCTCTTAAATTTCGACACTAACACCCCTCTGACCTCATTCTTCTTGACCTCTTCTCTGCCTTTGACATGGTAAACCACAACATCCTGATTGCACGTCTCTGTGGCACCCTGGGAATCACAAGTCAGGCTCTGGCGTGGGTAACCTCATTCCTTTCCGACCATCCATCCCAGGTGGATCTTGGGTCCTTTCTTTCTACTATAACTGTTTCAACCTGTGGTGTTTCCCAGTGTTCTAACTTAGCCCCCTGGTTCTTCAACGTCTACATGGCTGCGCTGGCATGTGTGATTGGCACTTTCATCTCTAACTTCCAGTGTTATGCTGATGACATGCAACTCTCCTTCAGGCTACCCTGAGCAACCCCTTATACCTTGCTCATATCTGACTGTCCGCAATTCAGCCATGGTGTGCTGCAAACTACCTCTGCCTCAGTGCCAGTAAGACTGAGATCATTCACATCAGGACTCTTGCTCCCACGTTCCCACTCTCTTTCTGGTCAGCCTCCCTTGGCCCTGCACCAACACCCACCTGTGAGGCAAAACACCTTGGGGTCATCTTCGACTGCACTCTCTCCTTCTTCACTCACATTTCGGACATCTCTAAAAAGTCCAACTACCAGCTGCACCTCCTCAGTGATACTTTTCCTTTTCTCACCTTCCCCCAGCAACTCACTGTCTCCACAGCCCTAGTTCTCTCAAGGCTGGACTACTGCAATAGCCTCTTTCTCAACTTCCCTGCCTCTGCTCTGCGCCCTCTGCGCCTCATCCAGAACATAAACGCAAGACTTATCCTTGGCCTCAAGCCCACGGAGCGCATCTCTCCGGCGCTGAAATTCCTCCACTGGCTCCCTGTGTCTGCAAGGATCAAGTTCAAGACCGTCTGCATTGTCCACAAGGCTTTCTGGAACATGGGACCTACCTATCTGCAACAATACCTCCCTAAATACTGTCCTTCCCGAGCCTGCCGCTCATCTTCCTCCAACCTTCTGCGAGGGAGCCAGATCTCCAAGCAGAGATTTGGAGGGAGATCTTTATCCTCAGCAGGGACCTCCCTATGGAATAGCCTCCCTGCTGCCCTCCGTCTTCAGCCTGATCTCCTTAAGTTCCGGTAGCCCCTTAAGACATTCCTCTTCTCCTCTTCCTTCTCCATCCCTCTACCCTGCTAACCACTATCTCCGCTCCATCCCTCTCTCCCTCCTTTTTCGCACAGTTTGCTTACTGGCCGACAGGTGTACCTCAGAGTCTCACAGGTCCCGGGCACCCTCGCCAGTCCTCTCGCACTTGCCTCTGGGCCTTACACTTACCTCATCATTACTGCACTTGGTCAATGACCCATGAGTGTGCCATCTCTCAGCACTTACCTCAGCTTCTTACTGACTGGGAGCACTTGGACTCCCCTCACACCCTACACTTTTCCTCCCCCACCCACCTCCCCTCTCCTGTACTGCCTTGCACTTGCATGATCTGAACCTACCATGCCTTGAAGATTCGTCTACCTGTCTTCCCTTGTCCCCTCCTTGCATGGTGGGGCCTCAATGCACTTGGAAAAACTGCAGAATCGTCGTCAGACCTATTTGCTGTCATCTACACTGTTAATTGTATTATATGCATTTACTCTGCCTGTGCAGATTTGTATCGTTCAGAAATTCAAGGCTTCTGAATGACTTTTGCTTTTTTCCCTTGTCCCCTCCCTCCTTGTGTGCTTTGAAATACATGCTTTGTGTATAGGCGCTTTACAAATAAACATTACCATACTATACCATACTATACTATTCTTACTCTTCCTCACCCTAGTATGGACTTTCCTTCCCTCCCGCCCATTGAATGAAGGTTCCCATGCCCAGGCTTTGGATTACTGCCGTGGGCTGGTTGGTTGGGAGGTTATACCTCCTGGGAGTGGATGGGCGGCCAGTGGAGGGCTTGAAAAGAGAGGAGTTCCACTGAGCACAGAACATACTCAAAGGTAAGTACTGGGATGAGGAGAAGTAAGACTAGGAGTAATGAAGATTACCAGTTGGTTAGCCAAGAGGCGACCTTGGGCACAAACGAGGGGTCACAGCCCAGAACCAAAGCCTCCTCCTGGACCACCAGAAACAGTGGCCTACGTAAGAGGGCCCTGATTTCCCCCAAATGCTGAGCCAAAGTAATGGCAATCAGGAAGGTAGTCTTCGGCATCAACTATTTCATTTCCAGCTCCTCCTGGGGCTAAAATGGAGGCTTCTGCAACATGGACAGGACCAAAGGAAGGTCCCACAGGGAACCCCAACTGGGCCCAAAGGATGAGTACCTGCTCCCCCTTTCAAGAGCTGTGAGACCAGAGCCTCGCCCCCTACCGGAGAGGACCAGGAAACCTGGAAAGCCTGAATGGCAGACCACTGAGAACAGAAAGTAGAGACCACCAACCCCTTCTCCGCCCCTTCATGAAGAAATTGCAAAATGTCTGGGAGGCCACACTCCAGTGCCAGGGCACACTTCAGGTAACACCAAGCCAGAAAATGAGCCCAATGACAGTCAGAGGTCTTAGAGGACTGACGCGCCTTCTGAACCATCCCAGCCATTGCAGCTGAAAGGCCTAATGCCAGGAGACCCCTCCTCTCCGTTTCCAGAACCCACAACGGATGAGAGAGGACAAGGGGGACATTGACTTCCCGCAATGGAGACGGCCACCTTAGCAACACCCAAGGAGAAGCTAACTGCATCTCGAGAAGGCCCAGGTACCACCCCCTCTGAGGCCAGTAAGGGACCACCAGGATGAACACGCACATAGATTATCTGATTGTGCTGATGACCTGCAGAATCAGGGGATTTGGAGGAAAGGCATAAAGAAGCTCTGGGGGCCAAGTCAAAGGAAGAGGGTCCTCCCCCCCCAAACCCCATTGGGCAGAGTCCTCAAGCAAAACCAGGAAAATTGAGATTTGCAGGGGGATGCAAATAAGTCCAACTCGGGCTGCCCGAACAACCAACACACCTCCTGAAAAACCTTGGGATGAAGAGAAATCTCTCTGAGACCGTAAACACCCTACTGAGCTGGTCCACAGTCATATTGTCCACCCCCTGGATATGGACCACTCTCAAGGAAACCAGGTATGCCGCTGCCCATGTCCAAACGGACAATGCCAGATCCTCCAGAGAGGGGGACCCTGTACCCCCTGATGGCTGATGTAAGACAAAGCTGAGGGGTTGTTTCTCCATTCCAGAACATCCTTCCCCTGGATCGAAGACCTGAAGACCACCAAAGTCCTTATAACATCTGCCAACTCCTTCTAATTGGAGGAGGCCAGCTTGAAAAGAAAAGAGTTCCAATGAGCATGGAAAGTAGTCAAAGATAGGCACTGGGAAGAGGAAGAGGGACATGGATGTAATCTCTTATTCATTCAAATGGATGTTATATTAATTTTAATATATATTACATTCACTTCAATATGTTTCATATTCATTTCATTGGGTTTCATATTCATTCCACTGCATGTCCTATTCACTTCAACGTGTGTCATATTCACTTCAACATGTGTCATATTCATTTCAATGGCTGTCATATTCATTCCATTGCATGTCCTATTCACTTCAACGTTTGTCATATTCATTTCAATATGTCTCATATTCATTTCATTGGGTTTCATATTCATTCCACTGCATGTTTTATTCATTCCAATGCATGTTATAATCACTTCAATGTGTGTCATATTCATTTCAATGGGTGTCATATTCATTCAAATGCATGTTATAATCACTTTAACGTGTGTAATATTCATTTCAATGGGTATCATATTCATTCCAATGCATGTTATATTCACTTCAACGTGTCATATTCATTTCAATCGGTGTCATATTTATTTCAGTGCATGTCCTATTCATTCTAATCACTGAATTTCAGTTTATGTGATACTCATTTCAATACATGTTATACTCATTTTGATACATATTATAGTCATCTCAATTTATGCCTTATTCATTTCATTGCATGTTGTATTCATTTCAATATGTCACATTCTTAAAGGTGTAATTTTGACCTGAACAGCTTCCCATATGCCTCTGTTTTAGGGCAGTAAATCAACTAGGCAGTCGGAGTGATCAGCAGAAGCAGGTAGCTGTGTCTCAGCCTGATGCGAATGAAAACTTACTGACATCTCAAGTACAGATGATGGCACGGTTGATAAAAAGGCCAATATATGAGCTGTCGCCTCATAGATCGTATAAAATTGATCATGTCGAGAGAGAGGCTCAGCTAGCAGAGCGTCTGACTGCTGATTATCTCCTAATTAAAGAGAAACTGATTAATAGTTTCTCCAACATATCTGTGGACAAATCATCAACGCCTCACACTTGTGCAAAAAAGGAAGGCATTTGTGATATGCTGCCCATTTTACCATCAACGGTGACTCCTAGTAGCTTATCTCAATGTCTTGACCATGGCAACATTCTTAAGACCAAATGGCCAACCTCTGTAGACAACGTAACACACGCAATAGCGGCCCAGCTATCTGTACCAGTCAGAAAGTTCATGTCCAATTTCTTTGAGACAACAGCACATGTTAAAACCTGTCAGTTTCCTTCGTTATCAAAGGAGCATGAAGATTCGCAGCATATACCCTTCTCAGAGCAAAATAAAGATCCAAATACAGAATCCAGCCTGTCAGTTGCTGCTGGGATACAAATTCATAATAATGTGCTTGCAGCTACATCTTTAGCACTTATTCTGTTTGTAAAGCGGTATGACTCTCTACATGATTCACTGAAAGATCAAGGTGCACTATTAAATACTCTCATTTCGGAAGTGGAAAATATGGAGCAAACAAATGTCGCTCTACAAAAAAGAATGGGAAGAGAAGCTGAAATGTTATCTCAATGGCAATATTGCTTAGGAGATCTAGCCGCCAGACAACATGAAGAAAACTCTTCGCTCATGAATGCGATATTAGAATGCATGAAATGGCTACGGCATAAAGACCAGCATTCTATGCATCCGTTGGTGGTTGCGGATGGCACGCAAAATATGGAGAGTTTGCAACCCTCTCAAGCTTCATCTACTCTTCATCACAAACAGATGGTAGAGCTTCAACATCAAAGTGCTATGGCGACAAGTTCAGTGAATCAAGGAGATAATGAACAGCCAAGTAGCAGTACCTCTACCCTTGGAGTGAATGAAGTGAATACGATTTCAAATCAATTAAATGTGGCTAGCAAAAGGCAAACAATGTCCATAGTACTGAAAGATTCTTCTTTACCAGAACAGATATTAAATGGCACCGCTTTAAATGAAGCTTCTAATCAAAACAAGCAATTGACTTTTGGAAACTTCTCTGGTACTGCAAAAACCGTAACTTCAACTTAACCAGTTAAAGCAATGTCTAAGTCAAAGGGCCTCATTAGGACCCAGGCGGTAAGGGGTTTACGGCGGCGTAAACAGCGCCGACCCTTACCGCCTGATTCCGAGGTCCCTTAGCGCCATGGAGGATTTAACATCTGCTTTTAGCAGGTGTTAAAATCCATGGCGCTAAGGGACCTTGTTGTTAATTACGCCACCGTAACTTACGGTGGCGTAATTAACGCCTTCCCCACTCCCATTATGCCGTATGGGGCAAAAATGGGAATGGGGAAGGGTAAATGGGTTAATGGGGACTTACCGCCCCGCCAACCTCGGAATGGGGCGGTAAGTCCGCCAACCACCATGGCGTAAACGTAGTTTATGCCATGGTGGTAAAGGTACGACCCAGGCGGTAACTTACCGCCTGGGTCGTAATGAGGCCCAAAAACTTTAACCGCTGCTTCAAGACTGAACGGTAAAAATGTCAGCAGAAACAAAACTCCAAATGCTAAGAAATTAGTAAGAAATCTGTCCACACCACAAAAACTAGGCCAGTTTGAACGTAGACAAGAGAAGAGAAGAACAAGTCCACAAGTAGATGTGAATGTGAGCATACCTGAAGTTCAATCTAGTAGAGTCAATCAGACCGCACCTCAAAAACAAAATCCTAAAAAGCGGGCTCGCTTAGAGTCAGAGGAAGCAATAAATGACACCCAGGATGTCTCGTTGGATTTATGTGAATATTCTACTTACTCCATTGATTCAGAAGATTCAAATAGCTCAGATGATTCAGTAAGAAGTCACCAAAAAGTGATCATCAAACAAGATTCAAACTTAACCATGGGTCTACGTAATCTGGATCACCCAACCAAGGTATCGTTTGTTGACAAGCGGACTGTTGGTGCTATGGAAGATGGACCTGGAAGCAATGCCAGCCTATTAAACAAGGTAGTTGCATCGCTCCGCCAAGACGCGGGTGTGAAGTCGCCAAAAAAATCTACAATAAATTTAAATCCCAAAATGACATTTGCTCAATTGAAAAATCAAAAAGCGATACAACCAAATGCATCTCGAAGGCGACCAGACGAACAAAATTGCTTGGCCTGGAGGATAGGGTTAGAAAACTTGTTTCCCGATGACAACGAAGTGAATCTTAATAGAAGAAATGTGATGAGGTTATTACATAACATACCATCCTTACGCCCAGTCACCTCAGACAATATAATGATTGTGGAATATATCTCGGAGGATTCAGCTGACAAGGTGTTTATAGTCATATGGCTTTGATGTTCAGGTAGAGAGGGTTCATCCCAAACAACAAGAAGATCTTTCAGTACAGGCCAATGGAGTAATCTCCTCTAATGAATCATGACGCCAGGTATTGAGAAAACAATTAAATATAAAATCGCCAAGGTCACCAACTGAATTTCGACGCAAAGATAAAAATCTAAACATCAAGAGTTTTGATCACCATAAGGATACCTGTGCATAACTAGATACTTCATGTGGAGAAGAATTATGTGGGATCATATCATGGATGGAACACTAGAGGATTTCACCATTTGTTCCTGGACTTCCCGCTGTCTCTATCGAATAATTTTGCCATCTGCCTCTAGGAAACCTGGTTGCGGGAATCACCAATCAAAGATGGGTATACTGTTTTGCTAAATATGGCAGGAAAAAACATCAGGGGTCATCCCTTTTCCGTTCTCATTACCAGGGTGAACAATTCCTAAGGGTGGGCAGTTGAGCAAACTTCAATCCAAACATCCTAGTGCAAGGGACACTCTTGAACTTTCCAACGTTAAACAAGGATCGATTGAAACATCTACTCCTGATAAATACGTATTGGAACTCAACAATGATTTCGACAGCTGGCTTTATAAAAGCAGTGACTTCGATAATTGACCCTTGTTTGACATCTTACTCAGATCTGGTAATAATAATCTGTGGAGATCTGAATTTTCCCTGGTTCGATGCACAGCAAACATGTTCTAACGGTTCAGTTAAAGGTGACATACCAAGTGGCGCAACATGGGAAAGAGATCTAAGCAAGAAAACGTTGGACTACATTTGGATGTCTTATCTTCTTGGTCAAAAATTGATAACCTGACAATTCACAAGACTTCCAGCAGTGATCATTATTTATTAGAACTAACGTGGTCACTATTACGAGTGGTGAATGTGAAGAAGTACATTTTGTCAGTGGAAGTAAGTCAAGGAGGAAATAGATTGAGAATCAACGATAGTCATATCAGCTCATTGAGACAAAACCTAAATGCGAGACTGAGCTCAATTTTTTTCCAGACTGAACTATGCCCTTTTTCTGAAACAGTTCTGTAGCAAAAAATACACCACAAAGCTCCAGCCACAGTTAAAGACATGTATCTACAGTGCTCAAGTAAGCTGTGAGAAAAAAAAATGAATAGGCAGATCAGACATATAAAAAAAGACAAGTTGTGATTGTGACATCCCTCTAGCTATAAAGAAATGTAAACAGAAATATCGTAATTGGCTCAAATTGTTTAAGATCATACGAGACCAAGAACGTGGAGAATCGATTCTGAATTTGATGACTCAAAACAACTCCAGAGAAATATGGAAAATCCTAAATGGAAGCTCAAATCAGGAAGCAAGATCGGCAAATGGGATCTCGATGTCAGTTTGGGAAAAGCACTTTAAATGTGTTTTAAATAGAGGCTATGATTATTCTGCCCCTGTGTCTCAATTAAACATTGACCCTTATGATGTCTGTGAATCTTATGAAAACATCGTAAGAATGATTCAACAATTACAAAATTCCCATGACGCATGTCCTGATGGATTGACCAACCTGATGTTAAATGAAAAAAAACAATCATGGGCAGAATATATTGTTGAGCTTTTCTCTTTCATAGCCATCTCGAAGGAAATTCCGATTTTTTGAAAGTCAGCAGTTATTATTCCAATATTCAAAAAAGGCAAAAGGGAGGATCCAGCAAACTGTTGCCCTATTGCCCTAATGGATATAATAGGCAAGATTTTTGCCACATGTCTACAACTTAAGATAACTGCTTGGGCCTCTAACATCGGCCTTATGGACTTCCGTCAAACTGGCTTCACTAAGGAAGTTGGCAGAGAAGTAAATTTACTAATCGTCAATCTCCTGAAACTTGAAGCCATGAAGTCTCATAAAAGACTGTTTATGGCTTTTATCGATATGAGACAAGCTTTTGATACCATCAATCGCACTAAACTCTGAAGAAAATTATCAGCATGGTCTTGTCCGCTATCTTTACTTCATCCGCTAATGGCTCTACATAATGAAACCTCAGTTAGAGTCTGTATTGACAAGAAAGGTCAATTAACTAATGAAGTATGCTGTAAAACAAGGCTGCCCTTTGGTAGCGTTCTTGTTTAAACTCTATATTTCCGACATTTCTGAAGATCTGATTTGTGTGCAATCTTTTCCAACGAAGTTGAATGGTCAACAGATTAGTTGGGCTTTCTATGCTGACGACATTGTGCTGTTTGATCAAACCGAGATTGGATTACAACAGCTATTGACCAAATTAGTCTCTTATCTAACAGCCTACGGATCTTGCTATCAATCCCAGCAAATCGAAAATCATAGCTTTTGGAACTAATCAATTGTCCACTAGTAAATCCGTTCAATGGACTGTTGCAGGTGAATCAATTGAATCTGTCTCAGTTGTTCGATATCTGGGAGTGCAGATCAACAAATCCATCAGAGAATGGGACTGGATAATAGATCTGAAACATTGCATGGCATCCTTTACCATGCAAGGTCAAAGGCTGCACTCTGAATATGGCAAATTCACACTATCCCCAATAAGAGCCTTCTATGTGCAGAAAGTCATTCCAGCACTAACTCATGGAGCGGAGGCTGGTCTGAACATTGATAATAAAATCTGGGCAGTATTAGGGGGTCTTTTTTGGAGAAGGGTTTTGAGCTTGCCTCCTGGTACTTCCATCATTGCTATCAGACACAAACTAGGCTTAGGGCCCTTGTATGGGATCATTCAATGGATATCTATTGCTATGTTACGCAAAATCTGTTTAATTGAGACTGCTCCACCTTATAAAATATTTAAATCAACAGATGAGCATCGACACTATGGAATTTTGTTGACGTGGGTCAACAAAATTATAAAAATCATTGAAGCGGCCGACATGACCTGGGATTTGGTATTGGACATACCATAAATTGCAAAGAAGAAGCTCCGAAAATGGAATTGGATAAAGAACAATGAAATCCGTGACTCCATGCCGACCTTGCTTTTTACAGGGGTAACATTCAATAGTCTCGAAAAACTAGCAAAATATCTGAAAAGATTCCTGTCAAGGTTCCATCGAAATAAGTTTTTAAGAATCTGCTGGAATGAATATAACAACAAATATATGATGTGGATAAAACATGATAAAGATTCAGACAACCTGTGTAGATTCTGTACAAAATCAATAGAATCTCTTAAACATTTAATCACAGAATGTGTCGAGCTGTCGACTTATAACTTGTTCTTCCTCAGCAGATTTTCTCCTGACGAGTTACACACCGAGGAATGGTAGTTTACCTTTTTATCTGTAAATAGGCCACCACTAATCTGTGCAGTGATTGATTACCTTGAAAAGATTTTGCTCTGAGACCCAATTTCAAGTCAATGACCTAAGTAGCGTTGGAAAAAAAAAACACTGACAAGAATTGATTTGTCTGTTGTCTTGAAGGATTTAGTGAGTTGGTTGTAATTTGTATGTAATTAAAGTTTGGTAATAAAGCTAAACGTTACAATAAAAAAAATAATAAAAACAAACAAAAAAAATAAAAAATAAGGACTTTCTTCAGGTCAAAGCCAGGTTAAAGGTATGTGCCAGGTTCTTCGGTGGGGGTTTGGCTGGGGCCAAGGATAATTAAAAGCATAAAACAATAGCAAGTCATGTAAACAGAGGCTGCAGAGCTTGGGGACTACACATTTGGGTGAGGTCCCGCTTTTGCAATCGCCTGTACACCTACCCTTATTTTTTGTATTGTCAAAATAAAATTGTTCGCTTTTTTGTTACACTGTTTCTGGAATATTATGGATTTGGTGAACAAATGTAAGTGGCGAATCGGGGAGTCATTTGTCTGAAATAGTTGCCTCGAGCTATGATGAGCTTTTGTCTTTTATTGTTCTATGCAGTCTTCTTTGGCTTGAAATGCGGCCTTGTTATAATGGCCCTCATTACGACCCTGGCGGAATTCGGAAAACGATGGCGGAAATGCAATACCGCCATCGAATAGCGCTCGGTGCGACTATGACCCGTCACCGCAAAGTACGAAGCCATTAGCGACACCGTAGTGAACGCCAACGCTAACTGCACCAAGCACGCGCGCGCGCGCCATGCGAAACCGCAAACACCACCATGGCGCAAGGGTACGCCAATTCCGACCCTAGCGGACATGTACCTAACGCCATCAGGCATGGCGTAATGTACCATTCCGCCATGGTGAGAAGTACGGCATCGCGAATCAACCGTAAACGGCCCCACTGAGTGCCTGTACACCGCTCCCTGCCCACAAAGTACAACTCCCCGTAGGTGCAATGAAGTCACAATGCAACCATTGAAATGTACAAGTCACCCATGCATGGCAACGAACAAAAGAAACACAAGAGGGGCCAATGGGAGCTGCAGGGCACAGATGGCACGAATACAGAAGCCATCCCAATGGACATGACCACAGTCCCCCACCAAGAAACGCACGCAAACACAGGCACCTGTGACCAGCAATATTCCGAGAATCACATCATTCCACCAGTCCACCTG
The DNA here is from genome assembly GCF_040938575.1 of Ambystoma mexicanum. Taxonomy (NCBI): domain Eukaryota; kingdom Metazoa; phylum Chordata; class Amphibia; order Caudata; family Ambystomatidae; genus Ambystoma; species Ambystoma mexicanum. The sequence continues at coordinate 407,989,227 of NC_090924.1, forward strand.
GCTGACCGGCATCTGTTACACAAAACCCAATCCCCCGCCCCTGAGCATGACAACATTCAAACTGTCATATTGGCAGCCCCCATCCCTGACCTCACGGGCTTAGTAGGCAAACGCGCCCAGTACAGTACCACGCAACTAAACTCCGAAGCTGGAACCCAATGCAGATCTCCTCACAATACATCGCCCCCCAAATAGGCATATGCCACATCACTTGCAAAGAGAAACGCTACACGGGCCAAATCAGAATAGAAATTTAATGCACATCAAAGTCACCAAGCCCATACAGCCATCAGGCCATGAACTCCAAAACACTAATCACCATTGTGGGCTGCATCCGCAAGAAATGACCAGCCACTACTTGTGTGTCGCCCTGTTCCCCCATGGTACACAGAGCCACATTCACGTACGAAAAGGCAACATGGAAGCGCACAGAACCGCAGGGCCGTCCCAATGGGGAGGCACTAGTCCAGCAGAAAGGCCGAAATGTTGCTCCGAGCCACCAGTACTGCGTAAGGGCATGTGGGCCATTGGCGATCGTCCCATAAGATCGTAATGCTGCTCCACTGATTAACACGAAGCAGCAGGTGTCGGGAGTAAAACCCATCTGCAGGAGTGGCATACAGATGGCAGTGGCAAAAGGGGAGGAGATACCTGTCAACCAAAAGAAAAGAAAAAGAACAGAATGGCCATCAGAACTACATTCCAACAACTCACTTCAATGATCACACGAAATCCACAGCCATATGCATGCTAGCCCACTCCAAAGGATCATCACCACCCCAAAACCACTTGCGACTCATAACCATCTATATCGAGGTGCAAACACCATCACAAACGAGTGTACCTGTGCATGCGTCTGTCAAAACAGAATCCATCAGATGGGAATGTTAACGTGCATGGACACAAGTGTCTGAGGGCGCGTCGAGACAGGGAGGGCTCAACAAGGCCAGATAGACGATGGTCCCACTATGGCAGCCCTGCATCACATAGCGTAGGGGAGGCGGATAGATCCCAAGAAGCCCTGTACATGGCAAACTCTGTATCAAATCACCTGCCCATGCATCCACTCATCATTCCCTCATCCCGGGATCAAAACGCCTGAATAATTACTCACATAACATTAGAAACATCCATTGAGTCTGTGCGTTATGCAGCCTGCAAAATCCACAGTGCCCCAGCCCGTAATTCCAGTGTTGTGAAGTAACATGTATTTGGGAACGGCCGGCCTCATCGCCCACGTAGCTATTGCGCATCCCAAACTATTCATATCAATCATTGCTTCCTCGCCATGGGCCCTGTCTCAAGGACATTGAACAATAGAACGTTATATTTGCAGTCAGACCTGTGGGCATCTCCTCGCCGCAAGCTGGAAACCGAAAGCGCCGCCCTTCGAATTCCTCATTTGCAACATCACGTCGCAAAGGCATCTGTGGCCGTTTGAAATCACTAATTATTCCATCGAGTGCGGCTGTGTGTGAAAATGGCAACTGCCTTCACCCACAAATGGGACGCCCCGCCCGTCGTTGCAACTCGGTACAGTGATGCATGAGGGCCCACCGTTACTCGAGTACTACGTTCCACTGACCCTTCACAAGTCTGTTCGCGACTGCACAGATAGTATGTGAAACAATGGGACCACAGCAGAATGAACATATCAACCAATCTTACACGGCCATCGGGTACAAATACATGATTGCAATAGCAAGATGCCATTCCCCGAATTGCAGCGTTGTGCGCGGGACGTGCTCGGCCAAAGGGGAGAGCAGTTTGCACAGGTGGAATGAATCACCACAGGTGGAGGCCATACAGCCTGATAACACATAAATTGCACAGCCAGTCTCCTCCCACAACCACACCGAAATGCTACCGGCAGGACTCACGATGTTGGCCCTGGGGGACCTGATAGCACTGCAAGTACTCCAACTCCAAGAAGAAGACGAACACCAACTACAACCAGCCGCACGGAGGAGACGCAGGAGGAGGAGGAGGCCAAGGCAGGGCCAGCAAGGCCCACCAGCACAGCCACTACCACCACGCAGGCAGCCCGCAATCCCACGCCTCCGAGCACATCCGTTCAACCTCACTGATGAGCAGATCCACACCCTCTACCGTCTGGACCGGGACACCATAGCCGCCATTGTGGACATGACACAGGCTGACCTTGTCAGCATGATAGATAGCCCAACCGCCATCCCACCCCTACTGAAGGTGGTGTCTGTACTCCACTTCCTGGCCACAGGCACCTACCAGCACACAGTCGGACAGTTGCATGGCATATCACAGCCACTGTTCTCACGGACACTATTGCAAGTGCTCGATGCCCTCCTGCAGCACGCAGACGACTACATCTCTCTACCACGCTCGGAGCAGGAAATTACCAACACAAAAGTGGGATTCCATGCACTTGCCGGCATACCGGGTTGCATTGGTGCCATCGACTGCACCCATGTGGAATTGGTCGTCCCACATGCCATGGAGGCCCAGTACCGCAACCGAAAACAATTTCATTCCCTGAATGTACAAATGGTGTGTGACTCCAACAGGATCATTACACATTGTTGTGCCTGATTCCCTGGATCAACCCATGATTCTATGGTCTTGAGGAACTCTACAATACCACGCTACATGGAGCGGCACGCAGGGAACAGATCCTGGCTACTCGGTGAGTCTCATTACATGCATGATTATGTGGGGTATGTGATTTGGCAATGACCTGGCAGGAAGGGGGGGGGTGTGCGTATGTAGCAATGGCATTCCACATCATACGTTTCTCGTCCACATACAGGTGATGCTGGATATCCACTGAAGAGATGGCTCCTCACACCAGTCCGGAACCCACGGGACCAGCATGAGGAGGACTACAACCATGCCCACTCACGTACCCGTGTAGTCATTGAACAGGCATTCGGCCTACTGAAGACTCGTTTCCGCTGCCTCAGCAGGTCTGGCGGGGCACTCCTGTACCGCCATGAGAAGGTTGCAAAGATGGTCATGGCATGTGTCATGCTCCACAACATGTGCGTACGTAGAAATGTGCCCATGCCCCCTGACGCAGAACTGCAAGCACCTGATGATGGTCATGATGAGGGTGGGGATGTGGCAGCACCTCATGGAGTCTGCGAGGCACCGGAGGCCCGTGACATTCGTCAGCATCTCATTGATGCATGCTTCTAGTACTCACGCCTGGTGGCTGATACATGGACACGGGACTCGTGGCACTGCGTGTGTCTGGGACATGCACAATATGGACTGTACGCCTATGATGGCCTAGTACACAAAGATCAATGTCCACACATCTCATTGGTTGATCGTGCACTTTTTATGGCATATGTGATGTCATGTTGAACACCCTATCGACCCGCCACCCAAGTGAGCCCAACACACCCCCTCCACCCTCCTACCTCCCCCCCGAACACCAGTGTCCAAAGATGCTCATTGTCAGTGGGCTGTCGCTATTGCAAGCCCCCTCTGCGGGTATCAGGGGCACCCCTGCCTGTGGAGCGCAGGTTCCTTTCAGATCTACGTTGGGGGCTGCCCTGGACGGAACTTGCAACGGATGATGTGTCTGCCTGCTCACGTCCATGCATGTCCCTAAGGGTTTGCGAGAGCTCAGTGAGCACACGGCGCACTGCGGCAAGTTCGGCACATACGTCTTTGGACGTCGCATGCAGTTCCCCCCTCAGGCTCTCGGTGCTTCTCTCCATTTGGACTCTCAGGCTCTCGGTGCTACTCTCCATTTGGACTCTCAGGCTCTCGGTGCTACTCTCCATTTGGACTCTCAGGCTCTCGGTGCTACTCTCCATTTGTGCCCTTAGCGTCTCTGTACCTCTCTCCATTTCTGCCCTAAGTGTCTCAGTTGATGTTTCTATGTCTGCCTTAGTGCCCCCACATTCATCGGCATGGTCCTTGAGGAGTGTGGCCAGTTGCTGCTGTTGTACGATTAACTGGTCGAGGGACTGTTGCCTCTGCTGGGCCATGGCCATTTGCGGGGGTGTCACAGAGGGGCTGTTGTCCTCATGTTGCCTTGCCACAGGGCTTGTGGGGGATGGCCAGTCGTCGTCTTGTGGGTGCCCCTGTGTGGTATCCTCATGTTGTACGGGATGGGACAGACAGGGGGATTGGGACAGGTCATGGATGGATCTGACTTCGACATCCCCGTTTTCTGTGTCCGAGCATGCTGCCATCAATGGGGTGTCACCTATGGTGCTGCTGCCACCAGAGGCAGTGCCTTCTGTGGCATCCATTGGGGGGACCTGTGGTGGTGGTGTTGTGGGCATGCTGGCTGCTGGGGTGCCTGTTGATGTTCCCTCCTCTGTGCTGCCACCTGATTTGTGCTGCTGCCGTGTCTTGATGCGTGCAGCTGAGGTGGAGGGTCTCTGGCCGTTGGTCTTGGCCCTCTTTGCAGGTGTGCTGGTAGGGGTGTCCTGTAGCTCGTCGTTTGGATCGGACCCTGTGGTGGAGTAAAGGAGGGCGAGGGTTATTGATGGGTCTGTGGGAATTGGAATGGCATTGTATCACATGCTTTGGGGTGGTACCTGAGGGTGATTTGGGTCGGGGCCTTGGAGGTGCTTTAATTTGTGTGTGGAGTGAGGGTGCAGTTGTTTGGCAGCCTGCAGTTAGGGTGTGCCTGCTGCACGTGTAGTGCGTGTATTAGGGGTTTTTAATTATTTATGTATTTATTGTGGGTTTTAACGTGCGCTATCAGGCCGATGTGTGTGGACGTTCTCCTAGACATGTGTTTCTGTTGCACTATGTGGACGCATGGTACTTCACATGGATGGACTGTGTGGATTTGGCATTGTTTTATCTGGCCCACCTACCTGAATCTTCGGATGTCTGCACTCCTTTCTCCATCCCTCCGACTCCCTCTATGCTCTCCATTCCGATGGTGGAGGCACAGATTTCTTCCCAGGGGGTCAACTTGATGGGTGATTCAGGACCTCCCCCGGTGGCTGTGGCAATGTTGCGGTTGGCAGAGAGTATGCTGCGGACGCGTATCCGCAGGTCGTCCCATCGCTTGCGGCATTGCTGTGGGGTGCGGGGTGCGGTCCCCACCGCACTTACCCGCTGTGCCACCAGAGCCCATATGGTCTTCTTGTTTGCAAGTGCCGTTCTGGTCATTTGCGTGGAGAAGACGACGGCAGCATTCTCCTGGAGGGTCTCTGTTAGCACGGTGAGTTCCTCACGGGAGAAGTGGACCTGCCGCTTGCGGTCGCACGCTTTCTTCGCTACTTTTCCCATTTGTCTTGGTTTCGCTATGGTGGGTGACGGGTTGGGGTGTGTTTCAGGGTAGTGATTTTAGTGGTTGTGTGGTTTTAGTGGTTTTATAGGTGTACGGCGGGATGTTTCCCGTTCCGGGCCCATGTTTTTACTTCCGTTTCCGTATATTTCCGGTCACCGTACTTTCCGGTAGGCGCACACTGCGGTGACCGCTAAGAGGGGTGGCGGTATTGCACCTAGGGCGCCGTACGGCGGCGGTGTGGGCCGTTTTGGGGTCATTTCCGCCAACGCAGACTTTGCACTTCCGCCGTGGCGTGGTGCTCGTGCCCGATGGGTCGGAATGGGCCGCACTTTGCTCCTTCGTGCAATGGCGGAAACGCTATTTACGCTGTGGTGCTCCGGTCAGTCACTTTCCGCCAGGGTCGTAATGAGGGCCAATGTGTTTGGTCAGGTTAATGTCGCTATTTAAGAGCATGAAGCGGTTGATAATAGTACTTTGGTACTCAGGACCAATGTCCTTACTTCAGATTACTTGCACTTGTTTATGTTTTCCCTGGATGTTCCAGACTCTTATGAAAGTCTTGGTTTTCCTAGTTTACTATCACCTGGCATTGGGTAAAATAAAGTACTCTTTTGGTAGGACAACTGTGATGTACGTGTCCTTTCTTGTGTCCTCAATGTGTGACAGCACCCTCTTTAGTCACTCACGCTTTATTTGGCTATAGTGTTGCTTCATTTATAATATTGACCGTTCATAGATTACACACCGTTTTATCAGTTGTTTTTTGGTTTGCTCTTGGATAATTCTCTTGAAAACCTTACCCCTCATCTAATCTCAGTTACTGTTCAGACACGTGCACCTTCCTGGTAAAGTCTAATCAGTATCATCTATCTATGCTATGATATGTGCACTATACTAGTTGCTTCCAATCTGTCTGCTATACCCATGCTTGAACACTTGTACATTTGGTTTGTTTTATGTACCTTCCTGCGGATGTGCAATCTGAGTTCTGAGTTCTGTGTTTCTGCTGGGGTTTATGTTCATTGTTCTTACAGCTGCTGATCTGCATCTTGTATGTTTACTACAGTCTGTATACCTTTCTCAGGGCTGTTGTTGTTAACATGTGTCCTGCACCTCTGCTAGAACACAAGGCCCTCATCAATGAGTGCTGATGTTGCCCTGGGAATACCATTTGTTTTTTATTCTGATTCCCTCACAGTTGAAGGGAGAAAGGGAAATCCAAGGAACTTTCCATATTTAATTTGATAACTGCCAGAGTAGAATACTAGGCTTGGGGATGTGATTGAGAAAAATAGAGGGGAAAGGTGGACTCAAATTCCAGAACACATTAATTTCATTTGTTTGTGAGGGGCTAATTCGTCAGTGCCCCAGGCCCAACCGTTAAAGATGGAGGCTTAACAAATATTTTTCAAGCAACTCAGGTGACAGTCCTTCTTTGAAGCATAGGGCCGGGAGGATAGTTCAGGGGCAGCGCATTTGTCTTGAAAGCAAGACAGCGCACACCAACACAGGGTCGAATCCCAGGCTTGTGCTTAGAAACTGGTCCCCGGTATTAAGCGTATTATAAAAATAACAATTATAATGATATCCTTCTGTGCTATTTTCAAAGGGGTATGTTAATAGTTGTTTATCAGGTGATGAATACTGTGTGGGAAAGTTTGAAGAATTCACTGGGAGGAAACATGAACATCACAGCCCTGAGATCAAACTGCATAAATCTGGAGAAGCAGGGGAATGAACCAAGAGATATTTATCATGAAAGCCAGTATGGGGAACAGGCTTGCCATGGCTCTACCTGATCGGATAGTTGTGTTCCAAGTGGTAACAGAGGTAACAGATATTATGAGCCTCATTACGAGTCCGGTTCTACCGGCGGGTTGCTGGCAGTCTCATAAAATTTTACCGGCACCTGACTTTCCGGTGCCACCGGAGATTACAAGTCAGGCGCCAGTAAAATGTTAGTCCCCATTCCCATAGAGTATAGGACTCTATGGAAGTGGGGACTCGAAGCGCTGGCACTGTTGCTAATGGAGTCAGCGCTTCTGTGAAGAGTCTGCCTACCGTGGCCACTGCACCCGGCAGGGTCAGACCTTTTGGGTGCAGGGGCCCCAGCAGGCAAACTCGTAGTTTGCTGGTCCGGAAACAAGGATGCCGGTGAGTTTAGCGGCACCCTTTTTTCCGGATCGGCAAACTTGTAATGAGGCTAGGCAATCACTAAGCATGCTCTCACAAAAGTGCATGAATTAAGACTAGTTGGGGACCCTGTGGAATGCACTCAGAACTTTTGCAACATAGGGGCTATCATCGAGGGGTTGTCATCAAGAAGTGAGATTTATTATTTGAGATGAAAATCTTTTAATCCAAAGGTAAATGGGTGGTAGACGTAATTAACAGCAAGAACAAAAATAGATGGATATGTGTGTCATACAAAGGCACTCAATGCAATGACTAAACAATGTAAGAATAAATACTCCGCAAACTTGTGCAGCTTGACTATCTTCGAGTGGAGGTAGGGCCCATAAACAAAGCTGTGGGAGCACCTCTACTGAGATCTAAACACAGTTGAAATAACCCTTGCTGTGGGAGGCCTCCACTCAGGAGAGTCTACAACCACGTTTTAGCTCACAGTATCTTTCACAGAGGAGAAATACAATTTGCATATCAGTCTGGTCCCACCCACCAGGTCAGCCCAGCACCGAAATGATAGGCAATTTTCCTCTGAACAAGAGTACCAACAGCAACCCCAGAAATGTATGTCAGCCTAGTTGGGCCTCATCATTGAGGTGAAGCTGTGCCTCTTTATGCACAGTGAGCAAGGGCTCCACGCCTGGATTAACCTGGGTAACTTAGGGTGAAACCCCAAGCATTACAAAATGACAAAAAGTTATGGGAGCCCCCTTACTGAGAACGAGCACAGTTCAAATAACCTTTTCTCTGGCAGGTTTCCCACTCAAGAGCGTCTACAACCACATTTTATCTCACTGTACCTTTCACAGCAGAGAAATATACATTTGCATATCAGTCTGGTTCCACCCACCAGGGCAGTCCAGCTTCGAAATGAAATGCTATGCAATTCTCCTCTGAACAAATGACCATAACGCACTATCATCCAGCTGATTCAATGGTCCATCCAAGAGTAAGCTGGTAAGAAATAACCAACTTAGAGATTTCACCAGTGGCGTTACTCTGTGGAGCCTTGGAGGGCAACAAAGGCTGATTGGAGAGGGTTTGGTTCTCGGTTTACCTGAAGAAGCATGATACCTTTTGTTGGCCTGTGAAAGCCACATTGAGTGCTCTAAGCTTATCCTTGAGCAGTCAAAGCCTACATCCGACCACATATTTCTGGACACTTGATAAAAACTTGCTCATGTGAAATATGTAGGAAAGAAACAAAATAATGTTTATCATTTGTGACTTGACCACTCCTTCTATAGTGTGGGGTGTGGTTTAGGCAATTTTCTCTGGTAGGAATTTGGGGTTTACTATATATTGAAACACACTTAAACGGCAGGAAATCCGTATGACAAAAAGCTATTCTAGGAACTGTAGAATAATTCATCAAGTTAAGATAGAGAACAAGAACAAGCCCAGAGGGAATTAGTGGAGTTGTTTAGCAAGAATATTGTTAAGATACCAGATGTTTCTAAATTTCAACATTTAATACAAAGGGAACAGCAGAACTAATGTATGGCAGACTAGAACATTCCAGAATAAAAATAACATATGAAAACTCAGAAAAGAGGATAACTTTGCTTAAAGTAATTGAGGACAGGTTCCTGGTTTATGAAACAACTCTATATTTGCATGAGTCCCAAACAGAAATAGAAGATGCAATTGTGTATCTAGATTATGTAGAGTTACCCAGACGGTTCGATGAACAGAGAAAGAGTGCCTGAACAAAGCCTGCACAAAGGAGGAGATAGTAGGAATAATTAAGACCCATCCTAACAGAAAAGCATCAGAGCTGGATAGGGGTTTCCAAAGCTCTTACTAATGCAGTTACCCCTACGGAAGGCCTGATTCAGAGGTATATGTTATCATGGAAAAGTGCTGTGTCCGAGTTGACACTTTTCCGTGAAGACATGTATTCTGAAGTAATAAGGGAGTGGCGTCAATAAACTAAGTTTTCCACTCCTGCAAAGTCATGATTTACAGAATGGCAACAGCCCTGCCAACCGCCTCACATGGAAGGAGCTGGCAAGCACTGTATTCAGAGGCCACAACACCCTTCCTGCACCAGCCAAAAGTGGTGTTCTTTAACGGTACCTAAGGAGGTGACGTTAAACTACACAGCACACTGTTTCCCATTTTAAACATGGCATTTCTCAGACTGCAGAACCACTCTTCTAGTTTAATGAAAGTTTATGAAAACGTTCTCAAATTAGGAAAGCAGCATTTTGGGAAATGCTGGCAATGCCACTGGAGCACATATTTCCCTCACAGCGTGTGATTTTAGCAGCTTTTGGTGCTGGAAAGCACATTTCCCCTCCAATATTTCCACCTATCTCAGAAGGATGGTGCTAGAAACCACAGGGGAGAATGTCGGCTTTCTATAATATAATTAGCACAATCTCTAAATCAGACCCTTAGTCTTTAAATCCTTTTCTATTAATCAGATTATCACAACATCATCATAGTTACCACCAGAGCAAGCGGTTTTCCTGTTTGGGTGCAGCATAGACATGCTTGATTCGGCTGCTGAAATCCTTTCTCTCCCCTTTCTTCAACATTGTTACTTTCTGCTTTGACTTGGAGAAGGTATTCAAGAGTCTCTTCTGCCTGTATGGAATTTTTGAAACAGGGGTGGTCCCTAAACTTGAGTTGGCGGCGGGGAAGAAAAGGCAAGCGCAGCCTGATGGTGGTGTTCAAGGTACCTGTTGTGGAGTGTGCAGCTCTGGGTACTTTGCATGTCGTTGCTGCCAGGGTCAGACTGGGACAAGGAAATAGGCCTGGACACCCAAAGAAAAGAGGCCCACCCCTTGCCTCAAAAAACGTGGCCCTCAAACCATCATCCTTGAATCGCGTCAATTCACGACTTTACAGAAAATGCTACTCATAGAGGCTTCATTTGTCTGTTGCATGTTATTTTTTGTGTAAACGCTTGTGAAAGTGATAACATTCATTTTGTCCCTGTAGACATGTGTCTTCGACCGACAATCTATCACCCCACACAGCAGTTTGTATTCTGGGACTTTTAGTTCTGTTGTTCCTTCTTAAAATATGTGCCAGCAAAACCCAGCATATAAAATAAATGTGGCCAATAGACAGGACAGTCCGAAGGTGTCACACACAACATGCAAGGTGTGATGGGATTACAGATGCGGGAGACCTCCACATAAATGCGAGATCCATTGACTGCACCACAAATCCTTCCACGACTGAGCCACAATTCCTGACTAGAGCATGAGCACTCTGCTAAGCAAGCCTTGCCCCCCCCAAAACCTCCTGGCCTCATACCATCTGCGATAAGCACAGAACGTGTAAGTCTGCCCACCATCATGCCCCCTGTCTCTGGGACAACGTACCTCTACTTCTTCACCTTCAAGCCTATAATAACCTAAACTCTGAAATTCTGATTAGAACTATAGACACAGGCCATGATTCATGAGCTTTTTTGCACGGTTCAAAGTGACGTTGAACTGCAAAAATACACTTTGCACTGTTGCATGAATCAGGGTGTTTCTTCGCAGTGCAAAGTCACTTTGCACCGTGCAAAACATTCTATAAATCAGGCCTTTAATGTTAATCACTTTGCACGGTTCCCTAGACTTCCCACTGAGCACCATTCTCTTCTGTCTGCCAATCCTCTTCTCTCACCTTTTGTTGCCAACTGTAGTGCACTGAAGCGACCGTAAGGTGGCCTTCAGCGCTACATAAAAACTAAAAAGAAACAAATCGATGGGCAGAATGCAAACTGCGAGAAAAGAAGAACAACCAGTACAAGAGTAGTAGACATTGCAAGTCACGGTGAGGACCCGGGTGTTACATCAGAGTCTGAGTCCAGGCCGCACAGGTAGGAGCGTAGCAATGGCCAAATATCTTTGGGGCTACATGGTGCCGGAACCGACAATACAAATAATTCCTCGTCATCATTTACCATACAAAGGTCTTTCAAGAAAGTTGCTCTGGTTGGGGCGGTGGAGGACTTCCAACATTTAAGAATACAACGTTTGGCAATAACACAAGAAATGTTAAATAATCGCCTCGTGGTTTCCTTCACTTTGCCTATATCGCCCAGCAGGTATTTCAATGGGGAGAGAGTCGCCGGGATGGCTGTGATATCTTCAAGGAGCTTCGCAACTTCCTTCCAGAACTCCACAATTAGCGGACATGACCAGTACACAGTGCTTTAAGTGGGGTAAGAAATTGAGGGGGGGCCCTCGTTTGGGGGCATGGCTTCCATTGTGGGCGTGGCCTACAAGTGCACAAATCATAGTAAAGTGCGCAAACAAATATATAAATGTATTTGAGCATTTATATATTTGTTTGCGTACTGCTATGGTTTGTGATTTTTCAAGCCTTCTTTTATATACATAGCAATGTTACATATTTCTATGTTTATAAAAGGTGGCTTGTTAGTGCACAAACCATAGTAAATTACGCACACTTGTGTGCTTACCTTACTATTGTTTGTGTATTTTTCAAGCTGCCTTTTATAAACATAGACATTTGTAACATATGTCTATGTTTATAAAAGACGGCTTGAAACGTAGGCATCTTTTATAAAGCGTTGAGGACGAACAAAACCCAAGGTGGCTTTGTCCGTCGACAAAGCTTTATAAAAGATGCCTTGAATTGTGTACGATTCAACACTCTGTTATAAACATAGAAATATTTCTACGTTTATAAAAGATGGCTTAAGCGTACACAGTTCAAGGCTTCTTTTATAAAGCCTTGCCAAAGGAGAAAGGCGACTCGGGCTCAGTGACGGAGCCCAAGGCGTCTTTCACCCTCTGCGAACCCGCGGGCTCCGTGATCTAATCTGCATATTAGATCATGGAGCCTGCGGGTTCGCTGAGGGTCAGTGACCTAGCGACGGAAAACTAAGGAACTCTAGCTTCCTCTGATGGCCCCTCAGAGGAGGGGTCATCAGAGAAAGTTACAGTGACTGACGGAAATGCCAGCCAGTCACAGCAACGCTGTGCCTGGCTGGCACTTCTGTCAGCTTGCCTGACGTTAAAGTGGCGGGCGCATCTCCCGTCGCGGCGGGATAATGCGTCCTGCCATGGCATGGTGAGGCCGGGGGGCCCCAGCAGGGCCCCGGCTCAGCCCCACTTTTTGGAGACTGCCGGGGCCCAGCCCCGGCAGGCCCCGGCCCACTTAAAGCACTGCCAGTACATATGATAAGGCCCCGCATTGGGGGTGTCACATTTGGGGCAGGCACCTGTGCAATTTTCCACAAATTTGGCTAATCTAGCTGGGGAATAGTGTAATTGGTTTAAAACTTTGAACTGAATCAGCCGGAGCCCAGCATCCATGGACACAGATCGAGTAAGCTGACAATACCGGGCCCAGCGGACCTCATCTATTTGAGTGCCCACGTCTCGCTCCCAGATTTCTCTCATCGTATTGCGCGATGGGGAGTGGGTCTGCACCAATGAATATAGCATAGAGACCCCCTTGCCTTGACCGTCCATTGTCACTATTGACCTAACGCATGCATGGGATTGGGGTTCTTGTGGAAATGTCGGCCACTTCGCCGAGAAATCAGCCCTCATCCTGTAATATTGAAGGCGTTTAAGTTGGCCCCTCCCCACCGCTTCAGTAAAGCTTGTGAGGTCACAGAACTCACCATCCGGGAACATGTCGTGTAGTGTGAAAAGCTTGTTAGGGTCCCAGGATTGCTCGAGGGCTCGGTCAAATGTGGGGGAAACGCTGGAGAAGTCCCACAGGGGGATTTCCGGGTCGTAGGGGGATTCCAGTCCTAGCCTCTTGTAAAGTCTGGCCCAAGCATGAGTGGTCGTGTATACTAGATCGAACGGGCATATGTCCCCATAGCTCGGGTTAAGAAGGACTGAGCATATGTTGTTTGGGCGAACAGAGTGCTTTTCGATCAATATGTGGGGGGCAGTGTCCTCTGGGTCGAACCAATGTTTTGCAAATTGCGCTTGCGCCCATAAATAATAATGCTCGAAGTCTGGTGCCGCGATGCCTCCCTGTACGAAAGGCTCAACCATCTTATCCCAACCCATCCTGGCAGTTTTCCCATTCCAAATAAACGAGGAGGCGAGTGATTTAAGTTTCGAGAAGAAGGGTTTACCAGGCCAAAGTGGGATGTTATTGAAGTAGTATAGGAGCTTGGGGAGAACCACCATTTTAAGTAGCGCAACTCTGCCATACAGGGATAGTGGAAGGCCAGACCACATCTGAAATTTGGTAGAAAGGGTTGACAACAGTTCCCCATGGTTATGCGTGTATAACAGGGTTTTATCTCTGGCAACCATTATCCCTAAGTAACGTACCTTGGTGGGGGCAGGTCTAAATCCCTCTATTTCAGCTAGGTCTCCCGTGTCGTCAGTAAGGGGAAATATTTCTGACTTCGGTACATTAATTCTATAACCCGAGTGTTCTGAGAATTCATGTATGTCAGACATGATGTGTTGCACGTTTTCTTTGGGGTCACGGACATATAGTAAGGTGTCGTCAGCGTAAAGTGATATTATCTGAGGGGGGCCGGTCATCCTAAGACCTCTGTGTGAGTGGTTTTGACGTATGAATTCCGCCATTGGTTCAATGGTCAGAGCGAAAAGTATGGGTGAGAAGGGACATCCCTGCCTGGTCCCCCTGTGTAGGTGGAATGACGGGGAGAGAGTGGTGTTGGTCAGGACCTTAGCTGTCGGTTGTGTATATAATAATCGGACACAGTTGATATAGTACTGGCCGAGCCCAAACCGCTCCAGCACCAGGAAAAGGTATGCCCAGGAAACGGAGTCAAAGGCCTTCTCGGCGTCTAATGCGACCACGGCCGCCTTGGCATCTGGGTCTATCTGTGCCATAACATTGAATAGGCGTCTTAGGTTGAGAGCCGTGGATCTGGCTGGTATAAAGCCGGCCTGGTCGGGATGAACCAGGATCGGCATGTATGGCAGGAGTCTGGTGGCCAGCACTTTTGCAAAGATTTTTGCGTCGGTGTTAATTAAAGACAGGGGGCGATAGGACACCATGTCTTGTGGCGGTCTACGGGGTTTCAAAAGGACGGTGATGATTGCTTCTCGCATCGATTCCGGGAGAACCCGCAGGCTCATTGCCTCCTCCCACACTTTCAGCAGTATCGGGGCTAATTCACCAGAGAATTCCTTGTATAATTCTGCGGGAAGGCCGTCCGAGCCGGGGGAACGGCCGTTCGATAGAGTTTTTATGGCCTCTGTAATCTCCTCTGTTGTGATTGTCCTGTCTAGTATATCACGGGTTTCGGCCGTTAATGTGGGAAGGTCGAGGTTATCCAGATATTGAAACGTATCCTCCTTGTTTTTTTTATTGTGGTTGGAATAGAGGGAGGAGTAGAACTCAGTAAAAGCAGAATTAATGTCTCGGTCTTTGTTCACCGTCCCCCCAGTCGGTGTCTGTATGCTCGGGATCGGGTTGTGGTGCCTATCAGTTCTAAGTATGTTGGCCAGGAATCTCCCAGCCTTATTGCTTTCCCCGTATCGTCGGGCTTTGGCTGGAGAAGCCATTTAAAGAACTTCTCTATGGGCTAACTTGTGGAATTCTGTTAACGTGGTATGTATTTGCGCCAGGGTTCCCTTATCCTGTGTGATGCTGTACTCGGTCTGTAACAGGTCAATTTTTGTCTTGGCCACCCCCAATTCTTCACGTACCGACTTCAACATACCAGTCGACTTGCCTAGGATGGCTCCCCGGACCCAGGCCTTAAATGTATCCCACAGTGTGGCATAGGTGGCAACAGAACCCTCGTTTAGTTCTAAGAACTCCACAATCTCTACATGCAATGATTCACATATGTTGGGGTCTCTTAGGATTGCAGGGGGCATCCTCCATCTTCTCGCCGGGGGGGAGACGTCGCTAAAGTTAATGTCAAGCGATACCGGCGAGTGATCCGAAAGGGTACGGGGATGTATATCACATTGGGAGATCGCCCCAGATATGGACTGACTGACGATCCAATAGTCAATGCGCGAGTGAGAGTCGTGTACCGATGAGTAAAAGGTGTATTTCTTCTCGCTTGGGTGTAATGCACGTCATGCGTCTACCATACCCATCTGTTCCATCAATTGTGTTACTACCAGTGCAGCCTTGGAGGGGGTTCTGGGGACAGTCGATGAACGATCCAGGGATTGGTCCAGTATCATGTTGAAATCGCCACCTCAGAGTATTTGTGTCTCCCCAGATGATGATAGCATATCCAGTATTGTACAATAAAACTGTGGGTCATCTAAATTGGGACCGTAGGTATTAATCAGAAGCACTTGGTGCCCCACCAATTCACCCCACACCAGTACGTATCTACCCTGTGGGTCTATTTTGCTGGACTGATATTTAAAACACAATTTGGGGTGTATGAGAGTCAACACTCCTCCGGATTTTGCTGAGTATTCTGTATAGTATCTGTGTGACCCCCACCTCGGTAAAAGTTTAGTATTGACCTGCCCAAGCGCGTGTGTCTCCTGCATAAAGAGAATGTGAGGGTTGTGACGCGTGATGTATGCCGTGATCTTCCTTGCCTTAATCGGGTTATTCAACCCCCGGATGTTCCAGGAAAGGAGCTTAACACTCAAGCCCTTATTGACCTGTGTCATGGTCGTACCTGAGACTAGGCATAAGTCCGTGCTCCAGCCCCTGTCGCAGGGAGAGTGGGTATCCTGCTGTAAAACCGCTCTCTGTTTTAACCTCTATAACAACCCTAAACATGGGTTCCCCCAACAAGCCCGCTATTACGGACGGCAACACCCTATTCCACTCCAAACCCCCTCCCGCATCATCAACCCCAACTGGATGATGTACCCCTAAAACCATAACATAGGAACACTCTTGGGGGTGTGTGCTGCACTCGTATGACCGCCGACCCAGGAAGTCTGCACGGCTCCATTCCAACAAATATTTACCTTCAGGGCCACCCTGAGGGCTTCAATTTAAAACTTTATAGCAGTGTGGCGTCAAAAAAAAAGGGTATCAACCCGCTGGGTCGTCGGGCTCCACCGCACCTCGGGGTGGCAGGTTCTGGTTCCCGGCCCGATCCCGGGTCGGCAGAGGGATGGAGGCTTCCACGTAGAGCATGGCTTCCGTTGAATTTTCTAAAAAATGGGCCCTGCCTCCATGTTGAATCCTCATTTTCGCCGGTAAGACAAGGGAGTACGGGACCTGGCGGAGTCTCAGTTGTTGTCATGTTTTGTTCGGCAGATCCGTTTCCCAGTAGGCACTTCAACATGGCCGCCGTGGCTGGCGATTATAGCACACGCAACAGTCTAGATGTTCTTTCCCAGAACACATTGCAGCGCTCTGATGTCACATCCTCCCAAGCAGCTTATCAACAGGATCCTCCAGGAGTCCAGTGCGTTGCTACTCTCTTAGGAGTATACAAGCGCTTCGTGAGTCAGTTTGTTAGTTTACCTCTGTGTGTCCTTATTTCTTATCCCTGACTTCGGTTGACACTCTCTCATCTCGTTACTTTTCCCTTTTACTCTTTACTTTCAGACCGCTACAAAAACACGGGAAAATACTCGTCAGACTTTTGACGACTTTAACCACGCCCCTTTGGAGCGCGGTTCCAGCTCAGTTTCTCTTTGGTTCAGGAATACAGATCCTCGCCCTCCACGAGCACGGATACCTACCTCAACTTCCAAGGGTCACTACCGAAACTCTTTGAGCAGTCTCCAGGAGACTACCTTTGTTTACGAACTGGTAGGCTTTATATTTTTATGGTTGTTTCTACTATTGGTAGTGATCGTTAGCTATTTCTCTCTCTCTCACCGTCCTTTTCTATTCTGCTATTTTCCTTAGCCCAGCTATTCAGTACTTCTAGGGACTCCAGGCTATCTCGTCCTTCCTCCACATCGAACTCTCCCTTTCTACTAATTGGGGGTAAGAATTTGAACTAAAGTTTCTAAGGGGATTTGACCTCTGCTAGACAAAGGAAATTATCTTCTAATCTACTTTGTATTCTTTATTAGAACTTAATATCAATCGCTAGGAGCTCCCAAACTCTGAAGGTGAATCTTCAGCCTACGTTGGAACATCCCGGTGATACAACGCTCTCAAGCAGCTCTCCACAGGGTTTTTTCCCCCATGAGGGTTTCCCTGGGCACCTCTCGGGGATCAAGCCTTTGAGCAGGACTCCGGAGGGGTTTTCAGGGGAATTCCTAATATCTTCAGGGAGAGTCAGCAAGATCCATTACAGGTACCCACCGGGCCATAGGACATTTCCCTTCGTCCATTCTGCCCAGGTGGGTGATTTTCTGTTTTTCCTTCTCTATTTACCTGGAGTAATTGATATGTATATCTAACATTGTATATTTGCTGACAGTTAGCAACGCCAGAAAAGAAAGTAGTCAGATTCTTTGACTAGCTCCAAGTGATTAGAGTCGGTTTCAGAGAAATCCCTTAAAATGGATCCTCAACAGCAGCAGATCCAGCAGCTTATTGCTGCGGTACAGTCTTTAACGACTGAGGTACAACAACTTAAGCAGGAGAATAATTCCCTCCGACAGCACCAACAACAGGCAGCTCAACAGGCTTTAGCCTCTCGCGTACCCCATTGTTCAGAGGTTCCGCCTGGACCATTACCAGGCGGTCAGTTCGATGGGAACCCTCATAAGGTCAAAGAATTCCTAGATTCTTGTTCCGTACAATTTACGTTCAAGGGGGCATTTTTTCATACCGATCGAGACCGTGTGGGTTACATGGTCTCACAAATGACAGGACCAGCCTTAGCCTGGGCAACCCCTTTGATTACTAGTAATAATCCCATTCTGGACTCTCATACTGCCTTTTGTAACAGTATTCGCACCATGTTCGGCCGACAAGAAATCCGGGTGGCCTCTCAAGAACATCTCCTTGATTTCAAACAAGGAAATCTTGATATACTAACCTATATTACTAAATTTAAGCAGATGGCAAGTGAGACCACCTGGTCCGACGATGCCCAGGTTACGATCTTTAGGAGAGGGTTATCGGAAGAACTTAAAGACGAAGTGTCCAGAGTACCGCGGCCCACCGATCTAACAGAATTCATCGCCCTAGTTTTACAGCTAGATTACCGTATGAAGGAGAGACTGTTAGAAAGGAGAAAAGGCCGGATTCCTCGATTCACATCTAACTTTCCACACTCGCCCCGGACTCAGGTTACAGAAGAACCTATGCAGTTAGGATCAACAGCAAGAGGGCCTTTAACGCCAGAAGAACGGAATCGCAGAAAGACCTTAGGCTTGTGTATGTATTGTGGCGACAATACTCATACGGTACAAGACTGCCCGATTACACCCCCTAGGCGTTCGGGAAACGCCAGCGCCCGGTCGTAAGAGGAACCACGATCCGGGATTCCACTCTTCAGCCAGGTTCCTCACAGTCTTTTCATTCTTCTATGTGTACTAGCCATCCTGATACCAACATGGTAGTGTTAAGGATTTCATTTTCCTTTGGAGATAGAATCTTACGGGATATCCCAGCACTTATTGATAGCGGAGCTGCAGGGAACTTCATTGATGACCACTGGGCTGCTTCACATGGCATCCCACGTTCCTCAAAGGCAGAATCAATACCAGTGGAAAGCGTTGACGGAAGTCCACTGGTTTCAGGTCCTATCAAAGATCAGACCAGCCCTCTGTTGATGTCCATTGCATCTCATCAGGAGAACCTTACCTTAGATATCATCCGAGCAGCTCATCATCCCATCATCTTGGGTATACCCTGGCTCAAAAAGCATAATCCATTCATAAACTGGACCGCGGGATCTTTTTTCTTAGGGTCTGAATATTGTCTGGCACACTGCATAGAGGAGCAACAAAAGGTACTCGTAGACTCCATGTCCACTCTCCAGGATTCACCAAGGGTTACGACCCTAAACCAGATTGCCGGTCTTCCAGAAGCATACCAACAATACCGAGAGGTATTCGCTGCCACTGAATACAATCAATTACCTCCTCACAGAAGAGATGATTGTACTATTGAGCTGATTCCAAATAAACCTTTACCGTTTGGTCGGATGTACATCCTATCTAATAACGAAAAAGAGGTTTTACGAGACTACCTTAGAACCAATTTAATGAATGGATTGATCACAGAGTCAACCTCACCAGCAGCCGCTTCCCTATTCTTTGTTGCAAAGAAAAACACTACTGAACTCCGTCCTTGCATAGACTTTCGGGGACTGAATAAGATCACAGTCCCCGATAAGTATCCGATGCCCTTAATTCCTGACATCTTAGAGGCTGTTAAAGGGGCCACCATCTACTCAAAATTAGACTTAAAAGGAGCTTACCACCTTATCCGAATAAAATCAGGGGATGAATGGAAAACGGCATTTCGAACCCCCTTTGGCCACTTCCAATATAGAGTGATGCCTTTTGGCCTTTCTAATGCTCCTGCTATCTTCCAACGATTTATGGACCATCTGTTCGCCGACCTCCTCCTTCACAATGTCATTGTTTATTTAGATGACATTTTAGTCTACTCCAACACAGCACAGGAACATGAGAAACATGTAGAAGAGGTTCTACGACGACTCCAGCTGAATCATTTATACTGTAAACTGGAAAAGTGCTGTTTTCATCAGCCCCAGGTTGCTTATTTGGGGTATGTTCTATCCGCCAAAGGAATAGCTATGGACCCAGAGAAGGTGTCTGCTGTTCAGGACTGGCCTACACCTGCCTCCTGTAAAGACATTCAACGTTTTGTGGGGTTTTCGAACTTCTACCGACGATTTATACCTGAATTCTCCAGACTTACACAGCCTTTGACAAATCTTCTGAAGAAAGGGGTTCCTTTTCTTTGGACAGAAACAACGGATAAAGCCTTCAAGAGGCTTAAGGATCTTTTTACCTCAGCTCCAGTGTTGCTAACCCCTGATCAGAACCGTCGGTTCATTGTGGAAACCGACGCCTCTCAATACGCTCTAGGGGCGGTCTTGCTTCAAATAGATAACTCAGATCTTGAACGACCTGTAGCGTATCTGTCTAAAACCCTTGCTCCGGCGGAGCTAAACTATACGGTACTGGAGAAAGAATTATTGGCTATCAAACGAGCATTCGAAGAATGGCGCCATCTACTATTGGGAGCCAAATTTCCAGTGGAAGTCCGGACAGATCATCATAACCTCCGGATCCTACAATATGCCCAAACATGTAACAGCCGTCAAGCCAGATGGGCACATTTCTTTTCTCCTTTTCGAATCATATTCACATTTATTCCAGGAAAGGAAAATCTCAAGGCTGATGCTCTATCCCGTAAGGAACAGCTCCCGAACAACCCTTTTAGGTCTGAACCCATCTTCCCTTGTATGGCTCTGGAACTGCATACTGTGCCCGATTTCCTCTCACGTCTGAAATCACAATCCTGTCCTATTGTCAAAAAAGAACTACCACGGTCTACACAACTGGCGTTAACCTTGGAAGACGGTTGCTATTTCTTTGGGCACAGGGCGTACATTCCGACACGAACACTTCAGGAAGAAGTTCTCAATATGTGCCACAGTTCAAAATCAGCTGGACATAGGGGTTTTTTCTCCACCCAAGAATTGGTTTCTCGTTTCTTTTGGTGGCCATCATTAAGAAAGGACATAAAAGAATATGTTAAATCCTGTCCCATATGTCTCCAAACTAAAACGTCTCGACAAGCTCCTCTAGGACTCTTGATCAAGATGCCCTTGCCTTCACGACCGTGGCAAATAATTTCCACAGATTTCATAGTGGATCTACCACCATCACGAGGATGCTCAGCCATAATGGTTACTATAGATACTTTTACTAAGTTGGCACACTTCATTCCACTTGCCGGAGTGCCGTCTGCTGCCTTGATGGCTCGCCTCTTCATCAACCATATTTTCATCTTACATGGCTTACCAGAGACAATCATTTCGGACAGAGGTTCACAATATACCTCCCAGTATTGGAAACTTGTCTGCCGTCATCTTGGAATCTCACGGGCCCTCAGTTCAGGCTATCACCCCCAATCCAACGGCCAGACAGAAAGACTCAACCAAACCTTGGAAGGATACCTCAGGAGCTATGTCTCCGCGGCTCAGGATGATTGGAAGGATCTATTACCTCTAGCGGAGTTCGCTTATAACAATTCTTTTCACTCGGCAATCGGTACTTCTCCTTTCCATTGTTCCTATGGGTTCAACCCATCGTCATTTCCTACCTTGAAGAAGTCTGAGTCCAAATTTCCTGATGTAGATTTCCTGATGGATCAAATCCGGCAGGGTCATCGCACAGCTATCACTGCGCTTCGACAATCCCAGGAAAGAACAAAACATTTTGCGGACCGTCACCGGTCCCCAGCCCCGTTAATCAAACCAGGAGACTGGGTTTGGCTGTCATCACGTTTTCTCCCTCGACATCTAGTCCCGTCCAAACTTTCTCCCCGATATTTTGGACCATTTCAGGTGATCGCCACAATAGGATCAGTTTCCTTCAAACTCCGTCTACCGAGCACATGGGCTCGCATCCATCCGGTGTTTCATGTTTCACAATTAAAACCAGACAATCGGAGTTCCTTTCACCCTAAAACCTCTACCCGTCCTCCACCAGTTATGGCTGCTTCCGGACCTGAATTCGAGATCAAAGAGATATGTGATTCACGGTATCACCGGGGTCACTTACAATATCTAATTGACTGGAAAGGCTACACACCCGCGGATAGGAGTTGGGAACCTAAATCAGCTGTACATGCGCCCAAACTAGTAAAAAAGTTTCATCTATTGCATCCTGACAAACCAGGAGGGAGCGGTCCTAAGAAGGTGCATACTGTCATGTTTTGTTCGGCAGATCCGTTTCCCAGTAGGCACTTCAACATGGCCGCCGTGGCTGGCGATTATAGCACACGCAACAGTCTAGATGTTCTTTCCTAGAACACATTGCAGCGCTCTGATGTCACATCCTCCCAAGCAGCTTATCAACAGGATCCTCCAGGAGTCCAGTGCGTTGCTACTCTCTTAGGAGTATACAAGCGCTTCGTGAGTCAGTTTGTTAGTTTACCTCTGTGTGTCCTTATTTCTTATCCCTGACTTCGGTTGACACTCTCTCATCTCGTTACTTTTCCCTTTTACTCTTTACTTTCAGACCGCTACAAAAACACGGGAAAATACTCGTCAGACTTTTGACGACTTTAACCACGCCCCTTTGGAGCGCGGTTCCAGCTCAGTTTCTCTTTGGTTCAGGAATACAGATCCTCGCCCTCCACGAGCACGGATACCTACCTCAACTTCCAAGGGTCACTACCGAAACTCTTTGAGCAGTCTCCAGGAGACTACCTTTGTTTACGAACTGGTAGGCTTTATATTTTTATGGTTGTTTCTACTATTGGTAGTGATCGTTAGCTATTTCTCTCTCTCTCACCGTCCTTTTCTATTCTGCTATTTTCCTTAGCCCAGCTATTCAGTACTTCTAGGGACTCCAGGCTATCTCGTCCTTCCTCCACATCGAACTCTCCCTTTCTACTAATTGGGGGTAAGAATTTGAACTAAAGTTTCTAAGGGGATTTGACCTCTGCTAGACAAAGGAAATTATCTTCTAATCTACTTTGTATTCTTTATTAGAACTTAATATCAATCGCTAGGAGCTCCCAAACTCTGAAGGTGAATCTTCAGCCTACGTTGGAACATCCCGGTGATACAACGCTCTCAAGCAGCTCTCCACAGGGTTTTTTCCCCCATGAGGGTTTCCCTGGGCACCTCTCGGGGATCAAGCCTTTGAGCAGGACTCCGGAGGGGTTTTCAGGGGAATTCCTAATATCTTCAGGGAGAGTCAGCAAGATCCATTACAGGTACCCACCGGGCCATAGGACATTTCCCTTCGTCCATTCTGCCCAGGTGGGTGATTTTCTGTTTTTCCTTCTCTATTTACCTGGAGTAATTGATATGTATATCTAACATTGTATATTTGCTGACAGTTGTCTCTTGACGGGCTCATAGGATCTCCTGAGTGATTGCACATTGGTAGAAAAGTCCGGATATACGTGGATTCTGTTATTTTCATAGAATAGGGTGCCCTTTTCTCTGGATATCCGCAGGATAGCGTCTCTGTCCCTATAATTGAGAAGACGGGCAATTATTGTACGAGGTGGGGCTCCAGGCCTGGGCGGAGGCGCCGATGTACGGTGTGCTCGCTCCACAAGGAAATGGTCCAAAAAGGAGTCGGGACCCAGGAGTTCCTTCAGAAGGGCCTCTACCTGACGTTCCATAGACCCTTTGCCAAAGGTTTCAGCCGCCCCAACCAGACGGATATTGTTCCTCCTAGAACGGGATTCCAAATCCTCGCATTTGTCAAGGGTTTTCCGGAGGTCCCCCTTCAGCTGGGCAATATCGCGGCCATGTTGTTGTATCGAGTCTTCATTGATAGCGATCCTGACTTCGGCCTCAGTAATCCGTGTGCTTTCCTTGTCCACCCTCGCCTTCAAGGAGCTAATTGTTGCCCCTATGTCATCCAAGTTAGTGTTCACTGCCAGGAAGCCGTTCTGAACCATGGCCATTAATCGGTCCACCCTCTCCTCCATTGGCAACTCAGGGTGACTGTCCTCTTGCTGCGACGGGGGTGCCGCGGACCCGCTGGGCTGGGAATTGGCAAAGGAGTCCATTGGGCCTGTTTTCTTGGGGCGTGCTCCCTTCTGCTCATATCGGCCCATGTGTAGACTCAAGCAGACCGCGTCTTCCAGCGCCCTCCGTCCCGTCCACCCCAACGTATGGCTCGGATTGTATACAGGATTGGTAGTGAGCTGAGACCCACTTATCGCGCAGGAGAGGCGTTTAAGGGAGGGCTGTAGCCGGATAAAATGTCCTCTCCTCAGCAGATCCTCCCTCCTCGTGCTCTGCCCCACTTGTTCTTACTTGTTCTTAACGTCCGGCACTCCACCCGCAGGAGATATCAGGGGGACCAAGGGCGGCTCCGCAGGCACGAGGGTCGGAGCAACAGTGGCCCGCGTAGCACGACGGTTGCACACCACGCGGCCGCTGGCAGGGGGACCATCGCGTCCGCCGAGCCCAGCACGAGGCAGCGATATACACTGACGTGGCACCCTCACATCAGCCGGTAGCGATGGTGCGATCATATCAAGGAGTTTGGTCGAAGCGCGGCCTCTCCAACTCGATCCAACCCCTCCCCCCGTGGCTCCAGGGGAAGAGCGCCTGGAACTCGCAGGCGGCCAATGTCTCAGCCTCCGTCCGCAGGATCTTCAGGACGGTGTATCTTCAACGCGGTTCGGCGGATCGGCCCAAATTTTTCTCAGTATGTGCCCACAGTCTTACACCACAGAATGGCACGCTTCGTTTGTTCCACGGACCGCCCTGAAAGAGGATGCGTATCTTGAAGGATTTATAGAAGCCGGAGCTCTGGGACTAGGCGGCCATCTTAGATGTGCGCAACAGCGCCCCCCCCAAGAAATCCATCCTTTTTTAAGAGTTACGAAACCAAATAACGTGACTGCTCATCCCTTCTATTTCTAATACAATCTATTAATTTTAATGGCAGCTGCAAATGCTGGGCATGTGCGATGCATCCATTATTTACTGAAATCATCAAAACGGGTCTCTAAAGAGATATCCCCAACACGAAACACAACCCAATTGCTCTAAAGCAGTGTTTGAACACAGCCAATGCGCCTCGTTCAGTTCCATTTTTTTATCCAACGCATCACTGCTTGCTGTGACAGCGCAACTGCGCACGGCCTGTGAAATTGTATGCCATTGCCAATGCCAGGGTTTGTGTTGCTTGTGCACTACCCATTCCAACAACTCCTCTTGGATGGATGGGGCAGGCATTGGAAAGGGAGACACTTAAAAGCCGCAGCAGCCTCCACTGCCTGTCTGTAAATCTGCGCCTGTTCCAGCCCGCAAATATATAGCAATAAATAATAAATAATAATAATAATAATAAATAGCAAAGTCTGCTTTCATGAGGATGTCCGCGCGGTAGCTTGAGCAGTGTTGTTTTTATACAGGACAGTCCCAGGCAATCGATTGCCATGGCCCACTGTGGGGGTGGGCAGGGGATTCGGTAATGATTTATCGTTGGTTAGAGGGACTGGACTGTCACCATTCACCAAGAGAAATTGTAAAGGATCAAACACAGCAGGTGTGAGAAATGTTATTAATATGATACGGCTGATCGGTTGCTGGCCTTCCCCACATGCGGTCATTGGCGAAAGGCCACTGTGGAGTGATAGGCTTGCTACACTAGCTAAGATCTTAGACACACTCAGTGGCCCGCAAAGGGCATGCTGAGCCAATGGAGGCCGCGCGTTCATGCGCTCCCTTCCTCCTGTGAGAACTGCTGCTCACTTCAGACTTGTAACCTTTAATTGCAAGGAGCTCAGTTAGCCACAGGAGCTGGATCACCTATGGGAAAACGTGTTCCCTTCTTTACAAAAAAAAATAACACCCCACAACTTCCACTTCTCAAATTAGTTAAAGTGGTGTGAGGGTGGAAACGTGTGGGTACGAAGTGCTATATTTATATAACATAGGCCTTAAAATGCATTGACTGTTTAAAAAAATGCACCTTTTCGGGCTAAATAAAAAGTGTTTCCACACCCGTCCTCCACTTAGTTGCCGCCGGTCACGGGGCAGGCGCTGTAGTGACGGCAGTGTCGCTGCTGCTTGCCGCGCCCCAAGTGAAAATGTCAGCCCGGCCAGGGCCAGGCCCAGCCAATCACCATCACCCCCCACTGTCTTGTGACTGAGAGAAACGTTGGTGTGTGACCTACCTCTCGCTCCTTGTTCCAGGCCAAGCACAGTCCTCAATGTAATTGGCTCACTGCAATGTCTGCTGCCTGGCAATTTACCCGGCCCCAGGGCACTCAGAAAACAAAGTTGCTTTCACCTTTTGCACGTGCAACAACAATTTGTTGTTGGCACCTGCAAAGTTGAAAGCAACTTGCAAATGGACTGTCTGTGTCTGTGCTGCAGACAGTGTGCGAGGTGAGGGCTTCTAACTTACGAGGTTTTACAACAAACAATTAAGAGAGTGGCCTGACTGGCGCCAGCCACACCATCTGATGCCATGGCCAGCCAGGCACTACTGCAGGCCAGCAAGCATGGCAGCCCCTTTCCCTCTGCATGATAATTCATCAAAGCAAGGTAACCAACGTGTGTGTGTTACCTTGCTTTGATGAATTCTGCAGCGGCCAATCCATCAATCCGCTGTGCACCCAGACCAGAGAAAAGTAACTTAGGTTACTTAAAGTAGCGTAAGTTACAAAAGTCAATATTAGATGCAATAAAACCAGCCCACAGATGGCTGACCAAAAAACCGGATTCCAGGTCTTCAAAGTCGTTCAGCCATTATCCGAATGACCGATAGCCCCAGTCCAACCCACAATCTTCTTCCAAATCTCATTCTCAGTGGGCTTTTCTGTCACAATCTTGCTTGCAGACGTTAATTGCTGGTAAATATAAAAACCTTGTTGCAAACCTTGATTAGTTTGGAATACTTGTTGACTGACAATAAGGACTGTGACTCAGCAAGCAATGACAGCAATGTGATAAGTCATTCGTCGAGTTGTCTACATGTTCCTGTTGATTTTTGTTCCCTTGGACTGACGTAGTGCTATAGAACTGCAAAAATAACTTGCCCATACAACATGGTCCGGCACTTCATTAAAAGTAATGCCAGCTGAGGATTTCCAATCAGAGATTTGTTATTCCCAGAAGCTAGCTAAACCATATCTAAGTAGACTGAGGTTCATAGCTAACATTATTAGCAGTTTGTCACTGAGCAGTGAAACTCTATACTGATACTTTTGGACACCTGTAAATGCTTCTGTAACTCTTGCCTAATGAATTGAGGAAGGTGATAATAAGTGTGGGTGCTCTTCTAAACTCCACTGGAGTGGTGACAGAGCTTTCCAGTGATAGGACACCAGCAAGATTTTTCAGGATTATGTTAATGGCTGACGGTGGTGGACTGCCATTGACAGTGGTTTAAGGGAGAACTGACGATAATATTTTGAGACTCCACCCTATGTTGGCACCACATTTTGTCCTGCAGAGATATATGATATGGCATTTGTAATGCGCCTATACACAAGTGTTTCAAGGCGCGACGTGGCAAGGATGGGGGAAACAGAGGGAGGACAGAGACAACGATCTTACTAGGCCAAGTGACATTGAGATCGGGGAAAGGGGAGGGGGCAGTGCTGTACATGGGATCAAAAAAATAACAAGAAGTGCGGCCACCAGGTGGCAGGTGCAAGAGTAAGTGCAGACAGCAGGTGTCCAAAAGTGCAGGTAGGGGGACTGTAGGGTTACAGATTCAGACCCAAGTGCAAGGGTTGCCGGGAGGCAGTGCCGGTGTGCAACTGGGCGGGTAAGGACCTGGGCCCGAAGTCAGAGGGTAGCCAGGTGACTAGTGCAGTATCAGACAGGAAATCAACAGGGGAGAGGAAGACAGAAGATAGAAGCAAAGAGGAAGGTCTTGAGGTGCTACCGGAACCGGAGATGGTTCTCCTGGAGTTTCAGAGAGGCAGGGAGGCTATTCCAGAGTGAGGCCCCAGCCAAAGAAAGCGATCTACCACCAACCCGTTGCTTGGAGAAGTGACTGACCCTGAGGGAGTCGTAGGTGGAGGAGCGAAGAGCTTGAGTAGGAAGGTATTTACGAAGAGAGAGTTGGAGGTATTGCGGACACAGGCCCAGAAGGCCTTGTAGACAATGCAGAGGGTCTTGAACCTAATCTTTGCAGCCACTTGGAGCCAATGCAGAGATTTCAGTGCTGGAGAGATATGATCCCTGGGCTTGAGGCCAAGGACAAGTCTCGCAGTCCTATTCTGGATGAGCTGCAGAGGTTGAGTGGTAATTGTAATTTTGTAATTGTAATTGGTTGTTTTTAATGCGCTTAATACCCAGAGGTTTCTTGCGGATCCGGGGATCGAACCTGTGTTGCCCCGCGTCATCTTGCTTCCAAGGCGAGCGCGTTGCCCCTGAGCTATCCTCCCGTCCTATTGGTGGATTGAACCCCCAGAAACCCCCATATAGATGGTAACTGTCAGATCTCTCTGCCATTCCGATATGCCAATAGGGAAAGGAAGTACGGTATCACCAGTCAAGTACCGACGCATCCGCAATCAAAACGTGTTTAATCACAAAAAATATGCGGGCCGTAGCAAAAGAACACTCTGCCTACCCAGAATGCAGCCTGGGGCTTGGAAGGTAGCCTGGCAACGCTGGCGTCCTCTGCACTGCAGGGTCTTTCGCCCAGCTTGACGGTACCACGCAAGTTTAGTCACATGTTACGTTCTTCATAAGCTCCTCCCTGCGATTCTGCCGGCGCTTCTGAACTTTCTTCGGTGGCGTTACGAATTGCTGTCCTGTTTCCTGACTCCTTGTTTCCCGTTATCCTGAACCCCCGCCCCCCCTATCATTGTCCTCCTTGTTATGACCTCGGACCGTCCCTGTTTGGCAATTTGAACTACGAGTTTGAATCAGTTGCCGTCTTCCTGCCTGACCACGGACCGCTACTGTTTTGCCTTGAATATTGATTCCGTCTGCATTGCCTGCCCCCTGCCTGACCATGGACCGCATTTGGATTTATCTTGGATTACGTTAGAACATTGTTGCCTTCCTCTTGAAAGACTTTGGACCGCTTCTGGATTGCTTTGGGTTTTGTTTCCTCTTGCTCCTTACGGAACTTTGAACTGCTTGCTTTCTGAAACTCATGAGTACACGGACTAGAGACTTTCGGGTGTACTGTGTAGGTTGTTTTGTTTTCTTCTGCAAATCACAAGGGATGTTGCCACAAACTTCTTCAGCTCCCGCACTCTATGTTACCGTCGCACAGGAGTCCAATACGGTAAGACTGCTAAACTAGTATTAGGGATCTCCTAGCAGTAACTGAACTTAGGTGTCCTTAGTAAGTAATAATTTTGCTGTGTTCTCTTTGTTTAGACATCAGGTGCCTGCATTTACCAACCGTATCAACACTGCCTTACCTGAACTAGCAGGTTAGTGGTATTCTGTGTATGGTGTATTGTTTTGGCTTACTTGTCTACGCAGTTCTGATACTTGCCTTGTTTTCAGCTGGTGGTGTGCTATCCGGCCCATCGTATCTCCACTTCTACGGCACCTGGGTCATCGGTCTCCTGTCTTTCCATTAATAGACCATTCTGGTTGTCAATTCGAACATCCAGAGAGGTACATTATTAGGAATACTTCATCTTCTACATGACGAGGCAACTCGCTCCATTTCAAGTGCTTCATTGTTCTGACAGTAACCCACCCCTTATATCCATAAACAGCTTTATGTGACAAAACACAGCAATTCCAGGAAATGAGCTCTCTCAATTCAATTAAATTAATCTTTTCCTAAAATTAGTAAAACAAGCATTGAGATTTTAAAAGTGGATCCACGGTCTGACAGGCAGGCTGCACTTCCCAAGGAGCATACTGTGGTCAGCGCAGATGGCCATTTGGGAAGACAGGCTAAAATCTTTCGTGTTGCATTTATGCCAGCTATGCCTCGTACTTGCTAGGCAGTCTTGCTGAGAAGGATGCATTTGTTTTGTTTTGTTTCAGTTGTTTTGTAGAGTTAACATTAAGGTAAGTGCTTTCCTTGCAATCTTGAATGAGTGAGAGAAGTGTTTAAGGTAGTGGGTGACATGATCTTCAGGTATAGCTGGATGGCATATGCATATTTATTTACTT
Source organism: Ambystoma mexicanum (assembly GCF_040938575.1). NCBI lineage: Eukaryota > Metazoa > Chordata > Amphibia > Caudata > Ambystomatidae > Ambystoma > Ambystoma mexicanum. Next base: position 408,019,271 of record NC_090924.1, read on the forward strand.
TTATGTGGAGTTTGTGGAGTGGAGGTGTTCGCCTAATGGCTATACAAAGAGATTGAAGATGTTAGGTAAAAGTATGACTCCCTGAGTTATCCTGCTGGTGACAGTTTGTCAGCATAAATGGTTGTTGGCAATTTGAGAGAATGGTTACCTCTTGATGTAGTAAGAGGTGACCCGTATATTCATTGAAAGTCATCTGTTTGGAAGAATTTTGAGAAAGGTTCTGTAGTTGGCAAAATTGAATACAGAGGAGGGATTCGGAAAGGCCAATGCAGGGCCCAGGCCTCTCCCGCCAGTCTGTGCACTTTCCTCAGGGCCACTGCACTATGCTCAGCACTACTGCACTTTCTGCCTACGCTCTATGAGCTAGGCAACCTCTCTGCACTTAACCCAGGGCCATGTTGGACTGGACGCGTTTACTCCCCGCAAACCCCTTTTCCTCGCACCTCCGTCTGTACGCATGCATTAACTAAATGTACTAGGACTAGTAGGTTTGTCTGTCCTGTCCCAACACCTGCACCTTTTCCTTACCCCCTCCCGAGCTTGGATGAAACTGTAACACTCATGCACTTGCACTAGGAGAAGCGCCGGCAGGCCTAGTATGCTAGTTTTCTGTTTAGATCATTTGGAAACTTCAAGGCCTAACAATGATTACTGTATTCCCTTGTTCCCGTCCCACTTTGAAGTGCTTTGAAGCACTCCACCTGTGTATAAGCACTGTATAAATAAACAATTACAATTACAATAAGAAAGAGTCTTCTTTACCCAGATTTTAGGATGAATGAGCAATGGCCTTGGTAATGGCTGTTTTAGTGTGGCATCCTGGATGAAACCCAGACTGAAGGTTCCGAAGGAGTTGCTGTTTGGTGGTTCTGTTTTGCAGCTGTGTTGTGATGTTTTTTCAAAATGTTGGTGATAAAGGGAAAATGTGTGATTGGTTGGTAGTCAGGTAGTCAGCAAGATCATGTAGGTTTTGTGCGTAGATGAATAATTTGGCATACCATTAGGGGTGTGGGATGGAGCCTATAAGCAACTTGTCATTTTCACAGAAGCGAATAGTCTCCTCGACCCAGCCCAATCGGGGTTCAAACCCCTCTTTAAAATTGTATCTTCTCTGGTCTCCATCTGCGATAACCTAAAATGAAACGGCCGACTGAGAAGGATGTGCCGCATTCATCCTCCTGGATCTACCCTCAGCCCTTGACACAATCGAACACAAAATACTGAGGAACAGGCTCCTCACACTAGGCATCAAAGACCCCTTAATTGGATCACCGCTTTTATTTTGAATTACTCACAAATCCTTCTCCTTCCCCCTTTCTGCTCCACCACAGCCCAGTCACAAAAGGGGTGCCACAAGGAGCCTCAATTTCACCACTCCTTTTCCTCCTTTACCTAAGACCACTGCCAGCTCTCATCCACTCACACAGCCTTACTTGCTACAACTTCACAGACGATACACAGATCATTTGCAAAATCCCCAAGATCCAATCCTCCCCACCTCCCGACCTCGCCTCTTGTCTCTTGGACATCTTCCATTGGCTGACCAATAATCACCTGGTCCTCAACCCCGGCAAATCAGAGATCCGTATATGCTGCAAAACTGCTCTTATCCCCCAAACTTTACTGTGGCTGGCTGCCCTTGGAGCCCCACCTGCCACCTCCACCTCTGTCAAAAATCTTGGATGCACCATGGACGCAGATCTATCCCTCTCTATGTGCATCAACTCCCTACCCAAAACCTGGCACTTCCACCTACGCATCCTAAAATTAATCTTTCCTTACCTCTCTTACCCTCAAAGAGTCTCTGAAATACTTGCCATTATCATCTCCGACCTGGACTATGCCAACTCCCCCTATCTCTGTGCCTCTGCACGCCAGCTCAGGAAACTTCAACAAACTTAAAACGCAGCAGCCAGACTGCTCCATGCCCTGAGAACACATCACCCCTGCACTCAGAATTGTGAACTGGCTCCCGGATAGCCTGAGAGCAACTTTCAAAGCTATGTGCATCACACCATGCCCTCCATAACACAGGACCCCAGTTCTTTCAGAATAAAACCATCTACTACCTACCAGCCCCCTCCCCTCCAGAAACCTCAGATCTCCTTCTGGCTATCCCACCACACCACTTCTTCAGAGTGAATGGCTCGGCTTTCTCTAGCCTAGCAACCACTATCTGGAACACTCTGTACATCCGCCACACCGAAAACAACCACTCCTTCAAAAAAGCCCTCAAAATCTGCTATTTACTGCATTAACCTGAAAACCCCTTACAAAAAAAAAATACCTTCAAATCCCAAGTAAATGAACGGTCTCCCCAGGCAGTGCAGGCTGCATTTGTGGTGTCACCAACCTTTTCCAAACACCTGACGGTGCCAGCTTTATTCGTGGTGACCCAGACCACACACTCACAATCATACACCTTTCATGACACTTGCTTCCCCTAAGCGTCACTAGATGATTCTCAGCACTCATATAGGTAATGTCACAGGATTGATTAACGGCTGCACCAGGCATGTACTGAAAATTGGCAAACCACAATGAAAGTTTTTTGAAAAAGTTGTAGAAGCACAGGGGTGTGATAGAAACAATGCCACCACCACCACAACCGTACACCCGACCCACCTAGAAGAATCTGGAAGCAAAACTTGTATGCCTCCTGTGGCTATTAGTTGGAGCATACACTGTTGCTGCTGATAACCATTTTTATCACAGCCGCAAGAACCAACAGAAGAAGTCAAATACCTGAGCGGGTGCCATAACAGCAAAGTGCCACCAATGGCAGCAAGGTACGTATGATACACCACTCCACAGGCCACAGGTATGGCTAATCACACACATCAGTATACAGCAATGACCACAACAAAAATGTGGTCCTGCTGTTCACATAAACTCTCTGCCTTCCTACACCAGAATATGCCTCAACACCTAGGACAGCAGAATGCAGTGCAGACCTACGACAAATTTGAGCACGCTGAACACAGTGAGTCTCTATCACTGACGCCACTCCTACTCCTCTCAGCGCCTATCCACATGCATGACCACATGGGTTGCTTTTCTACCAGAGCCTGGACAGACCTGCTAAGACTTTTTGGCCAAATACGCACATGTATCATAATCGTGCTCCATGACCGCCAACACTTTGGACCTCAGTCCTCCGAGGGCTTTCCCACCAACAGTGCATTGAGACTATAACAATGGTACAATTAGCTATACAAATGACAAGTACAATACAATACAATACAATAGATGTATTGATACTGTGAAGGAAAACAGTGAGGGCTTCCCAGAAGATGATTTGAACAAAGAATGCTGGAAAGCTGCTGTGACATGCTCCATCCTCCGGTGTTGGATCCTTGATGGTCTCCCTTGTTGACCAAAACTCTCCACCCTATTCCATTGATTTACAGCAATTGATGAGAGTGTTATCATGTCTGTCAACAGAACCTGTGTGGAGTACAGGTACTTTTTGCTAGTAAACAAATAAAAACATTTTAAAAAACACACCCCTGTAAAAGAAGACAAAAGATGAAGAACAAAAATATTTAAGCACTCTGAATACTTTTTCGTGGAGGAAACACAGGCAAGAAATGCAACAATGTGCTCAAAAGGATAAGTCTTGCTGGAAAAAGGTGCAAAGGAGATTTAACCTATTGGGCCCCAAAATTTGGATCAGGGGCAGTGGATCAGAGGAAAGTACCTATTTCCGATGTTAGGAGATGTCGAACCAGGCTTTGAGGTGCTGTAGATGCAGGTCAAACTATATTTCGGAGCAGCGAGTCGTACTGGTTCAAGCAGCTAGCTAGTGTTGAGTCATTTTGAAATAGGGCTTGCTGTGGTACATGTGCAGCGTTCAAAGGATGTAGTTCGGATGGTTCACCAGGGTAGGTTCATAGGTCCAGTCAGTTTGAGATGTTGGTAACTGCTTGTTCAGGTCAGCGAGCTACGCGATGCCCCGCGATTCAAGTCGAGGTCCTTCGGTTTGAAGCAGTGATCCTGATGCCCTGATGCGATGCTCGAAGAAGCAGCAGTTCAAAGTCATCTGTAGCAACAAACTGGTGGTTCAAGTTGAACAGGTGATGTGCTCTGCTTGGCGTGATGCGTGAGTGCGCCAGTTCGACAGGTGAAAGCAATTGCAGTTGGACGTTTGAGTGAGTACTAAAGGCAGCACAGTTGGATCATATTGGTTTGAGTGTGGTGAACAAAGTTCAAATAGAGCTCAACTGGTTTGATCCAGTGAAACAGGGTGCATGGCTGTTCTGGCTCTCTGGATGCTGTGAGACCCACTGCATGCGGCTCCAGGTAAAACAGAGTCTTTCTGTCCCTGTTCTCCATGCCTAGGAAGGCCTGCTAGCAGAGGAGTATGCATTGACCCTCAGCAAAAGTCCCCCAAATGTGCCCTGGGAGAGGTTAGGTAGTAGAGCCTGCCTCTACCTTGGGGCACTCCTTCACCTCGATGGCTAATGTTGTTAGAAAGATCAACGCCCTCTAAAGAGGTCCACATTAATTCTTTCTCATGTACTGGATAGTCCAAAAGTGAATCAAAGATGGGTGGGAGCTTTTTATAGGAAAAATGCCCAATGGGATTGGTGGAAGCAAGCCTTCTTTAAAGGGTTACATCCCTAGACAAGTGCCCCTTGCCTTCTGATGTAATACCCAGGTTGCCTTTTGTGATGCTGGAAATGCATTGGAGAGACAGGGCCTCCATGTCCTTGTCCTGTACTCCCTGATCATGTATCTTCTGTGTTGTTTTCTACACAGGAGTCCAGTTGGGAGTCCTGGCAGTGCAGTTCTTCCTCTTTTTGGTTGTAGTGAACAGAGACCCTTAGGATACCATTTGGGCACCAGTGTGTTTGGCCACAGATCAGGGTATAGGCTGGTGGCAGATCCATGCTGAATTTGACAGGTGCTCTGAGTATCCTCCATTGTGGGATACCCAGGCCCTGCCATAGGAATCAGTGGATTCCTGATAGGAGACACGATGGCCCCTGTGGCCTCTTGGTTTCTATTACCTGTTACATTGTTTTCCCAAAGTCCTGGGAAGCCCTGACTCTGTCCCTTCCCTTGACTTGCTGTTGGGTGGAAGAATCATATGGAAATGTGGGGGAGTCCAGGCCACACTGGCTGGAGCCTTCCCAGTGACTGTATGTTGTGGGTACATCCTTGGGGTGGAACTTGGGTGAATGGAGTGTGTGAGCAATATGCATTCCATGTTATGGGTGTCTGGTATCTGTGTGTATGTGACACAAAGAATGAGACAACCCTTCCCAAAACTGACATGAATGCAGTGTGGTGTGCTGCAAGGCAGGGTGCTTGCCCCTAACCACATTCATTGTTATGGGTGTTTGGGTGGAAGGGAATGGCCTGAATGCACTGTGAGCCTGATTGGCTCCCTGCCTGCATGAATGCCCTTCTGACTGATAGGCTGACTGAGCCTGGCTCAGCAGTGTGAATGGGAGACAGAACTGTATATCTGAGGACCTCTCACTTACCAGAATTGTTCAGAAGCTGAATTTGAAACTTGAAGCTGCTTATCCTTGAAGCCCAGCTGGAAGAAGAAGAATTGCTGCTGCTTTCCTTTGACCTGATCCGAAAGCTGTCGAGTCTGTCAAGGACTGATCCGGGAGAGGACCTGGCTAGGTGACCTCTCCCCGAGCTATGAGGGAACATCATTCAGAAGCTGATCTTCATCGAGGCACCCTGGAAGTCAGTCCCGAAAGCCTGTCGACTGGAGATGGGGTCCGCCGAGAAATCTGAAGTAAAGCACCCGGATATCGAGGCAGTCGAAGTCCATTGCCATTGACCGGGGGTCGGAGGATTGCTGTAACTGCTGGAAGCCAGTCAGGTCGTGTTGACCAGAAGCGGAGACAGCTTGATGTCGTGCTGCTCGATGACATGAGCCGCAACACTCCACCTTTTGCCTTAGAACATTTAAACAAAGGACTCCCTTGCCATCACTGTTGACTGCATTGTCCCGGTGGAGAAAGTGGAGGTTGTCGATGAACCAAGGAGAATCCGCCGGTGGGATTCCCGCCACTCGAAGTCCACAAAGACGCCGACAAGGAAGATCCAAAAGCCAGCCACGGTCGAGCCCCGATCGCTAATGCCGACATCCGACACGACCCTTGATGCCCTCTGCCGGGCCTATATTCTTCATCGAGTCATCTTTGACGCATCAAACTCTTTTCATCGAGGACTCTTGATGCCAGAGTTCACCTTCTTCGAGTACTCATGACGCCCTGTGGCTCCTGCTTTATTGGGAGTTCACCCTCGAGGGATCCGTCGATGAACCGTCAAAGAAACTCTGATAAACTCAGGTACATTGGAGTAGTAGAACATTTTAGCAAAAAACAAGACTATTTTAAACATATATGGACTGGACGTGTTGATACACTTTATATACAGGTTGCCCAGGTGGGGGGATCCTCACACAGAACTGTGTCTTAGTGGTTAAAGTACTATTCTGCCATTGTTTAACCTATCTTGTCTTCCTTCCTATGTCTGGTGTTGAGTCACATTACTATTTTATTTGTATGCCATTGGAACTGTCAGCAGTTGATGCATTTTAAAAGGAGTCAATAATTAAGTGTGGTACCACATAGACATTGCATATATCTGCCATATTAGATTTAGCAAAGTACAAAGTGTGTTATTGATTGTATATATATATATATATATATATATATATATAGAACCTTATTTATATAAAGAACTGTGTTATCACATAACATCGTGTGTGGACATTCTTTGAGTGGGCTTGGGGACTACACTGTACTTAAGAACCAGCCTGCATCACCTCCTGTGAACTTAAAGGGATAGTGCGCTCAAAAATTGTACTGTCCCAAAAGATGGGCAATAATCAAAAACATATGTTTTAACATACAACCTTGTTGTATTTATAAATGCTGTGGTTTTCTTTTTAAGTTTCCTGGGCTCCCCCAGGCCGGAGGAGCCTTGGAGACTCAAAGCAAAAGCTGCTGCAGTCATAGATACAACGCAGTTGTTTTTTTTAATTGCCGTGGTTTTAGTTTTAAGTTTCCTGGGCTCATCCGGCCTGGGGGAGCCCGGGAAACTTAGAACGCACAACAATCAGAAATACAACACAGTTGTATTTATAACTGCTGTGGTTTTCTTTTTAAGTTTCCTGGGCTCCCCTGGGCTGGAGGAGCCCGGGAAACTTAAAAAGAAAACCACTGCCTTTATAAATACAACAACGTTAAATTAAAAAATGCCTGTAATTTCGCTTTGAGTCTCCCGGGCTCCCCGGCTCAGGGGACGCCGGGAGACTCAAAGTGAAAGCCACTGCAGTCATAAATACAACACGGTTGTATTTATAATTGCTGTGGTTTTCTTTTTAAGTTTCCCGGGCTCCTCCGGCCCAGGGGAGCCCAGGAAACTTAGAAAGAAAACCACAGCAATCATAAATACAACACAGTTGTAATGTAACTGGTAAGCATGCACCCCCACAAGCCTATCATCCAGTAAAGGTGCTATAAATGTGATGGATTGGGACACGAGCCAATAGCCCTCAAGTCCCATCATTCATTTATCCTGCAAAAGATGCAAGCGTGAAGGTAACCTTGCAAAGCGTTGTAGGTCAACCAAGATATAAATTTAGTTGATGAACTATGTGAGGATTTAGAAGATGCTGTTTTTACCATTAGGGATGGCAAGGATGACCACATGATGTTGTACACATAGACGGCATAGGCCATCATACAGGCCTCGATGGCCACTCATGGCCTATGCCTGAACGATGATAAGACTGAGTTGATAATTATGGGCACACATGCCAACATTAAAAAACTTGGCCAGGAATTCTCCTCATTCAACATCGACGGGAATATAATTAAAGTCTCCCATGGTTTCTACCTTGATTCCACTTTGTCCTTTGACAAAAAGGTAAAAACTCTGGCCTCCTCGATGGTCTATACGTGCAAGCTGATAAGAGTGGGCAAGCCATTCCTTTCCACTGACAGCTGTATGATCTTGGCCAGAGCCTTAATACTCTCCAGAATTGACTACTGTAATGCCCTATACAGCGGTGCTAATAAAATCACTATCGGGAGGCTACAAACCTTACAAAATAACGCCTTGAGAGTAGTGCTAGGCATAAACAAAAGAACCCACATCTCCTTCATTAGACGCCAACATAAATGGCTGTCTACCGATAACAAAATACAGCTAAAGACGTTATCACTGACCGATAACGCTTTAAATAATGCTGCCCCTAGTTACCTTAAAGATAAACTTTAGAGAGGAATCTCTCTTAGACCAACGAGAGCTGGCAATGCTAATTGCCTGACAATACCCAAATACAGGCTTTCCATGATTGGTGGTAATAGTTTCCCAGTGAAGGTTCTAAAATATGGAACCTACTGCCTCAAGACCTGAGAGTAGACCAACCCTACCTACGATTCTGAAAAAATGCTATCAAACTTCTCATCTCTACTTACCCTTAGTTTCCTATCCTCAAGGCTGATTCCGCATTTGGCTCAGTTTTCTCCTACTCGCCCGATACTCCCACTTGTACTCTCTGTCATTGCCTATAAGACTTTGTGCAATTTAATCTACTTTGAGACTCAGTACAATATTTAGCGTAATACATTGCAACTTGTATATTTGTATATTGTATATTTGTAACCAGATAAGCCTATACTTTTATATTGTATATTTTGTAACCATGTTATACTTGTATATTCTGTAACTATCTAAGCCTTGCATCTTCTTATTGTTGCGCCCTGCTACCTACGGGTCTGGTGCGCATAAAAAGTGAATAAATAAACAAACAAACAAACGGCAGCTCAGTGTTGGTGATGAATGACTCAGGAGCCATCTATATAGATCCACCCAAAAAGATTTTTGACTACATTTGGCCAACTTGCACTCAATAAAGTAGACATCAGCCAGTGGCATATGTAGCAGTGAGAATTTATTTAGTTTGGTGTTTCAAGGGAACTTGACATTTAAGGCAGATTAAACATGGGAGTCCACACCTCTCCTCATCTGGGCTCATCAAAAGAGATTGGACATAAAACTAAATCCCAATGCATGTGAGACAATCTTGAGCTGCGAAGACAGAGTCAATGAAGACATTTTCAGAAAAGAAGTAGGTTGCCTAAAGGGATTTGTCCTTCAAAACAGGCTTCATCCTGGCTCTGCCACTGTTGTTTACATTTTGCAAATATCCATCTGCCACAAAGGAAAGAAATAAAGTTTGAACTTGATAACTTAGAAGCTCAGGGCATCATTGAAAGGATAACACCACTAGTGCTTGTAGCAAACTCACAGGAAAGCTATGTCTGTGCATTGATCTGGAAATGCTAAATCACTGTATCATCCCGGATCGTCACCCACTACTCAACATCTCAGAATTGCTTTCCATGATGGGGGTACTCATATCTTCTGCACACTCAATTTAATATCAACGTACCCCCAAATCAGACTCCACCAGGTTCTCACCAATTAAAAAGCTCCATCACACCAGAGAGACTTCATCAATTAAGTGAATGCCATCTGAGTTGATCTCTTCAGTTTTCCAATGAATACTGTGCAACTTTTTAAAATCCTATTTTGTTTACGGGATGATATAATGTTTGGGAGGGATACTGTCGAAGGCACTTCAAACGTTAGGAAAGTCTGGATTGACATTAAGGAAAATGCAAATTTAAAAGGGACAGTATTGAATATATAGGACATATCTTCTCTGCTAGGGGCACTGAACTGCACAAATACTTGATTAATGTGGTCAAGAGGGTGTCCAGTCATTTGGTCGACTGAAAACTGGTCGAATGACATTTGGTCGACGCAATTTGGTCGAAAACCAAATGGTCGAATTTTTTTTTTTAATTTATATATTTATTTTTCGGGTTTTCGTTTTTTAAAAAAAGGGGTTTTTAGAGAAAAAAAGGAGTTTGGGGGGGTGACCCCCCAAAAAAATAAAAAAAAAGGGGTGAAAATAAAAAAAAATAAAAAATTCGACCATTTGGTTTTCGACCAAATTGGTTCGACCATTTGTCTGGTCGACCAATTTTTTTCGACCAAATGTCTGGTAACCATCAAGAGCACTCCCAGACCCAATCAAAAGGTATATCTTTATTCCATTACTGGGGATTAGCAGAATACTATTCACATTTTATACAAATTGTCATAGATGATACAATTGACTGGAGATATTTGTTCGAGAAGGACGCCCAATTAGAATGGACAGAGATTTGCAACTCAACATTGGAATTAGTGAAGCAGTCACTCGTCAAGCTCCTTATCTCAGGAATGTAAACTTGGAAGGAGAACTATCCTGTCAACAGACACAAACATTGTTTCTATAGGTGCAGTCCTATCCCTCATGGTGGGGTAAATAGCTTGTAATAGCCTTTGCCTCCTTGCTCCTTAGTGGACAGAGTTGCTTCGCTCAACCGTTGAAAAGCAACTCTTAGCCATGAAATGAGCAGTTGACAGGTTGAGTGGGGTACAACTTTCAAAGTCTTTACTGATCAGCCTTTGAGAGAGACACTTATGTCCAAATACCTAAACAACGTGTCCACCTGAATTAAGAAATTGGTCACTTTGGTGCAAGAAAATACCTTCAATGTGGAGTACGTTCATGGAACGAGGAGCATACCAGTGGACTTCCTGTCACCACTTTCAGAAAACGAGGATGATCCAAGTGTGAGGATGAGCAGGTGCTGGTAATAGAACAGTCTGCTGTGCTGATGGACGATTGGAGCAAAAACATGACATAAGACAAATGTCTCAAAATAGCTAGGAGGGTATTGTTTGGGAAAGGTCACTGAATAAGCCAAACCTTATAAGTTGGGGTTTGGAGCTTGTGTGGCCCATTTGAGATGAGGTACATGCAGAGAAAGTGTATGTCCTAAGGGGCAACTGTATCATTCCTCTCATGAGGTCTAAGAGAATATTTGATCAAAGTGGTACATGAGGGTCATCAAGGGATAATGAAAAACAAACAGTGGGTCTGGGCCCTATTTTGGTGGTCTGGTTGCAATATCCAAATTGAGAGAGTTGTTAGAGGCTTCATTCTTTGTGACAACAGTAAATTATGTCTCCAGTCCTGCTACCCGCCCTTGACGATATGACAATCACTAAACTGTCATGGGAGATAGTGGGAATGGACCTCGTAGGCCCATATATACAAACAAGGGGGGGTTCTGGTAGTCCCTCACTACCGGTCTATATGACAGGAGCGTCTCAATCAGATTCTTTTGCTCCCTATCCCTTTCACAGAAGAGAAATGTCCATTACATATCAGTTTTTTTCCTGCCCAGGGGAAGTCAGCACCAAAATGCCAATTCTCTTCTGAACATGAGATCTAACCCAGGATATAGTCGGGTAGAGAGACACTCCAAGAACACCTCTTGCTTAGGCCCATATATAACCAACACGTCTACCACTTTTCCATAATTCTGAATGACCCCTTTTCACGATAGGTGGAGGCAGCTTATACTAAGAGCCTCTCCATCAAAGCCATAATCCAATTTCTAGATGGAGATTTTTAAAGGATGGATTCCCCAATACCGTTTTCAGGGACAATACGGTAGAATTTAATTCTCCTGAGATATGACATGGCATTTATAATGAGCCTATACACAAGTGTTTCAAGGCGCGACAGGGCAAGGGAGGGGGAACAAAGGGAGGACAGACAGCGATCCTACTAGGCCACGTGTCATTCAGATCGTGCAAGTGCATGGGATGGGGTGAGAAAGTGGCAGGATGGGGGGGAACAGTGCAGTACAAGGTAATAGATAAAAGCAATAAGTAGGGTAACAGCCTGCAAGTGGCAAGTGCAAGGGTAAGTTCAGACATCAGGTGTCAAGTGCAGTGGTGAGAATGTGGGTGGCAGTAATGGAAGTGGCTTGGCCTGTGGGATAGAGAGGGAGAGGTGGGAGGAAAAGAGAAAGTGATCACTCCAGGAGAGAGGAGTGGTGAGAGGGTCAGAAAGAGGTAGGTCTGAGGAGATCAGAACATCCAGAGTGTGCCCTGCAGAGTGAGTCGGGCCAGAGGGGAGAATAGTGAGTGAGAGAGAGTCGCAGGGGCGCGAAAGAGTCCAGAGGGAGGACAGGAGGCATCCAGGTGGATGTTGAGGTCTCCAAGTAGGAGGAGTTGAGTGGTCGAGGCCAAGAGTGAAGAGGAGAGGTCCACCCACTCAGAGAGAAAGGAGGAGATCTGACCAGGTGGCCAATAGATGGTAGCCACAGTAAGGGAATGGCTAGGAGAGAGAGAGAGCCTGCAGATGAGGCATTCAAAAGAGAAGTAGGCCTGCGTAGGAATGACAGAGGCAGGAATCCACTTGGGGAAGATCAGGGCTACACCCCCTCCGGAGCAGTTGGACCTGGATGAGGAGAGGATTTTGAAGCCATCAGAGAGGAGCGTGCCAAAGCTTGTGACAGAGCTGGCCATGAAACAAGTCTCGGTGATACCAAGGACATCAAGGTCAAGTTCTTCCAGAAGGCGGCAGATGTCGGAGGAGTGTTTGACAGCTGAGCGAGAGTTAAGAGTGGCAATGTGGAGAAGATTGCTGTCCTTGAAGGACTTCCGGGGGGGGGGTACAGATCAGAGGTATGCCCTGCGGAGGTGTAGAAGGTGCCCGAGGGGGGGTGGAGAGGGAAGGAGAAGTCAAGGTAGCCGAGGAGGAGGTTGCAGGGGGAGGAGAGGAAGCAGTGGAAGGGACAGCAGGAGAAGAAAGGAAATTGGTGAGGCGCTGGAAGCGTCTATCAAAGAGGTGAAGGTTGGTCTGAGGGCCTTGGACTAGGACGGTCCCATTGGAGTAAACATTAATGATGACCTTAGAGGAATGGAAGGAGGCCAGGAGGGCATCCCACTGGATGCCACCATTAACGGGAGAAGAAGAGAAAGGAGAGAGCACAGAGACCATTTGAGGGGTCCATAGGTCTGGCGAGGGAACGACAAAGAGGATGTCGGTGAGAGTTTCTTTGGAGGAGGCACTGCTATAGGGGTCAGCGATAGGGAGGCCTGGGTTGGAGACCAGAATGTCCTTTTTAAGCTTCTTCCTACCAGATTTAGTGTAGGATAGTCAATAGAGAAGCAGTTGGAAAAGATAGGAAATCGATATTCATTTGAATGTATATTTTGTAAATTTTGTAAATCTTCCTGTAATAATCTTGTATTACTCTGTCACATTGCCTTGTCATGCTTTCACCTTGTTGTAACTAAGTTAAGCGCCCGGTTGCCCCTGGGCCTGGTGCGCTATAGAAATAAATAAAATACAAAATACAAATAGGAGAGACAGAGAGCACCATAGAGTAGGAGGGGAGTGGAGAGAGGTGGAAAGGAGAGGGGAGGGGGAGGCAATGGAGCCATTCAGGGGGTGTGGGCGGGCTGGGAGGCGGGTGGGGAAGAAGGCGGAAGGGGAGAGGGGGAAAGAAACAGGGAACACGGTCCGACCGGGCCAACAAAGGAACACACGCAGCAAGTTACAAAATTATCAAATGCTCAGGGGGGGGTGTCTCACCAGAGAGTTACCGGCACCCGCTCAGCCTGGATGGAGGAATGGCGAGCGGTGACCAGCTGCTAGGTATACCAAACACACACGGAGGAAGGAGCCAATGAGGGGGGTGGGTGGCCGGAGAAGAAAGCGGATGGGGGCGGGGGAAGGGAACAGGGAACACGGGGAATGTGTTAATTTCTCTCTGAGAATGGAACTTGTTTCAGCTCAGCCTACCATCCACAATCTATAGACGTGGTTGAGAGACATGCGACAATAATGTGGATTAGCAGAAAGTGGCCTCTAAGAGAGTTGTAGCCCACCATTCTCACCACACTTCACTATAGGGATGTTCCCCTCTGAACTAAGTAGAGGTATGACACCCTACACAAAGCTGTGTTCATCCTGGCTACTGGGAGCGTGTAAGGTCCGCACTGACCTCGATGACCTGACTAACAAGATCATGAGCCGCCAAGGCTTTAATAAGACACAATATGATTTAAGAAAGGCTGTGATGAAGATAGGTTTGCAGGTGGATGGCCAGGTGAGGGTAAAATTGTCCTTGACCCCCGTTCAGAAAGGGCCTATGCAAAGGTCCTTACCTGTCTAGTTCAAAAGGGTTTTCACAACTCTCCCTGAGCCAACGAAGACCACAAGTGGTATTTGGATTGGGCGTCCTTGTGCTCATTCAGTAAATCCTCTAAAACAGCTGGGAGACCCGGTTCAGGAATAGGAGAGAAGGAAAACCGCCCTCACCAGCACAAAAGGCCACTCAGAGCAGTACACACTGCTGAGGGCCAGTCAATGGCCCTAAGGTGAGCTCAACTCTGATACTCTCAGAATCATATACGCATCACATTCAGCTGGTATTCCCTGAGCTGTCATTTATCTGGGATCTAGTCATATTTGTGTTGTTAAAAGCCTCGAATTGAAAGATGGAGAACAAAATATATAGATTTTTTTTTTATTTCAATTAAATAAGGTCATATTGTAGGTTAGTTGAACCACAGTTTTGAACAACAAACAAATGATAGGGAGGGTTGGGGTAAGGGAAGAGGCAGTAGGTAAAGTTTGTCCCCCCATAAATATTTAATAATAAACATAATCTGAATGGAAAACATTAGACATGTATTATATTATATATGTGGGAAAGGAAACAATAGTTACACTGCCTTGTTATGCCACAAAGCTCCACTAGATGGCAGAGGATGATAGAGAAACAAAATGGTGTTTTAAAATGAGAACGAAAATAAAATACAACAGAATTAAGAGGTTGGAGGTGAAAGACAGGGTCGAACTGGGACAAGAAATAGGCCCGGTTACCCAAAAAAGGGGTAGTGGCCAGGTGAGGGCGATACAGGGCTGTGCGGAAGAGGTCCTAACCGAGGGAATGGACATAGCGCAGGAATTTGCGGGGTATTACGAAGCTCTATAATGCTCTGCTGTGCCCGGGAGGATCTGAGGCCTCGAAGGGGGTGGGGGTTGCAGGGCAGGCAGCTCTACCACAATTGACTGCGGAACAGCATGTGGGGTTGGATGCGGATATAACAGAAGAAGAAGTGACTGTTGCCATATCTCAGCTACATTCTGGGAAGTCACTGGGCCCAAACAGGTTCCCAGTGGAGGTCTGGAAGAAACTTGAAGGGGGGTGGTTGGGCAAAGCGGACAGGAGTGCATGTTGCCCGAGGATCTCAGGTGGGATGCGAT
Organism: Ambystoma mexicanum; assembly: GCF_040938575.1. Classification (NCBI taxonomy): domain Eukaryota; kingdom Metazoa; phylum Chordata; class Amphibia; order Caudata; family Ambystomatidae; genus Ambystoma; species Ambystoma mexicanum. The sequence goes on from NC_090924.1 coordinate 408,034,440, forward strand.
TGTGGTTCTCCCCAAGCCTGGGAATCCGCCCGCAATCCTGTGCGTCATAAAGACCCATCTCGCTTATCACTAGCACTGTTGTCGGTGGATTTGCAAAAGGCGTTTGACTCGGTGTACTGGGAGGAATTATGGGGAACAATGGAGGGTATGGGGTTCGTGGGTGATTTTATGGGACTGCTGTACCAATCGCCAGTGGCCGAAGTACGGGTCAATGGGTTTCGCCCCCTGACTTTTCCCTTGGAACGAGGAACGAGGCAGTGCTGTCCCTGCTGTTGTTCATTCTATCGATTCAGCCACTTGTTGCGCAACTCTGCACGTGTCGGGATTGGGTGGGCTTCCGGTGGCCCTGGGGTGGGAAAGACAGAATATTTGTGTATGCGGATGATCGGTTCATTTATATGGGTGAGCCGCAGACGTCCCGCCGGGCAGTAACGAAAATACGGAGTGACTTTCGGAAGGTCAGTGACCTTAAGATCAACTGGCAGAGGTCGGTTCTTTTCCCGGTGCAGGGCGGGGGTGAAGCGGTCCTGTTGGAGTGCCCCTACAGATTTTTTGAAAGTTTGGGGGAAATGGGAGGAGGGGAGTGGAGTATAAGTGGGTGGGGGGGTGTGAATGGTAGGACATTTGGGGGCAGTTATGTTGTCAAGACTGTGGCCATAATTTTTTCTTCATGACAAGCAATGGTTATTTTGGCTCCCATGTTGTATGTGGTCTTATTTTATTTTATATTATATGCAAAACAATAAAAAATGTTTTATTTAAAAAAAAAGGAGTAAGAGTTATATGATAACACATCATTATCATTTGGCCTTGGACGTTTGCTTGCATTCACAGTAATTTGGGAATATGGGCCTATACACACTTATATTAACGACACATATGCTGATCCATTCTTGTATAAAATGTATATCACATTAAAGTGATATCGTAACCATATTTTTCGTAGTGTACTTAGGAGCAATACAATGCAATGCCACTTTCTGTTTTGTCAAAGGGTGAAAAGTCGTGTTCCATCGCTTCCCGTGATGTCACTCCGGGGTGGGGTCAAATGACATCACTTCCTGTGCTGTCACCAGAGGTCAAGGGACGTGTGATGTCACTTCCGCTACCCCTGGCATATTGGTGAAATGACGTCCCTGGCGGTGGTGGCTGGTGAGTTTCAGCACTAGCCACTTGTTCCTATGCTAGGTGAAAGGTGAGGGGCAAGATTTGATGAAATAAACTGTCATCTTTTATCTAGAGCAGCGCTCACTGCCTCCTGGCAGCAGCATGGTCATCATAAACATTGAACGTAAGCAGTGGCCCAGACCAGCCCGGGTGTCTGTGGTGCAGCCAGGGGCGGCCTTAAGGGCAGCAGCGCCCTGGGCGAATTGGAGCCCCCCCTCGCCCACCGCGCCCCCCTGGTTAACAGGAGGTGGGGCGGAAGGGGGTGGGGCCAGTATGGGCAACTTTTCTTTTTTTTTTACCCTCCTCGCTCCGGCGAGGAGGTTAAATAGGTGCTGTTAGCACCCCATTGTTATTGAATGAGTCCGCCATCGCGGGTTCATTCAATGACAATGAGGCGCCTGCCACACCTTCTGCCACCACGCCAGCTGGGGGAGCGCTTGAAAGATTCCCCAGAGCTGGCGTGGTGAAAAGGCTAATGGCGCCTTTTCTTGTGAAAAGTGTCCACGGCGGAGGGGCGCATTTAAATGCATCCACGCCGCAGGCACCTTTTACAGTAAAAGGCCGCCTGCTGCGCCTTGTCCCACAACGCCAGCTCGGGGAGCCCTTGAAAGACTCCCCCGAGCTGGCGTGGCAGGGGAAAAAGGCGCCCTGAGGGGCGTGGCGCCCCGGGCGGTTGCCCGGCGCGCCCCCCCCTAAGGCCGGCTCTGGGTGCAGCTTGTGCTTCTTCGAGGATCTTGGGAAGGCCCTCAGCAGGGCTTGCAGGAGGGCCCCCACATTTTGTGTTGTGCTACTGCTGTTAGATGCTGGACCATTTGTGTGCACCCTCTATCAAGCCTGACGTTGAAGCCCGCCGAGCCAGGGAGGGTAAACTGAGTTTGAGTTTTAACATTTCTGGGCACGCCCAGCTCCCCGCCTAATGAGCCTGTGCAATGGCTCAGAGGCCGGATGTTGGGCGTTCCTTTACAGGATCTTTACCCAGAATCTGAAGGCATGGAAAAGACATTTGCTCTTTTCCCGTCATCTTTCAGTCTAAGAATATTTCTGGGAAAGCGGGATGGTGTCACAAAAAAGTACTTTCCAGTGCAAAACAATAATAATAAGATCAAGCTTTTAAACATAACAATAATAACAACACAATGCTTCATGCTAGAGATGTCCCGCTTCTAAGCACTGTAACAATGGATCTCATTAACATCCAAAGAAATGGTACTCGAAGTATCGACTTCACAAGGCCGAGTGAGCCCTGCCGGGGATTGGAGTTTGCCAAATGTTGTCTGGCCCTGTGTCAGAGGCGAGCGGCAAACCTATGAGCAATGCGTGTAGTGTGTTAGGCATTTGCAGGGTTACACCACTCCTCAAATGAGTGACTTGTAAACAAGAGACAATCTCTGTGGGCATGGCGTGTATTTCTCTTTTTGTACATCCTGTGTCTTCATTTTGATCCTGACAGATTTTCTGCTTCTGTGACTTTTTCTCAACGTTTGTGATATCAGGTAGACCGCATTGCTCTGAGTTAATTACTTCTGCTTCTTCCTGCATGTGATGTTCACGTGACATGGACCACGTGAGTGAGGGAATAAACGACCGGGAGAAAGCCTACGATGGGCAGTCTCTGACACCAGAGCTAACGTGTCAGTGTCCCTGATTGCGCGCACGTCCAACGCACGTCCTGCCTAACAGCCCTGCACAGTTACACTGAGAGCGTATTCACCCCTTAACGGTCGGGGGAGTAAAGGCAGGGTCAGACTGGGACAAGAAATAGGCCTGATCACCCAAAAAAAAGTGGCCCACCCCTCGAATCAAAAAGTGGCCTGCCCCTTGCCTTACGACCCTTGACCTCTGTTGACATCATCGGAAGTGTTGTCATTTGTCCCGACCCCAAAGTGACATGCCGGGAAGCGATGAAACACGACCTTTCACCCCTTGACAAAACAGGAAGTGGCATTAGAGCGCCAGGGGACCACTCTGGTGGTGATAGTGCGTGGTACAAATGTCCTTTAACATTAACATAACATCAAATAGCATTGGTCCTAAGTACACTAAATTACTGTGAATCCAAGCATACGTCCAAGGCCAAATGATAATATGTTATTGTATAGCACTTACGCTTAAGTTCTTTTTTATAAAACAAATATGCATATAATATCACCCAACCTGTGTTGGTATCCATTTATCGACCTAAGAAGAATTAAAGGCTTTTAGAAAAAAAAAAAAAAATATATATTGTTTTTTCAATTTTTTTTTTCTTCCAAACCGGCCTAGGCATTGCCAGAAACCGGCCCCCACCCCCCAGGCCGAGGGGCCAATCCGAACCTGGTGAAAGAGGTATTATTCCAGTGTTATAAATAACCCATTTATTTACACTCACCAACATTATACTGATATGCCTTGAGGACCAGAGAACAACACGAGTTCTTTGCGGTCACATTCAAGAACTCAAGGCCAGACACCTCAGAGTTCCATTAATGAGAAGAGAGAACTCCTGTGTTAATGCAGGTCCTGGAGACCGGGATGGGTGCAAGGCCTCCTCTAGTCGTTCCTCTGCAGTTGATGTGGTACATTCTGTACACGTCATGGACGAGTAGGTCTCAAATGCAGAGGTGGATCTAACAATTTTTCTGCCTGGTGACCGGGCCCCTGTCCCAGTCCCCGCTCCTTCCACACAGCACAGGGACCTTTCTGTTGTGACGTCACTCCAGTCCATGTTGAGTCGTGTGTGCATTTGTTCTGCCCTTCTTTCACAGCGTTAAAAGTTTAGCCTAAACTTGTGACAGAAGAGCAGAACGTTTAGGGTGTGCGTTTGTTATTGTGGGGATGGGGTGGCAGGACACCAGGTATGAGTTACATGTTGGCTGTATTGGAGGCAGGACACCAAGTATGGGCCGAGTTTCTTGTCTTATTCGCTAGCACTGTGGGTTCCTTCCCTAGGCGCCACACTACAGTCCGAAGCCGTGAAGGGGACTCAATTTCCTGGTGGGCTTTTCTTGTGAAAAGCACCCTGAGCTGGGGACAGTCAAGAATGAGAAAGCCTCACTCCATCACTCTCCCCCATCACGACCTGCACCGGTGAAGGGAAACGCCCACCTTTGGCTGGATGGAGTGAACACAGGCTTCGGCCCTGTGCAGTGCCGCCTGCACTGATGCGCGCCCTGGAGGCTGCCCCAGAGGATGCCCAGGACAGGGACCATCCCAGGCCGGGTGTGTCAGAGGCTCGGGGCCCGGCTCAGAGAGGAATTCATGGACCACAGCGGTGCGTATAGCTGCTGCCCGGCTCCCCTGCAGCAGACGGGCTGCCATCAGGGGCCCACCTCGTTACTTCTGTGTCTCTCTATCTGCATGTGTTTCTCTATCTTTCTCGTGCTGCCTGCCTTCTTCTCCCTTCCCCTCCATCGCCCTATATCGTTCTTCATCTGTTTCTCTACCATCCTCTCACCTGTGTTCTTCTCTCACCCCATCGCCTTTCCCCTTTGCCCACGACTTCCTCTTCCATCCTATGTTCCGTCTTTCTTTCTCTTTACTCACTTTATATAATCTTTCTCACTCCCTCTCCCAGTCTTTCCTTATATTTCTTTCTCCTTCCTTCCCATCCCTTCATCTCACTTCTCCCTCGCCCCTCTTTCTCATCGCCCTTCTCTTGTGACCACACTTGACTCCGCCCACCCAAAGCTCTGCCTCCATGACCCGCCCACCTAGGGTCTGTGCCAGATGCACCCCACGGGGCCCTTTGCCTTAAATCTGTCACTGCTCAAATGCCTGACGAGGTTGGAGGGACTTGTGTTTCTGTGATGACAATGGAGTTAAGTGTGGGAAAGGGTGGGAGGTCTGCCGAGCAGAGGATTTATGGCTGTGTGTTGATGAGCAGGACTCTGCATGACTACTTGGTGGTTTTGGAGGTAGTGAGCGGAAAATGTATGATGTTTAGAGGGTTTGGGAGTTAGGGTGCTCGCTGTATAAGAGTTGTTTGCATATTTGAGGGAGGGTTTGGGGTGAGTGCTAATTTATATGCTGTGTTACCTGGTCGAGTAGTAACAGGAGTCCTGGCGCTTGGTTCACAACTGGCCCTGACAGGACCAAAGAAAAGTTGCCCTTCTATCCATTAACCTTTATCTACATATGTCCGGGCGAGGCAGCCATGTGATGATCAGAAGATAGGTGGGTGGGCGGAGCAGTGTCCAGGTTGAGTATAGGCAATGTACCGCTGTATTCTGTCAGGTCATTTGATCCCCAGAGTTATGAATCACGTGATGCCAATGATGATTGGGAACTGGGTTTGAAAGTGGAGCAAAGGCTGGGTGGTGTTTGGCCCATGTGACCCTGCAGAACAGTGACGTCACGTGATTTTGTACACAAAGGTGGATGCTGGGTGTAGATAGTGTTTTCTTGCACAGTGAACGAGTACTTAAGAGACAAAATCAAAGTTATAATAACTAGAGAAAAGCTGGTGGAACATGTTAGTGCCTTCACACATATAGGTTATAAATATAGCCGCTGACATTGTAGAGGGAGAACTAGTTGGAACCCTAGATGCCTTTGAATACATGGTTTGATCAAGATCTATCTGTGAAGAAAAGAGAATTCTGAAATTGTGAGAACATTTGACCCAAGGCCCATTAATGAAACAGACAGATTGACTTACAAAAGCAGGAATACTGCATTCCACAAACTGATCAAAAGAAATAAGAACACGCTCTTCCAAAAACACATCCTATCTGCTGGTAGTATGCCAACAGAATTCATTAGGACCTACTCAGAGCTGAGTAACCCTCAACAGACCAGCACCCAGCATCAACCATCTGCTGATCTGACTGACAAGATGGCATCAGCTTTTAGGGAAAGGTGACTGAGACACAGGACAACCTTAAACAATAACGCAGTTCGAATCTGCTCCATTCCCGGTCATCCAGGCCATGGCTCAGTTTCTGCTCAGTTACATCAATTGCTTTGACTAAAATACTCAGGGCCTCTCCTGTACAATGTCAGCCTTGTCCAACTACTGTACTACAAGAGTATACCACTATTTTAGCACACCTTTAAATGATTTTAGGTTATATTTCTCTCTGCATTGGCATAGTTCCGAATACACTCAAATCCAGAACCATCATACAAATGGTGAGAACGTTGAACAGTGATTTTACTAAAACTACTTATTGCACAATCTCTAATATCCCCTTTTTAGGCAGACTAATCGAAATATATGCTACCAATAAACTTATAGACTTTAATAAAAATAGTAATCTCCTCCAAAGAAACCCATCAGACTTCCACTCCCCCAAGAGAAATGTGACCTGTTTGCTATTTGCCAAAGACCAATTCCTGGTGGCCTCAGAACACAATACTTTGGCGGCACTCATTTTGACAGATTTCCCAGCAGCCTACAATACTGTCAATCATGCCCAGTTGTATAGAGACTCTGAACTGGCATGGAGCTTCAGGGCAATGCATTTAACTGTATAGAGGATTATCTTCGGGACCGATGCAACCACGTAAAAGTAGGGGGATTTCCATCATTTCCATGCCCTTTATTGCATGCGTCCCAAGGATTCTATAATCTCTGCCTGGCTATATAAAATCCACAAGAAACCTTTTGCTGATTTTATAGAATATTTCTCAACAAATTTTCCAAATGTAGGCTGACAAATTTCAGATCCTACTAGACTTAGCTACTCGGGAATTGGAAAATAGTCCTGTCACAGCCTTCCTGCAACACATCCAAGGGTTTATAGTGATAAAATCGAAAAATAAAATCTCGGAAAAAAAGGTAAAAAAAAAAGGTCGAAAAAAAAAAGTCACATTTTTTTTTATGCCGTTTTTTATTCGAAATGGGGGGGGTTTGGGGGTTTTTTTTCGAGATTTTTTTTTGGACCTTTTTGTCATTCGAGATTTTTTTTGTTGAGATTTTGACCGACCACCATATCCAAGATTGTCCAGAGGCAGCCATCTCCGCCTGAATGCAGAGAAAATGCAGATGATCTGCTTTGGATTCCCTGCTCTAAGCTCCCTTACATTATCTTGGACTACATTGTTGGGTCATTCGACCTCCTCTGCCAATAAAGATATTGACCCGGGTATTTTCTTCGACACTCAGCTTTCACTCATCCCGCAAACCAATCAGGCGGTACAAAATGACACTTTCAACTACATGTGATTAGGAAAATCATTCCCTGTCTACAGATGCCTCTGAAAATTGAGATCGCTCGAACTCTGGTTATTTCTCCTCTGTAGTACTGTAACTCAATGCACAAGGGCCTCAGGGAACTCCCGATTCACCAACGACAACTCCTGATGAGCAAAGTGGCATCAATGACCTTTGCATTGAATCATGGGATGCTTTTATTCCTACACTGAAAGCTTTAAGTGGCTTCCCATTGACCAAAAACTCTCTCCTGAAACCCTATGCGTGTCATGATGCATTCCCCCGGGCATCCAGACCACGTCCATCAGCCCCGGGAGCAGGCATCATGTCGCCTTTAGAAAACCCAGCAACCCCTGTTAGGGGCTGTCTGGTTCAGTCCTGGCGCCTATGGCGCCAGGCTCATATGGGACATCAGTCCTGGCGCCTATGGCGCCAGGCTCATAGGTGCACACTTACCTGATGCAGACCATGCTGCAAGAAGATCCAAGCCCATGTGAGGCCTGGAAAGGACTACTTTACCTTAGGGACTATTTTGTTACTCGGGTGTGGCCGGGGAGGAATACCTACCTGGGACTACTTTGGAGGCTATTTAAACCACGCCCAAAGAGCAGCACACGCTTCGCGTTATTCTGCATCCAGCAGCGTAACGCTCACCGTGCCAGCAGCATCCAGCCTTCTGCCACGCCCGCCTCGAACCTGGAGCACCTAGAAAGAAGGAAAGAAGCAAGGTTAGAACAAGAGTATTACCTGATTTCTTACCTGATTCCGGATTCATCGCATCTTCAAACCAGAGGACAGACTTTGTTTTAAACGCGTCGCACCGCCAGCAGCAGCGCCGCGCCATACTCACCGTTCCACGCAGCATCTCTTCGATCCAGCGCTGTCTCCATCTTAACATCCTGGCACCTAAGAGGGACAAGAAACAACAAGGTGAGCAGAGAGAACAGACAGAGACAATCTCTTTAGCCGCCATATGCTTACCTGATTTTACCGCCGGAGGTATAATTCTTCAGCACGCCACATCTTCTAATGCCGCACCTGTAAGATAAGGAGAAAGCAGCAAGTTTAACCCTTGGCATTATTTACTGGACAGTTTTGGGTAACACAGACTTTTACCAGAGCGCTTTCAGCTGTCAATCTTCTTATTGGGTCAAAGCTGCAAGATAAAAGAGGAATTGGACAGGAGTGAATTCCAGACATTTTGAACTCTTACGAACTAAATACTTACGGCTCTTCGCCAGGACCTTTTGAAGTCAGGATTCGTCTACAACTCTTCCAATATCTTCAGGCCAGTGAAGTAACTGGTCATCAACGCGCCCCTGCGTGCTTCGCAGGATGGAGAGCTCATCCTTCAAGAATATAAGGTGAGATTGCTGAGAGGGTGCTTCAGAGGTGATTAGTGGGGAGGACAGTGGGGGTGCTATCACTTGAATCCACAAGTGGCTAAATCTATCTCTCCACTTGTAGGAGAATATTTCTACGGGCAAAGCAGATAAGATTAGGAGGGCAGATCCAGTCAGTCATCGCTGCACTACGCATCACGTGGGTGGAGGCCACAGCAGTCCGGGTTCGACCGACGCCCCTGTGGGAGCCAGGTGAGCATAACAGAATGCAAAGCCTATCTACAAATCCCCACCCGGGCGTTATGGAAACCTCAGAAACCGACCAACTGGCACAACTATTGGGGGAACTTAGGGCGGAAGTGCACTCCGCTCGCCAAGAGACTAATGCCCTCAGAAGAGAACTAATTGTATGGAAGGAGTGCAGAGATGATCTCGCTAGACAACTGCTGCAAACTCAAGCTGGACAAGCACCCCTACCTGCTTCCGGGGGAAACCCAGCTCCTGTGTTATCGAGTAACCCTGTGCAAATAAACCTACCAGGAAATATTCCATTAGCTCCACCCGAACGCTTTGCCGGAGATCCCAAAAGGTTCGCCGTGTTTATGAACCAATGCCGCTTGCACTTTTTATGCAGACCAGGAGCCTTCCCAAACGATCAAGCCAAGGTAGCCTTTGTATTATCATATCTCAGTGGCAGTGCAGCTGATTGGTCAATTCCACTAGTTACTCAGGATGATCCAATTCTTCGGGATTTTCAGGGCTTTCAAACGAGCATGGAAAGACTATTTGCCCGGCACTCCCACGGACAGGCCCTGGATAAGGAACTTTTGTCCCTACGACAGGGTAACCAGGATCTGCTAACCTATATGGCAACCTTCAATAGATTGATAGTGGAAACCGGATGGCCTGAGGAAAAACGAGTTAGATTGTTTCATCGTGGACTTTGGGGAGAATTTAAAGACGTCTTGGCTCAAGTTGTGAACCCACCTCAGGATTGCGCAGAGTTTATAGACTTAGTGGTCCAGCTGGATCATCGACTCCAGAATAGAAAGGCTGATCGAGCTAAGTTCGAAAATCGGGTATTGGTTAAATCCAACGTGGCCCCCAAAGGAACAGATGCATCAGAACCTATGCAAATCGGGGGGGTCAAAGGACCCTTAACTCAAAAGGAAAGGGAAAGAAGAAGACAGATGCAATTGTGTCTGTACTGTGGAACCTCAGGACATTTTCTACGGGATTGCCCTATAAAACCACCCAAGAAGGTGGTAGGAGTTGCTGATAAAAGTCCAAAAGAGCCTGATTCGGAAAACGACCACGCCCGACAAGCGTAGAGGTCCACTTGCCGAGCTTAAAGAAGGACACTCAGACCTCGCATCTGATCATACCAATGGTCCTAATTGATCCTAGACAACCCTCACGTATGCACGCAGTACGGGCATACATTGATAGCGGGGCCGTAGGGAACTATATGGACCACGAATTGGCTTACAGGATGAATCTACCTCTCTGCCGAAAAACCACCTCAGATGTCATCACCACAGTTGATGGAACTGAAATAGCCTCTGGGCCTGTAACTCATTCCACCGCAGAGATGACACTATTGGGTCAGGATGGGCATCGAGAGACTATTGTATTTGATCTAATCAAAGCCCCACAGTTCCAAATAATACTGGGGATACCCTGGTTGGAAACACATAATCCTGGTATTGATTGGCGAGAGAAGAGAATAACCTTCCCGGATTGTGCACAAACCTGTTACCCAAAGAAAAATCAGAATGCAGGCCTGGCTACAGTAACCACATCAGTCATGCAACTACCTCCAGAATACCAAGAATTCCAGGATGTCTTCCAAAAGGAACAGGCAAACACCTTACCTCCTCACAGATCGTACGATTGTCAAATCGATCTCATACCCAGTGCACAACCCCCTTGTAGCAGGATCTATGCCCTTACGGAACCTGAGAACCTTCACCTACGACAATACTTAGACCAGTACCTTGCCAATGGCTTTATTCGCCCTTCCAAGTCTCCTGTATCCTCAGCTTTGTTCTTCTCGCCAAAAAAGGAAGGTGACCTTAGAACATGCATAGACTACCGCGCACTAAATCAGATTACGGTAAAAAACCGATACCCATTGCCTCTGATCCCCGAACTACTAGACCAAGTAAAGGATGCTTGTATCTACACTAAGTTAGATCTCCGAGGGGCATATCATCTGGTACGTGTAAAGAAAGGCGACAAATGGAAGACGGCCTTTCGCACCAAGTACGGTTTATTCGAGTATCAGGTGATGCCCTTCGGGTTGTGCAATGCACCTGCAGCCTTCGAGTATTTTATGAACGATGTCTTTCGTGAACTTATTGACGTCTGTGTTGTCGTATACATAAACGATATCCTTGTGTACTCCTCCTCAGAATCAGACCATGTTAAGCACGTACGTGCAGTCCTTGAGAAACTACGCCAGCACAAGTTATATGCAAAATTGGAAAAATGTGTTTTTCATGTTACGGAAGTTGAATTCCTTGGATTTATCTGGACTCCAAAAGGAGTCCGAATGGACTCACGAAAGGTGGACGCAATTCTCAAGTGGCCATCACCTAGTTCAGTTAAAGGGGTGCAAAGCATGCTCGGATTTGCCAATTTCTACCACAGATTCATTCCAGACTTCTCACATGTTGTACATCCCATCACAGCACTTTTGTGAAAGAACAAACGTTTCTTGTGGACTGAAGAGGATGAAAAGGCCTTCCAAGAGCTGAAAGTGAAATTCACGTCTGCGCCTGTCTTAAAGCATCCACACCCAGAGCTTCCATACATAGTGGAAACTGATGCATCCAGTTTAGCCATGGGAGCTGTCCTGTCCCAGAAGGATCCTGAAACTGGTCAGCTTCACCCAGTGGCATTTTGGTCCAGAAAGTTCTCAGCACCCGAGTTAAACTATGCGGTTACCGATAAAGAGTTATTAGCCATCAAATCCGCCTTTAAGGCTTGGCGACACTATCTTCTTGGTGCCAGGCATACCATTACTGTAATCACTGATCACCGTAACTTGCAGTATCTAAAAACAGCCAAAGCCCAATCATCGCGCCAACTTCGATGGGCATTATTCTTTGCCGAATTCGATTTTGGGATCACTTATCGACCAGGCTGTAAAAATGGCAAGGCAGATGCCTTATCCCGAAAAGGAATGGAAGAAGCATATGCGAACCCGGAGCTGGTGATTATAATTTCTGAACAAAGAATTCTTGGCATAACTACTTTACAGACACTAGAAGAAATTCATTTAAAAATCCAACAACTCTTCAATCCAACAGCTCTGCAGGACTGGGTAAGGAAAGGCCCGGATTACTCAGTCATCAATGACCTACCCTACTATCAAGGACGACTATTTCTACCACACAAGGAATTACAGGATCTTGTCATCTCCAATTATCATGATTTCCTAATGGAAGGTCACCCAGGTATCACAAAAACCAAAGCCAAAATTAAGAGACAATTCTGGTAGCCCACCTGGCGAAAAGATATTAAGTCATTTGTGATATCTTGCGCATTTGCGCCCAAAACAAGAGTCAGAAGAAAAAACCAGCTGGCCTTTTACAACCTTTGGATATTCCACCTACACCATGGCACACCTTATCTTTAGACTTTATTACTGATCTACCTCCATGTAATGGATTTAACACCATTCTAGTTATCGTGGATCTTTTTTCCAAGATGGCCCACTTTATTCCTTTGAAGGGATTACCTTCTGCTTCAGTCCTGGCCAAGGAGTTCCTCGAAAACATTGTTCGAATGCACGGGTTGCCTTCTGTATTGGTCTCTGACCGAGGTAGTCAATTTATTTCACATTTTTCGAAGAAATGTTGCCAATTGGCGCAAATCGACGTAAGGTTATCAACCCGTCACCATCCCCAGACCGATGGTCAGACGGAGAGGACCAACCAGACCCTTGAACAGTACCTTCGTTGCATGCTTCACCAGACCGAAAGTAATTGGAAAGATATTTTATGGATTTCCGAATATGCATACAATAACTCTGTACATTCAGGAACCGGACAAATTCCCTTTTATACCATATATGGACACCACCCTCGAACCTCAGAACTCGATTCGCCTCAGCACTTAGAAATGCCTGCAGTTAGTCATTTGCATTCTACTATTACACAAGCCTTCAAAGAAGCGGCAGAACATTTGAAGCAAGCAAAAGAGAAATACAAGAAAAATGCTGATCTACATAGAAGTGAAACTCCACAGTTCCAAATTGGAGATCAGGTTTGGCTAGCTACAAAACACATACCTCTGAAAGGAACTCAGACTTTTAATCCTAGATATTTGGGACCTTACACCATTAAGGCCATTATCAACCCGGTGGCCGTCAAACTGGAATTACCCTCCAATATGCGAATTCATCCTGTCTTTCATGTTTCTCTTTTAAAACCAGTTCAACCAGGAACTAGATTAACCTAACCACCAGATCCTATCTTGATAGATGGAGAACCTGAATTCGAGGTGAAAAACATCCTAGACTCCAAGGTGGTTAAATCAAATCTTCTTTACTTAATCGATTGGAAAGGTTACGGGCCACAGGAAAGGTCATGGGAGCCTAGTGACCACGTTCATGCACCACGATTAGTGAAGAGATTCCATCGGGACTTCCCAGACAAACCAGGACAAACCAGGACCAAGGGGAGGAACGACTTTAGGTGGGGCCTTGAGGGGGAGTGCTGTCATGATGCATACCCCCGGGCATCCAGACCACGTCCATCATCCCCGGGAGCAGGCATCATGTCACCTTGAGAAAACCCAGCAACCCCTGTTAGGGGCTGTCTGGGTTCAGTCCTGGCGCCTATGGTGCCAGGCTCATATGGGACATCAGTCCTGGTGCCATAGGCGCTAGGGTCTTAGGTGCACACTTACCTGATGCAGACCATGCTGCAAGAAGATCCAAGCCCATGTGAGGCCTGGAAGGGACTACTTTACCTTAGGGACTATTTTGTTACTCGGGTGTGGTCGGGTAGGAATACCTACCTGGGACCACTTTGGAGGCTATTTAAACCACGCCCGAAGAGCAGCACACGCTTCGTGTTATTCTGCATCCAGCAGCGTAACGCTCACCGTGCCAGCAGCAGCATCCAGCCTTCTGCCACTCCCGCCTCGAACCTGCAGCACCTAGAAAGAAGGAAAGAAGCAAGGTTAGAACAAGAGTATTACCTGATTTCTTACCTGATTCTGGATTCATTGCATCTTCAAACCAGAGGAAAGACTTTGTTTTAAACGCCTCGCATCGCCAGCAGCAGCGCCGCGCTATACTCACTGTTCCACGCAGCATCTCTTCGATCCAGCGCTGTCTCCATCTTAACATCGCCGAATCCCGGCACCTAAGGGGGACAAGAAACAACAAGGTGAGCAGGGAGAACAGACAGAGACAATCTCTTTAGCCGCCATATGCTTACCTGATTTTACCGCCGGAGGTATAATTCTTCAGCACGCCACATCTTCTAATGCTGCACCGGTAAGATAATGAGAAAGCAGCAAATTTAAACCTTGGCATTATTTACTGGACAGTTTTGGGTAACACAGACTTTTACCGGAGCGCTTTCAGCTGTCAATCTTCTTATTAGGTCAAAGCTGCAAGATAAAAGAGGAATTGGACAGGAGTGAATTCCAGACATTTTGAACTCTTACGAACTATATACTTACGACTCTTCGCCAGGACCTTTTGAAGTCAGGATTCGTCTACAACTCTTCCAATATCTTCAGGCCAGTGAAGTAACTGGTCATCAACGTGCCCCTGCGTGCTTCGCAGGATGGAGAGCTCATCCTTCAAGAATATAAGGTGAGATTGCTGAGAGGGTGCTTCAGAGGTGATTAGTGGGGAGGACAGTGGGGGTGCTATCACTTGAATCCACAAGTGGCTAAATCTATCTCTCCACTTGTAGGAGAATATTTCTACGGGCAAAGCAGACAAGATTAGGAGGGCAGATCCAGTCAGTCATCGCTGCACTACGCATCACGTGGATGGAGGCCACAGCAGTCCGGGTTCGACCGACGCCCCTGTGGGAGCCAGGTGAGCATAACAGAACGCGAAGCCTATCTACAAATCCCCACCCGGGCGTTATGGAAACCTCAGAAACCGACCAACTGGCACAACTATTGGGGGAACTTAGGGCGGAAGTGCACTCCGCTCGCCAAGAGACTAATGCCCTCAGAAGAGAACTAATTGTATGGAAGGAGTGCTGAGATGATCTCGCTAGACAACTGCTGCAAACTCAAGCTGGACAAGCACCCCTACCTGCTTCCGGGGGAAACCCAGCTCCTGTGTTATCGAGTAACCCTGTGCAAATAAACCTACCAGGAAATATTCCATTAGCTCCACCCGAACGCTTTGCCGGAGATCCCAAAAGGTTCGCCGTGTTTATGAACCAATGCCGCTTGCACTTTTTATGCAGACCAGGAGCCTTCCCAAACGATCAAGCCAAGGTAGCCTTTGTATTATCATATCTCAGTGGCAGTGCAGCTGATTGGTCAATTCCACTAGTTACTCAGGATGATCCAATTCTTCGGGATTTTCAGGGCTTTCAAACGAGCATGGAAAGACTATTTGCCCGGCACTCCCACGGACAGGCCCTGGATAACGAACTTTTGTCCCTACGACAGGGTAACCAGGATCTGCTAACCTATATGGCAAACTTCAATAGATTGATAGTGGAAACCGGATGGCCTGAGGAAAAACGAGTTAGATTGTTTCATCGTGGACTTTGGGGAGAATTTAAAGACGTCTTGGCTCAAGTTGTGAACCCACCTCAGGATTGCGCAGAGTTTATAGACTTAGTGGTCCAGCTGGATCATCGACTCCAGAATAGAAAGGCTGATCGAGCTAAGTTCGAAAATCGGGTATTGGTTAAATCCAACGTTGCCCCCAAAGGAACAGATGCATCAGAACCTATGCAAATCGGGGGGGTCAAAGGACCCTTAACTCAAAAGGAAAGGGAAAGAAGAAGACAGATGCAATTGTGTCTGTACTCTGGAACCTCAGGACATTTTCTATGGGATTGCCCTATAAAACCACCCAAGAAGGTGGTAGGAGTTGCTGATAAAAGTCCAAAAGAGCCTGATTCGGAAAACGACCACGCCCGACAAGCGTAGAGGTCCGCTTGCCGAGCTTAAAGAAGGACACTCAGACCTCGCATCTGATCATACCAATGGTCCTAATTGATCCTAGACAACCCTCACGTATGCACGCAGTACGGGCATACATTGATAGCGGGGCCGTAGGGAACTATATGGACCACGAATTGGCTTACAGGATGAATCTACCTCTCTGCCGAATAACCACCTCAGATGTCATCACCACAGTTGATGGAACTGAAATAGCCTCTGGGCCTGTAACTCATTCCACCGCAGAGATGACACTATTGGGTCAGGATGGGCATCGAGAGACTATTGTATTTGATCTAATCAAAGCCCCACAGTTCCAAATAATACTGGGGATACCCTGGTTGGAAACACATAATCCTGGTATTGATTGGCGAGAGAAGAGAATAACCTTCCCGGATTGTGCACAAACCTGTTACCCAAAGAAAAATCAGAATGCAGGCCTGGCTACAGTAACCACATCAGTCATGCAACTACCTCCAGAATACCAAGAATTCCAGGATGTCTTCCAAAAGGAACAGGCAAACACCTTACCTCCTCACAGATCGTACGATTGTCAAATCGATCTCATACCCAGTGCACAACCCCCTTGTAGCAGGATCTATGCCCTTACGGAACCTGAGAACCTTCACCTACGACAATACTTAGACCAGTACCTTGCCAATGGCTTTATTCGCCCTTCCAAGTCTCCTGTATCCTCAGCTTTGTTCTTCTCGCCAAAAAAGGAAGGTGACCTTAGAACATGCATAGACTACCGCGCACTAAATCAGATTACGGTAAAAAACCGATACCCATTGCCTCTGATCCCCGAACTACTAGACCAAGTAAAGGATGCTTGTATCTACACTAAGTTAGATCTCCGAGGGGCATATCATCTGGTACGTGTAAAGAAAGGCGACAAATGGAAGACGGCCTTTCGCACCAAGTACGGTTTATTCGAGTATCAGGTGATGCCCTTCGGGTTGTGCAATGCACCTGCAGCCTTTGAGTATTTTATGAACGATGTCTTTCGTGAACTTATTGACGTCTGTGTTGTCGTATACATAAACGATATCCTTGTGTACTCCTCCTCAGAATCAGACCATGTTAAGCACGTACGTGCAGTCCTTGAGAAACTACGCCAGCACAAGTTATATGCAAAATTGGAAAAATGTGTTTTTCATGTTACGGAAGTTGAATTCCTTGGATTTATCTTGACTCCAAAAGGAGTCCGAATGGACTCACGAAAGGTGGACGCAATTCTCAAGTGGCCATCACCTAGTTCAGTTAAAGGGGTGCAAAGCATGCTCGGATTTGCCAATTTCTACCACAGATTCATTCCAGACTTCTCACATGTTGTACATCCCACCACAGCACTTTTGTGAAAGAACAAACGTTTCTTGTGGACTGAAGAGGATGAAAAGGCCTTCCAAGAGCAGAAAGCGAAATTCACGTCTGCACCTGTCTTAAAGCATCCACACCCAGAGCTTCCATACATAGTGGAAACTGATGCATCCAGTTTAGCCATGGGAGCTGTCCTATCCCAGAAGGATCCTGAAACTGGTCAGCTTCACCCAGTGGCATTTTGGTCCAGAAAGTTCTCAGCACCCGAGTTAAACTATGCGGTTACCGATAAAGAGTTATTAGCCATCAAATCCGCCTTTAAGGCTTGGCGACACTATCTTCTTGGTGCCAGGCATACCATTACTGTAATCACTGATCACCGTAACTTGCAGTATCTAAAAACAGCCAAAGCCCAATCATCGCGCCAACTTCGATGGGCATTATTCTTTGCCGAATTCGATTTTGGGATCACTTATCGACCAGGCTGTAAAAATGGCAAGGCAGATGCCTTATCCCGAAAAGGAATGGAAGAAGCATATGCGAACCCGGAGCTGGTGCCTATAATTTCTGAACAAAGAATTCTTGGCATAACTACTTTACAGACACTAGAAGAAATTCATTTAAAAATCCAACAACTCTTCAATCCAACAGCTCTGCAGGACTGGGTAAGGAAAGGCCCGGATTACTCAGTCATCAATGACCTACCCTACTATCAAGGACGACTATTTCTACCACACAAGGAATTACAGGATCTTGTCATCTCCAATTATCATGATTTACTAATGGAAGGTCACCCAGGTATCACAAAAACCAAAGCCAAAATTAAGAGACGATTCTGGTAGCCCACCTGGCGAAAAGATATTAAGTCATTTGTGATGTCTTGCGCATTTGCGCCCAAAACAAGAGTCAGAAGAAAAAACCAGCTGGCCTTTTACAACCTTTGGATATTCCACCTACACCATGGCACACCTTATCTTTAGACTTTATTACTGATCTACCTCCATGTAATGGATTTAACACCATTCTAGTTATCGTGGATCTTTTTTCCAAGATGGCCCACTTTATTCCTTTGAAGGGATTACCTTCTGCTTCAGTCCTGGTCAAGGAGTTCCTCGAAAACATTGTTCGAATACACGGGTTGCCTTCTGTATTGGTCTCTGACCGAGGTAGTCAATTTATTTCACATTTTTCGAAGAAATGTTGCCAATTGGCGCAAATCGACGTAAGGTTATCAACCCGTCACCATCCCCAGACCGATGGTCAGACGGAGAGGACCAACCAGACCCTTGAACAGTACCTTCGTTGCATGCTTCACCAGACCAAAAGTAATTGGAAAGATATTTTATGGATTTCCGAATATGCATACAATAACTCTGTACATTCAGGAACCGGACAAATTCCCTTTTATACCATATATGGACACCACCCTCGAACCTCAGAACTCGATTCGCCTCAGCACTTAGAAATGCCTGCAGTTAGTCATTTGCATTCTACTATTACACAAGCCTTCAAAGAAGCGGCAGAACATTTGAAGCAAGCAAAAGAGAAATACAAGAAAAATGCTGATCTACATAGAAGTGAAACTCCACAGTACCAAATTGGAGATCAGGTTTGGCTAGCTACAAAACACATACCTCTGAAAGGAACTCAGACTTTTAATCCTAGATATTTGGGACCTTACACCATTAAGGCCATTATCAACCCGGTGGCCGTCAAACTGGAATTACCCTCCAATATGCAAATTCATCCTGTCTTTCATGTTTCTCTTTTAAAACCAGTTCAACCAGGAACTAGATTAACCTAACCACCAGATCCTATCTTGATAGATGGAGAACCTGAATTCGAGGTGAAAAACATCCTAGACTCCAAGGTGGTTAAATCAAATCTTCTTTACTTAATCGATTGGAAAGGTTACGGGCCACAGGAAAGGTCATGGGAGCCTAGTGACCACGTTCATGCACCACGATTAGTGAAGAGATTCCATCGGGACTTCCCAGACAAACCAGGACCAAGGGGAGGAACGACTTTAGGTGGGGCCTTGAGGGGGAGTGCTGTCATGATGCATACCACCGGGCATCCAGACCACGTCCATCATCCCCGGGAGCAGGCATCATGTCACCTTGAGAAAACCCAGCAACCCCTGTTAGGGGCTGTCTGGGTTCAGTCCTGGCGCCTATGGTGCCAGGCTCATATGGGACATCAGTCCTGGTGCCATAGGCGCTAGGGTCTTAGGTGCACACTTACCTGATGCAGACCATGCTGCAAGAAGATCCAAGCCCATGTGAGGCCTGGAAGGGACTACTTTACCTTAGGGACTATTTTGTTACTCGGGTGTGGTCGGGTAGGAATACCTACCTGGGACCACTTTGGAGGCTATTTAAACCACGCCCGAAGAGCAGCACACGCTTCGTGTTATTCTGCATCCAGCAGCGTAACGCTCACCGTGCCAGCAGCAGCATCCAGCCTTCTGCCACTCCCGCCTCGAACCTGCAGCACCTAGAAAGAAGGAAAGAAGCAAGGTTAGAACAAGAGTATTACCTGATTTCTTACCTGATTCTGGATTCATTGCATCTTCAAACCAGAGGAAAGACTTTGTCATGTTTTCTCCATATCCTCATCCCAGTTCATCTTACCCGCGCTTCAAAGCAGACTGTGCTGCAGTTTGTTGCATTACCAAACCCCAAATAAAAATTCAAATAAATAAAATAATGAATACCCCCAAAATATTGGTGTGAGTTTATGGTCTGTGACATTTTCATAGTGAAATGCTCTGCAACTGCTATTCCTCATTAGAAAACCCACTGGCTAGCCTTCTTCAGGAGCCAGACACCTATTGATACTTGTTCTTGCATTCTTTAGACTCAGAGACAGCCTTTGCTCCTTGCTGATCCCCACCATCAAGAAGACCATGAAGAGCATGATGTGGATGTCGCTGGCGGTGGCTTCCTTGTTCCTGTTGACATGTTCCTCGGTGGAGTCCTGCATCTGCATGGGCATGCACCTGCAGAGGGACGTCTGCACATCCAACGTTGGTGAGACCACTTTAGAGCCCAGTTGCCGATACATGCATTATTGTATTGTAACGTATAGCCCCTGGGATTGATTGCACTAATAGCATGTGCAGAAAGGAAAGATTGTATGATGCTTACAACCCTCATTTAACACTCCAAAACTAAGGACCTGATTCATGGAGCATTTTCCTATGGGATTGTGCCATTATAAAATGCTTCCATGAATCAGGCCCTTAATGTTTTTAAGGGATAGGTTACCTGTTACTGGGATTGGATTAGTATGTTAATGTATATTAGGTATGAGGTTTAGTGCAATTCAGTCAATTGAACTATCATCCTGAAAAATGCAATTTTCAGCATGTGCTTTGCATTTCCAAACTCTCTGCATTTTCCATCATGCGCGTGCCTTACGCATTGGAAATCATATGCCTTGCATACTTCTGTATTTCTGTCTTTCTGTATAAAACCCACATTACAACCACATGTGCATGCTAAGCCAACAAGCCCCTCCTATTCAGAGCCCACAGCTATTCCTACACAAGGGAAGGTAATCTGCCTGCACCTTGCATGGCCTCGAGCTACTGTTTACAGTCATTCCATCGACCACAGTTTGTTTGAGTCTTTCTAAGTCGACTTTTCATTTCTTTTTTTATATGTGTGTGTGGGGGGGGGTTGTATGAGGAGCGATGGGGTAGAGGTTGTGGTAGGGTGTTATGGGGGACCACATACAAAAGAAAACAAGGCAACTTTGCCTTATTATAACTGGCGCTTCTCAGTTGGCCCTTAGAGAGGGCTGCAAAATCCCAAAATATTTAAATCCAACGTTCTCATAAATTCAAATCAAAGCTTCAAATCAGAGCATCAGTTAGATCTGTGCAGTTTTGGCCAGGAATGTATTATTCACATCCTGTTTTTATAATTAAATTTATTCTGAATGTGATCTGTTGGGCGATCATATTTTGCCATCAATATACCATAAGACAATGCATTTCGGTGTAAACCTTCATCAGGGCTGTATATAGGCTCTTCATTACATCATCAAGCTACACATAGTCATACATATGTTAATACAAGTTCATTGAATGATTTATATACAATACATAATCGAATTCACACAACCATTTTGTTTGTTCCACAAATATTCAATTGGTACGGCAGAAAAAATAAATGAAAAACAGAATTTTCATTTAGTATCAGTGTTACAAAATTCTATGTACATAGTATAAGGACAGAAGAGTGTCCTATCTGATCACTTTCATGCAAATCTGGTAAGCCCCAAGAAGCTTTTCTTTTTGCAACCCTCACGGCTCCAGCCATGTGTGCTGCAAATGCGTGGAGAAATGCATACGTTAAACTTGTCTCTGTGAAAGAAACAGGCTATTTAGACAACCGTTCTAGCATGTCTTTAATGATCAAAGCGGCGGATGTTCTCCGACATTTACCTTCAATTCCTGCGTTGTTCTGCCTACTGCAGAGCGACATGCACGCGCACGTCTCTTAGTTCTATTTAAACGTTTCCTTGGAGACGGAGTCGAGGTGCCGAGGTCCGACAGGAATGCCGGAGCACGTACGCCTCGCGCCCCACCCCCGGGTGATTACCCTGGGGCGGGGATGTCTCCATGACAACTCCTGAAACGCTATGTGTTACCAAGCTGTCAGCGCCTTTCTCGTGTGATTGACATTACTTTTGGACTATTACTGTTAATGCATGTACATAGTAGTGTGAATGCATGTTATAATTGTAATCAGTCTTGTATAATTTGTACTGTTCTAAATTCATCATTATTGCGGGTAACCATGTATCGCTACCTCTATTGGCTAATGCTTGCAGGTTTTGTACAAAGCTAATTAACATACTATGTGAAGTATTTAGGTTCCTCATTTGCGGATTTCAAACGGTAGGTCTTGATTAAAAAAG
Organism: Ambystoma mexicanum; assembly: GCF_040938575.1. NCBI lineage: Eukaryota > Metazoa > Chordata > Amphibia > Caudata > Ambystomatidae > Ambystoma > Ambystoma mexicanum. The sequence continues at coordinate 408,056,490 of NC_090924.1, forward strand.
GCACCACTGTGAATGTAAAACAATAGGACTGTAGCGTTTAAATTAAAACATCACGTATGGGGACCCCCATAAAAAAGTCTTAGAAGAGTCCAACTTCTAGACCACAAACTAGCTGTGGGAGATGTAATCACAAAGAACCCTAGATCTACATATTACTATCTATTACTATTTTCACCCAACATGTCAGCTTAGTGGGCATCAGTGCTGACTGATAGGGGAAGGGGCACAAAGCCCTTGCCCTACACCACAAATATAGAACCCAGAATTCAGGCAAATATTGTATAGCATAAAGGATTAGCTGCAGTTCCTAGTGATGGTCCATAAGCCCGAACATACAAAGTAGAATGCATACATCACCTTAAACTTACGCCCTCTCACAATAACTGCATCAACCTTATCACTATATACAGGCCCCCGTCATTAATCTCAGAATTCAATGATGAACTCTGCCACATTTTAAATAATCTAAAAGGAACCAACACGGGAACTGTACTTCTGGGTGATCTAAACAGATGGCGAGGAAACCCCAGCGACAAGGATGCTATAAGTCTTGGAAATAGTCTGGAAAACATCCATTACTCTATAGCAAACAAAGGCCCTACTATTCACTCTGGGAACCAACTCGACTGGATTGTTACTAACAATGTCGAACTAACAGTGACAAATACCCTACCCTGTATCTGGACAGACCATTACAAAATCGAAGCTACACTCTCGTTAAAATTCAAGACTGATTACTTTGACAACTCCCCCAAAATCATCCACAGCAGGAATCTTAAGAAAATCACACCAGACATTCTAAAAAAAATAATGACACATATTATGAACAAAACCTCTGATGATGATTAAAAAATGCGATCTTTTATATAGAGCTAAACTGACTGAAGTTAAAAAGAATTACTATAATGATCAAATCACCAGTGCCTCAAATTCTACCGGCAAACTGTTTCAAATTCTAAAATCCATTGTAAAGCCACCTTTCTACGATATTCCAACCAACCATGATCGACTGTGAACTAGTCCAAACAGCTTTTTCAATAAAATCAAAAACGCTAGAGATAACATAATTAACTGTAAAGTAATAGATTCATTACCCTTGTATCAACCTAATGAAGTGAATCTAGAGCCCAACATTCCCAAATTTACATTCTCGTCAGTTTTGGCCAAAGACATGCTGGGCACTCTTACATCCATGAACTGTACCACTTGTTCTGAAAACATCTTACCTCCTAAACTCATTTTAGATAATGCTGAAATCTTTATCCCCTTTCTATGTTGCATGACAAATTCTTCTTTCAGGGACCGGAAAGTCCTGGTAGGAATAAAAACTGTCACAGTTACTCCCCTGGTGAAAAAACCTGGACTGGACCAACAAGACCAGACAAACCTCAGGCCTATTACAAACTGTAACTTCCTAATAAAAGTGCTTGATAAAATTGCTACAAAACAGTTACAAGAATACGTAGACCAGCATAGCCTTTTACACCCGCAACAATCAGGCTTTAGAAGTGCTCATAGCACCGAATCAGTACTGTTGGATTTGCAAACCAAAATACTAGGTATCCTGGATAAAGGAAAGGCAGGTTTGCTAATCCTTTTGGACCTCTCGGCCGCTTTCGATTTGTAAGACCACGGGAAGCTCTGAGAGGCACTAGGCACAGCTGGAAATTGTTCTCAAGATGCTATCGAATGGGTATCATCCTTTTTAGAGGATGGGAAACTCTAAAATCACTTGGGGAGGACATTCCACTAATTCGAAACCAGTGGATTGCGGTGTTCCTCAGGGAGCCAGCTTTTCCCCACTACTTTTCAATTTATATATCCGTTGTCTCTGCACCCTTCTCTCACAGCTTGGGATCTTTTTTACTAACTTTGCAGATGACACACACTCATCCTGGAGCTAAGTGGTAACCACACTTTCGACAATAACAGACTATCAGCCATTTACAATACAATAGAAAACTGGATGATAACACATTGGATATGCCTGAATAGCTCCAAGACGGAGCTTATGACATTTGGTTCTGCAAAAGCCTTAAATAACCTAGGCCCAGACTACTCCTCGTTCTGTATAAAAGACTCCTCCATCACAGTGTCAAACAAGGTCAAAACCCTCGGCATCTACTTACAATCATCATTAGGAGCCGAGGCTCAAACCTCTTACTTGAAACGAAACTGCCAATATTATCAGAGGCTTCTCTGTCGCATTAGACCTCTACTAAATTTCAAAAACAGTGCCAGAATCGCCAGGGCCACTATTTTGTCTCATTTAGATTATGGCAACGCTTTGATGCAGCTAGCAGTGAATGAACGTATTATTTTTAAATCATTGACACCAGTTCATCGTTGTCTATACGGAATGGCCCCAGTATACCTTAAGAAGCAATTCAGCTGGTATGAGCCAAGCCGGAGTGTAAGATCCGCAAATCAAGGACTACTCCAATCTAGCTTCTCCAGTAAATCCACAGGCTTAGGTCGAGCATTTCCCAGCAAGGCCATTTTCCACTGGAATAAGTTACCTTGTAATCTTAGACTTGAAAGCAATACTCAATCATTTAGGAAAACAGTTCAAGACCACACTCTTCAAATAATCAACATCTCTGCCATGCTAGCTCTCATGTAGAGCCATTTTCTTCCTCCTTTGTTTTCTCTTTGTACTGTCCTGTGAACTCTCTGTCTCTGTCACGCCCTGATGCTTGCGAGCTTTCGGCACGTTACAAATACATAAATAAATAAAATACATTGTTTAAATACATAGGGGGCAGTTTTGAAACCAGTATGGAGAGGGCTGCGTGCATTTGCATCTCGGTGGATGCAGCTCCCACTGAGCAATGTTCTGTGTTTGCACTTTGAAGGATGTCATTTTAAAAGCGGCCAGATTGGAAAAGGAAACCGTAAGCAAAGTGTAATGCGTGTGTGCCTTTCTGGCCCTGCGTCTAAGGTGAAGTAGGGCCACAAAGCAGGGTTTCCGTTTCTGCGCTGCCTTAATCCTATGTGTTGGATAAGAACCGCTGTGTTCTATGCCTGCATGAGAATCTAGTAGTAAACAGCATGTGAAATGCAGAATTTGCAGGTAGTTCACTATTTTTTTTTACAAGATGGAGAATAAAGATAAACAGCAAGGACGATTGTGCCTACTTTTACTCTTTAGTTTTGCACAGCGTCTTGCAAAAAAGTTTAAAATTGCACTCAGGGGACCCAACAACACATACATCCTGATATTGGCTGTCCCCTGCATGCAGTTTCAGAATTTCAAGGGATCTGAGCGACTGTTGTTTTTTTCCTCATGTTCCCACCCTCCTTGAGCGCTTTGAAACACTTGCCTGTGTATAGGCGCTTTATAAATAAACAATACCATACCATACCATATCATACCAGTTTATTTTTATTTAAATTGATTGCTTAAGTGCAACTAATGCATGGAAATCTAGGTGGACCGGGTTCTGTGGATTTTTGCACTCTGAGTGTAAGACCATAATAAGTGCCTCCTGTCATGATCGTGCATTGCAAGAGGCATTTGCATGGATTCCTGCATAAGCAACCCGTTTCTTTAACAGGTGCTTTCTACTCTGCCTTTCAAAAAATTTAAAATTCCCCCTGAGTGGTAAATCAGGTGTAAAACCATGCATACCTCTTTAATTGGTCTCCCTAAGTGCAGTATGTGCATTCTTGCATGCAGCTGTTCCTCATAATAGAGTCTGCAGCTGAAAGGCTCTTTGCAAGGCCCCCACGGTCCTGACATGGGGCTCATGTCCGTGATGGCATGGAGTAAAAATGAATGTGTAAAATGTATGCGTAAAGATTTTATGCAGGAATTTGACTCCAGCCATATTGTCATTTATTTGTATAGTGGAGAAAGGGCACATATAATTTACGATTGCACCTCCCTTCCTCTCCACCATACAATTCCACCATTTACACCAGCTTGTCTTTCATGCTTCTGTAAATGCTGTGGGTTTCTTTGGCATCTGCCTGCTTTTTGCATCAGAAAAAATGCAGGCTAAGACCATATAAATCCATTGTAAACACTGCCGTTCATGCGTAAATGGGAGGTGGCCTTTACTCAATTTGCACATCTGAGTGGGAAAGGGAGATGCAAAGGCTATTTAAACTCCACTTTACACCTCTCTTTTGCACCCCGATGCACAAATGATGAAAAGTTTGCAGAGGGTAATTATTTGCACCGAAGTGCAAATGAAACAGGTCGCCTCTGCATAACTTATAGGGAACTCGAACACTTGTTTTATCATCATGTTACATTGACGCCAGACTGCAGCTCACATAAAACTGAGCTTGCATACATTCAAAATGTGCATAAGAACCAATTAGGTGGTCCAGTGCTGCACAGTCAGAGGACTAGTAGTACTCATAATGAACTCAATGGGCACTGTTATACAGAACCAGTGCTAACAAACAACATGGATTCCACCATGCACAGTCATTCAAGTTAATGACTAGGGCCTGCAAATGTTCAGTGCCAGTGTTCTATCTAATTAGTACCCGGCGAGGGGGTGTGGTGGCCTCCCAGCCAAAAAGGAGTATTGGAACGGGGTCCTTAGCACACGGAAAGACCCCGCCCCAAGCCTCATCGGCACGGGAGGCTGCCATCTTCCCTTGCCGGGAATCAGGTAAGTGCACTCCCTGATCTCTGCACCCCCTTCCCACCACACCCTACCCACTTTTCCACTTATTCAAGGTCCCCTCCTCCTTCTCCCCAGTTACCTTCTACTGCATTGTCCCTAGCTGGCTGTGGGAACATGAATGTTCCCGGTGTATCTCCTTCCCCTGATTAGCCTGCATGGAAAGCAAGAAGGGAGTATGTTCAGTCCCTCCCCTTTTCCATGGTAGCTATTTTGTTTGTTTACATCTTTTAATTTCCCACTATGGAAGCCTTTCCATAGTGGGCAATTAAAAGATGTAGTCCCTTCTCCCTTTCCATGGCACCCATTTTCTTCGTTAATTTTTTCTCATTAAGTTCAATGGCTGCCATAGAAAAGGAGAAGGGACTACGACCTCAAGTTGCGTAACTGTTTCAATGCCATTTCTCAGCTCAAGAGGAAAATGATATTACTACCCCGGTACAATGTGCTGGGGTACTAATAGCAATAGAACTCTCTGAGGGGGGCCTTACCACTCTAGTAATGCCAGCGGGGCTAAGTTAAAGCTCTTGCTTTTCTCAGGCTTGTAACTATCGCCAGGGGCATTACCAGACTGATAATTCCCCCCCTCCTCGGGTTCTATTGCTTCATTAGTACCCCGGAAGTCGTACCGGGGTACTAATATCGTTTTTTTCTCAAGCTGGGAAACAGCATTGGAACCGTTTCTCGACTCGAGAAAAAAAAGCTAAATAAATGGCCACCAGGGATTGGGCAGAAGGGACTAAAAGTAGTCCCTTCTCCCTTTCCATTGCAGCCATTGAACTTAATGGAAAAAAATAAACAAAAGAAAAATGCCACCATAGAGGATAACGAAAAAAATGTAAACAAACAAATTGGTCGCCATGGAAAGAGGGAAGGGACTACATGTAGCCTCTTCCCGCTTTCCATGGCGGTTAATCGCGGGACAGAGATGTGCCAGGTACAGTATTCTACCCAACGCCAACGAGGGACAATGCAGCAGAAGGTAAGTGGGGAGGGTGCCTTAATTATGTGGGAAAGTGGGGTGCGGGTCAGAGAAAGGGGGTGCAGGGAGGGGGGAGTGCACTTACCTGATTCCCAGTGAGGGAAGATGGTGGCATCTCGCTCCAAGGAGGCTTGAAGCAGGGTCTTTCCCTGTGTGTTAAGGACCCCGTTCTAAGCCTCCTCTTTGGCTGGGAGGACACCCCCAGTCCTCTTGCAGCGAACTAATGTTAAATGAACCTGTATGAATAAAGGACAGTGTATAAAATAATGAAAATAATATCACCCATAAAACAAAGATTTTTGGGGCATGAAGTGGTTGTATTCCTGTGCTCCATCTTTACTTCACAGATGAATTCTCTGTACAAATGCTAGTGACACTGGATGGCCTATCTGGCAGTTACTGTAATCAGTGCTGTACTGACCTGGGGGCGTCCTCATTTTTCTGAGACTAAAGTTCCTTCAATCTGCAGCCTCCTTACTACATTTTCAGACAAGGGCCATTCTTTCACCTCAGCATGGGGAAACTGATTCAGCCAAATTCTGAGTCACCTGAATGATGCCAGATTCGGCTGAGTTAGACTTTCATGAACTTCTTTCATAGGTTGTCAAAGTGGTTTGGGCGAGTTCGGGTTGAAATGCTAGAAATGGACAATGCATGGTTTGATTTTGTGATTATTCTTGTAAGCAGAGGCAAGCATTGACAGAACAGCTGTGAGAAACGGAGATAGTTTAGATTGGACTAAGTTGATGGAGAGTTAGATAATTACAATATTTTTAAGTTGAGGTAGAGGTAGAACATTGAAATATGATTTAGTTGAGGGAAAGTGAGAAACTTAATATAGGCCTTAGTTGCCAGAGAAGTTTACAATTAAAATAGGATCTAGTGGTTGGAGAGCTAAAATATTGAAATAGGATGCGCCATCATTTGAGGAGAGAATCCCAGGGATCAGCTTGCATGCAATACCAGCAATTGACATTTCTTGTCTATAACTAGGGAGTGAGAAGAACACCCCATAATTGTTTGCAGGCATGGCACCTCTTCCCTTTCCGTGGCGGCTATCTTAGAAAAGGATTTTTTCTCTTCATACGTACTGTTGCACAAAGGAACATCCTTTTTGTTTACCACCCTGTGTTACCGCTTTGGTAACCCGGGGTGCTTAAAGCCTTAATCCTCAGTTCCAGTGGCTGGAACGGGGGATAACGGCCTGGAGCCCTCGCTTCAATCAGGCCGATAACTTGGACTACCAGGCCGTTATCCCCCGTTCCAGCCACTGGAACGGGGGATTAAGGCCATATTCTCTCTACATACTAATGGTTGTTATACGCCGGGAGACAGTGAGCCTGTGGTATACATTCCTCACGTACTCCAGAATCCCTAATGCTGATGGGTTACCAGGAACATACAGCCAACCTTCAACAACTCAGATGAGGGATGCTTTGATTCTTGATCAGCTCATATGAGATAGGATTTTGAACCACTACAGTACTGATTCCGTAAATGTTCCATTTGGCCAGCTGCACTTGTGAGAGGAGCCGAAAATCCTTAAGCTGTGCCCTGCTAGTGTACAGTCTGAGTGATTCATCAGGGATGCCAGGACTCTTGCATCTGACCATAATAGAAGCCTTCCAGTGACCCATATTGAGCAATTACCATTTATCAAATGGAAAAGTCACCATATTGAGGAATACTATCACAAACAAACAAGTCACTAGTTCTGATGTCCAGTCACACACAAAAAAAGTTGGTGGAGCATGTGGTTGTAAAATGGGAGCTCTAGTGACTGACTTCTAGTCACTGTAATGTCATTGGATGTGCTTCTAATGGTCTGTTCTTAAGTCCTACTGCATATATTTCAGAAGCAGAAAGTTAGAAAGTATGACCCTCTTCCCACACATTCCATATACATGAGAACTTCAACATGAGAATTTTTCTGGTTCTCCCTGCTACACATGATAGATTCAATTATAACTTTTTTCTCAGGCTATATCTGTTGCACAATAGCTCCAGATGCAAATTAGCACGTGCTTCCCAAAAATACTTCTCAGGCTCTCCCTGCTACTATTTATCAGGGTCCCTTTACTACTATTTCCTAGGGCTTTCTTGCTACTAATTCCTAGACTTGCTCATTGATACAACAGCTACAGTCACAAACATTTCACAGGCCCCCCATATTACATGAAAGCTAATTTCTGCCCATTTTATCTTAGAGATTTCCCAGTCTCCCCCTTGCTAAATTAAGTGGGGATGTTGGCGTGACTGACATGCAGGTGAGACTCTAGATCATCTTGGATTGTATTGTGTTCTGACTCCCCCAGGCTGACGACCACTCTACAATGCATGAAATATATTCTGGTATACTAGAACAGTCAATCAAGTTACAGCTCTTGTATGGCAGCGGTGCCAAACTTTCTATCACAGGGGTGCCGGGAGCGAACGCAAGCCCCAACAATGTGGTTGGTTCCATTGACTTTGGCTGCACCTCTTTCTCATGCCACCATACTCTACATTGTGGTGGGAACCAACTCGAATCCGCAGAAATTTGTAGGAGCTTCCTCCATAGCAGCAGGGGTAATGGGTGGCAATTGTGTGTCAATTGTCACTTTATGACAATTAACCATGATGATGCAAAATTGGGCTAGATTTTAATTTCTTCTCCTGGTTCACATATCTATCCATGGTAAGGCACCACTGTATTTATACTCCTCTATCCAACTTTACAAGCCTTCTCGTAATCTCTGTTCTGCCTCCTCGACTGCCCTAGTAGCACCTTGCCCTCCCTGTGCTTCCTATCCCTTCCACTCTTCCTTTCTTCTGGCTCCACTTTCATGGAATTATCATCCCCCTGACATTCTAGAAACAGTCCACACCGATTTGTTCAAAACCAACGTAACAGCCTACCTACTCACCACTGAGTTACCATCGTAAGCGACCTCGCTTCTGCCTTCTAGCTAACATGTATCCCTTGCCTCTGTCCTGCCTGTGTTCCCGACCTTCGCTGCCTCCACTGTAGCACTTCATCCATCAGGGTCACATCCCTAACAGTGCTGGCTGTACCACTTACCTGCACTTAAACATTTCTAATGTTGGTTGTCCTTAATCTATATATGTCCACTATTGTATTGTCCCCTATGACTGTTCCATACACTCCCCTGCACAACCTGGCCAAAATGCCACTAATACTCACCCAATTGTATGAAGCCCCCTTCTACTCATGAAATCTGGTTTCTTATCTATTGTACGTTAATTTGTGAGCAAATCAACATAGTCTTCCCTCTATATAAATAAATAAATAATGAAATAAAAGCAACACGACAGCATGAGGCTTCCCAGAGAGTTGTCGATCACTGGCACTGTTCGGCACCTCCCTTCTGTGGAGCAGAGAAGCTGCTTCCGGAAGGCTGTGTGCGTCCTGTGGCAGAGCATCCACGGCAGCCGCCAGTGCGACCACCGTGTTAAGCCACATCTGCAAGCACAGCAGCCCAGACTCCTGACACTATTCCTGAAAGGGGATAAACATCAAGATTCAAGCCCTGATTCACAGAGCGTTTTTCAACGGGGTTGTGCCGTTATGAGACGCTTCTGTGAATTAGGCCCTCAGTCTTGAGTGTCTAAGGGCTAACAAGTTAAAAGTAGTCCTTGTTATTATGGTGCCTATATATAAAATGAGGGCTCAGCAAGTATTCTGACATTCTAGTAGTGGTCAGAACAATACCCCCTTGATTAGAGTATTTAGTAATTTCCTTGTGTTCATGCTCTGAATCTAAAAAGAAAGCCAAATTCTGACCCACTTTCTTACGGTAGGCCGAAGAATTGTCCGACGGATCATTAAAACATAAGATTTCATTAACAGAAGCTAGATGTTTTTTGACTTATAAAAGCCAAGGGATCGGTAAACAATTAGCGTCTGAGGCAAAGAGATAGGATAGAAGCAGCTGGGTAAGAGTTGCCTTCTCAGTAGACCAGGCCCTGAACCAGAGCTTCGCCGGTTCCAAGCTTAGCACCTGGGCTAAGGATTTCATGCCAAGCCCAGTCTGGATAGCAAGGTTTGGCGCCGAGCTCGGTAAACCGAGTAGGATTTAACAAAATAATAATTTCCTTCCATTTGGAGACAGGTTGCATCCACTGCAGCCCATATATCAGAACCATATTTTGCAATTGCTTTTGCTCTGGCCGTCGAGATTGTCAGCTGCAATTGTGCAGTCTGAGATTTAAAGGACTTTGCAAAGCGTTGTGCACCTCCCAAAGTCAAGGAGAAACTAAAGATTTAATAACTCTTAAAGTTCGTAAAGTCCGATGGGCTGCCTGCAGGGATGGTTGGGGGGCAAGCGGATGGGCTGCCTGCAGGGATGGTTGGGGGGCAAGCGGATGGGCTGCCTGCAGGGTGGATTGGGCGCAGGCCGATGGGCTGCCTGCAGGGATGGTTGGGGGGCAAGCGGATGGGCTGCCTGCAGGGATGGTTGGGGGGCAAGCGGATGGGCTGCCTAGAGTGGGGCATTGGGAGCAGGCTGGTGGATGCGCTGCCTGCTGTTGTTGCTGCTATGCCATCCATGCCGGTAGGCAGCAATCTTAGCTGGATGAGCTGTTGTGAAAATGCTCCTGCTCTTTTTTTTATGGTAGTGGACAAGTGAGACTTGGGTGTGTCTGATTTGTATGTACTTTGCCAACCCTCAATTGCTGGTGTAATTCATGTGTCTGCTGTATTGTTGCTGGGGAGCTTTTTCAGTTCATTTGACCAAACTGTGTAAAAGGCCATTTGTGCAGCTCCAAATTACCCCTGCTCTAGAGCAGGATACTTTTGTAGCTGTAAAGGGGAGTGCAAATGAAGTCGTAAGGTCTTGCAGTATAGAATGAGGTGCTCTTTATAGGTATTAATGCGAGGTGTAAAATGGAGGCATAAAGAGAAACATAATCACAAGGTGGTGGAATTGCCTCATGATTAGGCCTGCTTATGGAGGAGTAAAGACCAGGTGTGGGATTCCGTGCCCATTATGAGGCGTGGCTTAAAACCAAGGTATAAACCATTTGCGCCTCGGTTTTGCACCGCGCCTGCTTTAAAAATGAGACTGATACGTTTCTCGTAGGGGCGGTCCTCTTTTAGGCAGTGGTCGAAGTGTACGAAAAGAAGTAGTGGAACTATGCTCCTTGCTGGCCTACACCCTCTCCCTACAAACCCCATCAGCACGTCCCCTTCCACACACAATACACACCCCCAAACACTTGTACCTGCTGTTTTAGGGTACATTCAGTGCACTGCACTGAAAGTACAAGATTCAACTTCTTCCTACACTTTTATTTTCAAACAAAACCATTCTGGAACGGTTTCTCTTTAAAATAAAAGTATAGGAGCTGTAAAAGTTAATTTAAAAAAGTAGAGGAGCACCGCTCCCGACCGCTCCCGCTCACTTCGACCACTGCTTTTAGGAACTTCACGAAAAAGCACAATATAAAATAAAATGTCACAAATAAAATGTTAAAAAAGGCACGTAAAATATGCTCTGAATGGTTATACCAAAAGCATTCCTGCTCTCTCGTAGTGTGTGTCAGTGGTATTCCTTCCTTTAACCGGCAATCACTACCCACCAAGAACCAGTAGGTGACTCAGAGATGTCATGTATCCACAGAACGTTCTTAGATATTCTAGGGTTCGGTTTGACCCACCAAATATCCCTGAGAGGTTTGCTGGTTGTAAATGGCCTGTCAAATCTGAGCAAGCCCGCTGACCTCACATGCACATTCAACTGGAATATTAGACCGTAGTCATATCCTGCAAGACCTCGAGAGTCCACAGTATCATAAATACAGTTTTGGCTCGACAGCATCGAGTTTGACCAGATGGAAGTTCAGCCAGGCTTACTGACATGGCATGGCCTGAATTTAGATGATTGCAGGTGGCTTCTGCATGAGCAGCGGGGGACAGGCAAGAGGACTTACACCTGCCAAGTACCTTATCCCCAGGTGAGTCACACAAAGCTTGTGCGTATTACTCTACATGGGAGTGTAATCGCCAAGGATGGCTCAGGAAGGAATCTGAAACTCCTGCAAATTCTTAGGGTACATTGCACAGATTATGGACTGGCCAGAGCCCATTTTAGACATTGGTAAGGATATATGTGACCAGAAAAACAGAGTGGTACATAACAGAGAGGAAAAACTTCGAAAAAAGACAGATTTGTTTTTGTTGTTTTTTATTTGGGGGGGCCCAAACCACCTTTATTCTCACCCTTTTAAAGCCACCCCACCTCATCCAAACACATTTTAACCCCTTACCCCACAACCCTTTATATATTTATTTAATATTTTCAGTGTTTTTCTGTGTTATTGTCCGCTCTGTTATGTACCACTCTGTTTTGTTTGCAATACAATGACTGGATACCATTGGTAACAGAGCTTGCAAAGAGAACTAGCCATTTTGTCCACAGTTGAAAGAGGATTGTTGTAGGTGCCCTTAAGTGAACGCTGCTGTGCAGGGTGCATAAGGTGTAACATAGTGCCCATAAGCGATTAAAGTCTGCTATGTGGATGCACCTGTTTCCTGTCAGAGCACGGACAACTAGCCACCACTCATAATGATATAGTATAAGTCCATGGGAATTGCAGTCATTGATATACTGTATACATTCCAAGCGACTTGCAAAAGAAAATTCTCCATTGTGAGGAGCAAGGTCAAGTGCAAGACTTTCGATGGTGAAGGGAAAATGTGCCACATCCTTTCGTTTCAGCATTGTAACAAAGTCACAGTGCCAACATCGCAGCCAGTTGCTGGTCTGCCTGAGAGTGGGACTGACAGGACCAGTCCTGAACTATTCCCATCCCCCAGAGAGAGGAAGTAGTTATAAACTACTTGGTCCCAAAACAACAGGGTATTAATTGCAATTATCAATACAACGCTAGCAGGCTGTAGTCTACCAGCATTATCTGCTCTCTGGGAGCAATAAGCAACAGCTCTGAGTAAGGGGCTTTTGCTTGATTATTGCCCCACGAGCAGAGTTAACATAAGCACAGGAGGCTCATTCATTTCACAAAATGGATGCCTCCTAGTGTTGACTTTGATGCTCATTTGGTGAAAATTTTACATGGGAACTTTTTGTAAAAATATTTTTTATGTATATTTTGTATTAAGGTCCATTATTTAAAAGAATTCCATTTTTGAGTAAACTCCCCCTTTAAGTGCCTTATAAATAAACAATTATAATTATAATTCTAGGCTACTGAGACAATCTATCCACCTTGCCTCCTTGTGTAGGAGGAGTCTCTGAGGATTGGGCATCTGCTTAACTGTATCCAATACCCACCAGATAAAATCATCTGCAATATGTTGGTATTCCAGAAAGTGGGAAGCTAGTGGATTAGTTATGTTTTTACATCGGATTCTTGAGCGATGCTCGTTTATCTGGTATGCACAGCTCTTGTCATCAGCATTTGTTGTTTTGCTGTTAGATGTAAACTTCAGTTCCCGTGTCCTGTCCTCAAGTTTGAAGGAATGTAATCTTCCTGGTAAGGCTGCAAGCCTTACATTTACCAAAGGGGAAATGACCCTTGATTGGGCATTGTTAGGGAGAATTCTCAAGCATGGCTAATTTCCCTTACCTACTGAGTCCCTCAGCAGCTTTGCTGGATTTCTAGGATTTCTTTTTTTCACCTGGTAACAGTGTGAGCCTTTTTTCACACTCTTACATGTGTTTTGTTGTGTGTGTTTAACATTTTTGTGTTCATAGACTCCACAGTCATCATCTTTTTACTGTGTGTTACACAGCACCTTCAGTGCAGTGACACAGGGTTGTCTTTTAGACTTCCCAATCAGATTCCATTTTCTGGGACTGACTACTGTCTCCCAGAACATGTCAAGTTGCCATTTACTTTATTAGTTTCTTTTAAATCCACAGACCCAGTACAAACCATCTTACATGGAGTACTGGAAAGGGTTAATCCTTATCCTTTTTTGTCTATTCCTCTTGGAGCATTGTTTCGCTCCCTTTTCATTAAGACTTGGCTGGTGACAGTGGTAACTACCCTATTTTTCTACCGCAGTTAGCTTAAATAACCCTGGTATTGTTTTAGGCTATCTTGGTCGCCTCGAACTTAAACCTGCTTGACCATATTGTTTTTAATATTGTTCCAGATGGGTTTAGTCACCGTTTCTTTTTGGAAAAGTCTTCTTGTGTTCGTCTCTACGCGCCACACCAGGTTTGGTTCCTTTGTTCACTGTCTTTTTGCGGGCTTCTACGCAGAAGCCCTTCTTAGGCACCTGAAAGTCTGGGTAGGCAGGATGTGAGGGAGGGGTTTTAGGACCCCTGCCATGGGTTCCCTTGGTAACCCAAGTCACACTCCTGTTTGATTGGCTAGGTGACTCTCCCGGCGGGACAGCCGCCCTGCTTTGTGATTGACAGCCAGGCTGTGTGAATGGGGGAAAACTGCATAGAAAGCAGGTCTCTGGGTCTGGAAAGGCAGAGTCGCCACTGGAATGAGAGAACCGAAGAGGAGCTGACAGAAGAGGACCCCTACAATGACTGAACCGCCCGGTGAAGCCCTGCTGTAGGCCCGAATCTTCAGACTCCAATGACAGAGAAGATCTTCAAGGAATCTTCTTCCCCTGAGCTGGTGGGACCAATAAGTTCACCCAAATTCCAAGCCAGGCCTCCCTCCTCCGGTCGAATTTGCTGTACAGAGCTATAGTGAACCGGATAGCCAGGAAGGTCGGACAATGCTTGGGTCTTAAGGAGCGCACCTTTTATTTGTCGCTTTGCTCTGCTGCTGGTTTCTTCCCTGGGAAGTGCAGGACCCTCCAGTCTTCTTACTTCGTGTCAGTCTGACAGTCTCTTCAGGAACAGTAAGCCTGCAGGATCTGCCAAGAACGTCTGCCTCAGCTACAGCTTCTTCTCCATTTAAGGTACTGTTCAACCTCCGGTTGTTTGTTTCGTCCAGCTGCGGTGAAGGTGTGTGAAACCTTTCGCCAATTCGAGGGCTTGTCCTTCTCCATTCTTTAAACTAACTTTTCTGCCGACCAACTTCGTTCTGAACTCTTGGCAAAGACTTAACCGCGAACTTCCCTGAACTGTGTGATCTTGAGCAAAATGCTTTTGCCTATTGACTTTGGCCCTAAGCCTTTTTAATCTGATTTCCTCACTGTGGTTCCCTTTTTCTAGATTGCCCTGCTTACTTACTTGTTGGTGTTACTCAATTTCTGCCTAACTTTGTTTTTCCCTCCCTTTTAAATTACTGGAGTGCCATTTTGCTCACACTTCATTTTGAGCCTAACTTGTCCAGAATCTATTGGGTGTGGTGTAGTGTATTAGGAGTGTGATTTTTCAACTGCTTTACTTTAGTGAAATGTTTTATAACTGATGTGTAAATAAATGTATATTCTTTTACTCAGAAATCTTGAGTCAGTGTTTGTTTGAATCATATTAATTGCTGTCCTTTGTGTAACTATTGATACTGCTCACTTGCTCTTGAGATAAGTCTGGCTGCTCAGCCATTGCTACCACTTTTACTGTGTAGTATAGGCTTGTACCAAAGGAGAATTTGTGCTGCCACTTGTAGTCCTAATTGTGTGTAGTGTTCCCAAAGGGTACTGTATATAATTCTGCCTAACAGGCGTAACTCCCAGTTAGATCTAGTGGCCCTTTCCGGATTGGCTTTAGCATGAACAAATGTATCCTTTAGGCTCTGTGACATCTTAAAAGGAAAAACAGGTAACGACTCATTAGGTAGGCATGCGCTCTCCATGGGCCAGTATTTCTGGACCATCTTTTTGATGTCGAAAGAGTTGGGCCCTCATTACGACCCTGGCGGAAATCGAAAAACGATGGCGGAAATGCAATACCGCCATCGAATAGCGCTCGGTGCGATTATGACCCGTCACCGTAAAGTACGATGCCATTAGCGACACCGTAGTGAACGCCAACGCTAACTGCACCAAGTACGCGCACGCGCGCCATGCGAAACCGTAATTACCACCATGGCGCAACGGTACGCGAATTCTGACCCTAGCGGACATATACCTAACGCCATCAAGCATGGCGGAAAGTACCATTCCGCCATGGTGAGAAGTACGGCATCGCGAACCAACCGTAAAAAGCCCTACTGAGTGCCTGTACACCACTCCCTGGCCACATTGCACAACTCCTCGTAGGTGCAATGAAGTCACAATGCAACCAGTGAAATGTACAAGTCACCCATGCATGCCAACGAACAAATGAATCTAGGGGCTCCAAGTGCCTTGTGAGTGGCCATCCATATTTGCCATGGCACCATTGCCGTACTGATGCAGCACAGGCATGTGAAGGTTCAAGTCCAGCAACATGAACTGAAATATGAGACAAACAAAAACAGGCCCCCCATCGCTTGACACCAGTGTAAGGCAACATTCAAAGCAGTATCCTGAGTGAGACTGCACCAGCCCTGTACTCCTGCCAGTAAACAAACCAACCATCAGCATAAGCATGTACCACACAAGTTGGCAGAGTGACTGAGCAGCCAGGCTCATCTCAAGAGGGGCCAATGGGAGCTGCAGGGCACAGATGGCACGAATACAGAAGCTATTCCAATGGACATGACCTCAGTCTCCCTCCAAGAAACGCACGCAAACACAGGCACCTGTGACCAGCCATATTCTGATAATCACATCATTCCACCAATCCACCTGGCTGACCGGCATCTGTTACACAAAAGCTAATCCCCCGCCCCTGAGCATGACATCATTAAAACAGTCATAATGGCAGCCCCTATCCCTGACCTCACTGGGCTTCGTAGGCAAACGCGCCCAGTACAGTACCACGCAACTATACTCAGAAGCCGGAACCCAATGCAGATCTTCTCACAATACATCGCTCCACAAATAGGAATATGCTACATTACTTGCAAAGAATAACGCTACACGGTCAATATCATAATCAAAATTTAATGCACAACAAAATCACCAAGCCCATACAGCTATTAGGTCATGAACTCCAAAATATATTTCATTATTGTGGGCTGCATCCGCAATAAATGACCAGCTTGTTCTTGTGTGACGCCCTGTTCCTTCATGGTACACAGGGGCTACATTCACGTCCAAAAAGGCAACATGGAAGCGCCTAGAACCGCAGGGCCGTCCCATTAGGTAGGCACTAGTCCAGCTGAAAGGTCGATATGTTGCTCCTAGCCACTAGTACTGCGTAAGGGCATGTGGCCCATTGGCGATCGTCCCATAAGATCGTAATGGTGCTCCACTGATTAACACGAAGCAGCAGGTGTCGGGAGTAAAACCCGTCTGCAGGAGTGGCATACAGATGGCAGCGGCAAAAGGGGAGGAGATACCTGTCACCCAAATGAA
Organism: Ambystoma mexicanum; assembly: GCF_040938575.1. Lineage (NCBI taxonomy): Eukaryota > Metazoa > Chordata > Amphibia > Caudata > Ambystomatidae > Ambystoma > Ambystoma mexicanum. The sequence continues at coordinate 408,073,426 of NC_090924.1, forward strand.
ATGAAAAAGAATAGTATGGGCATCAGAACTTCATTTGAATTACTCACTTCAATGATCACACTAAATCCACAGCCATATGCATGCTAGCCCACTCAAAAGGATTATTCCCACCCAAAAATCACTTGCGAATCATAACTATATAAATCGAGGTGAAAACACTATTACAAATGAGTGTTTGTGTGCATGCGTCTGTTAAAACAGAATCCATTAGATGGGATTAGTAACGTGCATAGACACAAGTGTTTGAAGGCGCGTCGAGACAGGGAGGGTTCAACAAGGGCAGATAGACGATGGTCCCACTATGGCAGCCCTGCATCACATAGCGCAGGGGAAGTGGATAGATTCCAAAAAGCCCTGTACATGGCAAACTCTCCATTAAATCATCTGTCCATGCATCCATACATCATTCCCTCATCCCGGTATGAAAACGCCTGATTATTTACTCACATAACATGTGAAATTTCCATTGAGTCTGTGCGTAATGCAGTCTGCAAAATCCACTGTGCTCCAGGCCGGAATTCCAGTGTTGTGAAGTGACATGTATTTGGGAACGTCCTGCCTTATCGTCCACTACGCTATTGCGCATCCCATACTATTCATATCAATCATTGCATTCTCGCCATGGCCCCTGTCCGAAGGACATTAAACAATAGAACATTATATCTGCAGTCAGACCTGTGGGCGTCTCCTCGTCGCTAGCTGAAAACCGAAAGCGCTGTCCTTCGAATTCCTCATTTGCAACATCACGTCGAAAAGGCATCTGTGACCGCTTGAAATCACAAATCCATCCATGTAGTGCGGCAGTGTGTGAAAATGGCAACTGGCTTCACTCACAAATGGGACGCCCCGCCCGTCGGTGAACCTCGGTACAGTGCTGCATGAGGGTCCACCGTCAATCGAGTACTACATTCCAATGACCCTTCACAAGTTTGTTCGCGACTGCAAAGATAGTATGTGAAACAATGGGATCATAGCAGAATGAACATATGAACCAATATTTCACTGCCATCGGGATTAAATACATGATTGTAATAGCAAGATGCCATGCGTCGAATTGCAGCGTTGTGTGCGGGACGTGCTCGCCCAAAGGGGATTGCAGCTTGCACAGGTGGAATGAATCACCACAGGTGGAGGCTATACAGCCTGAAAACACATAAATTGCACACCCAACCCCCTCCCACAACCACACCCACTCCAAAATGCTACCGGCAGGACTAGCGATGTTGGCCCTGGGGGACCTGATAGCACTGCAAGTACTCCAACTTCAAGAAGAAGACGAACACCAACTACTACAACAACCGGCCGCACAGAGGAGACGCAGGAGGAGGAGGAGGGCGAGGCAGAGCCAGCAAGGCCCACCAGCACAGCCACTACCACCACGCAGGCAGCCCGCAATCCCACGCCTCCGAGCACATCCGTTCAACCTCACTGATGAGCAGATCCACACCCTCTACCGTTTGGACCGGGACACCATAACCGCCATTGTGGACATGACACACGCTGACCTGGTCAGCATGATAGATAGCCCAACCGCCATCCCACCGCTACTGAAGGTGGTGTCTGTACTCCACTTCCTGGCCACAGGCACCTACCAGCACACAGTCGGACAGTTGCATGGCATTTCACAGCCACTGTTGTCACGGACACTATTGCAAGTGCTCGATGCCCTCCTGAAGCACACAGACGACTACATCTCTCTACCACGCTCGGAGCAGGAAATTACGAACACAAAAGTGGGATTCCATGCACTTGCCGGCATACCGGGTTGCATTGGTGCCATCGACTGCACCCATGTGGAATTGGTTGTCCCACATGCCATGGAGGTCCAGTACCGCAACCGAAAACAATATCATTCTCTTAATGTACAAATGGTGTGTGACTCCAACAGGATCATTACACATTGTTGTGCCCGATTTCCTGGATCAACCCATGATTCTATGGTCTTGAGGAACTGTACAATACCACGCTACATGGAGCGACACACAGGGAACAGATCCTGGCTACTCGGTGAGTCTCATTTCATGCATGATAATGTGGGGTATGTGATGCGGCAATGACCTGGCAGGAAGGGGGGGGGGTGCGTACGTAGCAATGTCATTCCACAAACATCCTTTATTGTCCACATACAGGTGATGCCGGGTATCCACTGAAGAGATGGCTCCTTACACCACTCCGGAACCCACAGAACCAGCATGAGGAGGACTACAACCATGCCCACTCACGTACCCGTGTAGTCATAGAATAGGCATTCGGCCTACTGAAGACTCGTTTCCGCTGCCTCAGCAGGTCTGGCGGGGCACTCCTGTACCGCCATGAGAGGGTTGCAAAGATGGTCATGGCATGTGTCATGCTACACAACATGTGCGTACGTAGAAATGTGCCCATGCCCCTGACGCAGAACTGCAAGCACCTGAAGATGGTCATGATGAGGGTGGGGATGTGGCAGCACCTCAAGGAGTCCGCGAGGCACAGGAGGGCCGTGAAATTCGTCAGATTCTCATAGATTCATGCTTCTAGCACTCACGCCTGGTGGCTGATACATGGACACGGGACTTGTGGCACTGTGTGTGTCTGGAACATGCACAATATGGACTGTACGCCTATAAAGGCCTCGTACACAAAGATCAATGTCCACACATCTCATTGGATGATTGTGCAATGTTTATAGCATATGTGAAATTATGTTACACACCCCATCGACCCGCCACCCAAGTGAGCCCAACACACCCCCTCCACCCTCCTACCTCCCCCCCGAACACCAGTGTCCAAAGATGCTCATTGTCAGTGGGCAGACGCTATTGCAAGCCCCCTCTCCGGGTATCAGGGGCACCCCTGCCTGTGGAGCGCAGGTTCCTCCCAGATCTACGTTGGGGGCTGCCCTGGACGGAACTTGCAACGGATGATGTCTCTGCCTGCTCACGTCCATGCATGTCCCTAAGGGTTTGTGAGAGCTCAGTGAGCACACGGCGCACAGCGGCAAGTTCAGCACATACGTCTTTGGACGTCGCATGCAGTTCCCCCCTCAGGCTCTCAGTGCTTCTCTCCATTTGTGCCCTTAGTGTCTCTGTACTTCTCTCCATTTCTGCCCTAAGTGTCTCAGTTGATGTTTCTATGGCTGCCTTAGTACCCCCACATTCATCAGCATGGTCCTTGAGGAGCGTGGCCAGTTGCTGCTGTTGCACGATCACCTGGTCGAGGGACTGTTGCCTCAGCTGTGCCATGGCCATTTGCGGTGGTGTCACAGAGGGGCTGATCACCTCATGTTGCCTTGCCACAGGGCTTGTGGGGGATGGCCAGTCGTCGTCTTGTGGGTGCCCCTGCATGGTTTCCTCATGGTGTACGGGATGAAACAAACAGGGGGATTGAGACAGGTCATGGATGGATCCTACATCGACATCACCGTTGTCTGTGTCGGAGCATGCTGGCATTAATGCAGTGTCACCTATGGTGATGCTGCCACCAGAAGCAGTGCCTTCTGTGGCATCCATTGGGGGGACCTGTGGTGGTGCTGTTGTGGGCATGCTGGCTGCTGGGGTGCCTGTTGAAGTCCCCTCCTGTGTGCTGCCACTTGATTTGTGCTGCTGCCGTGTCTTGATCCGTGCAGCTGAGGTGGAGGGTCTTTGGCCGTTGGTCTTGGCCCTCTTTGCAGGTGTGCTGGTAGGGGTGTCCTGGAGCTCGTCGTTTGAATCGGACCCTGTGGTGGAGTAAAGGAGGGCGAGCGTTAATAATGGGTCTGTGGAAATTGGAATGGCAATGTATCACATGCATTGGGGTGGTACCTGAGGGTGATTTGGGTCAGGGCCTTGGAGGTGGTTTCATTTTTGTGTGGATTGAGGATGCAGTTGTTTTGCAGCCTGCAGTTAGGGTGTGCCTGCTGCACGTGTAGAGGGTGTTTTTAGGATTTTTAATTATTTATGTATTTAATGTGACTTTTAAAGTGCGCTATCAGGCCAATGTATGTGGACGTTCTCCTGGCCATGTGTTTCTGTTGCACTATGTGGACACATGGTACTTCACATGATTGGACATTGTGGATTTAGCATTGTTTTATTTGGGCCACCTACCTGATTCTTCGGATGTCTGCACTCCTTTCTCCATCCCTCCGACTCCCTCTATACTCTCCATTCCAATGGTGGAGGCACAGATTTCTTCCCAGGGGGTCAACTTGATGGGTGATTCCGATCCTCCCCCGGTAGCTGTGGCAATGTTACGGTTGGCGGATAGTATGCTCCGTACGCGTATCCGCAAGTCGTCCCATCGCTTTCTGCATTGCTGTGGGTTGCGGGGTGCGGTCCCCACCGTCCTTACCCGCTGTGCCACCAGGGCCCATATGGCCTTCTTGTTCGCAAGTGCCGCCCTGGTCATTTGCGTCGAGAAGACGACGGCAGCATTCTCCTGGAGGGTCTCTGTGAGCACGGTGAGTTCCTCACGGGAGAAGTGGACCTGCCGTTTGCGGTCGCACGCTTTTTTCGCTACTTTTCCCATTTTTATTGTTTTCACTAGGGTGGATGACGGGTTGGGATGTGTCTCAGGGTAGTATTTTTAATGGTTGTGTGGGAATTCTGATTTTATAGGTGTACGGCGTGCTGTTTCCCGTTCCGGGACCATGTTTTTGCTTCCGTTTCCGTATATTTACGGTCACCGTATTTTCCGATTGCTGCTCATTACGGTGACCGCTATGATGGGTGGCGGAATTGCACCTAGGGTGCCGTACGACGGCGGTGAGGGGCGTTTTGGGGACATTTCCGCCATCGCGGACTTTGCACTTCCGCCATGGCGTAGTGCTCGTGCCCGATGGGTCGGAATTAGCCGCACTTTACTCCATCGTGCAATGGCGGAAACGCTATTTACGCTATGGCGGTCAGGTCAGTTACTTTCCGCCAGGGTCGTAATGAGGGCCTTGGTGTTGTATGTAGTCACACATGTGAGTTTCTTTCTGCCTCTCTGGATGTAAACCAAGCTCTTTTCATTGAATGTGTGATACGTTTCATCGGATATCTCCTCTCCTTTAGGTTAGACCTGAGGTTCCCTGTATGTTCCTAGTAATCTTTCAGAGATGTACAGTTGCACCTAAGATGCAAGAGCTGCCCATACGGTAGATTCTCCTTAAGGTCCCTGGGGTGAAAACTGGAGAAGTGTAGAGTAGTATTCCTGTCTGTCATCTTTTTGTATAGTGAACAGCTCAGGACTCCTCCTCCTGCTTTCATAACAAGGTCCAGAAAGTGTATTGTATGGTGGTCATACTCCATTGTGAACTTAATCATGGCATGACATCCATTCAGCCACAGCAGAAAGTTGAGGAGTGATTCCTCGGACCCTGACCAGGTGAACACAATGTTTTCAATGTAACAAAACTAATTTGATATTAATGGTTGAAATGAGTTATTTTCACAGAGTACAAATTCCTCTTTGAATGATGCCATAAACAATATTGCCAAAATCGGTGCAAAGCCCGCACCCATGGCAGTCCCTCATGTTTGAACATAGAACTGGTTGGCATGTTGGAAATGTTTCTTTTCAGCGCTATCCTCATAAGTTCCAGAATAAGCTCTTGCTGTGTTGCCGCGTGCATTGGGTGAAGCCTTTATTTATTTATTTATTTATTTACTACATTTATTGCATGCCCAGATCCTGAGGTATCACGGCGTAGTTACAGACATCTTTAGCATAGAATTCAGACATAGTTACTTACATAATGTCAAATGGCAAACATTGCAGAATAGCTTTTAAAGCATAATCTGTTAGTGTACATAGGATGAGACAATACAGCAAAACATATTTATTTACTGGTTCAGTTCAGTCGAACCCAGGGTTAAGGTTGTGTGGGCCTTAGTGTGACTGAGAGAGCCTAGGGCGAGCGGCTTGACTCAGCTAGAATTGGTTAAATAACCACGTTTTTAGAGATTTTTTAAAGCCTGGGAAGGATTCCTCCTTTTTGATGTTCAGAGGGAGGGAGTTCCAGTGTTTGGGTGCAAGTATCTGGAGGCTGCTGCCTCCTGCTCTGGAACATTTGAATCGCAGGAACTGCAATAGTGCATTATTTTTGCATCTGAGAGTCCTGCTGGAGGTTTTTTCTTAATAGTGTTATTGAGGTAGATGGGGGCTCTATTGGCGAGACATTTGTGAGTAACACATAACATTTTGAAGATAATTCTGGCCTTAATAGGAAGCCAGTGAGTCTCCCTTCTGGTGTTGGATATGTGGTCAGATTTTTTATTCCTAATGCAGCCCGCAATGCTTTATTCTGCATTAGTTGAAGTTTACTAAGGTTAGTATTGGACGTACCTAGTAGTAGAGCATTACAATAATCTAGTTTTGATAGAATCAATGCTCTGGCCAGGTTAATACAGTTGATAGGTGAGAGGAATTTGTGGCTTAAGGTGATTAGTTTGGAAGTATTTGATGTAGAGGATGCCAATGCCGATATATATTTGACCATAGTGAGGTTGGCATTTAGGTATACTCAAAGTTTTAACTTGTTTAAGAACTGGAATCCGTGTGCCGTCTATATTGATTGCTGAATAGTCTGGGTGAAGGGTGCCTGTTTTGTATTGGGAACCGACGGTGAGAATCTCTGTCTTCTCATCGTTAAGGCAAAGGCTTTTTAGGGCCATCCAATATTGGATAATAGCATAAACTTTATTGATGATCAGAGTGTCTTGGTCATAATTCACAGAGATAGAAATACGCATCTGGGTGTCATCTGCAAAGTTAGTGTAGATGACACCAATATCATCGAATGCTGAGAAGAGGAGCTTCATATAGGCATTATAAAGGATTGGAGAGAGGCAAGAGCCTTTCGTAACACCACTGGGGACTGCTATGGTGTTGCCGGCATCTTTGCCAATTGAGACTCTGGATGTGTGTTCATCTAGGAAGGATTTTACCCAGAGAGTAGCATTTTTTGAGAAACTAAAGTCTTTGGCTAGAGTGGCGCATAGTTTATCGTGACTTACAAGGTCGAAAGCTGCAGATAGATCCAACAACAGTAGAATACAGAGTTTCCCTGAGTCTCTGATGGTGTCCATCTGGATTTTTAGGGCAATGAGTGCCTTTTCCGTGCTGTGGTTCGGCCTGAATCCTGATTGTCTAGCTCCCAGGAGATGGTTTTGTTCGCGGTGGGTTTGAATTTGTGAGTATGCTATTTTGTCTATGATTTTTAGTAAAAACGGAACTGTCGATATTGGCCGGTAATTGCTGGGCACAGTACGATCAAGGGTGGTTTTATTTAGAAGCAGGGTGACCCAGGGTGACCCAGGTTTCTTTGATTTAGTACTGAAAGAGGCATTGACAAAAGTTGGTAAAGATAGGGGTGAGAGAGGAAGCACATGATTTGACTAGGTGGGCTGGGAAGTTATCCCATTTACAGTTAGAAGCTTTCAGCTTGGCTATAGTATTGTTCACTTGTTCTTGTAAAACTGGAAGGAAGTGGAACAATGGGGTGTTATGGTCATTGGAATTTGTGAGTGTTACAGTGGGCACTTTTTTCAGCTTATTTTTTTTTGGTGGTTATTTTCTTTTGTAGCAGCTCAATTTTAGAAGCTAATGCACCTTGAATAGTAGTGCACCATTCTTTGCTAGTGTCGCTGGGGGGAAATGCTAGGATAGGGTTTTCCAATTCTCTAAGGATAGTAAACAGTTCTTTTGAGTCTGAGGAGGCGTTGCTGATATGTGTGTTGTTGACATTGGCTTTATGCCGCTTTGTAGATTTTGTTTGCAGCATAGAAGGGATTTGCGGATTCTGAAGTAGGAGATTTTTTATGTAGATGTTCGAGTGAGCGTTTAATTTGCCTTAGCGATACTAACTCTTCATTGAACTAGAACGAAGATTTTTTATCAGCACGTCTTGTTTTAGTTGTGAGGGGTGCTAAGAAATCTATAGTAGTGGTAAGGCAGTTATGGTAGGTATCTGCCAAGAAGCTTGGATTATCACTAGTGATAAGGATGGTTGATAGGGCTTTGCTTAAGATGAGGTTTAGGCTCTCAACTGAGAGCTCACGGATATTTCTCATTTGATAGGTGTCCATTGTCTTGATCTTGGGGGGGCATATTATGTTGCATGTGAGGGAGAAATTCACACTATGATGATCTATCCAGACTAGTGGTGAGATGGATTCAATAGTTAGGGTGGCGTTGAGTGAAAGTATCCAGTCCAATGTCCTACCCTTGTCATGGGTGGGGGCATTCACAAGTTGTGTGAAGTGCATGTCTTTAAGGGCACTGTGGAGGGCTTCGGCTTTATGGCCTTGGCAGTCATTGAATCCTAGATTTAAGTCACTTAGAATAATACATTTTACATTGGGTTTGAAGAATCGTGCTGGTAGGAGAGATATGTCGACCTTTGTTGTCTCAATAACCTGATCTTGTGGAATGTTAGTATACAAGGATCTTATGTCCATGGTCACCAAGAATGTATAGGTAGGGTCAAATTACAGTCCCTCAAAGATTTTAATTGCCACCATAGTTTCTTTAATATAGGTCAGTGTTCCCTTACTTTTGGTTGAAGAAAGAGATCAACAACTTTCCAAAGGGGCTCCAGAATGGGGCCACAACCTAACACTATTTCAGCCGGGGGGCTTAGATGGATTCTTGTGTATTTTAGGGAGATCATAGAACATTGGAGTTCTTTGTTCAGAGTAATTAAGAAACTCATATTCCTCCTTTGCTATTCACACCTATTTGCACCGAATTGAGTGGTTTCCAATATCTCTTTCTTTATCTCAGGTGAGGGATACCTTCTTAGGGTTTGATAGCTGTCATTATCCTCCAAGAGTTCCAGGACCATGCTGTTGCACTGGGCATTATTAAACACCACTACTCCCCTTCCTTTATCTGCAGGTTTTATGGTAACCTATGGTCAGTAGCAAGTGTAGCTGCACTTGGTGGCTATATAACTGACGTTAGTTTTGTATGCTTCATCATCAAGAAACAAACATGGTTCATTGTGTACCACCAAGCCACCCGGGATAATGCTCTACTTTAGGTATTCCCAAAGGAAATGCCCATGTAATCCCGTTTGGAATGCTTTCTTTTTCAGTTTGAGCAATTCTTGCAGTATCCAGCTGCTGACTTGTCAAATAGGGATGTACCTCTTATGATGTCAGGGAGGCATTCTCTGCAATCCCAAGGGGAGAGAGCCAAGCAAGCCCAGAGAGAACGGAAGGCCAACAATAGTGTTTGCAGGCCCCCCACACTCTCCACGTGTCCTAACTGTAAACAAACAACTGAACAAATTCTGCCTCTAGACCCCTTATTTGAAGAATATCGGCATGTGGCAATAGAACAGCAAGAAGCTGTACATAAAGTATTGTTACGCTCACCTGGCTCCCACAGAGGCGTCGATCTGGACTGGACAGCTGCGGTCTCCACCAATGTGACGCGTAGGGCCGAGATGACGGACTGGACTGGCCCACCTAGCTACGTTTGCTTGGCCCGTAGGAATATTCTTCTGCGAATGGAGAAAGGGAATTAACCACCCGTGGAGTTGAGCGTAAATCCCCCCACCCCGCTGTTCTCCCCACTGATCATCTTTGATGTCCCTTCTTATAGTCTCACCTGATGGTTTGAAATGATGAGCTCTCCATCCTGCATTGAGCGCAGGGGCGCGTAGATAACCAGTTGCTTCACTGGCTCGAAGGAATTGGTGAGTTCCAGAACAATATTGACTCTGATATTCCCGGCAAGACGCCGTAAGTATGTAGTTCATAAGAGTTCAAATGCCTGACTTTCACTCTTGTCCGATTCCTTGCAGGTTGCAGCTTGACCCTACTGAAGAGTTCCTCGTGGCAACCGGTAATATTCTGGTAAGGATTTGTATTATCCAACACAGTTCGATAAAATAATGTCCATATGTAACCTGTTGCTTTCTCCCTTATTCAGGCACTGAGAGAAAGTATGAAGTCTCGGGGAATAATGCCTCCGGCGGTAAAATCAGGTAAGTCTTTTGTGGTGAGGAGGGTTCCCCTTGTTAGTCCCTTTGTTTCACCTTGCTGTCCTTTTGTTTCCCCTTAGCGGCCGGGGTTCGGCTAGGATGCAGTGGAAGCTGCGCCGACCCGTGAAGAGGAATAGTACCCCCGGTGGTAAAATCAGGTAAGTCTATGGGGGGTATTCCTCTGTGTATTCCCTTGGCACACCTTGCTGTTCTTGTCTTCTCCTTAGGTGCCGGAGTGCGGTGGGAACATGCAGGAGGATGCAGTGGAATGTGAAGATGCTGCGAAGGCCGGTGAGTTCAGCGCGGCAGTGCAGCAGGCGAGGCGACGCGCATAAAATAACTTGAAGGCTCGAAGGCGCGATGGATCGGGAATTCAGGTTAGGATCAAAAGTATTGCTCTTGTTCTAACCTTTTCTCCTTCTTTCTCCCTTTTTCTAGGAGCTCCAAACTCGAGGCGGGCGTGACAGAAGACTGGATGCAGACTTGCAGGCACAGTGAGCATTACGCTGCTGGATGCAGAATAACGCGAAGCGTGTGCTGCTCTTCGGCGTGGTTTAAATAGCCTCCAAAGTAGTCCCAGGTAAGTATTCCTCCCCAGCCCCACCCGAGTAAAAAAATAGTCCCTAGGTAAAATAGTCCCTTCCAAGCCTCTTTTGGCTTGGAGCTCTTGCAGCATGGTCTGCATCAGGTAAGTTTTAATCTATGAGCCTGGCGCCTATGGTGCCAGGACTGACTCTCCATATGAGCCTGGCGCCATAGGCGCCAGGACTGCACCCAAATAGCCCCTAGCAGGGGTTGTTGGGCTTGCTTGAGGCAACTTGATGCTTGCTTCCGGGGTTGCTGGACTTGGTCTGGGTCCCCAGGGGTAGGCATCATGACAAGTATAGGTACTTGAGAGCACCCCCGTCACTCTAAGTGTGACACATGGCTAAACTTCACCATTTTAAGTGTGACGCATGGTTAATCTTCACATTTCAGTCTAAGTGTGACGCATAGTGATTCTGCTAACCTGGAATGGTTTTAAGGGGCTCAGAGACAGTAAATACCTCTTTCTGTACCTTTTCAAGACATATCCTTTGAAAATGATCATTGCTGGAGAGTCTGTTGCCTATCCACTCCTTTCTTAAGACCCAGAGTGCCCCTTTTACAGAAAAGCCTGGAAAAGGGGCCATTATGCTTCTCGTTTCTCCACCGTGGGCTATTAGTGTTTTAATAAATGTGAGTTCATTTTAACATTGATTATAGTCTACTATACATTTTATGAAAGGTTGGATTAGACATTTCCTTTATTTTGCTATCAGGGTACTGTTGTAGTTTGGATCCTTCTTTACTAGGTCACACACCTCATGAAGAGCATAATCGGCCCTCAGCCCACATTACCATAAGAGACGAAGGAGGTAAACCTGTTGGGTAGTGCCTGTTTCACCCTTATGATTGGGACATGGCTGGTTTAGAACTAGTGTAGCACGGAGTAAGAGTTTAGAAGCCACTTCTCGTCCCAGTATTCCTACAGAGCAGTAGTCATGTCATCACACTGGGAGGCAGCGAAACACGAGATTAGAGAATGGGGATATGCTGGAAGAGATAGCAGATAGGGAGTGGGATATTCTGAGACTCCCTTTTCGCCCATTGACTTAAGAGACAACGTTATAGGTTTAGCCTATGCGGGCTGCAGTTTTGCAAAAACATGAGTAAGGAAGCAAGTCTGGTGGCCAAGTGTGGATGATCCGAATTGAGAATGTGGTGTGTTCAGTGTAAAATGAATGGCAAACGTAAACACTTTATTACACCCCCTTTTCACGCATCTGAGGTAACAGACACAATCTGGGCTAAGCTTAGGGGAATATTCAAGGTTAAGGGGACCACTCCAGTGTTTGTTATGGAAAATGTATTTATTTATTTATTGTGCATTACAGTACAAATCTGTACTTTTCACACAAAAACATAAATAAAAACAATTTTACAAATCCCTAGTAAACTTTAAAAGGACATTGCACAGTTTCATTTCATTACCTTACATTTCCCAGACACATTCCTACAATTTCACCTAGTTTAAAAATCTTCAAAGCACATAAACCTTACTCATAAATTCACATACATTACACAATACCATTAAAATCCCAAGGAACTTGCTTTTAAATGGGAAAGCATGAGTAGAGTTAGCACTATGAAATCATCAAGTTTTGCCCAAATGTGTTTGTCATGGAAGAATTCCAACTGTTGTCTCGGATAATGGGGACCCATGTCGTTAAGGGGAGATGCAGGAATTCCTGGGAGAAATGGGAATCACCTATTGTCACACTTCCTGCACCAACACGCCGATGGCATGGCAAGAGTGGACTGACTCATCAAAGGAGCCATGACTCATCAAAGAAGCCATGCAGCTGTCCGTAATCAACATACTCAATTGAAAGGAAGCTGCTAATGAAACAGTGCCCGCTAATCGGCTGGTGCCCCCTGCCATCAGTGAGAAGCACTGTTTTCTTTAAAGGAGAGGAAGTATACCCAAAACGAGAAGGGCACCCCGTTGTATGGGCAAACAAGGGCATGTAGAGGGTTTATAGTCATAATATCGAAAAAATAATGCCGAAATACAAAAATGTCGGAAAAAAATGTCGAAAACAAATAAGTCGAAAACGTATACATATAACAGAAAAAGTCAATTATTCGAAAAAAAATGTTGAAAAGAAAGTCACCAACAATGCTAACATACCAATGTAAAGTGTCATCAATAGTACCGTTTTTAAGGGGGGGGTTCCCCCCCATCCCCCCTCACCCTGAAACCCCGCAGTCACCCGCCTCCCCTCGACCGCAACAGAAACCCATTTGCTTATCTGTAAATGAAATAAACTACCTGGATTCTATAGCATATCATTTAAAGTGTTAAAAATACTCACGTTTTTGTAGAATCAATGATCCGCCATGGCGAATTCCACCAGTAGCCAAAAACACTAACCAAACAAATCCAAGGATCCCAACGTACAGAACCATCCACAGGAAAATTAAAAAAAATAAAAATCATCCAAGCAAAGTCCCAATCTGCAGTGAAAAACAGTTAAATACAGCGAAGAAAAAAAGGTGATACCCAAGAAAAAAACCACAATCCAACAAAAAAAGTCCATAGATCTGAAAAAAATCCATTACATCCATGAAATCCAGAGAAAAAAATCCATTGCATCCATGAAATCTGGTAAAAAAAATCCAAATCCTAAAGAACCAGGAACGAAGACACGGAGACCCAAACGTGACGGAAACGCTTCCAGAATGGACTTTAAAAATGGCGTCCACGCTTACGTAGACTTACGCTACCTTATGTACAAATCGATAACAAATATAAACAAAATGCACTTTCGCATTTGTAATACAATGGCGCCATCTAGTGGAAAAAACGTAAACGGATTGTTCAAAGTTAAAAAAGACTGCTACCTATTTAGTATTTATTATTTATTTATTAGCATTATTATATTTACAATAAATATTTGTTTAAACTGTATAGTTAATATATAAACTACTTTAGCAATATTCCTATTGTAATGTTAATATATAATTAATATTATTGAAAGTATGTTACAAAGTTAATGCTTAAAAAATTCAAACATGCTTAATAAAATACATATAAGTACTTACCATAGCATGTATAATTATTCAAAAATTTTTGTGTCTGAGAAAGGCGATACTGTATTCCTGCCATGCTCCGCCGCATCACAGATGGCTGCTCCACGAGCAGCCTGGTCACGCTGGGGTCCACTTTGGCATTTATTCGAAATGTGTGATTAGGCCAAGCAAAATCTTCACTTTTCAGCTGTTAATACGCTGTCAATGCCTGGTTGCATTGTATATGCAATATTTGAATACACGTGTTTAACGTATGTACCTTTTTATTTGTATGTAATGAAGAATGTAAGTCCCATAAAAGAAAAACATGTGACTCATTATTTTCTTTATTATTAAGTGTCCTCTTTCTCCGAACAATAAAGTTAATTCATTTTAACTTTCCTCGGTCTGAAGCATCCATACAGAGTCTTGGCACCAGATTCCTTGCAATCATGATTATGACATGACATATCCAAATACTAGACGTGACAGAAACATACTCATAACCTGATTATAGAATTAGCTGCCAAGTGGCCCCATGTCATAAGTGACATGTAGAGCCAATCCTGGCTTTTAACTTTGCCTGCTGGGACTTGTAGGCCCATACATACAAAGGGAAAATAAAACTACAAGTCCCAGCATGCAATGGGAAAAACAGGATTGACAATGTTAAATACCGCATTTGAGCTGGCGCCTAAAAATGGGGGTTTCCAAACAGGGCAGGCCCAGCTGTTGGTGTTCACACATTCAAATAAATGGAATGCTTATTCTCTATACAGTACTTTTGTTGCTGACTCTCTCTCTTTCATTCAACAGTTATTAAAGGCAAGTTTCTTCGCTTCGCCAAGCCTTCCCAGACACCCAATACAGGGAGGTCGATGCCGATCTATACCTTTGATGTTGACGTCCAGGAGGTAATACTGTGCTTCTCTCATCATCTCAAGTTGTTATAAACTGCCAGTTTTCAGCTGGTATTTAAAAAAAGTTGTGTTTTTAATCATTTCTAAAATGGTGGCAGTTACAGAGTCTGACAGGTAGCAGAATAGCATTGGGACTACCGCAGAGCAATTCTGAATATCAATAGACAGTCGTAGTATGCCACTTTGCTTATCAGGTAAACTTCACTCAACCAAAAACAAAAAACAATCTAAGATATGGTGCATCACGTGATGTCATCAATGAAATTTGTGATGTCATATTTGATGTCCTGGGTGTTAGTCTTAGCAATGCACGTAGATGCTGTGAGTTATGGTTGCTGATCTTACCATAATGGGGGATTGTGCAGTGTTTTTTGGTTTCACTGTGAAGTATAACATCCCTTTAACAAAGTTTTTTTTACTGAATGTACATATATATGTGGCAGGGAATGAAAACAAAGGGGCTAAACATGTGATGTCGTCAGTGATGCGGAATCGCCCCCTTCTTCAACACAATGCGATGTGTAAAACCTTTAAGTTTACCAAGGGTGTCTGAAAATACCTCAGGAAACTCACTCATGAGGACTGTGGAAGTAACCGTTATGTTATTCTCTTCTCCTCCCTCCATGACACTTAAAACTGGTTCCTTTTCACCTGGATGAATTTGTATTTTCAGTGCAGCCTGCTCATCCCAACCCAGTACACTTGTGCCCTTTGAAGCCACATACAATTTACCCATAGTTTGCCTCCCCTTGAAAGAGAAATTCGACCAATTATAACCCAGCAGGTCAATGGATAAAAGGTGAATGGGTACCAGTGGCTTTTGCTTCAAGGACCTTGAGATTTAGCTTCCCCCAACGTCAACAACAACTCATTTATATTTGGCAAGGGATGCCGATCCACCCATATGTTGGAATTTAGTTCTCGGAGGTCTACACACATTCTTATGTTGCCATCACTCTTCTTAACTAAAACTACCGGAAACAACCACTCCGAACACTCAATAGGCTCAATTATTCCTGCTGACTGCAACTTAGTCAGTTCCGCTTTAAATGCCTCCCTGGCTGCAACAGGCACTCCCCTCACTTTATGCACTCTCGGAATCGCCCCCTTCTTCAACACAATGCGATGTGTAAAACTTTTAAGTTTGCCAAGGGTGTCTGAAAATACCTCAGGAAACTCACTCATGAGGACTGTGGAAGTAAACGTTATGTTATTCTCTTCTCCTCCCTCCATGACACTTAAAACTGGTTCCTTTTCACCTGGATGAATTTGTATTTTCAGTGCAGCCTGCTCATCCTAACCCAGTACACTTGTGCCCTTTGAAGCCACATACAATTTACCCATAGTTTGCCTCCCCTTGAAAGAGAAATTCGACCAATTATAAATGGGCAGCAATCCATTGACCTGCTGGGTTATAATTGGTCTAATGTCCAATTGGTTACTAATGTCAAGTAAGATGGAGTTAATGTTTGACCGCAACATCTGTTCAAGGTGTGTGCACATAAACAGAAAGGGGTGTCCTAAGGACATTATACCTCGCTGTGCCGCTTACAAACAAGATGAAACATGTTCGTAGAACACACCAGGTGTCCGGGATGGTTGTAAATGAGCAAATGGGAGTGTTTTAAGGACGGTATACCTGTCCGTATCGTCCGCAGCCAAAATGGTGGCGTCTGTAGAACAGGCGCGGTGGCCGGCAAGTTCTAAGTCAAACAAAATGGAGTTGTCCTAAGGACACTGGACCTGTCCGTACAGTGAGCAAATCATGTATGCACATGCGCAGTACAACCGTAAGTATAGCGAACATCGTGTTTGTCCCTAACTGTCCGTCTCACTTGTGTCGCACTTTGAATTAGTTTGAGAACCCGAACACTGTCCACGTTTGTAACTCTGCATTTGCTGTCCAGCGGACTCCCATTTCTGTCGTGGATGTGTTCAGGATGTCATCATGTGACCACACCCACGCTGAGCGTGTGGACTAATTTGTGCAGTTTGTGTGCTTCTGCAGCAGTATTAAAGAACGTGTAGACACAAGGCAAAATGTTGTAGAGTGTAACAATATCATTTCACAATCCCCAGACAATAGCTTAGCTGAGGACTTGTTGTGTCAAATTTCCATACCGCTTTGCAGGGATGAAGACGGTCACGAGGCACACCCCTCCACCCCTATAAATGGCCACACCCCTGAGCGCATCTTCATTGTCCTTCTAGCTATAGCAGATTGAGGTGTATTGCCTTTACTGCTGTAGTGACCAAAAGGAAAGTAATCGGCATGGCTTCCATGGCTGCTGTTGGTTCATTAGCCTCTGCACCACCCCCAAACCCGGCACCACCACCACCTCCCCAAGGGCCTGCAGAGAGGTATACAGGCGAGGATGTAGAGAGCGAGAAAGAAGAGGAGGAAGAGAATGAAGTGGAGGAACTCCGCACTAGGAGCACTCGCCGGGAGTCGTGGGTGTGGTGGTTGTTTTCCGTTTATGGGAATGTACCGAAAGCATGTGCGAACCTGGTGAGGTGTGACCAGTGTGAGGTGGTGCTGGAGACCTGGTGCGTACAGCTTTGGTACGGCAACCATGAAGCGACACCTCACTTCGTTCCACACTGCGGACATTCGCAAGGTGGTGCCATGTGAAGAGCGTAGTCGATTGAGTTCCTCCACAGCATCCTCCGAGTCCGATCCTCCCACCACAAGAGACACTCCTGTGGGGAAGTTCCTCCCTCCAGCTGCCTCACAAGCCCTTTGCAATACTGTTGACCCTTACCTTTCAAAAGGTGACAATAGTGTGTATGTATTGTGACGTAGTACTCTGCAGGGGGGAGAGTTTTCTAAGTGCTTTTGAGGCCATGGTCACGGAGCACCAGAAGATCTGCTCCTTACCTAAGTGAAGCTCACCCTATATCTTTCTCTGTCCATTTGCCCTTTCTTATCCCGTGGCTGCTGTCCCTTTCTTACCCTCCTTTGGCCTCCTCTACTAGTGTGTCGTGTGCTGAGAACCAATAAATGAGAAAACAACAAAAATTACACAAAAGGCTCTTTTCAGAGCCGCCTTTCTCAGTTTAACAATAGAACTATGAAGTGACCATTGTAGACCCCCGCGAAATTGCGGAAAAGTTTGCGGACAGTCGTAGGAAAATAAAAAGGATGGTGGAAGGGGAGCGAACACAATGAAGTGTACGCTGGGAGTAAGTGGTGGCTCTGAAAAGAGCCTTTCCGTGGTGTGTTGTGTGGGTCAAAAACTGTGGATTGGAGAAAACGGATTGTCACATAGGTTATTGTGAATCCAAAAGAGGTCGCAATGCATTTTGTACATTGCGAAGAAAAATCTGATTGCCAGCATATGCGAGATGGACTCCATCTCGGCGGAAAATGAAAGAGCTGCGAAACAAAATGTTTTCATTGTGGAATGAGGACATCCCAACATCTCTTAAAAAAGCACAAACAGCCTTATTCACATTGCGTCTCGCTTTCTCCATTTGTGGACCAAAAGCAGAAGAACGCAGCCATATTTGTCTTTGTGCAATACGGGAAAAAAGTATTTGACAATTTGGAAACATGTCCATGAGCTTCGCAAGTCCTTCCTTCATTGCAAATTGCATAGAAATTCTGGAGACATGGCCTAAACTGTTTCCTCTGCAATGAATGATAAGTACATCTGGAGGACGCTCTGTCAAGTAACAAAGAGAGGTACCAAGTCCAGTCACCTCATGCCACACACGCCATGCCAGTGCACTTCCACATAAGGAAATCCGAGATCTGCAGATAAACTGCAGCTTTCTGCATGCACCTTCAACCAATGTATCCATTAGTCTCCCAAAATCCAGATAATCTGTTTGCGAGCACGCAAAGCCATGGCTGTGTGGTCTCCTGTCAGGGAGAAGACGGTCTTACTAAATCTCACCGTTCAGAACACACCCACTGAACTTTATTGACCAATACCTATGTCCGCTCATTTTCATTTGCATGCATCTCCACCCCAGAATTCCCATTGGTGATATGCGCTGGCTGCAAACTACCGCCATGTCCGCGGTCATGTATAGGATCAGAGCGTGACGACAGTACATTAAAGTATTATTCCCCTTTTTCCCCTTTAAGGTGGGCTCGGAAAAGAGCCATTTATTTTTTATTTTTGGGCAGATACCTTACAGACATCTGTTATTTTGTTTATTTTTTTGTATTTTTTGTCCTTATTTTACTCCTACAACCATTACAGAACATTCTCTAAAGCAAGCCTTACGTTCCAAAAGAACATCACATTTCCAAAGAAGATAGCGCAACACCATCTGCTTCAAAGTAATCCACATTACTTGGAACAATGTTTTCGTGGCTGCAGAAAAACATACCAGCGCGTAACATAAACGCACGCATGCCACGATTAATAATACACCTCTCAATACTTTGATCTGGACAGAAAAAAGAATTGTTGCCCCATTGTCCTCTAGGGAGTAAACCAGAAAAAATTACTTTCGCATTTGGAAAGATGTTCATGAGTGCATCAACCAACTGTCCCAAATCTGTCAACAAACTACGTGCAGTCTCGTAGCCCAAATGGCAAGCACTGCAGTGCAAAATTACCACATGAGGAGAGGTCATCGTACGTATGTGTCTGCAAACTTGCAGAATTGCTGCAACATTGGCATCAGTCTCAGCGTTCCACACCACCTCCACTCCTCTCACATCGAAATGGTGTGCCACATGCCTACTCTCTGCATGATGTTGTAAGCCATGGACAAAAATGTCTCCAAGCACCAAAACCGTGACCCTCTCCACCTCTGCCATCTTCAGTGTACGCACCGTCTTTGGACACAAAAGAGTAATGTGAACATCTGACTGGCTGATTCTTACAGTCCCCTTTCCATGCAGGATTTTCTGTAGAAACCTGTATGTGACACGCCCTACCCGCGGACAAGCGTTGTCTACGTGCGGCACGCAACTCTTATCCAGTCCTTTCACCCTTTGCACAGCGGTAGCAAATCGAGTCCCTCATTGGACACAACAAAGCAATCACACAACCATCCACCAATCACATTGAAAATCTCTAAATGTAACTCCGTCATCAACATAGCGCACTTCAAAATTACTGTCGATAATTCTGAATGGAAGTCGCATATCATTGCAAAGCACCTACTTCCGAAGCTACTGTGCAAGTGTTGCGAATTTCTACATACACCTCCATGCATGCGCACATGCATGAGTATAGAGTACAGGTATTTATATTTCAATCGGAGAACATGTGAAACCTTTATGATTTAAGGTAAAACAAATTAATGCTGCTAAATGTGCATAGGCAATACATACCAACGCTCCCCCTTTTAAGTGCAAGATGTCCGATTTATCATTGACAAACCGCACGACTTCTTACTGTCTTCTGCATAACCTATACAAAGGTTACAAGGATGCCTATTTAGGGCGAAACTCGATTTTGTATTAGAAAATGTCAGAGTTGTATACTGTGTACGGCCTACAGTAATGCTACTTACAATGTAATTGTATGAAAAAAGTAAGCGCTCCCGATTGCTGTGGTGACATCTCCCTCTGAGGGTCTCCCGATTTTTCGGCATCTTGCTTTTAAATTGCAAGTAGACATTTTGTTCCCATCTACTACTGTGCCCTATTACTTACAAACCTCTCTCCTACTGATAGTACACCATGTAAAAACAAGGCATTTTCATAACCTTAAAAATCTTAGCAATTTTGAAGGACTTGCAAGTAACAAATTGCAAATACCATGCAATGCCTGCACCGAGTGAAGCGAAATGTGCACATGCACTGGGTTCAAATATGAAAGGAGAATGCTCTGACGAAATATGCACAATTAATGTGTGCAGTATCAGCACTGCTGTAAACACACAAAGTAATCCAATTTTGTTTTTTTGAATCGCAGTGAAGACTACTCTCCTGAGAATCAACAGCATCTACACTGCAGATGACATATCCGAAGAAACCTGGTCATTTTGCAAAAAAAAGTAAGTACAGTACTACCTTTATATTGTAACTACTCCTCAAAGAGGCTGCATGGGTTATTTGTTTAATTTGGGCACCAAAGCAAACATTGATTTCTGAACCATTCTACCTACAAATATCCATTTATTGAACAAAGAATAACAGTCAGAATGGCTCACAAATCCCTGTGTGTTTGGAACTCAAATAACGTACGTAATCCTTAGAAGGTTAGATTTAGAAAAGTAGTTGCTGTTGCAAGTTCATGGCATTTCGTTTATTAATAATGCTTCTTGTCACCACTAGCCCAGTTTGTAGTCTCATCTGAAGCACATTGTACTAGTATACAAACAGTAAAATAGCCTTACCAAATCATTGCAAGAGTCCAATACACATTCACACAACATAACAAAGAGCTTCCCCATCAGACTCATGCACGCATGCACACAGCACACATATATTATACAACAGACCAAAGTATGCCTTCTTTTTTTCAACAGACACCAAAGAATGCCTACCAAAAAGCAACTCCATAGAAAGGAACGCAGAAGTAGAGCAAATAAAAATAAAAGTGCCCAATCTAATCATCCCTCTGTTGTAGAGTTTGTAGAGAATGTTGGAAGAAACCAGCTAATGCAGTCGGTTAGCAAAACAAAAGAAGCTTCAACTACCGAAACTTTACATCCTCCATCAAAATGTGTCACAAAACACAAACATGTTGGCTAAAAATCGGCTACCAGTACAGCTAACAATGCTCCTACTAATCCTGATAGTGTAACAAGAACCCATGCAAAAAGAGTATTTTATCAAAAATGTTTTGCGACAGAGTCCTTCAGAATCTACTAAGAAGAGGACCAAAATCATCCTCACCCTTAAAACCTACTGTAGAAAGTTAATCCTACAAGCTCTCGCGGACAGTGCAATCCTTCGGAAAAGGAAGTTGTTTATATTAGTGTTAAATAGTATGAAAGCACTAACAAAACTAACTACCAAACTACAAAAGAAACTCAGCAATAAACGGAATGTGAACAAAAATAATTTTTTTAATGTTTGTGGTGGTGAATGGAGTCACACAAAAACCACAGAACCATATTTTAATGAAGAAGCATACCAACAAAATCAAACAAACACAAATGCCATCCATAGCAGTGGACGAGGGCATGAGAAAATCAATACTACCATCATGGAACAAGAAACATGGAAGAAGCATGGAACTGGAAACTCAGAATTACCTCTCGATTCAGCAGAACTACACCGTCCAGTACACAAATGGCCATGCACATCAATGTGCCATTCCAAACAAAGCTTTCAAATCTTTACATCAGTTCCTCAATCAGTATGTAAAAGATAAAGACAAAAGTTAAATGAAAGTGCTGCAAAATATGGATATGTGTCCAATGCGCAAATACAAAGGACTACAAGGACATTCATTAGCCTGCATTTCTGGGCCTATTTGCAAAAGCACCTTCCATGATATCAAAAGGACATCAATACATCATTCAAGTGTAAGAAATCTAGTGTATAAAATATACTATGCAAAAACTCCAGCTTCAGAAGTAGGCAATTTAAATAACACTCTTGTGCATGGTACACCCAAATACTTACAAGAAGAAATTGACTGTATTCAGAGAAAGTATTTTGGAAGTGAAAGCCACTTACAAAATGCTATACTTTTAGAACATAGTAGCAACAATTCTGCACATAGCAACCTTCTATTACACACAAAAGAAAAGAAATAGTAAAATTTAAAAGGCTGAAGTACCAAACCAGGTGTGTGTGTGTTGCTGCAGAAACATTTACTAAAGGAACACAAAAAATGTAGACATAGCATACAAAATAGAAGACAATGAAGACTCTAAATGGTTTGAATTAGCGCTCTACCTTTTAGTAGAAAACAAATATGAACTAACTGAACACCTAATATGTTGTAGTTACTGTACTACAAAATTAGACAACAACCACACTCCTTCACGTGCTATTACAGATAATTTAGAATTGTTCCCACTACCAAAAATCCTGCAACAACTCAATTTGTATGAGAGCATAATAATTCAAACAGTTCACCCATTTCAAGCAATTATACGCCTTCATCCAAAAACAGCAAAATGACCTTCCTCTGAATTGGTGAAAGGCATTCGTGGCAAAGTAGTTTATTTGCCATTAGATCTAACGGAAAATGTACACACTCTAGGAGTGCAACGTTCAATAGAGCATTCTTTAATAGTCTTGGTAAATGGTGTACCAACAAAGGACAATAAAATTTAGCAACAACTGGTGGACTTACATAAAGTTAGACAAGCATTGCAATATTTAAAAGTCAATAACGAGTACTACCAGGAAATAAATATTGATGAAAGCTTAAGGGAAACAACTGAAATAATTGAAGAACCATCAGAAACTGTACAATTCGAACTTCTGGATCCTGCTACAGTATCCACTCTTTTGGACCATTACACAATTCATCCATTGCATTCCAATGAAAGCATAGATGATGCACTAGAAACTTATCAAATGCGACAAACCAAAGGGTCACCAATGAGTATATGGGAAAAAAGTCTAGAAGCACATGCTTTTCCACTGCTATTTCCGACTGGCAAAGGTGGAAGATACGATGATAGACCCACTCAGGTTGCAGCATCAGAATACCTTTCTTTAAGATTGTATTCGCAAGATCCCAGATTTAGACAAAATGTGGAATACATAGTCCACCTACTCTATGAAAGTGAATTAGCAACACTATGTTACGGAGTTGCACACATTTTGAAATCTGGAACTCACTTTCAAAATATGTCAGCTACACAGTTAATACAAAAAGTACAGGAAAAAGATGAAGTTTTACAAGCAAGTATAACAAATTTGTTTGCAAACATGCGTGGTACAAAGGAATACTGGTTCCGACGGCACGGAGATGTGCGTTGTATGATCCGAAACCTTGGACCACCGACTTGGTTTGTTACGCTAAGTTGTGCAGAATATGCATGGGAAGATTTACATGAGGTCCTACGCATAGCAAACAGAAACAAAAACAACATAGATATATTAACACTTGGAGAACTTTGCTCTCTAGATCCAGTTAATGTGTCAAGATATTTCCATCATCGTTTCATTGCCATGCTACACTTTATTTGCAATAAAAATGTTCCTCCCCTTGGAGAAGTGCAACACTTCTTTTGGAGAAAATAATATCAAGTTAGAGGAGCACCACATATTCACATGCTGTTGTGGATCAAAGGTGCACGGAAATTTGGTCACAACGGCATGTTTTGCAGTTTATCCAAAAATATGTCACTTGTGAAATCCCTTCACAACAGACACATAGTGAGCTGCATGGGCAGATTTTACAATTTCAAAGACACAAATGTGGCAAATATTGTCACCGCAAATACAAAAACAAAGATAAATACTACACCAAATGTCGCTTTTGTTTCCCTAGACCAGTTACAGAAACAGGTGAAGTAAACAACTTCATGTCTTCAGTTCGACATAGTGTTAAAGTTATATCACCTAAGAACACGTATTACACAAAAAGAAGGGAAGAATCAAAATATATCAATGATTACAATGCAATCATTGCCCTCTTATGGAATGCAAACATAGATGTGCAGTAGATTGCAGACAATTCAACTGCTGTTGCACGATAGGTTACAGCCTACTTAACAAAAGCAGAAGAAACAGAGCTTCAAGACCTCTGGGATGACCTAGCATCAGACAAAACATTATCGCAGAAATTGTACAGCCTAGGCATACAAATGCTCTCTCATAGAGAATGTGGCGCCTATGAAGCAGCAAATCGTTTAACCGGTACTGCTTTCTATGGTAAATCAGACAACAGTATGGCTAAGTCTTGGTCCTGCAAAATCTAGAAAAAGAGTGCTGAAATCATATGAGGACATATAAATAATTGCCAGAAATGATCCCAACAGCCAAGACATTCTAAAAAACAATTTACTGGACACATACTATCCTAACAGGAGTAGCACTTTGGAAAGCATCTGTCTATACCACATAGCTCAAAACTTTGCATACAAAAATAATGTAAAACCTGATGAAAGCAAACACAGATATAGAGTGACCGATTGTGAAGAGAGCTTACTGAAACTTATCAAACAAAGCTTCATTAATCATGTAAAATTGTCATTAAAAACTCCTCAACAGAAAGAACTATATTACATGTCTCTGTTACAACTTTTCAAACCATGGGGAAAAGAGGAAGACATGCTAGAAAAATATGAATGCTGTGAAGATGCTTTCAAAGCAAATGAAAGCGCTATCACCGATGTGAACTTTACACAGTACAAAACAATGTTACACAATGAGCAGCAACAGGAAGAAGAACTTCAGGCCCAACTAGATAAGGACTCTTCCGACAGTAGTCAACCTTCTGTCACAGGAAGTCAAGAACCACTAGGACAACCACTAATAGCAAATGAGGCTGAAGTAGCAATGGCAGAAGTAGAAAACACCATGTATCAGTATCAAGAAGATACAGAAGACTTAAATGTACAAAATAAAGAATGTACCTGCCAAAATTACAAACCTATACCGCTGTACATGAGTGATGAAACTGGATCAGGGAACACATTCTTAATCAAAATCATCAGCAAGTTCCTTCAACAATTGACAAACAACAAACTGTCAGCTGTTGTAACGGCCCCCACATGTTTAGCTGCCTACAACATAGGCAGTGTCACTTTACACCTATTACTACTGTTTCCAGTCAAGCATCAAAATAAATTAGACTATTCCAAACTTTCTGCACAATCTGCAATGAAATTACACTGAGTATTAAAACAAATGAAAATGCTACTAATAGATGAAGTGAGCATGGTCTCCAACCTAATATTGGCTTTGATTCACCTTAGATTACAAGAAGTACTTAAAAGTAACAATGAAGAAGTCTTTGCAGGGAAACACATTATAGTTTTGGAGATCTTTTACAATTAACACCAGTGAAAGGTGAACCTATTTTTAAAACCTTAGGCCACAAACTCTGCCGGAGAACTGTTGGTAGCATAGGTAATGTCAACCTTTGGCAACATTTTCAATACAGAGAATTAACTGAGAACATGCAGCAATCTGCAGATCTCACTTATGCCAACATCTTAAAAAGTATTAGAGTTGGTGTACTATCACAAGAAGCACAAGTTGTATTGAAAAACCGGAACATTCATGCACTTTATGGCGATAATGCATGTACAACTGATGTTATGGAACAAATAGGGCACAAAAATGTCAATTGTATGACCTTAATGCCAACTCTTGCAAGCTGTTTCAAATTCAATGAAACAATGTTAAATAAAGAAATGCAACCAATAATGGAAATTAGTGTCACAGATAAACTAGACGTATATGGTATGACAGTACCCATGTGTGAGCAAGCCACAACAAGACTAAATAGTTTAGAAAATTCAATCTCCAACACAGCTGGGTTGGAAAAAATATTAAAATTATGCTTAATTGTAGAGTAATGCTTAAACGTAACCTTGACGTCGAGCAAGGGCTAATTAATGAAGCACTAGGTACAGTTGTTGGCTTTCAATCATACCCACGTGAAAGCAACATTCAGTTTGTCAATATTTGCTTTGATAAAGTTTCAGAAGTGAAAAGGATAGGGCGCTCAATTGCTCGATACCTTCTCTTCAAAGACATGTATGTATGTAGAGAGCAATTTTCTCTAACTCTTGCATATGCAGTTACCATTCGTAAATCTCAAGGTCTTACCCTAGACAAAGCATTGATAGATATAGGAAACACAGTCTTTAAAGAAGGCATGAGCTATGTAGCATAATCACGCTTACGTACTCTTGACGGTCTATTGCTAATGAACTTTGATGCAAGTAAATTGAAAGCTGATATTCCTTGCATTCTAGAATACAATAGCCTGCGTTCACTGTGCACCCCTCATCTGAAACAATATCCTGTTCCAGATAAAGTAAAACATGGTAAAAGAAAACTAAATGAAACAGAAATGCAACAGAATCCAACAGCAAATTCCTCAAAGAAAAGAAAAGAAGCTAAAGTTTCAGCAATTACCACAAACAAAGAAGAACCTATTAGGGAATGTAAACCAGGGCCGTTGGCAAAGAAGGAACAGAAATTCCGAAAAATGCACTCAGATACATAACTAGCTGGTCCATTCAAATTTGCAAATGAAAGTGGGGTAAGTTGCTATGCAAATATAGCAATGAATATTCTATTTCAATTGCCACCAATTGTTAGCAATATTTACTTGCACAGTACAGACCAATTGTGTTTGCAAATGTTAGTGCGTCATAGAAATGCAACAAGCAATCCTGACAACACATACAGTGTTCATGGAATACGGCAAGAATTGGACGACTGTGCTGGAATGGTGAGATTCACTCTGAACTCACAAGAAGATCCACAAGAATTTCTAATGTACTTACTATTAGTATTGGAAAACCAAAGCATACCTGTAAATGAAATCTTCCAGATTTCGTACATGTGGAAACATACATGCACTCTCTGTAGCAATGTGATACAGGAAGAAATCCCAAATGAGCGATTTGTGTATGTTTCCATACCAAATTGTGAAAGCATTCCATTTCAGCAACTTGTACAGAATGCAAACCATGGCAGATTATGTACTATTTGCAATTCAGACAATCGCTCCACCTTACTGATACAATCACACAGTGGCTACATAATACTTATGCTTCTACCTTATAATGCAGATGGTACCAAATCAACTGGAAACTGACTGGATTCACACACGGTCAAGCATCACTTGGAAAGAAAACCTTTACAACAATAGGTATAATCTACCATGCAGGAACTTCAACCAATGCAGGTCACTACACTGCATACATTAAAAAGAAATGTGGATGGTTCGAATGTAATGATAGCACCATTACTCTAAAGCAAAGATTGCCAGCTAATCTTACAAATGCGTATTTAATCTTCTTAAAGCCAACATTTAATAAATAATGTGTACTTCAAGATTGCCCAAAAAAATGTTAAAGACTACAAACAGTTAGAATACACCAATAGGTATCTAACTGCCCAAGAGGATATAACAATGACACAAATAAATGGATATCACAGATTTGTAGGAACAAATGCACAGTTAGAATACGCCTACAGGTATCTAACTGTTGTTAAAAATCAACAGGAAGGCAACAAACATAACATTAATCAGAAAGATGAAGGAAACAATCAAAGGAACAAGGAAGAAGTTAGTACCATAGCAAAAGAAGTTTTTTTTTTAATCCGACAAGTATTTTCCAAGGATTAGAAAAGCAAACACAGAAACTGAGCACAATGCACAGTACACTGGTTTATAAACTAAATATGAAGGTAAAAAAAAGGTAAACTGTCTATTATGCAATGTAGTAAGTTTTCATAAAATGCAAAGACTAACATACCTTTTTCTTTTATCACAGAAATGAAAAAAGGGATACTTCCGCGAAGTACGAAAAGCATTTCAAAAATATATGTGGATTCTGAACAAAGTAAGGAGTAAGTATATTGGCAGTCATTTTCTACACATGCGAATCTACACTTCTAATCTATGGTAGTAATATGCTGGAGTGGCTGGAGGCTGGCCCTTGCATCTTCAGTATCTAATCTACGACCTACGCCTTATGACCAAAGTACAAAGAGTATACTTCCTAGCCACAACCATTGCTGCATATCAAAAACCATGGTCCTTGTAAATTAGCTACTTATAAATTTACTGTTGGGACCATCGTCTGCCGGCATGCAGCCAAGGCATTAGGGCGTGCACACAACTAGCGCAATGCACCACTCCCATATTCACTTATAACTCCACTGCTTATGACTTCAGTCTTGGGTGCCTGGCCTTTGGGCATGCAGTCAAGACTCTGGGTCCTGGCCAGAAACACCCCAGCATATCGGAACCATTGTGCCTTCTCATTTCACTATATACAAAGTTGGTTTGCCCTCCCCACACCCATCTTAATGATGTTGCATAATACAAGTGTACCAATAGCTGTGATATGTTGCAGTAGTTTGTACCCACAGGCTACAGAAGTGAGCTTGAGGCCATAGAATTATCAATTTATGTGTGTACAGTATTTCAAATGCACAGTTGCTTACAACTGCAGTTCTTATTACTTTGTTCAAATACCTTGCATCATGGCCACTACTACCAAACCATATGACATCCATTGCGGCATATAAGTACACTACATACAAATGTGCTTTTGGGGGAATGGCCTTCGGCCATATACCCATGATTGCAGCCCCTCCCCACAGCCGCTTGAGTGATGCACTACCACACCATATCACACCCATTGTGTCTTGTAAGTACACTACATACAACTGTTCTGTTTGGTGCATAGCCTGCAGCCATGCACTCATGACTGCAGACCCTCCTCACAGCCACCGGACTGATGTTGAATACTAGGGGTGTCTCTGTAGCTCTGAAATGCTTCACTGTTTGTGGGCAGGGCCTACAATCTTAGGTGTATATTCATACATTTCAATATATGGTTGTGAAGTAGCTTATAACTGCAGTGCTTACAAGTTTGCTTTTGGGTGCATGCTTGGGTGTATGGCATACAGCCCGCAACCATGCACCCAAAAGTACACATCTTGGCCAAAACACCACACTAGATAAAACCCATGTGGGCTTGTAAGTGAAGAGGTTACAGCTTTGTTGTTGGGTGCATGGCCTTAGGCCATGCACTCAAGACTGCACACACTCCCCACAACCAGGCAATCGATACGCATTACTATGGGTGTATCCATGGGTGTGACATGCTGCAGTATGTGTGGCCAGGGAAGTAAGCCCTTCAGCCTTCAGCCAACAGCCATGCATCCAAGACTCTAGGCCCTGGCCACAACCACCATAGCATGTGACACCCATGGCGGTGTACTAATGAATACAATACCCATAGGAAAAAGTAATGCAATTACGGCATGTTGACAATTTTAATGTTCCCTAACACCACGCGTGTCCTTACAACAGTTACAAGTTGCCTGTGCACTGCACGGACTGAAATATTGCCCTTATTGGACCCCTCATTTTCTGTGCGTACAAGGTGGCCATAGAAAATACATCATGAAGAGGTTCTAACTTGGTTATTGGGTGCATGGCCTTCGGTCATGCATCCAAGAGTGCAGGGTCTCCCCACAACCACCTCAGTGATGTGTGGTAGTGGTTTTTTTTCTAGAAGTGTGGTATCCTTCACTGCTTCTGGCCAGAGCCTTCACTCCTAGCTGTATGTCCATAGATATTACATGGGATGGGTGTGCAGTGGCTTGCACGTCCAGTACTTACAACTTTGTTGTTGGGTGCATGGCCTTAGGCCATGCACCCAAGACTGCACACACTCCCCACAACTTAGCAATCGATACGCAAAACTACGGGTGTATCCATGGGTGTGACATGCTGCGGTGGTTGTGGCCAGGGCCTACAGTCTTGGAAGTAAGGCCTTCGACTGACGGCCATGCATCCAAGACTCTAGGCCATGGCCACAACCACTGTAGCATGCCACACCCATGGCGTCGTACTAATGAATATAATAATACCCATAGGAAAAAGTATTGCAATTATGACATGTTGGCAATTTCAATGTTCGCTACCACTACACGTCTCCTTACAACAGTAACAAGTTTCCTGTGCACTGCATGGACTGAAATGCTACCGTTATTACACCCCTCATTTTCTATACGTACAAGGTGGCCATAGAAAATACATCATGAAGAGGTTCTAACTTTGTTATTGGGTGCATGGCCTTCGGTCATGTACCCAAGAGTGCAGGGTCTCCCCACAACCATCTCAGTGATGTTTTCTATAAGTGTGGTATCCTTCACTGCTTCTGGCCAGAGGCTTCACTCCTAGCTGTATGTTGACAGATATTACATGGGATGGGTGTGCAGTGGCTTGCAAGTCCAGTACTTACAACTTTGGCCACAACCACTGTAGCATGTCACACCCATGGCGGCGTACTTATGAATATAATAATACCCATAGAAAAAAGTATTGCAATTATGGCATGTTGTCAATTTCAATGTTCGCTACCACTACGCGTAACAAGTTTCCTGTGCACTGCATGGACTGAAATGCTACCGTTATTACACCCTACACTAACTACGCCGATGATACACAGATCCTCATCCCGTTGACGGGAGATTACAACCAGGATTTGGCCTTGGTGAACAGGGTGTATCTCATCATCCAGGCATGGATGGCTTCGCACAGTCTATGCCTGAATGATGACAAAACTGAACTCATCATCCTTGGTTCTACGTCCAACCTAACCAAACTCGACCACAATTATGCCAACTTCATCATAGATGGGAACCTAATCAAGGTTTCGAAAGAAGTAAAAACCCTAGGAATATACCTCGACTCCTCCCTAACCTTCCACAAACAGGTTAGCTCGATGGCATCCTCTACGGCCTACACATGTAAGCTCATAAGAGCAGCCAAACCCTTCCTCTCCACCCACAGCTGCACTACACTTGCCAGAGCATTGGTATTATCCAAACTGGACTATTGTAACGCCCTCTACATAGGAGCCACCAAACAAATCACCAACAAAATTCAGACGCTACAAAACAACGCCCTTAGGGCAGCACTCAATATTCCCAGGAGGGAACACATTTCCAATATCAGGAAATCCCATAACTGGCTCAGCACAACAGACAAAATCCTGCTTAAAGTAGCATCGCTCACCCACAAATGCCTGAATAATGCTGCCCCACGCTATCTGGGAGACAGAATATGCAAACACAGCCCCATCAGACCCACCAGAACCTCCAATGCTAATCTGCTCACCGTCCCCAGGTTTAAACGCACTAAAATGGGTGGCAACAGCTTCCAGGTGAAAGCACCCCAACACTGGAACTCCCTACCACCATCGCTCAGAACTCCCCAACCTTACTCACTTTTTAGACGCAACTACATCCATTGGTTAAAGAACACGAACCACTAACACCTCTAACACCACACGGCTGCTCTCCGCGTTGCATGCTTTAAGAGAATCTGTAAATTTGTAATACTAAACTTGTATATATTTGTAATTCTTTAAATACATCTACTGCATTCTCTCCTGCCAAACTGTACACATGTTCCTTCACCGTCACACTGTAATTATGTAATGTAAAGTATAATTATGTAATGTAAAGTATAAGCATCCTGTAACCAAGCTTTGAATCACCTTGCTGCTCATGCGCCCTCATACCCTCGGGTCTGGTGCGCAATACAAATGAATAAACTAAACTAAACCCCTCATTTCTGTGTGTACAAGGTGGCCATAGAAAATACATTGTGAAGACTGACACACAGAACAAATGCATTGATCACCCATGCCTTACTGTCTGAACCTGTCCCAACGCTCTGTGACACAGCAAAAGAGTTTTATAAATATAGCATGTATACGCTGGTTGTTGCTCTGCTATCGGCGGATCCAAGATGTCGGGCGCAGCCAAACAATTTGATGCAGAATACGTCTCGCAGCAGCCAATCGGCAGAGACGTTGCATGTCCGCGGTCATGACACGAGCCCATTAGCCAATCGTTATCTTGTCCGCGGACGAACAGGGAAGTGTGACCGCGGAGCGGACATAGATATCACTAATTTTTTTAGACATACTTTTTGGTCGTTTTAAAGAAACATACTGCACGGATTGTCACCAAATTTACAAAAGCATGCTTTCTGGACCAAGCCCCTATACCTGCCGTAAATTTCGTGAAAATCTGTCCAGCAGTTTGGCCTGTAGCTGTGCGCAAAGTTTTTCCCCCATTCAGTCTATGTGAAAAAAAGACGTTTTGGAACACCCCCTACAACTTTTCCCCCCCTGGACCAAACATCACCGAACTTTCAATTCAGAGTTGCCAATATACTTTTTTTGCAAAGTTTGGTGAGGATTCATCCAGGGGGAGCGGATTTATAAGCCGCCCAAAAAAGTGCTCTTCCTATGGAAACAGCAACTTAACCATAACTACACGGCCACTAACGTGGCCGTGTAATTCAGTGAAAAAACTTTGTTAAAGGGATGTTATGGTTAAGTGGCGCTACTAAAAACCTATGAAATTCAGTGAAAAACATTGTTAATGGGACGTTATGGTTAAGTTGCGCTACTAAAAACCTATGAAATTCAGTGAAAAAACTTTGTTAAAGGGACGTTATGGTTACAAGTAAAATCAAAAAACCTGTGAAATTCGCCAGTTATGGTAAGCTAAGCAACACACACAGCTGTCTAACAAAGTGTAATTTCATGTTAAAAGATGTGAGAAATGCATTTAAGATTTCACCAGTATAAATTCGGCTTGTGAACAACAGTACATTTTGCTACTGCATAGGGAAGTGGCACCAATGTTAAAAGAAAGGCTGCGGGCTGTCTGCATATCTTCAGTTCCAGACAGCACTTCAGTGGGAGCCACACTAATCCACCAATTTATATGACATGGGAACTGTGATGAAATCTGGAATAATTTGAAAGAACGGGGGTCCTCTATGGTCATGCAGTTTCCCGGTACGGTGGTAATATAAGGGAATATGAAAGTAGAATGGAAAAAGACTGGGGTTTCATACGCTCCAACTGATCTGGCATTGTGTTTCCTCTGGCTTCATAACGTACTACGCTGTGGATATCGTTCATTGGGGGGCTCTGGGTAATGTTTTTTTTAGTGTTTGACTTTCAAGAGATTTGTAATGACATAGTGATTTATTTATATAATTATCTATATGTATATATTCTTTTGTCACTATTGCTAGACACACTATTGTTATTTTCTTTGTGTATAGACTACATATGTTTAATTTTTGTTCTCTTCTTAATATAGCTTAAAATGTAGATATCACCATGCTGAGGAGTTGCTATTGAAAAGTTTTAAGGATAGGAAGAAAAACAGTTTGGTTCTGCTGGGATGATGTCGCCATCATCAATACATGTCTAAGGTACTCCGTGTGGATACTCAATAGTAGATTTGGGTTTGATTTGAGCTAGAAGTAAGGAATACTCTGTATCGCTCACCTGAACTCTGCAGGGACCTTCTGGACCTCCAACTGACTTCTACCTTCCTGGGAGCGAACACGGAATTTCTGTGGAGAAAATAACAATATTCCCTTCCTTAGTTTTCTTCTTAAATAGGAAGAACAAACTTGTAACTATAGGACCAGCAAAGGCTGACCTTGGTATTTAATATGTTGAGCTCTCCATCCTGTTCATACAGGGGCGCAAGTCCTGAAGATGGGACACAGGAGAATGTTTCTTTTATTTTATTATTTGGAATAGGGGAAGAGGCTACTAGGCTCAATATTGGCGGGCAATATTCACTGGGAATAGGAATGTTCAAAATGAAGGTTACCCCTATACTAATATAACCTAAAAAGGGAAAGGTTTGCTGTGGTGTGAGGCGTGTGTGACAATGCAGACTGGAGAGCAGTGACAAACTATTATCTCTGACTAGAACACACCTTCAAGGCAAACTCCACAATCTGGCAAGAACCCGCTAATGACAGCATAATACCATAGAATGCATAAGGTAGCCTAATAGCAATTATACACAATTTGAAGTATTTGATAAGGCAACAAAACGAAGCAAATACATTTGTATTTCACTAGGAGTACTTGTGTGAGAGAAGCAGCAAACTGACTGTGAGGTGAGAAGACCGCTATGACAGTACTCCAAACTACGGACTGTGACTGAAGCGGAGCAAACAGGCTGTGAGGTGAGGAGACCGCAATGACTGGACTCCAAACTACGGACTGTGACTGAAGCGGAGCAAACAGGCTGTGAGGTGAGGAGACCGCTATGACAGGACTCCAAACTACGGACTGTGACGGAAGCGGAGGCGGCTGCACAGGGAATACAGGAAAGGAACTGAGAACTAGTAATTAGTTACTAACGGAACTACGGTAAATGTCTGTGGACAAGGAATATTTTAACTGTGACAGAAATCGGAGGTACGCGGCGAGCATTCCATCTGTACTCAGACGAACGACGTGAAGCGCGAGTCTCCTGATGGGTGGGGCTCAAATAGCCGGCAATGAAAACAACTTGACCCGCTAGCTAACTGACTCAGAGGCACCACCTAGCGGCCATTAAGGAAACCCCAACCAACCATTAACATGAGGGAATTAGAATAAATTAACCAGCTAAGGCAACATGAATTCCCTATGAACCTGTATCTCCTAGGACTAAAATGGGAACTTAACCTGTGCTCATGACATACTCTTGCGATGATTGGGCGGAATACCTTGTCTATTAGTAGCTGTCTTTTGAATCGGTCGCTGATGGCTAAAGGCGGATGTAGGAGAAACTTATTTAAGTAACATGAAATTATGTAAGGGGTTATGAAACAGAAATGTTATGTACAACTTTACCGCGGCATCATATGATGGTTAGTGGTGGGTGACACAGTTGATATTCAAAGATTGATATGGCTGGGAGAGTAAGGATTATATACTGGTGATTGTACGGGTTAAAATGAACAGGTAGTTTGATGCCTTAGGTGTGGCTGTTAAGTAAATCTAAGATACTCAAATATTTAAGAAATGATCAGGGGAGCGGGGCGGGGATGATTATCACTGTATTATATGTATTGAAATAAGGCATCAGGTGCAGGCTTTTGGGTAATTGCAGTTCTAGAAGCAGGAATTTTTGTAAATATTGAAACTCACAGGCCGATTCATGGAATAAATGTGCGCCGAAAAATAGCGAAAAGCGCAGGGAAACCAGCGCACGTCGATTCATGGAAGTCCGTGCGTAAGAAAAGCATAGGACGTGCGCTGAAAAAGTGCGCGGCGCACGCCGGCGCACAGGTCAACCAACGGCGTGCGCCACGGCCACTGCGCTATCACTCCGAGCGCAGCGCACAGCTCTAAAGTAGGCGGAACACAGGGCGGGACACTCGGAATGGGGAATAAAATGGGGCACAACACTCGGAATGGGGAAGAATGTGGGCGGCACGGGGAAGTACAGGAGGCAAGTGCGCGGAACGCCCACACGCTCTCCGGCAACACGTATTCATGGATTCGAACAGGGCAAAACAGCGCTCGATCAAACCAGCGCACAGGCCCAAAAACGTACGCCACAAGTAAGCAGGCGGTAGCGTCCCGATGCACTCAACGAAAGTGCGCCAAAACCTGCGCCAACAAATACCACCCACATACAGCAATGGGCCATACCGTGACCCCAAAGGACTAATGATGTGCAAAGGTGTACGCCATTTACACGGACACCCACTGTTCAAAAATTCGCGCGTGTGTGTACAACGGGTTGCGCGAGAAGTCACTCGCGCGATTGCCCTGGGTACGTGTATCCCGGGGTGCGGGGAAGTCCCACACGCGATTGCCCTGGCCACGTCGATACCAGGGGTGCGTGTGAAGTTCCACACGCGAAAAGCCAGGGTACGTCATTTACAGGGGTGCGCGGGAAGTTTCACACGCGAAAAGCTAGGCTACGGGAATTCCAGGGGTGCGCGTGAAATCCTACACGCGAAAAACTAGGGTACGTCATTTACAGGGGTGCGCGGGAAGTTTCACACGCGAAAAGCTAGGCTACGGGAATTCCAGGGGTGCGCGTGAAATCCTACACGCGAAAAACTAGGGTACGTCATTTACAGGGGTGCGCGGGAAGTCCCACACGCGATTACAGCAGGGTACGTGTATTTCAGGGGTGCGCGGGAAGTTCCACACGCGAATAGCCTGGCCGCATGTATTTCAGGGGTGCGCGGGAAGTTCCACACGCGAATAGCCTGGGCGCGTGTATTTCAGGGGTGCGCGGGAATTTCCACACGCGAATAGGCTGGGCGCGTGTATTACAGGGGTGCGCGGGAAGTCCCACACGCGATTACAGCAGGGTACGTGTATTTCAGGGGTGCGCGGGAAGTTCCACACGCGAATAGGCTGGGCGCGTGTATTTCAGGGGTGCGCGGGAATTTCCACACGCGAATAGGCTGGGCGCGTGTATTTCAGGGGTGCGCGGGAAGTTCCACACGCGAATAGCCTGGGCGCGTGTATTTCAGGGGTGCGCGGGAAGTTCCACACGCGAATAGCCTGGGCGCGTGTATTTCAGGGGTGCGCGGGAAGGTCCACACGCGAATAGCCTGGGCGCGTGTATTTCAGGGGTGCGTGGGAATTTCCACACGCGAATAGCCTGGCCGTGTGTATTTCAGGGGTGCGCGGGAAGTTCCACACGCGAATAGCCTGGGCGCGTGTATTTCAGGGGTGCGCGGGAAGTTCCACACGCGAATAGGCTGGGCGCGTGTATTTCAGGGGTGCGCGGGAATTATCACACGCGATTTGGCTTGGTACGTGTATTACAGGGGTGCGTGTGAAGTTACACATGCGATTAGGCTGGGTGGGTCCTGTCACCCTCGACGGCCCCTGCAGGCAGCCCACAAAACAGGGGACTACCCTGCACACCTGCTCATGTCTCCCACCACCCCCACCCCCCCAGTCACCAGGGGTACCCTCCACCAGGCCCCCACCCATGCCTCCCACCACCCCCACCCCCCAGCAGTGCAGGGGCAGCCTCCACCAGGCCCACACTCATGTCTCCCACCACCCCCACCCCCCCAGTCACCAGGGGCACCCTCCACCAGGCCCCCACCCATGCCTCCCACCACCCCCACCCCCCCGCCACCAGGGGCACCCTCCACCAGGCCCCCACTCATGTCTCCCACCACCCCCACCCCCCACCATCCAGGGGCACCCTCCACCAGGCCCCCACCCATGCCTCCCACCACCCCCACCCCCCCGCCACCAGGGGCACCCTCCACCAGGCCCCCACTCATGTCTCCCACCACCCCCACCCCCCACCATCCAGGGGCACCCTCCACCAGGCCCCCACTCATGTCACCCACCACCCCCACCCCCCCCAGTCACCAGGGGCACCCTCCACCAGGCCCCCACTCATGTCTCCCACCACCCCCACCCCCCACCATCCAGGGGCACCCTCCACCAGGCCCCCACCCATGTCTCCCACCACCCCCAACCCCCAGCAGTGCAGGGGCAGCCTCCACCAGGCCCCCACCCATGCCTCCCACCACCCCCACCCCCCCGCCACCAGGGGCACCCTCCACCAGGCCCCCACTCATGTCTCCCACCACCCCCACCCCCCAGCAGTGCAGGGGCAGCCTCCACCAGGCCCACACTCATGTCTCCCACCACCCCCACCCCCACAGTCACCAGGGGCACCCTCCACCAGGCCCCCACCCATGCCTCCCACCACCCCCACCCCCCCGCCACCAGGGGCACCCTCCACCAGGCCCCCACTCATGTCTCCCACCACCCCCACCCCCCACCATCCAGGGGCACCCTCCACCAGGCCCCCACTCATGTCTCCCACCACCCCCACCCCCCCAGCACTGTGGGGAACCTGCCAGCAGGCCCCCACACATGTCCCCCTGGCCCCAGGTCCTGACGATACACAATCATGGCAGTAATGGCCAGCATACCCAGCACAAACACCCAGGCAAGGATTGCATCCACCCACATAGTGAATGCAATCACATGACACAACCCCAATGCCAAGTATGCAAAAGAACACATGTCCGTCACACACACATACACAATGGGTGCAAGTGAATGTCAAAACCCATATCATGACATGTAACAAACCAATGAGAAAATAACACAAGTGTAAGAAAATATAAAAAATGTATTAAATACCAAAAATAAGTGAATTTCTCAAACATACAACGATGTGGCTAAGTAAATAAATGGTCCATGTCCGAGAACAAAAGTGATAAACAAAAAAACAAAGGAAAAAAAAATTAAAATGAATTTGTCCAAAGCAATATCATGTAATAGGAAATTAATGAAAAACCATTACGTCATGGTGAAAACAATAAGAAATTAAAAAAATGTATCTCCCAAAAAAAACAACTATATACAGGAATGTTCCAGGGTCCATGAGCCCAACACCAAAAATGAAACCTACCACTAACTAATGAAAAATATATGTACAAAAAAGTGGCCATTGTCCGAGCGGTCCAAAATAATAAAAATAAATAAAGGAAACCTAGCACTAACTAACTAAATAACTATATACAAAGGCAGCGGGCAAGTCCTGCGGCTCACTTGGTGATGTTGCTGGCCAGGGCATCATCGAACTCCATGTCGATGTCCTGGAGGCGGGACTCTGTCCTGGCCCCGAGGTCTCGCAGGGACAACCCCATGTCCACCTCAAACTCCCTGCGAGCTTCCTCGAGGCACTCAGCCCGCCTCAATGCCCGACGCATGGAGAACTCCGCCCTGACCATGGCGAGCCGCTCCTCTTCCGCCCGCTGCCGCTCCGCACCTATCCGCTGGCCAAACTCCTCCCACACGGAACACACCACCATCCCAGGGTTGCCCTGCCCTCCGGCCGATGCCTGCCCCTCGGATCTTGATGGCCCCGAGCCATGATGCCTCCCACGTCGAGCCCGCTGCTGCCTCCGACGCCACTGCCTCTGCCAGCACGACGGCATCCAGGCTGATGGAAACCACCGACGCCGTCGTGCACGTGCCCTGCCCGATGATGCCGTCACATCTTCCATCTGCTGGGGTCCACTTGCTGTGTTGTCCACCCCTGCTGGACCTCCGACTCCCAACTGTGGCAGGGATGGGATCCCCACCGAGCTGGCTGCATTGGTCGGGGCAGGTCCACAGGGGGCCCTGGTGGCATCTGGGCCAGAAGACGGCAAGGAGAACGACCGGTGGATAGCCTGCACTGAGGAGGAGAGGGCCGTCAGATTGGCCAACACATGCAGGAAACCCCCGAACATGGCCGATCCCAATTGGGCCACGTCGGCACGGTGCACTTCGTGATGACGTGCGTGCTCCTCCCGGGAAGCACGCACGTCATCACGAATCACAGCCGTGCGCATCGCGACCCCAATCAGGACCTTCTCCACGCGGCCAGGGGTTACCACGTCCGCAGGTGGAGGGGAGTCAGGTGACATGGACATCCCCTCTACCTGCGGACGGGCCTGGGACGGGGCATCCCTGCTGGTGCATGGTGGTGCACTCACAGGGTCAGGGACAGTGACATGCACAGGCCCCTCCACGGTGACCTGTGCTGCCTCCTGCCCCTGGCCCTGGACTGCACCACTTGCACCAGCAGGGATGCTCCCACCAGGCCCCATGTGTGCACCAGTGTCGGCCTCCTCCTCCTCTGTGCAAACCACCAACCTGGATGGCTCCTCACCGTCTCCCGCCGTAGCAGGCCCCTGTGGGGGCTCACCCACCCCTTCCGCTGCAGCCGTGGGGGCATCCCCGCCGCCTTGCTCCACAGCGCCGTCTCCGCCCTCTTCCTCACTAGCCGCTGCGTAGAGGGAGACAAAGGACACAAGCATCAGGCTACTGTACAATGGTCCCCTAGACAGGAAGCAATAGCAGATGAGCACCACTGTCAAAGTACACTTCCATCATGTCCCTCCACAACACATGGGTCAGTCCAGGCAAAACACACACAGTAACAGGCATGGTGCATGCCATGGACATTTCCATGCATGTCCAATGGACTCTAGAAACATTCAATGATATGTAACTCACATGCATCATGGCTCATGCATATCACATGCACACACTTCACCTCAGTCACATCCATCTGGCCCCAAACACACCGAACACAGGCGAAACAAGGGTAAGTTGGGTGCGTCACTGAATCTGTGCATTGTCACACACATGTGTCATGCATCCATGGCATGCACAAGTCACAGACACGCAGGTCAGGCACACAGACATGGCTACCATATATGTACCTGGCATCAGCACCCATCCTTCACCCCCATCCATGTCCAGGTACAGAGACTGGCATGCTCTCATGTCCAAAATCTGCATAGGGCTCCCCATGCCGCATTTCAACACATGCAACAACCATGTGGGTCACACATCACTGGTCGCACATGCATTACCATTATGTCCCTGCACACATACATGCATACATGGCCCATGGCACACATACAGGCAAGTATCATAGAACCAGCACACCGCAACATGCCCTGTCTCACACAGTAATGCTTGGACACATACCGCTCAACTCCAGACGGGCCTCCCTCTCAAGGACCTGGGCGTGGAGCGCTGGGCGTACGCGTTCCAGGACCCTCTTCTGGTTGGAACTCATGTGGCCCCGGCCCCCCTCCACGAGGCGCCGGGCCTTCACAAGGGTCCTGGACCTCAAGTCCTCCCAGCGCTTCTTGATCTTCTGGATGTTGCGGGTTGCCACCCCCTCCGCGTTGATGGCAACCACACAGTCGGCCCAGATCCTCTCCCGTCCTTCCTTGCTGGCGCGGGACGATCCAAAGAGGGCATCATACTGCCCCAGGACATGCTCCACCAGGACACCAACTTCGGTGGCAGTGAAGCTGGTGCCCCTCTGCCCCTCTGGCCTGGGGTTGCCACTGGTGCCAGATGTGGAAGTGCCCGACATGGCAACCCCAGAGGCAGGTGTGGGTGGGCAACTGGGTCCTGGGGCTGGGCTGTGGAGCGATGTAATCCCAGTTGGGAGTCTTCAGTTCCAGCAGGGGTGGACACAGCAACTGGACCCCTGCAGATGGCTGATGTGCAGGCCCCAAATGGCAGGGCACGGTGGCAGCAGGCAGGCAGGCAGGCAGGCAGGCAGCAGCAGATAGCACGTGGGAGGCTGCTCGGGGCACTGGGGGGCAGTAACTCGGCCTTCTGGGCAGGAGCGTGGTGTTCCGTGTGTTTTCGGGTGGCCAGCTTGATACGGAGTGATTTGGCACGTGAAAATCCTGCACGTCAGCGTGAAATCCGAGGAAAGGCCCTTAGCGCGTAAGCGCGTCAGCACGCATACGCGATTCTATTGGACCAGAGTCCCTCAGCGCGTAAGCGCGTCTGACGTGACCCGCACGGGCGTTCCCCACTCAGCACGTGATGACGGAACACACGTGGAAATACTGCACGTCAGAGTGTCATCGCGTGATTGGCCTATGTACGTGTATTTCATTGCGTGTAATTGGACAAAAGTGCGCGTACACGCGATTGGCCTATGTACGTGTATTTAATGGGTGCGCGGCCACTTACACACGCAAGTACGTCAGCGAACCTGTATCCCGTGGTGCGTGTGAATTTCCACACGCTATTGGACTGGGAACTGGATTCCAGGGGTGCGCGGGTCACACGCTGTATCCCGTGGTGCGTGTGAATTTCCACACGCTATTGGACTGGGAACTGGATTCCAGGGGTGCGCGGGTCACACGCTGTATCCCGTGGTGCGTGTGAATTTCCACACGCTATTGGACTGGGAACTGGATTCCAGGGGTGCGCGGGTCACACGCTGTATCCCGTGGTGCGTGTGAATTTCCACACGCTATTGGACTGGGAACTGGATTCCAGGGGTGCGCGGGTCACACGCTCGCCTAGAACACGCACAAAGCATAATATTGCGGACTTTAACAATAACAAGCTCAGACGCCAGGATGAACATACCGTTCCTAGCAGCAGTGGCAGTGGGCTACCAAAGGAGGAGGAGGAGGATAGTCAGGGCCAGAATATTCACAACCAGAACCAGCCTTTTCGGGATGCCTGATGACCAGGTGTATGGGAGGTACAGGTTTCCACCACACATCATACTGGACCTGGTGACTGAGTGGGAGGATGACCTCACATCACCCACCCTGTGCTCCCAAGCACTCAGCCCCCTGGAGAAGGTCCTCAATGTACTGCACTTCTTAGCCACTGGATCATTTCAGCGGACAAGTGCCATAGTGGGTGGGGTGTCACAGGCCACCCAGTCACGCTGCCTACACCAGGTCTTGAACATCATGACTGCACGCCCATCAGTCCGCAGGCACATATACCTGCCCAGAACACCTGCAGAAAGGCATGCTGCCGCCCTGGATTTTTACGGAGTGGCACGATTCCCCAAAGTGCTAGGTGCCATCGACTGCACCCATGTGGCTCTACGTCCCCCCAGGGCATCAGAGCACATCTATAGGAACCGCAAGCACTGGCATTCCATCAACGTGCAGGTAGTATGTAATGCCAAGGGAATCATCACCTCAGTATATGCCAACTATCCCGGGTCCACCCACGACAGCTTCATTTACCGAATGTCCACCCTATGCCGGGACATAGATGCTGGGCGGCATGGCGATACATGGCTGCTTGGTGAGTATGTATGCCACTGCACATGCATGCATGTTGGATACTGAGCAAGGTCACAACCCCACCAATGATACCAATCACCACCTCCACAGGGGACAGTGCCTACCGTCTCAGCCCCCACATGATGACGCCAATTCGGAACCCCACCACGCCACCCCAGGTAAGATATAACACAGCCCACATTACAACCAGGGGCATAGTGGAGCGCACATTCGGAGTGCTAAAGTCACGCTTTCGCTCCCTTGACCGTTCTGGCGGGCAGCTGTTATACGCTCCCCCAGTAGTGTGCAGGATCATAGTGGCAGCATGTGTCCTGCACAACGTTGCAACACGCCGGGGCCTGGCCGTGGACATGGTGGTGGCCCCACATCCCCAACCACATGCACAGCCGCTGCGCATGGGAGGGGAAAGGGCACGGGGGAGGCAGCCCGTACACAGCTAGTGGCTAATTACTTCACATAGAAATCACACCCCTGTGGAGTGCACACTGCCCTGGCACATTCCATCTGACAATCAATGATGACTCAACCTGACACTGATCCTGAATGTCTGGAGAATGAACCGGGAATACCATGTCAGCCTGAGATTGTTCACCTGGAGCTGCCAGTCTGAAATGGTCCAATTGCACAGGGACATGTGTGTACAAATGATATCCAGGTAACAAAGTCACTCCACTTTACCATACCCATGTCAGACATGTGACTAGTGGACAGCGACATGCCTAGTGAAAGTGGTGGAATGCAAACAAACTGACTGAATGAACAGTGAAAAAGAAGCAAATATGTTGTGTCAAGGTGACACTTCAAGGGCAACTGGCGTGCAGTTGTGCTAGATGTCTACTGTTGGCAGAAGGGATACTGCTATGGCCAAATGCAGCTGCGCAGGAAGGATTGCATGAAGCACATGGCTGACCCATACGACTCAGGCGCACACACTCTCACCTGGCACCCGAACAGAAGCCCTCACACACACACCATGCACATGGATGACACACACATGCATGTGCACTCACCGGACAATGCCTCGTAATCAGCCAGATCTCCCACGCCTTGGATCTGTTCCTCCGTGACGTAGGTCCCAGCGACTG
The DNA here is from genome assembly GCF_040938575.1 of Ambystoma mexicanum. Taxonomy (NCBI): domain Eukaryota; kingdom Metazoa; phylum Chordata; class Amphibia; order Caudata; family Ambystomatidae; genus Ambystoma; species Ambystoma mexicanum. Next base: position 408,116,948 of record NC_090924.1, read on the forward strand.
ACTCATGTGGAGTGAGTTCCATGTCTACTACTGGAGACCCACATCCAGTCACTAGAGTTGCGGCATGACTTGATTCCAGCTTACTCTTTGCCCTGCGCTTTAGGTCATTCCAGCGCTTATAGCAATCATTGGCTGTGCGCCTCACGATTCCAAGGGCACTTACGATGTCCGCAACGGTCTGCCAGTGTGCCTGGCGTTGTGCAGGTGTGGTCTTGGATCCTGCAACAATGACCATCTCGTTGTCATGTCCGGACACATACTCGACAAGTGCATTCAGTTCGTCATCCGTGAAGCTGGGCTTCCTGGACGGGCCGGACTGTGTAGCCGTGTCTGGGGCATCAGCCTGTGCCGGACGAGCACTCTTCCTCTTCCGCTTGGAAGGTGGTGGTGATCCTGAGTGTCCTGCGCCGCTCTGGACACTAGGGGCAGGAGCCCTGGTGGACTCTGTATCAGGAGTGTGGGATTGCACACTCAGCATGGGAGTTGGTGCAGGCATTGGCTCTAGTGTGATGGTGTCAGGGGGAATGTCAGCAGCATGGACTAGGACCGACACTGTCCTGGCTGGGTGTGTGAGGGCTGGGGTGGATGGAGCCGCAGCTGCCCCTGCAGCCTCTCCGCCCTGCCTCCTTGGTGCAGCAGATGACCTTGCTGCCCCAGATCCACGTGGCATGATGGCATCAACGTGCACCAGCACACGTGTCGTAGCCCTGCTGACCTGGAAGTCAGCCATGGAGTCAGCCAGGTCTGGTGCCACAATGGGCTGGTCCAACAAGGGCTGAGCATGGATGGTGTCAGCCACTTCAGCCTCAACGGGAGGGGGGGGAGGGGGGGAGGGGGGGGATGATGGGTGCCCTTGACTGGTCCTCCACACATGGGGGGACAGGCTCACCCTGCAAGTTACGACCACGTCCCCTACCGGATCCACCACGGCCACCACTTGTGGCTCTTCCACCTTTGCCACCCTTACGGAATCCTCGCCTCCCAGCCATGGCACTGATATTAATGTGCGTATGGGAGTGGCTGTAGACAATTGACCTGGCCAATTGGGGGTCAAAGGGGTTGGGTACCAGATGGTAATTGTACCCTAGTGCTCTAGCACGGCTGATTGTAACCCCTGGGGATAGATGACGGGTCACGCAACGCACAGGAGGCCCAAAAAAGGGAGATGACGTGCACGCAACCCCTCCTAGACCACGTGTGCAGAAAGAAAAACCTGCACTACGCTGTGGCACCCAGTAACACAAGAATGAACGTATGCGTGTCACGCGCAGCCTAGAATGACCTCTGAAGGGGTAGGCTACACACGGGGCAAGCACAGAAGTTGGATACGTGCGTGACTCACCGTCTGCCAGGTAAAAGAGCGTGATAAATGAGCGCGTTTGGCTGGCTAAACCCCCGCCAAAAGAAGATGTGTACGCTGTCTGAGAAGACAGGACAACAGTAGAAGGGGACACTGTTTGAGCGAACAGGCCCAGGTAAACCAGTAAAAGAGAAAAAAGAGAAAAAGCTGTCAGAGGTAACAGGGAATACGAACTGGAAACGCCGTGAAGTAAATCGCGTGTGAAACGACAAGAAGTACAGAATTCACCCACTCGCTCTCCACGAAAAGCACGTACAAGGAAATGGTGTTCTACATGTACCTTATATACAGGCCCACACGTTCAGTGTCACTTACGCGGCGTGTACGTTCACCAATCACACGCTTTGTCACTCCTGCGTGTAGATCCATTTTCACCAATCACACGCTTTGTCACTTCTACGTGTAGATCCATTTTCACCAATCACACGCTTTGACACTGGGACGTGTCACGCAACAATTTCCTCCACGTGCAGGTGACTATAGGCGCGCATATGCTGTTGACGGGTTTACGCGCTAAGGGCCTTTGCTGACGTGTGGGATTTCACTCCCTATCAGGCTGTCCACGCGTTCACACACGAGAGACCACGCTCCTGGCCAGGAGGCCAAATTACTGCCCCCCAGAGCCCTGAGCACGCTCCCACCTGCCATCTGCTGCTGCCTGACTGCCTGCTGGCCACGTGCCCCACAGTGCTGGTGGGTGGGGGTGTTGGGAGACATGGGTGGGGGCCTGGTGGAGGGTGCCCCTGGTGGCGGGGGGGGTGGGGGTGGTGGGAGACATGGGTGGGGGCCTGGTGGAGGCTGCCCCTGCACTGCTGGGGGTTGGGGGTGGTGGGAGGCATGGGTGGGGGCCTGGTGGAGGCTGCCCCTGGTGGCGGGAGGGTGGGGGTGGTGGGAGACATGGGTGGGGGCCTGGTGGAGGCTGCCCCTGGTGGCGGGGGGGGGTGGGGATGGTGGGAGACATGGGTGGGGGCCTGGTGGAGGCTGCCCCTGCACTGCTGGGGGTTGGGGGTGGTGGGAGGCATGGGTGGGGGCCTGGTGGAGGCTGCCCCTGCACTGCTGGGGGTTGGGGGTGGTGGGAGGCATGGGTGGGGGCCTGGTGGAGGCTGCCCCTGCACTGCTGGGGGTTGGGGGTGGTGGGAGGCATGGGTGGGGGCCTGGTGGAGGCTGCCCCTGGTGGCGGGAGGGTGGGGGTGGTGGGAGACATGGGTGGGGGCCTGGTGGAGGCTGCCCCTGCACTGCTGGGGGTTGGGGGTGGTGGGAGACATGGGTGGGGGCCTGGTGGAGGGTGCCCCTGGTGGCGGGGGGGTGGGGGTGGTGGGAGAAATGGGTGGGGGCCTGGTGGAGGCTGCCCCTGCACTGCTGGGGGTTGGGGGTAGTGGGAGGCATGGGTGGGGGCCTGGTGGAGGCTGCCCCTGGTGGCGGGGGGTTGGGGGTGGTGGGAGACATGGGTGGGGGCCTGGTGGAGGGTGCCCCTGGTGGCGGGGGGGTGGGGGTGGTGGGAGAAATGGGTGGGGGCCTGGTGGAGGCTGCCCCTGCACTGCTGGGGGTTGGGGGTGGTGGGAGGCATGGGTGGGGGCCTGGTGGAGGCTGCCCCTGCACTGCTGGGGGTTGGGGGTGGTGGGAGGCATGGGTGGGGGCCTGGTGGAGGCTGCCCCTGCACTGCTGGGGGTTGGGGGTGGTGGGAGGCATGGGTGGGGGCCTGGTGGAGGCTGCCCCTGCACTGCTGGGGGTTGGGGGTGGTGGGAGGCATGGGTGGGGGCCTGGTGGAGGCTGCCCCTGCACTGCTGGGGGTTGGGGGTGGTGGGAGGCATGGGTGGGGCCTGGTGGAGGCTGCCCCTGCACTGCTGGGGGTTGGGGGTGGTGGGAGGCATGGGTGGGGGCCTGGTGGAGGCTGCCCCTGCACTGCTGGGGGTTGGGGGTGGTGGGAGACATGGGTGGGGGCCTGGTGGAGGCTGCCCCTGCACTGCTGGGGGTTGGGGGTGGTGGGAGGCATGGGTGGGGGCCTGGTGGAGGCTGCCCCTGCACTGCTGGGGGTTGGGGGTGGTGGGAGGCATGGGTGGGGGCCTGGTGGAGGCTGCCCCTGCACTGCTGGGGGTTGGGGGTGGTGGGAGGCATGGGTGGGGGCCTGGTGGAGGCTGCCCCTGCACTGCTGGGGGTTGGGGGTGGTGGGAGGCATGGGTGGGGGCCTGGTGGAGGCTGCCCCTGGTGGCGGGAGGGTGGGGGTGGTGGGAGACATGGGTGGGGGCCTGGTGGAGGCTGCCCCTGCACTGCTGGGGGTTGGGGGTGGTGGGAGGCATGGGTGGGGGCCTGGTGGAGGCTGCCCCTAGTGGCGGGAGGGTGGGGGTGGTGGGAGACATGAGTGGGGGCCTGGTGGAGGGTGCCCCTGGATGGTGGGGGCTGGGGGTGGTGGGAGACATGAGTGGGGGCCTGGTGGAGGCTGCCCCTGGTGGCGGGGGGGTGGGGGTGGTGGGAGACATGGGTGGGGGCCTGGTGGAGGGTGCCCCTGGTGGCGGGGGGGGTGGGGGTGGTGGGAGAAATGGGTGGGGGCCTGGTGGAGGCTGCCCCTGCACTGCTGGGGGTTGGGGGTGGTGGGAGGCATGGGTGGGGGCCTGGTGGAGGCTGCCCCTGCACTGCTGGGGGTTGGGGGTGGTGGGAGGCATGGGTGGGGGCCTGGTGGAGGCTGCCCCTGCACTGCTGGGGGTTGGGGGTGGTGGGAGGCATGGGTGGGGGCCTGGTGGAGGCTGCCCCTGCACTGCTGGGGGTTGGGGGTGGTGGGAGGCATGGGTGGGGGCCTGGTGGAGGCTGCCCCTGCACTGCTGGGGGTTGGGGGTGGTGGGAGGCATGGGTGGGGGCCTGGTGGAGGCTGCCCCTGTACTGCTGGGGGTTGGGGGTGGTGGGAGGCATGGGTGGGGGCCTGGTGGAGGCTGCCCCTGCACTGCTGGGGGTTGGGGGTGGTGGGAGGCATGGGTGGGGGCCTGGTGGAGGCTGCCCCTGCACTGCTGGGGGTTGGGGGTGGTGGGAGGCATGGGTGGGGGCCTGGTGGAGGCTGCCCCTGCACTGCTGGGGGTTGGGGGTGGTGGGAGGCATGGGTGGGGGCCTGGTGGAGGCTGCCCCTGGTGGCGGGAGGGTGGGGGTGGTGGGAGACATGGGTGGGGGCCTGGTGGAGGCTGCCCCTGCACTGCTGGGGGTTGGGGGTGGTGGGAGGCATGGGTGGGGGCCTGGTGGAGGCTGCCCCTGGTGGCGGGAGGGTGGGGGTGGTGGGAGACATGAGTGGGGGCCTGGTGGAGGGTGCCCCTGGATGGTGGGGGCTGGGGGTGGTGGGAGACATGAGTGGGGGCCTGGTGGAGGCTGCCCCTGGTGGCGGGGGGGTGGGGGTGGTGGGAGACATGGGTGGGGGCCTGGTGGAGGGTGCCCCTGGTGGCGGGGGGGTGGGGGTGGTGGGAGAAATGGGTGGGGGCCTGGTGGAGGCTGCCCCTGCACTGCTGGGGGTTGGGGGTGGTGGGAGGCATGGGTGGGGGCCTGGTGGAGGCTGCCCCTGCACTGCTGGGGGTTGGGGGTGGTGGGAGGCATGGGTGGGGGCCTGGTGGAGGCTGCCCCTGCACTGCTGGGGGGTGGGGGTGCAGGGGGACATGAGCAGGTGTGCAGGGTAGTCCCCTGTTTTGTGGGCTGCCTGGAGGGGCCGTGGAGGGTGTACAGGGAACACCTGTGAGGACCCACCCAGCCTAATCGCGTGTGACTTCCCACACACCCCTGTAATACACGTACCCAGCCAAATCGCGTGTGATGATTCCCACGCACCCCTGTAATACACGTACCCAGCCAAATCGCGTGTGATAATTCCTGCGCACCCCTGTAATACACGTACCCTGGCTAATCGCGTGTTAAACTTCCCGCATACCCCTGTAATACACGTACCCTGGCCAATCGCGTGTATAACTTCACGCGTACCCCTGATATGCACGTTACCCGCTTTGCGTTCCTTGTTTGGCAGCCCTGTAAACTGGTCCAGGGTTGGCGCAGCCCTTTGCGATGATTTAGCGATTTTGATGGCTTTTCCTTGCGCGAGGGCGTTCTTGGGGGCGTTACTGGCGCTGCTGCAGGGTCGCTGCGATACTCTGCGCCACGGCTGGTTTGGGAGCCTAAAATCCATGAATACGCTGTGCGCCGGATTCGGTTTTGGCGCACGCGGCTGGCGCAGACTATCGCACGCGCACGCTGTGCGCCAGCCGCGTGCGCTACTTGTGCGCTGAATTCTATGAATTACCCTGTCAATATCACCTTGCGAGAGCACCAGGTGTAATGTTAGATTCAATCTATATGTGTCTGAAAGTTATATGTCTTTGTTTGTGTTTGTGTTTACCGTATTTGTCCCTGTTGGTTATTGTCTTGCGGGCACAGATACAACTCTTGCTATTCGAACCCCCTTAAATACCATACAATGGATGGAATTGATTCAATGGTTAGATATAATTCAAGAAGGGACTGCTGATGGGTGAATTGAATATATGTTCTTGGAATGTTAAAGGTCTCAACATCCCAAGAAAAAGGAAGGAAGTACTAACCAGACTGAAAAGGGAAAAGGTAGATAATGCCCTTGTTCAAGAGACTCGCCTTCTAGATGAGTCAAAGCATCTTCTTAAAAATAACTGGTTTACAAAGACTCTTTTGAACGGTTACGATACTAAATCGAGAGGAGTAGGTATATTATTATGCAAATGGTTACATTTAGTGATAGATAACGTAGTGATGGATGAAGAGGGAAGAATAATCTTAGTAGATGCCAAGTATGAAGGGAGATTCATTACAATAGGGTCTATTAACGGACCATGTACTAGTGGGAATTTTTTTTTTAAAAAGCATATTATCACTTTTAAAAGAAATGAATGGAGAATACACAATTCTGGAGGGTGATTTTAATTGTGTTATTGATGGGAGAATGGGTCGTTCAGCGCACTGTAGATATACAGCTGAGAGTACAAGCAAGGCATTTAAAGAATTTCTAGAAAGTCTAAACCTGGTTGATGCTTGGAGGTCTATGCACCCGAGAGAGAGGGAGTTCTCCTTTTACTCACCAGTCCATGACTCTCACTCAAGGATTGATTATTTCGTACTTTCAGGGAGATTGGTTGAAAAGGTCAATAATGTGAATATTAAAGAAAGAGGGATATTGGATCATTCACTGATGACGATGCAGATGAATATGGGTCAGGAAAGTTGGGGTTTTCCAAGTACCGGCTAAAAACCTACATATTACAAGAACCAGGAGTAATTACATCTCTAGAGGGATTCACAAAAAATTTCTTTGAAATAAATGTAGGCTCAGCTTCTGATATTATGGTCTGGGACAGTTATAAGGCAGCTATACGGGGGGAACTAATGAACATTACATCCTGTGTAAGGAAAAAAGGAATGGCAGAACTTAAGAAATTGGAAGATGAGTTGAATGCGGCTCAGAAACAATATGCAGTATCTAACAATAATGGGGACAAGGTAGAAGTAGGAAGACTGAGGGAACAAATTAAACAGGTAATGGATATTTAATATGAAAAAGATATGTTCTTTATGAGGCAAAAGTTCCCGGAACAGGAGGACAAGAATAGTAAGCTACTAGCAAATAGACTACGTGGTCTCACAGAATGATCCTTTGTTCAAAGATTGGAAGGTGAAAATGGGGAGTATATAATTAAAAAAGGTGAGATATGCGAAGGTCTTAGGAGGTTTTATAATTCTTTATATCAAGAGGAACAATTTCCAACATCGGACAATATGGATTCATTCTTTGATAAAATTGTCCTGCCCAAGTTAAATGAAGATCAGTCAGTGATTGTGGATAGCCCTATTACGAAGGAGGAATTATTGGCAGCAATCAAACAACTCAAAGGTAAATCACCGGGCCTGGATGGCCTCCCAGTTGAATTTTACCAGGCATTGAGTGGGGTGTTGGTGTCATTCTTGTGCACTCTGTATAATGGTTTTATGAGGGATGGGGTAATTTGTCCCACAATGAGAGAAGCTTGTGTTGTAGTACTTCGAAATCCAGGGAAAGATTGTAAAAAATGTGAAAATTACAGGCCATTTTCGCTTTTGAATGTAGACCTTAAACTATTTACAAGAATATTGACTAATAGATTAGATGCATGCGTTGGTAAGATAATTAGTAGCTCTCAAGTTGGATTTATGAGAGGTAGATATGGATATGACCATATTTGGACGTTGATTGACATTATGGGACTACCAAAGGTGAAAACCCGGGATACCTTATTAATTTTTATGGATGCAGAGAAGGTCTTTGATAGGGTCAATTGGTCTTTTCTGTATCATACTCTTAAGAGAATGGGATTTGGGGACACGTTCATAAAAACTATCCGAACATTGAACTCCAACATTAATGCAAAGGTCTGGGTGAACGGTGCTATGTCTTCTTCATTTTTGCTGTCTAGCGGCACTAGACCGGGATGCCCATTGTCACCATACCCGTTTAATTTAGCACTGGAACCGCTTATTGTATACCTAAAACAGGAACAGAGTCTTCATGGCCTTCAATTTGGTAATAGTGAGGTAAAAGTTTTGTGTTACGCTGATGACATGACTATTGTCTTGACTAATCCAGCGGAGGGATGTGAGAAACTTAAATGTATGATTGATGAGGTGGGTCTGTTATCTGGCAACAAGATACATTGGGAAAAACAGTGGTCTTCCCTCTAAACGTTAGACAACCACAAAATGTTTTAGGTTCCTGGAATTGTCATTGGGAAGTGGGTGCAATGAAATATCTAGGTGTTTACATGGTCCGGGATTTGAAAATAACGGCTGAATATAATATACTGAGAATATTGGAGAGTATTAAAAGGGACACACTAAAATAGGGCCAACTTAAGTTGGGATTATGGGCTAAGGTTAACACAGTGAAAACAGTACTTTTGCCAAAGATACTCTACGTCATACAGTCCATCCCCCTGAAGTTCACTAAAAAAGTTATTTGTTCTATTGATAAGGATTTTCAGGGATTCCTCTGTGGGGGAAGGTAATAGGCCAAAAGTGCCTAAATATATATTGACACATCCTGTGAAAGAAGGAGAATTTGGGTACCCAAACCTGATGAATTACTGTACTGGATTTGTCCTGAAAAAATCAACTTTTTATTTCTCTGAAGTAAACAATTATGTTCCCAATTGGCATATCAATGAGAATGCTCAGTTTTCACCTTATGCTCTAAGTGATATGTACTCTATGTCAAAAATGGCAAATTCGGAAGTGAAGCTACCTAATATGTGTGCTACTAGGGAGGCATTACAAAGTTTTATGAAAAATAGTAGAGACAATATCTGGATGCATTTTGATGCATCTCTGTGGCATAATATGGGGCTGCAAATGGCGAATAAAACTTTACGCTGAAAAAGTTGGATCAGTAAGGGTATACTTAAAATTTGTGATGTGTGGCAAAATGATCACATGATTCCCTTCGATCAATTGAGAGTTTCTTTCGGGATTGGGGATAGGGAACGGGAACGTTATAGGTCTTTGAAAGCTCTTTTGACTGAAAGGACAGGAATGCTGAATGAAGTTATGAAAGAGAGACCATCAATGTGTGAGATTATTCGCTCTTCCCCGTGTGCTGTGTCCACTTACATGAAGTTAATGCCAATCGAAAGGTCGGAAGTGGAGGCTTGGGATAAGCTTCGCCAGGCTTGGATAGAGGATCCTGACATAGATATCCCTGTGAAGGAATGGTAATATCTGCTTCACATAGGGGTGCAAGCAAAAATGGATCTGGGGCTATGATACATTAGGCAGAGGATCCTTTACAGATTATATTGAACACCGTCTAGGATGGCAATGTTGGGACTTTTGGAAACTGATTCCTGTTGGGGTTGTGGATGTGGCGGCGGTACTTTGATGCATATGCTGTGGGTATGCTCAAGAGTATCTAACTTTCGGTCTGATGTATTAGATAGATTGGACATTGTGGTGGAGGAGCAACTTCCACTTACTTTTTAATTGACAATTTTATTATCAAACAGAGGTAGGGGAGATAAGGCCAGAGTAAAAACATACTGGATTAATAGAGTTTTGGTAATGGCGGCAAAGCAAATACTACAGGTTTGGAAGTCAAGAAAGAAAGCAAATGTGGATGGATGGTTATTGGATGTGCAAACTTTGTCAAACTATGAAAATGTTATGTTATTGAAACAAGGAAGAGAGGGTTATTATTCTCGACTTTGGGGGTCCTTCAATGAATTGTACACCTAGAAGTCCTGTACCATGTATATAATCGTCTTTACATTAATTAGGGGGTTGGCTTGATAGATATATAGAGTTGTCTGTTGTGCTTTGTGATTGCGATTGGTTTCTCCGTTTCATGAATTTAAGATTAATACTGTATGATTCTTGGTAACGTTATGAATTTTACAATCTAGATGCAATGTAATGGTATTGAGATTGTGTTGCTGTTCTGTTCTTTGTATGTTCATTCAAAATAACAAATAAAGTGAATACAATTTTATTTAAAAAAGATGTGACAAATAACAGTATAATTGTGGGGGAAGGCTTTGTAGTGTGTTATAAAACTCACACCACCAGCACAGACCATATTTCAATGAAGAAGCATACAAATAAAAGCAAATAAACCCGATTGCCATACATAGCAGTGGGTGAGGGTATGAAAAACTTAAGAATACCATTATGGAACAAGAAACGCTGCTAACAAAAATATCCCCAGAAAACTTAGGGGCCGATTCATGGAACAAACGTGCGCCGAAAATCTTTGCGCAAGCAGGCGCAAGCGCAAAAAAACAGGCGCACGCGCACACGTGCGATTCATGGAAGTCCCTGCGCGTGTTTACCTCGGGATGTGCGCCAAACCCGTGCATGGCGCACAAGTCACTGCAACATCCCGAAAGGCGTGCGCGACGCGCACAGTGAAAGCGCACAACCTCGGCGCATACACCAGAAAGTGGGCGGGACACGGGGCGTAGCGCGCGGAATGGGGAACAACGCGCGAAAATAAGGGCGTAACTGGGGATGTACTGCAGGGAAGCAGACGGAACGCCCACACGCACTCGAACCACACGTATTCATGGATTCGAATAGGGCAAAGCCACGCACAGCCAAAGACACGCACAAGCTGAAACACGTCCGCCACACGAAGGCAGGCGGTAGAGTCCCAGCGCATCACAAAAGTGGCAACATACAGCAATTGGGCCTGTGCGAGCGGGGCACGTGTATTGCGGGGGTGCGCGGGAAGTTACACACGCGATTGAGCGGGGTACGTGAATTTCGGGGGCGCGCAGGAAGTTACACATGCGATTGAGCGGGGTACGTGTATTTCGGGGGTGTGCGGGAAGTTACACACGCGATTGAGCGGGGTACGTGTAATTCGGGGGTGTGCGGGAAGTTACACACGCGATTGAGCGGGGTACATGTATTTCGGGGGTGCGCGGGAAGTTACACACGCGATTGAGCGGGGTACGTGTATTTCGGGGGTGCGCGGGAAGTTACACACGCGACCACATCAGGGTACGTGTATTTCGGGGGTGCGCGGGAAGTTACACACGCAATCTCATTAGGGTACGTGTATTTCGCCACCAGGGGCAGCCTCCACCAGGCCCCCACCCATGTCTCCCACCACCCCCATCCCGCAACCACCAGGGGCAGCCTCCACCAGGCCCCCACCCATGTCTCCCACCGCCCCCACCCCCCAGCAGTGCAGGGGCACCCTCCACCAGGCCCCCACCCATGTCTCCCACCACCCCCACCCCCCAGCCACCAGGGGCAGCCTCCACCAGGCCCCCACCCATGTCTCCCACCATCCCCACCCCCCAGCAGTGCAGGGGCACCCTCCACCAGGCCCCCACCCATATTTCCCACCACCCCCACCCCCCAGCACTGTGGGGCACCTGCCAGCAGGCCCCCACCCATGTCTCCCACCACCCCCACCCCCCAGCAGTGCAGGGGCACCCTCCACCAGACCCCCACCCATGTCTCCCACCACCCCCACCCCCCAGCAGTGCAGGGGCAGCCTCCACCAGGCCCCCACCCATGTCTTCCAGCACCCACACCCCCCAGCCACCAGGGGCAGCCTCCACCAGGCCCCCACCCATGTCTCCCACCACCCCCACCCCCCAGCAGTACAGGGGCACCCTCCACCAGGCCCCCACCCATGTTTCCCACCACCCCCACCCCCCAGCACTGTGGGGCACCTGCCAGCAGGCCCCCACCCATGTCTCCCATCACCCCCAACCCCAGCAGTGCAGGGGCACCCTCCACCAGGCCCCCACCCATGTCTCCCACCACCCCCACCCCCCAGCAGTGCAGGGGCAGCCTCCACCAGGCCCCCACCCATGTCTCCCAGCACCCCCACCCCCCAGCCACCAGGGGCAGCCTCCACCAGGCCCCCACCCATGTCTCCCACCACCCCCACCCCCCAGCAGTGCAGGGGCAGCCTCCACCAGGCCCCCACCCATGTCTCCCAGCACCCCCACCCCCCAGCCACCAGGGACAGCCTCCACCAGGCCCCCACCCATGTCTCCCACCACCCCAACCCCCCAGCAGTGCATGGGCAGCCTCCACCAGGCCCCCACCCATGTCTCCCACCACCCCCACCCCCCAGCAGTGCACGGGCACCCTCCACCGGACCCCCACCCATGTCTCCCACCACCCCCACCCCCCAGCAGTGCAGGGGCAGCCTCCACCAGGCCCCCACCCATGTCTTCCAGCACCCCCACCCCCCAGCCACCAGGGGCAGCCTCCACCAGGCCCCCACCCATGTCTCCCACCACCCCCACCCCCCAGCAGTACAGGGGCACCCTCCACCAGGCCCCCACCCATATTTCCCACCACCCCCACCCCCCAGCACTGTGGGGCACCTGCCAGCAGGCCCCCACCCATGTCTCCCATCACCCCCAACCCCAGCAGTGCAGGGGCACCCTCCACCAGGCCCCCACCCATGTCTCCCACCACCCCCACCCCCCAGCAGTGCAGGGGCAGCCTCCACCAGGCCCCCACCCATGTCTCCCAGCACCCCCACCCCCCAGACACCAGGGGCAGCCTCCACCAGGCCCCCACCCATGTCTCCCACCACCCCCATCCCCCAGCAGTGCAGGGGCAGCCTCCACCAGGCCCCCACCCATGTCTCCCAGCACCCCCACCCCCCAGCCACCAGGGACAGCCTCCACCAGGCCCCCACCCATGTCTCCCACCACCCCAACCCCCCAGCAGTGCAGGGGCAGCCTCCACCAGGCCCCCACCCATGTCTCCCACCACCCCCACCCCCCAGCAGTGCAGGGGCACCCACCACCAGGCCCCCACCCATGTCTCCCACCACCCCCACCCCCAGCCCTGTGGGGCACCTGCCAGCAGGCCCCCACCCATGTCTCCCACCACCCCCACCCCCCAGCAGTGCAGGGGCACCCTCCACCAGGCCCCCACCCATGTCTCCCACCACCCCCACCCCCAGCAGTGCAGGGGCACCCTCCACCAGGCCCCCACCCATGTCTCCCAGCACTGTGGGGCACCTGCCAGCAGGCCCCCACCCATGTCCAACTCATGTCTCCCACCACCCCCAGCCACCAGGGGCAGCCTCCACCAGGCCCCCACCCATGTCTCCCACCACCCCCACCCCCCAGCACTGTGGGGCACCTGCCAGCAGGCCCCCACCCATGTCCAACTCATGTTCCCCACCACCCCCACCCCCCAGCACTGTGGGGCACCTGCCAGCAGGCCCCCACCCATGTGCAACTCATGTTCCCCAGCCAACATGTCATCACAATCTAGATCCCTGGTCCCTATGGCCAGCCTCCAAATGCAAAACACCCACCCGAGTATTGCATCCACCCACTCATAATTTGCAATTACATCACAGAACACCAATTGCAAGTTCCGAAACAAACACATTTCCCTCACATACACCCAATCGGTGTCAGTGAATCTCAAAACCCACATCATGAAATGCATGAAACCAATGAGATACCACACATTGAAGTTCACCAAAAAAAATATGTATTAAAGGAAACATAAATAGAATCAAAAATAAAGAAACAGAAATGTGAATGTACAAAAATTAAAAGAAGCATGTCCGTGAAAAAAAGCAAAACCAAAAATAAAATTCCAAAGTAATGGTGTCCAAAGTCACTGTCCACAAAACAAAATCCAATGGGAAATAAAAAAGAAAGCCATTGCTCCATGGTTAAAATGTGAAAAAAAATACAATCCAACAGTGAACTATGTACATGGGAACAAGCCAGGGTCCATTATCCCAACAAAAGAAAGGAAACCTATCTAACTACACTAACTAATAAAATAAACTATATACAAAAATGTGGCCAATGTCCGAAAGGTCCAAATCAAATCAAAACAAAAATGAAACCTAACACTACCTACATAACTATGTACAAGGGCAGCGGGCTAGTTTGACGGCTCACTTGTGGATGTGCCGGGCCAGGGCATCATCGAACTCCTGCTCAATGACCCGGAGGTGTCCACCTCCAAACCCCTGCGGATTGCCTCGAGGCACTCGGCCCGCCTCAGGGCCCTCCGCATGGAGTTCTCCACCCTGACCATTGTGAGCCGTGCCTCTTCCGCCCGCTGCCGCTCCGCATCTATGGCGTGGCCCAACCGCTGCCACACGGAAGACACTCTCTCTCCTGGGTCCTCCTGCCCTCCGGCCGATGCCTGCCCCTCCGATGTTGAAGGCCCCGAGCCTTCATGGTTCCCACCACGTTGCTGCTGCTGCTGTGCCTCTGCCCGTGCACTGCCTCCTGCTGCCTGCACATCCTCCGCCGGCTGGGGTGCAGTCGTAGATGTGGCCCCCCCTGCTGGACGTCCGACTCCCGACTGTGGCAGGGATGCCTCCTCCACCAGCCTGGCCGCACCGTCAGAGGCAGCTCCACAGGGCACCCAGGTGACTGATGGGTGGGAAGATGGCACGGAGGACGACTGGCGCGTAGGGGGTCCAGTTGAGGAGGGGGTCGTAGCAAGCCCCATCAGACGGAGGAATCCGGCCTGGGTGACCTGTCCCAGCAGGCTGACGTGGTCAACGAGCCATTCGAGATGACGTGCAGTCTCCTCATGAAAAGACTGCAGGTCACCTCGCATGGCTCGTTTGACGCAACACCACACCAGTCAGGACAGGCTCAACCCGGACCCAGATAGCCACGTCCGCAGGCAGAGGAAGGCCAGTTGACGTGAGCTCATCCCCTGCCTGAAAACGCGTCTGGACGTAGGTATCCCTGCTGGTGCAAGATGATGCAGGGACAGGATCAGGGACAGGATTGCACACAGGCACCTCCGCGGCGGCCTCTGCTGCCTCCTGTCCCTGGTCCTGTACTGCACCACTAGCACCAGTGGGATCCCCACCTCCAGACCCCGTCTCTGGTGCTTGCATGGCCTCCTCCTCCACCAAACCCCCCACCAACCTGGATGCCTCCGTGCCATCTTCTCCTGTTGGGCCCTGTGGGGTCCCAGCTGCCCCTTCTGCTGCCGAGGAGTCCAACTCCAACCTCCGCCTCTTGGACCTCCCCCCGGCAGCTGCGGCCTGGGACGCATTGGCAAGATTGAAGCAGACCAGTGCAAAGGTGGAACTGGGGTGCAGAGTGGCGGAGGAGGGGCAAGGGAGCATGCCCACATGGAGTCCCGCATGCAGGCAGAGGAGACATGCATGACTGAAGCATTGCATTACTTACACATCAGAACCATGTACATGTCACATGTAGCAGCAATCATGCACAACACATCCCACAAGTGAAACACACACGTCCTCAACAAACATGCATCAACACTCACTGGACTGGGCATCAAAGTCCAGCATCTCTCCCACTCCTTCGACCAATTCAGGTGGTATGAACTCCGCAACGAGAGCCTCATGCGGAGTGAGTTCTTTCTCCTCTGGTGCAGGCCCACCGCCAGTCACCAGAGTCAAGTTGTAATTTGAGGCACGCTTAGCCTTAGTGCTGCGCTTGATGTCATTCCAACGCTTTTTGCACTCCTGCGCCGTGCGCACCTCATGGCCGAATGAACTGACATGTTCCGCAACATGCTTCCAGGGGGTGTCAAGTTGGGCAGCCGTAGTCTGACTATTGGCACCCACTAGCATGTCACGGCTGTGGCCCCGCACGTAGTCCACGAGGAAGTCCAGTTCCTGCTTACAGAAAGGCTTCTTCCTCGACGTGCAGGAGGTCGTGGCTGTGTGTGGGGTCCCAGCCTGTGCTGCAGGTGCAACCTTCCTCCTCTTGGACTGTGGCGCAGACCCTGGCTGGCTAATGCCGCCCTGACCAGTATGGCCAGTGGGTTCGGTGGATTGAGCCAAGGGAGTGGCAGGTGGAGGGATGACCAAAGGCCTGACTTTTGTCAGTGGCAGCTGGGTGCCCACTAATGGACCCAGCGCAGCAACATCAGCTGTGGCAGGGTCATTGACCGCAACGGTAATGGTTGGCAGACACGCGGACGTGCAGTTTTCCACGCGCGCTTACGCGCATGGTCCCTTTCCTCGTATTGCACGCGGATGTGCAGTTTTTCACGCGCGCTTACGCGCATGGGCCCTTTCCTCGTATTACACACGGACGTGCAGTTTTTCACGCGCGCTGAAATGCCCATGCACGTCTGTACGCGTCACGTCACAGGGGCGCTTACGCTTGAGGGGCCTTCTGTCCAATGAAAATGCGTATGCGTGCAGACGCGCTAAGGGCCTTTCCTCGAATTACACGCTGACGTGCCGATTTTTCACGTGCCAAATCACTCCGTATCAAGCTGGCCACGCGTAAGCACACAGAAGACCACGCTCCTGCCCAGAAGGCCGAACTACTGCCCCCAGAGCCCCGAGCACGCTCCCACCTGCCATCTGCTGCTGCCTGACTGCCTGCTGCCCACGTGCCCTGCCATTTGCTGCCTGCACATCAGCCAGGGGTGCTGTTGCTGTGACCACCCATGCTGGAACCGAAGACTCCCGACTGGGATTCCATCGCTCCACAGCCCAGCCCCAGGACCCAGTTGCCCACCCACTCCTGCCTCTGGGGTTTTCATGTCGGAACAAACACCATCTGAGACCACTGACAACCCCCGGCCAGAGAGGCAGAGGGGCACCAACTTCAGTGCCACCGAAGTTGGTGTCCTGGTGGAGCAAGTCCTGGGGCAGTATGATGCCCTCTTCGGAAGTTCCCGCGCCGACAAGGAAGGACGGACTCGGATCTGGACTGACATTGTGACTGCCATCAACGCGGAGGGGGTGGCAGTCCGCGACTTACAACATGTCAAGAAGCGCTGGGAGGACTTCAGGTCCAGGACCCTGAACAAGGCCCGGCACCTCTTGAAGGCAGCGGATGCCAAGGGGCGCCGGGGCCACTTGTCGGAAGAACAGATGAGGGTCCTGGAACGCATATCCCCAGCGCTCCACGTCCAGGTCCTTGAGAGGCAGACCCGTCTGGAGTCGAGCGGTAAGTGTACATGCATCCTGATTGTGAGCACTGCGTGTGGTGATTTTTCAGTAGTGTGCAGGTTGCACATCTGTTTGTATGGGGTCGAGTATGGGTGGGGGTGTACAGGGCCGTGGGGCTAACACATGCGAGGGCTGGAATGTGTGAGACATGGATGGTGCTTGTGTGTGTAGGCTTGCATGCCAAATGCAGTTGTGTGGGCACACATGTTTGGATGAATATGTATGTAAGTAGACATGTCCGTGATGTCACGCATGTATGTTGTTTTCGGCTGCATGTATCAGCACTGTGTACATGTGCATTTGTGTGTATTTGACAAGGGTGCAACAGTGATGCAACATGGATGCATGTGACAGCGGTATGTGGAAACCTGATTGGCAGATGTGACATGGATGCCCGTCTGAACACTGCGACACTTGGCAGAGGTGTACACATGCATGCAAGTGTGGTGGTGTGTGTACATGTGTGGTGCACTTCCTGTGTTGCATGTGATGTCTGGCTCACCTTTGCCTGCTCATGCTGTTGTATGTGTATGGATCGTGCTGGCAGTTGCGATATGGCTGTGGTATGGCTCATGTGTGCGAGTTGAAATGACATGTGTGTTGGGGATTGTGATGACATGTCTGAGGTTTGCCAATGCCACTCATGTACAACTGTCATGTGTGTATGTGTCCATTGTACAGTGCCCTGATGCCTGTGTTTTGTTTCTCCCTGTCTGCAGCGTCAACTGATGAAGAGGGCGGAGAAGGTGCTGTGGAGCACAGCGGCGGGGATCCCACCGCCAGCCGGAGACGCAAGGCCCGGCTCCCCTCCCATGTTGTCATCTCGTCGGGGAGTGAGGAGTCCGGTGCCGCGTCCCAGGCCGCAGCTGCCGGGGGGGAGGTCCTGGAGGCGGAGGTTGGAGTTGGACTCCTCGGCAGCAGAAGGGGCAGCTGGGACCCCACAGGGCCCAAGAGGGGAAAATGGCACAGAGTCATCCAGGTTGGTGGGGGGTTTGGTGGAGGAGGAGGCCGTGCAAGCACCAGAGACGCGGTCTGGAGGTGGAGATCCCACTGGTGCTAGTGGTGCAGTGCAGGACCAGGGACAGGAGGCAGCACAGGCCGCCGCGGAGGTGCCTGTGTGCAATCCTGTCCCTGATCCTGTCCCTGCATCATCTTGCACCAGCAGGGATGCCTACGTCCAGACCCGTTTTCAGGCAGGGGATGAGCTCACGTCAACTGGCCTTCCTCTGCCTGCGGACGTGGCTATCCGGGTCCGGGTTGAGCCTGTCCTGACTGGTGTGGCGTTGCGTCAACGAGCCACGCGAGGTGACCTGCAGTCTTTTCATGAGGAGACTGCACGTCATTTCGAATGGCTCGTTGACCACGTCAGCCTGCTGGGACAGGTCACCCAGGCCGGATTCCTCCGTCTGATGGGGCTTGCTACGACCCCCTCCTCAACTGGACCCCCTACGCGCCAGTCGTCCTCCGTGCCATCTTCCCACCCATCAGTCACCTGGGTGCCCTGTGGAGCTGCCTCTGATGGTGCGGCCAGGCTGGTGGAGGAGGCATCCCTGCCACAGTCGGGAGTCGGACGTCCAGCAGGGGTGGCCACATCTACGACTGCACCCCAGCCGGCGGAGGATGTGCAGGCAGCAGGAGGCAGTGCACGGGCAGAGGCACAGCAGCAGCAGCAACGTGGTGGGAGCCATGAAGGCTCGGGGCCTTCAACATCAGAGGGGCAGGCATCGGCCGGAGGGCAGGAGGACCCAGGACAGAGAGTGTCTTCTGTGTGGCAGCGGTTGGACCACGCCATAGATGCGGAGCGGCAGCGGGCGGAAGAGGCACGGCTCACAATGGTCAGGGCGGAGAACTCCATGTGGAGGGCCCTGAGGCGGGCCGAGTGCCTCGAGGCAATCCGCTGGGGTTTGGAGGTGGACACGTCGACGGCCCTGCAGACCCTCGGGGCCATGGAGGAGGACACCTCCGGGACATTGAGCAGGAGTTCGATGATGCCCTGGCCCGGGACATCCACAAGTGAGCCGTCAAACTAGCCCGCTGCCCTTGTACATAGTTATGTAGGTAGTGTTAGGTTTCATTTTTGTTTTGATTTTATTTGGACCTTTCGGACATTGGCCACATTTTTGTATATAGTTTATTTTATTAGTTAGTGTAGTTAGATAGGTTTCCTTTCTTTTGTTGGGATAATGGACCCTGGCTTGTTCCCATGTACATATTTCACTGTTGGATTGTATTTTTTTTTCACATTTTAACCATGGAGCAATGGCTTTCTTTTTTATTTCCCATTGGATTTTGTTTTGTGGACATTGACTTTGGACACCATTACTTTGGAATTTAATTTTTGGTTTTGCTTTTCTTCACGGACATGCTTCTTTTAATTTTTGTACATTCACATTTCTGTTTCTTTATTTTTGATTCTATTTATGTTTCCTTTAATACATATTTTTTTTGGTGAACTTCAATGTGTGGTATCTCATTGGTTTCATGCATTTTATGATATGTGTTTTGAGATTCACTGACACCCATTGGGTGTATGTGAGGGAAATGTGTTTGTTTCTGAACTTGCAATTGGTGTTCTGTGATGTAATTGCAATTGATGAGTGGGTGGATGCAATACTCGGGTGGGTGTTTTGCATTTGGAGGCTGACCATAGGGACCAGGGATCTAGATTGTGATGACATGTTGGCTGGGGAACATGAGTTGCACATGGGTGGGGGCCTGCTGGCAGGTGCCCCACAGTGCTGGTGGGTGGGGTGGTGGGAGACATGGGTGGGGGCCTGGTGGAGGGTGCCCCTGCACTGCTGGGGGGTGGGGGTGGTGGGAGACATGGGTGGGGGCCTGCTGGCAGGTACCCCACAGTGCTGGGGGGTGGGGGTGATGGGAGACATGGGTGGGGGCCTGGTGGAGGGTGCCCCACAGTGCTGGGGGGTGGGGGTGGTGGGAAAAATACGTTGGACATGGGTGGGGGCCTGCTGGCAGGTGCCCCACAGTGCTGGGGGGTGGGGGTGGTGGGAGACATGAGTTGGACATGGGTGGGGGCCTGCTGGCAGGTGCCCCACAGTGCTGGGGGGTGGGGGTGCTGGGAGACATGGGTGGGGGCCTGGTGGAGGGTGCCCCTGCACTGCTGGGGGGTGGGGGTGGTGGGAGACATGGGTGGGGGCATGCTGGCAGGTGCCCCACAGTGCTGGGGGGTGGGGGTGGTGGGAGACATGGGTTGGGGCCTGGTGGAGGGTGCCCCTGCACTGCTGGGGGGTGGGTGTGGTGGGAGACATGGGTGGGGGCCTGCTGGCAGGTGCCCCACAGTGCTGGGGGGTGGGGGTGGTGGGAGACATGGGTGGGGGCCTGTTGGAGGGTGCCCCACAGTGCTGGGGGTGGGGGTGGTGGGAGACATGAGTTGGACATGGGTGGGGGCCTGCTGGCAGGTGCCCCACAGTGCTGGGGGGTGGGGGTGGTGGGAGACATGAGTTGGACATGGGTGGGGGCCTGCTGGCAGGTGCCCCACAGTGCTGGGGGGTGGGGGTGCTGGGAGACATGGGTGGGGGCCTGGTGGAGGGTGCCCCTGCACTGCTGGGGGGTGGGGGTGGTGGGAGACATGGGTGGGGGCATGCTGGCAGGTGCCCCACAGTGCTGGGGGGTGGGGGTGGTGGGAGACATGGGTTGGGGCCTGGTGGAGGGTGCCCCTGCACTGCTGGGGGGTGGGTGTGGTGGGAGACATGGGTGGGGGCCTGCTGGCAGGTGCCCCACAGTGCTGGGGGGTGGGGGTGGTGGGAGACATGGGTGGGGGCCTGTTGGAGGGTGCCCCACAGTGCTGGGGGTGGGGGTGGTGGGAGACATGAGTTGGACATGGGTGGGGGCCTGCTGGCAGGTGCCCCACAGTGCTGGGGGGTGGGGATGGTGGGAGACATGAGTTGGACATTGGTGGGGGCCTGCTGGCAGGTGCCCCACAGTGCTGGGGGGTGGGGGTGGTGGGAGACATGGGTAGGGGCCTGGTGGAGGGTGCCCCACAGTGCTGGGGGGTGGGGGTGGTGGGAGACATGAGTTGGACATGGGTGGGGGCCTGCTGGCAGGTGCCCCACAGTGCTGGGGGGTGGGGGTGGTGGGAGACATGAGTTGGACATGGCTGGGGGCCTGCTGGCAGTTGCCCCACAGTGATGGGGTGGGGGTGCTGGGGGACATGGGTGGGGGCCTGGTGGAGGGTGCCCCTGCACTGCTGGGGGTGGGGGTGGTGGGAGACATGGGTGGGGGCCTGCTGGCAGGTGCCCCACAGTGCTGGGGGGTGGGGGTGGTGGGAGACATGGGTGGGGGCCTGGTGGAGGGTGCCCCACAGTGCTGGGGGCTGGGGGTGGTGGGAGACATGAGTTGGACATGGGTGGGGGCCTGCTGGCAGGTGCCCCACAGTGCAGGGGGGTGGGGGTGGTGGGAGACATGGGTGGGGGCCTGGTGGAGGGTGCCCCACAGTGCTGGGGGTGGGGGTGGTGGGAGACATGAGTTGGACATGGGTGGGGGCCTGCTGGCAGGTGCCCCACAGCGCTGGGGGTGGGGGTAGTGGGAGACATGGGTGGGGGCCTGGTGGAGGGTGCCCCTGGTGGCTGGGGGGTGGGGGTGGTGGGAGACATGGGTGGGGGCCTGGTGGAGGCTGCCCCTGGTGGCTGGGGGGTGGGGGTGCTGGGAGACATGGGTGGGGGCCTGGTGGTGGGTGCCCCTGCACTGCTGGGGGGTGGCGGTCTTGGGAGTCATGGGTGGGGGCCTGTTGGCAGGTGCCCCACAGTGCTGGGGGGTGGGGGTGGTGGGAGACATGAGTTGGACATGGGTGGGGGCCTGCTGGCAGGTGCCCCACAGTGCTGGGGGGTGGGGGTGGTGGGAGACATGGGTGGGGGCCTGCTGGCAGGTGCCCCACAGTGCTGGGGGGTGGGGGTGGTGGGAGACATGGGTGGGGGCCTGGTGGAGGGTGCCCCACAGTGCTGGGGGGTGGGGGTGGTGGGAGACATGGGTGGGGGCCTGGTGGAGGGTGCCCCTGGTGGCTGGGTGGTGGTGGTGGTGGGAGACATGGGTGGGGGCCTGGTGGAGGGTGCCCCACCGTGCTGGGGGGTGGGGGTGGTGGGAGACATGAGTTGGACATGGGTGGGGGGCTGCTGGCAGGTGCCCCACAGTGCTGGGGGGTGGGGGTGGTGGGAGACATGGGTGGGGGCCTGGTGGAAGGTGCCCCTGGTGGCTGGGGGGTGGGGGTGGTGGGAGACATGGGTGGGGGCCTGGTGGTGGGTGCCCCTGCACTGCTGGGGGGTGGGGGTGGTGGGAGTCATGGGTGGGGGCCTGCTGGCAGGTGCCCCACAGTGCTGGGGGGTGGGGGTGGTGGGAGACATGGGTGGGGCCTGCTGGCAGGTTCCCCACAGTGCTGGGGGGTGGGGGGGTTGGCAGACATGGGTGGGGGCCTGGTGGAGGGTGCCCCTGCACTGCTGGGGGTTGGTGGGAGACATGGGTGGGGGCCTGCTGGCAGGTGCCCCACAGTGCTGGGGGGTGGGGGTGGTGGGAGACATGGGTGGGGGCCTGGTGGAGGGTGCCCCACAGTGCTGGGGGTGGGGGTGGTGGGAGACATGAGTTGGACATGGGTGGGGGTCTGCTGGCAGGTGCCCCACAGTGCTGGGGGGTGGGGATGGTGGGAGACATGAGTTGGACATGGGTGGGGGCCTGCTGGCAGGTGCCCCACAGTGCTGGGGGGGTGGGGGTGGTGGGAGACATGGGTGGGGGCCTGGTGGAGGGTGCCCCACAGTGCTGGGGGGTGGGGGTGGTGGGAGACATGGGTGGGAGCCTGGTGGAGGGTGCCCCTGGTGGCTGGGGGTGCAGGGGGACATGCGTTGGTGGGCAGTAGTGCAAGTTGACCTGTGGATTGGCTGGGGGTCATGGCCATGGTGGATGGGGTGCCTGCAGGACATGTGCAGGGTAGGCCCCTGTGATGTGAGCCACCTGCAGGGGCCGTGGAGGGTGTAGAGGGAACACCTGGGAGGACCCACATGTGCAATTCACGTGTGGTGCTCCCCGCGCACCCCTGTAATACACGTACCCTGATGGAATCGCGTGTGGAACTTCCCGCGCACCCCTGAAATGTGCGTACCCTGCTCGCACGGGCCCAATTGCCTGTGGAACTTCCCGCGCACCCCTGAAATACACATACCCTGATGGAATCGCATGTGGAACTTCCCACGCACCCCTGAAATACACGTGCCCTGCTGATGTCGCATGTGAAACTTCCCCCGCACCCCAAAATACACGTACCATGATGAAATCGCATGTGGAAATTCCCGCGCACCCCTGAAATACACGTACCCTGCTGCAATCGCGTGTGGCACTTCCCGCGCACCCTGAGATACGCGTACCGTGCTCGCACGGGCCCAATCGCGTGTGGAATTTCCCGCGCACCCCTGAAATACACGTACCCTGCTGAAATCGCGTGTGGCACTTCCCGCGCACCCCTGAGATACGCGTACCCTGCTCTCACGGGCCCAAATCGCGTGTGGAAATTCCCGCGCACCCCTGAAATACACGTACCCTGTTGAAATCGCGTGTGAAACTTGCCCCGCACCCCGAAATACACATACCCTGCTGAAATCGCGTGTGGCACTTCCCGCGCACCCCTAAGATACGCGTACCCTGTGGAAATCGCGTGTGGAACTTCCCGCGCACCCCTGAAATACGCGTACCCTGCTCGCACGGGGCGAATCGCGTGAGGTACTTCCCGCGCACCCCAGTGATACACGTAGCCCGCTTGCTGTGCTGGAACAGGGTTAGCGCAGCCCTTTGCGCTAGATTGGGTATATTGATGGCTTTTCCCTGCGCGAGAGGCGTTCTTGGGGGCGTAACTGGCGCTGCTGCAGGGTCGCTGCGCCACTGTGCGCCACGGCTGGTTTTGGTGGCTTTAATCCATGAATACGCTGTGCGCGGAAATGGATTTTAGCGCACGCGGCTGGCGCAGGGATTCGCATGCGCACACTGTGCGCCAGCCGCGTGCGCCACTTTTGCGCTGAATTCTATGAATTACCCCGTTAGTATCAACTCTCCATTCCACTGAACCAATGCGTCCAGTCTACAAATGGCTGTGCATATCAATGTGTAACATAGCCAAAAAATCTTTCAGATCTTTACGCCAGTTCCTCAATCAGTATGTGAAAGGCAAAGACAAATTGAAAATAAAACTATTACAATGTATGGACTCCTGTCCAGTGCGCAAATACACAGGACTACAAGGACATTCATTAGCCTGCATTTCTGGACCTATTTGCAAAAGCTCTTTCCACCATATCAAAATTATATCAACACACCATTCAACTATAAGAAATCTGGTTCCTAAACTGTACTATGTCTAATGTCCTGCTTTAGCACTAGCCAATTTAAATAACAATCTTCTACATGGTACAGCCAAAAAACTACTCAAAGAAATAGAGCATACCCAGAGAAAATATTTTGGAAGTGAAAGCCACTTACAAAATGCAACTGCTTTACAACAGACTAGCAACAAATTTACAGATGGCAATCTTCTACTACACAAAAACAAAAAAGTTGAAAAGTACATCTGCTTAAGTACCAAACCATGTGTGTGTGTGTTGCTGCAGGACTTTTTATAAGAATAGCACAAAAACTGTAGACATAATGTACAAAATAGAAGACAATGACGATTCCAAGTGGTTCCAATTAGCTCTCTATCTTATATCAGAAAACAAATACGAAATTACTGATCCCTTAATACTTTGCAGTTACTGCACTGCAAAACTTGAAAACAACCAAACACCTCACATGCTATCACAAATAACTTGGAATTATTCCCACTACCAAAACCCCTGCAACAACTTAACTTGTATGAGAGCATCTTAATTCAAACAGTGCACCCATTTCAAGCAACAATACAGCTTTAACCAAAAACAGCAACACTTCCTCCCTCTGAATTACTGAAAGGCATTTGTGGCAAAGTAGTTTATTTGCCATTAGATCGCAAAGAAAATGTACACACTCTGGCAGTGCAACGTCCAATGGATCAATCTTTAATTATCTTAGTAAATGGCGTACCTACAAAAGACAAAAGAATTTGGCAACAACTGGTGGACTTACATAGAGTTAGACAAGCCCTGCAATATCTAAAAGACAACAATGAATACTACAGAGAAATTAATATTGAAGAAAACTTGAGGGAAACCACTGAAATAATTCAAGACTCATCAAAAACTGGTCAATGTCAACTTGTAGATCCTGCATACGGAATCCAATATTTTTGTCAGGGATGGCATTCGAATACGAGTGGCACAAGACACCCAGACGAGTTTGGGTGTTGAAATAAAGTGGACAGATAGGAACACACACCGCGGAAAGGAAAGGGAGTGAAGAGTAGGGAAGAGTAGCAAGGGAAAAGGTATAGAGTGAATACCCTCTTGGGTGTATGCAGAATAGGAAAAGAGTATTCCACGAACCTTGGAAATACTCTAGCCTTCTGCACAGTTTGCTATAACAGAGTCCCACGCTGTTTGCTCATAACTTGGAACAGCAGCTATGGGTGTCTGTGATATAGAAACGAGACAAGGGAAGGGGCAGAGGTTGACTGATGGGAACCAGCAGACAAGCTCTGTACAAAGGGTCTACAAACAGTACAAGAGAAGATACAACAGACAAATCCAGGAAAGGAGATGATAGCAAACTAGCAGAAGGATAGGAAGGGAAAGTCGAGTAACAGGATATGATAGCAGAGGGCAGAAAGGTAGGTGGAGCGTTCAGAGGAGGAGGAAGGCAAGGAGTAAGCCCACAAGAGTGGGACGGTAAGGTAGAAATATCAGAGGAAAAGGGCTACGGCAGCCGGAGTGAGGAAGACTGCAGAGCAGGGAGCCCAGAGGACAAGGGCAAAGGCAGCCGGAGAGAGGCAGGCTGCAGAGCAGGGAGCCCTGAGGACAAGGGCTAAGGCAGCCGGTGTGAGATAGGCTGCAAGCAGGGAGCCCAGAGGACAAGGGCAAAGGCAGCCGGAGAGAGGAGGCTGCAGAGCAGGGAGTCCAGAGGACAAGGGCTAAGGCAGCCGGTGTGAGATAGGCTGCAAGCAGGGAGCCCAGAGGACAAGGGCTAAGGCAGCCGGAGAGAGGCAGGCTGCAGAGCAGGGAGCCCTGAGGACAAGGGCTAAGGCAGGAAAACAGCAGAGCGTGATCCGCTGCAATGTGGAGAGCCCGGCAGGGCAAGGTCGCAGACTGGAAAACAGCAGAGAGTGATCCGCTGCAATGTGGAGAGCCCGGCAGGGCAAGGGCAAAGACTGGAAGACAGCAGAGAGTGATCCACTGCAATGTGGAGAGCCCGGCAGGGCAAGGGCGGAGACTGGAAGGTAGCAGAGCGTGATCCGCTGCAATGTGGAGAGCCCGGCAGGGCAAGGGCAGAGACTGGAAGGCAGCAAAGCGTGATCCGCTGCAATGTGGAGAGCCCGGCAGGGCAAGGGCGGAGACTGGAAGGCAGCAGAGCGTGATCAGCTGCCATGTGGAGAGCCCAGAGGAGCAGGGCTGAGAGGCAGGGAGCCTGGAAGGCAATGACTGGAGGCAGCAGGGTGGAGCAAGCAACAAGGCAGGGAGCCCAAAAGGCTAAGGCTGTAGGCAGCAGGGTGTAACAAGCTGTAAGGCAGGGTCCAAGCAGGAGTGAGGATAAACAGCATACAAGGATCCGAAGACACTCGCGAAAGGTGGAGGAAGGACTCTCAATGCAAGAGGCTGAGCCACTGCAGACAGCAGCCTTATATACTCCCTAGCCCAGCACAGAGGCAGGCCAATTGGTTTCACCTGGCGAATCACACCTGCAGGCAATCGGCCACCTCCCTTTCTGTTCCTGGGCTGGTGGAAGCAGGACCAGACTCTAAGGCTTCTGGGGGGTGTAGTTCCATAGAAATCCAATAGGAACGGCCAGGAAACAATGCTTGCGGCCAGGTGCATTATGGTATGCGTAGTTAGATGACAATAATCATTAATTAGCAAAGTCCAAATGGAGCAAAAATGGATGTGCCCATGGCGCATGCATGACAGTATGCCCCTCTCCAGGCCCCTCTCCAGGCTCCCTGAAGACCGACCTGTAGGAAGAGTGTCTGTTCCACAGTACAAGAGTCTTACTCCAAAAAGACACATCATGAGGCACCAGAAACGAGTAGTAAGGTGGGAGTCTTGAATGACGGAGCCGGTACCAATGTTCTGAACCTTGGATGTAGAATTCAGAAAAGATGAAGTCTTTGGAACACAGACCCCAACTGTGTGTGCATGAAGAGAGGAACTGTGAAAAACTGCTGCAGGCTCCAAGATAGATTTTTCCTTGATGGGCAACAGTATGATGCTGGAAAGTGGAGCCATAGGTACAGCAGAGTTGGTATCTTTAGGAGGGTTTTCCAAGACATCCGAAGTAGTAATGACAACATCAGGGTTTGCCATAGAGAGTTCAGAGGATACAGCAGCGGTGAGATCTTGGATGGCTGTAGGGGGTATCAAGGCTGTAACAACTAGGTGTGAGGGAGCCATGAGAGAGCCAGCGGGCTGGAAAACACCTGAGACTGGTAGAGTAAAGTCTGGCAGTCTTAGTGCTGTAGATATACCAGCAGGAACAACTGGAGTAGTAGTTTCAGGATTCATAATAGCTATAGCGACCTCAAGATCTGTAGTAGGGACTTCAGGAGTCTCAAATGTGTCCGGGGGTGTTGGAACCACAGCAGTAGGCAGATCATGAATAGCAGTTGGAAGTTCGAGTGATATAGCAGCTACAGGCAAATCAGGTGTTGCAACTACTGGTAGATCGGGTACCACAACCACTTGCGATTCAGGGGGTATCGAAGAAACAGAAGATGTTAATTGCTCGAGAGTGATTTCTGATAGCACAGCCACACTTTGGCAAGCCCCGCTTGCCACATCCGCATGCTCGGTGTGAACTGTGCCAGTCTCTTCAGCTGCCATTGTCATTGCAGAGGAGGTTGTAGGTGTGGGTACTGGACGATAGGCAAGGGTGAGGGCGGAATCATCCTTTGACTCAGAAGGATTTTCAATCAGTGGACCACCCTTGTCTTGCGGTGTAATGACTGTGTGCGTGATATGACCCACCGGAGGAGTTAATTCTTTTCTATCAGTACAACAACCTGAGCTTCTGCGGCTGGAAGGTGAAAGAGCTGTGTCAATCTCTAGAAGTGATACATATGATATGTTTAGGTCTTCCATCTGCTTGGTAAATGTCTGTATACTTTTCTGTATGGCAACTCCAGGCCTTATCATGTCGATCTCTAAAGATAAGATGTCAGGTGTTGGACATAATGTCAAAAGGTCTGGTGACTTGTGTCCCTTCATAAGATTCTTGTGATACAAATAAACAAAGTCATCATAAAGGTCTTCGGTCTTTCTTTTAAGTCGTAGGAGTTGTTTGTGTAGCAGGTAAGTATCATTAGTTTGATCTACAGCTTCAGAAGCGGGTGTGGCAGAAAATGTGGTTGTAGCGATGGGAAGACTGACCTTAGGGTTATTGTGGTTAATAGATACTGTGGAAGTATTAGGACAACCGATGGTTAGTATAGGTCTTTTGTACCCGGAACCAGATGCACAAACCTCAGGATAATAACTGCCTTGTCCTGTCGAATAAGGTTTTCCAGCATTCTGGGGAGCTTGCCAAGCTGATCTTGCGCATATTACACTGGCAACAGCGTATTCTGGTTTAGATTCTCTCACAATGAGTGATATGTCCTTAGCTGTTACGGTGTTAGAAGGCTTGTCAGAAGACGCAGGAGAGTTTTCCACTTTTTGGTCTAATAAGATCTGTAAGAAATCATTATCTTGCTGTAGCTCTGCAACAGATAAGGACTGCGGATCATAGTCGCAAATGTCATAGTAATTGTACAAGGAAGAAGGGTCAGCTAGCCAGTGGGTATAGTACCGTGCTTGTAAATCTTTGTTTTCTAAGGCGAGACTGTCCTTTAGACTAAGTTTCTTGTTTGCTGTCCTTAGGGAAACCATAGGTTTATGCAAAGGTTTCTTAACTCGAAAGGGAAGCATCTTTGGTCTGTGTGTGCCCTTCCGGCCAATGGAATAAGACATTTTTTGCTCTTGCATTCTGTCAGGGATGGCACTCGAATACGAGTGGCACAAGACACCCAGACGAGTTTGGGTGTTGAAATAAAGTGGACAGATAGGAACACACACCGCGGAAAGGAAAGGGAGTGAAGAGTAGGGAAGAGTAGCAAGGGAAAAGGTATAGAGTGAATACCCTCTTGGGGTGTATGCAGAATAGGAAAAGAGTATTCCACGAACCTTGGAAATACTCTAGCCTTCTGCACAGTTTGCTATAACAGAGTCCCACGCTGTTTGCTCATAACTTGGAACAGCAGCTATGGGTGTCTGTGATATAGAAACGAGACAAGGGAAGGGGCAGAGGTTGACTGATGGGAACCAGCAGACAAGCTCTGTACAAAGGGTCTACAAACAGTACAAGAGAAGATACAACAGACAAATCCAGGAAAGGAGATGATAGCAAACTAGCAGAAGGATAGGAAGGGAAAGTCGAGTAACAGGATATGATAGCAGAGGACAGAAAGGTAGGTGGAGCGTTCAGAGGAGCAGGAAGGCAAGGAGTAAGCCCACAAGAGTGGGACGGTAAGGTAGAAATATCAGAGGAAAAGGGCTACGGCAGCCGGAGTGAGGAAGACTGCAGAGCAGGGAGCCCAGAGGACAAGGGCAAAGGCAGCCGGAGAGAGGCAGGCTGCAGAGCAGGGAGCCCTGAGGACAAGGGCTAAGGCAGCCGGTGTGAGATAGGCTGCAAGCAGGGAGCCCAGAGGACAAGGGCAAAGGCAGCCGGAGAGAGGAGGCTGCAGAGCAGGGAGTCCAGAGGACAAGGGCTAAGGCAGCCGGTGTGAGATAGGCTGCAAGCAGGGAGCCCAGAGGACAAGGGCTAAGGCAGCCGGAGAGAGGCAGGCTGCAGAGCAGGGAGCCCTGAGGACAAGGGCTAAGGCAGGAAAACAGCAGAGCGTGATCCGCTGCAATGTGGAGAGCCCGGCAGGGCAAGGTCGCAGACTGGAAAACAGCAGAGAGTGATCCGCTGCAATGTGGAGAGCCCGGCAGGGCAAGGGCAAAGACTGGAAGACAGCAGAGAGTGATCCGCTGCAATGTGGAGAGCCCGGCAGGGCAAGGGCGGAGACTGGAAGGCAGCAGAGCGTGATCCGCTGCAATGTGGAGAGCCCGGCAGGGCAAGGGCAGAGACTGGAAGGCAGCAAAGCGTGATCCGCTGCAATGTGGAGAGCCCGGCAGGGCAAGGGCGGAGACTGGAAGGCAGCAGAGCGTGATCAGCTGCCGTGTGGAGAGCCCAGAGGAGCAGGGCTGAGAGGCAGGGAGCCTGGAAGGCAATGACTGGAGGCAGCAGGGTGGAGCAAGCAACAAGGCAGGGAGCCCAAAAGGCTAAGGCTGTAGGCAGCAGGGTGTAACAAGCTGTAAGGCAGGGTCCAAGCAGGAGTGAGGATAAACAGCATACAAGGATCCGAAGACACTCGCGAAAGGTTGAGGAAGGACTCTCAATGCAAGAGGCTGAGCCACTGCAGACAGCAGCCTTATATACTCCCTAGCCCAGCACAGAGGCAGGCCAATTGGTTTCACCTGGCGAATCACACCTGCAGGCAATCGGCCACCTCCCTTTCTGTTCCTGGGCTGGTGGAAGCAGGACCAGACTCTAAGGCTTCTGGGGGGTGTAGTTCCATAGAAATCCAATAGGAACGGCCAGGAACAATGCTTGCGGCCAGGTGCATTATGGTATGCGTAGTTAGATGACAATAATCATTAATTAGCAAAGTCCAAATGGAGCAAAAATGGATGTGCCCATGGCGCATGCATGACAATTTTAGACCATTATACAATTCACCCATAACACTCTAAAGACACCATATGTGATGCACTGGAAACATACCAAATGCGACAAGCCAAAGGATCTCCAATCCGCATCTGTGAAAAAAGTATAGAAGCCTGTGCCTTTCCTCTACTCTTTCCTACTGGAAAAGGAGGAAGGTACTATGATAGACCAACACAAACAGCATCAGAATACCGCTCTTTACGAATGTATTAAGAAGACCCCATATTTAGACAAAATGTGGAATACATATTCCACCTTCTCTTTGAAAGTGAACTAGCAACTCTATGCTATGGAGTTGCACATACATTGAAATCAGGTACCAATTTTCAAAATATGTCATCTATGCAATTACTACAAAAAGTGCAAGAAAAAGATGAGGATTTACAGTCAAGCTTTACGAATCTTTCAGCAAACATGCGTGGTACAAAAGAATACTGGTTCCGATGCCACAGAGATGTACGCTATGTGATAAGAAACCTTGGCCCACTTGGTTTGTGACATTAAGTTGTGCAGAATATGGGAACACTGACACGATTTCCTATGCATAGCAAACAAAAACAAAACAAATATAGATATAAAAACACCAGGAGAACTCTGCTCTCTAGATCCTGTAAATGTATCAAGATATATCCATCATCGCTTCATTGCTATGCTACACTTCATTTGTAATAAAACTGTTCCTCCCCTCGGAGAAGTGGAACAATTCTTTTGGAGAAAAGAATACCAAGCCAGAGGAGCACCACACATCCACATGCTTTTGTGGATTAAAGATGCTCCTAAATTTGGTCAAGACAGTGATGCCACTGTTTTGCAGTTCATCCAAAAATATGTCACTTGTGAAATCCCTTCACAAACGACACATAGTGATCTTCATGCACACATTTTATAATTTCAAAGACACGAATGTGGGAAGTATTGTCATCGCAAATATAAAAACAAAGGGAAATACTACACCAAATGCTGCTTTGGTTTCCCTAGACCAGCTCAATAACAGGTCAAGTAAACAACTTCATGTCTTCAGTTAGACATAGTGTCAAAGGTAAATCACCTAAGAACACATATTACATAAAAAGAACAGAAGGATCAAAATACATCAATGATTACAATGCAATCATTGCCCTCCTATCAAATGCAAATATAGATGTGCAGTGCATTGCAGACAATTCCACTGCAGTGGCACGATATGTCACAGCCTACTTAACCAAAGCAGAAAAAAACAGAGCTCCAAGACCTCTGGGAGGACATATCATCTGACAAATCACTATCACAGAAATTGTACAGCTTAGGCATAAAAATGCTCTCCCATAGAGAATGTGGCTGCTATGAATATGCAGACTGTTTAACCGGTACTGCCTTGTATGGAAAGTCTGAAAATATAGTATGGCTAAGCCTTGGTCCTGCCAAATCTAGAAAAAGAGTTCTGAAATTATATGAAGATATAGAAACAATAGCCAAACATGATCCCAACAGCCAAGGCATTATGAAAAACAATTAAATAGACACATACTACCCAAACAGGAGTACCACTTTAGAAACCATGGGCCTCATTACAAGTCCGGTGGTAACTGTGCCGGAAAAACTGACAGGCTACCGCCGGACCATATTACCATTCTGCTTCCGTGATTCCCAGAACCACCGGTGCATTACGGCCCCAGTGACCTGGGAATTCCCGAGGCGGAATTCTGTAAGTCCCCATCCCCATGGCGTCCCAGAGGACTCCATTGGGATGGGGACAATGGAAACACTTGTTCAGTCAATGATGGATCCGGTGTTTCCATTTGCACCTGCAGGCGGGTTGCGTTACTCCCGCCAGGTCAGACCTGGCAGGAGTGACGGTGGTCAGTCAAAATGTCGAAAAAAAAGACGAATGACAAAAATGTCAAAAAAAATATCTAAAAAAAGGGGGGTTGGGAGCGGAACCCCCCCATTTTGAAAAAAAACGTATTGAAAAAGAAATTCAACTTTTTTTTTCAAAATATTTTTGGGCTGTTTTTACCAGCCATCCCGCTAAGGGTGGCTTGTAAAACCAGCCGGCCTTAGTGGAACCCGCTAAGGGACCTCGTAATGCGGAGGTAAGGGGTTAACGGCACCGGCATCCTTACTGGCACCGTTAACCCCCTTAGTTCAAACCTCGTAATGAGGCCCATTAAATGTAATAATAAAGAAGAAGTGGAACCTATATATGTAACACATCAACCGTCCATTTAAATAGCATATGTACTAAAATGGAATATACCAAAACAAAAAAGATATGCCTCCAAAACAATTACCTGACAGAAACTGCACAGCAAGAAGCAACAGCAGTCCTACACAACAGTAACAACAACATTTACCAGAAACTAATAAGTAAACTTCATTTTTCTTATATATTTCTAAACTTTCTGTTTTAGGTACAGTAAAAGTAATATATTTTTTTTTTTACACAGAAATGTCCAGTACTTTGGAATGGCTTGAAGAAAATTTCACACGTGAGGAAATGACTGAAGACATTGATACTAATGGTAGACACTTCTCTATATAAGTAAAGTAACAATCATTACTTTATGTGTATTTAACATATATATTTTTTTAACAGACCATACAGACATTGAAAATAATATAGCAAAAGAGACATTAGAAAATACTTTGCAGCGCATGGAACAAAAAATGGATATGCTTATGGAAAATGTCAATCTTTTAAAACATTTTGTGGAGGATCACATAAAAGAAAAATTAAATATCATTGTCCCACATGCACCTGTTCCCCCTCTCCATGTCCCAGTCAACTATCCCCAAAACCTCAGTACCTAGAAAAACGTTATGATGAGACTTCCATCCCTTCATCCCCTCCCATCCATCCTCTACAAACCCCTAATTCCCCTGTATTTGTTTCAGTTTCTGCTTCCCCCTCTCTTTGATACATTTTTTATCTGTACATAATAAAAGAAAATATTATGTGTGTTTTAATTCAGTCCATTGTGTCTTATTCTTTTTAAAAAGGCAGTTGGGGTGTCCGCAGACAGCACGAGTGTCCGGGATGTCCGCAATTAACCAAAATGGGGTTGTCCTACGGACACTATACCTGTCTGTACTGTCCGTATGCTAAATGGAACTGTTCTTAGAACACACCTCTGTGTCCGGAATGTTTGCAATTAAACAAAATGGAGGCGTCCTAAGAACACTATACCTGTCCGTACTGTCCGCAAGCAAAATGGAACTGTTCTTAGAACACACACGGTGTCCAGAATGTCCGCAATTAACCAAAATGGAGGTGTCCTAAGGACACTATACCTGTCCGTACTGTCCGCAAGCAAGATGGAACTGCTCTTAGAACACACACGGTGTCCAGAATGTCCACAATTAACCAAAATGGAGGTGTCCTAAGGACACTATACCTGTCCATACTATCTGTAGAACATCTACGCACATGTGCACCACACCCATAGGTCCTATGAACATTGCGCCTGTCCATAACTGTCCGCCTCACATGTGTCACACTTTTAACTAGTTTGAGGACCTGAACACTGTCCGTACCTGCACATTTGGTGTCCTGCGGACACCTGTCTCATTCGCGGACGTGTTCGCGTTGTCATCATATGACCGCACCCACGCTGAGCGTGAGTCCTGATTTGCGGACACTGTCCGGGTCCCTGAACATCTTAAAAGTAATTTTTTGGACAATCCAAAGTATTCTACTGTAAAATTTCACCATTGCACATGTCCCAGACAATGTCCCTGGCGTTCTACATACTTTTTGGAACTTTTTGAGCCTTTTTGGGGTGTTCGATCTGTCCGCCGACAGCGCTACTGTCCGCGAAGCGAGCACCTGCACCCCTATAAAAGGCCACACCCCAGAGCTCATCCTCATTCTGTCTTTCTACTACTGCAGATTGACTTGATTTTTCAGCTTTTGCTGCTCTTGCTGCTTTTCCATCATCAAACCTGATGTCATCCATGGTTGCTGCTGCTCCAGCTGGTGCTACTTCTACCTCAGCACCACCCCGACCCCCTCCACCACTACCACCTGCCCAAGGGCCTGCAGAGGGGACCAGGCGTGAGGATGTAGAGGAGGAGGATGAAGAGGATGAAGAGGATGAGGTAGTGGAAGTCCCTACTACCAGCACTCGCCATGAGTCTTGGGTGTGGCGGTTGTTTACCACTCTTGGTGGAGTGCCAAAAGCATGTGCGAATAAGGTCAACTGCAATCAGTGCCACATGGTGCTGAGTCGTGGGAGGCCTGGTTCATACAGCTTTGGTACGACATCAATGAAGCGACACCTAAGGTCGTTCCACGGTGGGGCTATTCGCAAGGTTGTACCTTGTGATAAATGTAGTAGGTTGAGTTCCTCTACAACATCCTCCGTTTCCGCTCCTGTCACCACAAGAGACACTCCTGTGGGAGAGCACATCCCTCAAGCTGCCTCACAGGCCATTCATGATGCTGTTGACCCTTACCTTTCAAAGATCACAATATTGTGTATGTACTGCGACGCAGTACTCTACATGGGGGAGAATCTTCGGAGTGCTTTAGAGGCTGCGGTCAAGGAGCATGAGAAGGTCTGCTACCTACCTAAATAAGGCCCACTCTACATCTTCCTCTCTCCACCTGCCCTTTCTTATCCCCGCGGTTGGTGTCCCTTCCTTCCCCTCCTTTCCCCTCCTTTCCTTGTGTGTCGTGTTAAAAAACCCTAAAAAATATAAAACAACAAAAACCAAAAAATAAAAAGGCTCTTTTCAGAGCCGCCTTTCACAGTTTAAAAATAGCAGTGGCAAATAAATGGAGCAGGGCCCTGTGCATTTTTTAGAATTCCGCGGACAGTTCACGGACATATAAAATTGTGGGGTGCTGCCCTATCATAACCATTGCACTTTTCTATGGGAGGAAGTGGTGGCTTCGAAAAGAGCCTTTTGGTGGTATTTTTTGTGTTTGAAAAACTTCAAATGGTCAACACCTACTGAAAATTGGATTGCTGTAATTCCAAAAAAGGTTGCAATGCATTTTGAACGTTTCTCAGAAAAATCTGATTGCCAGCATAGGTAAGATGTACTCCATTTCTGCGAAAAATGTATGTGCTATGAAACATAATATTTTCATTGTGAAAAGAGGACATGCCAACATCTCTTAAAAAGGCACAAACAACCTTATCGACATTGCGCCTCACTTTCTCCATTTGCGGACCAAATGAAGAAGAATGCAGCCACATTTGTCTCTGCGCAATACGAGAAAAAATTACTTGGGAATTTGGAAACATGTCCATGACCTTCCCAAGACCATTCCTTGCAAATTTCAAAGAAATTCCAGACACATGTCCTAAAATGTTCCCTCCACAATGAATTATAATTATGTCTGGATGATGCTGTGTCTCCAAAGTAGCAGAGAGAGGTACCAAGTCCAGCCACTTCATTCCACACACTCCATGTCAGTGCACTTCTACATGTGGCAATCCAAGATCTGCAGCTACTCCACAGTGTTCTGCATGCACCTCCTACCAATGTATTCATGAGTCTCCCAAAATCCAGGCAATCTGTTTTCTAAAACACACAGCCAACAGCCATAGTGATCTGTTCTTATCTCAGGAAAAAGTCTTTCTGACAAACTCTCTCCTTACACAACACACCCAGTAAACTTTATTGACCAATCCCTTGCTCTACTGTTTCTCATTTGCATGCCGCTCCACCCCAAAATCCCGGTATGTAATTCGCAGTGTCCGCAGACTACCGCCATGTCCGCGGACATATCGAAAATCTGAGCATGGTGACTTTAAATTTAAATAGTGTGCCCCATTTCCCCTTTGAGGTTGGCTCTGAAAAGAGCCGTTTTTTTGTTTTATTTTGCAGATGCTTGACAAACACCTGTTATTTTCTATTTTTGTTTTTTTCCCTCTTACTTTACTCCTAAAATCCTCACATAACCTTCTCCAAACCAACCCTTACATTCCAAAACAGCATGGCATTTCCCATAAAAGATAAAGAAATGCCATCTTCTTTAAAATAAACAGCATTACTGGAATCAATGTTCTCATTATTACAGAAGAACATACCAGCTCTAAGCATGAAAGCACACATGCCTCGGTTGATTGCACACCTAGCAATGTTTTGTTGAGGACAAAAAACAGAACTATTGTCCCATATTGCCCTAGGTACTAATCCAGAAAAAAAAACTTTGGCATTTGGAAGGATGCTCATTACTGCTTCAACCAAGTGTTCCAAATCTGCCAACAAAGTAGGGGCACTGACATAGCCTAAATGCAAAGCACCACAGTGCAAAACTACCACATGAGGACTGTTCATCCTGCCCATATATTCACAAACTTGTACAATTCCAGATACATTGCAATCAGGCACACTGCTCCACACCACCTCCACTCCTTTAACATCAAAATTGTTTGCCACATGCCTGCATTGAGCATACTGCTGTAAACCACGCACAAACATATCTCCAACCACCAACACCCTGACTTTCTCCACCTCTGCCATCTTCACTACACACAGCCTCTTTCAAAACAAATCCACAACCTCAACACCTGATTGGCTAATTCCTACAGTCCCCTTTCCATGCTGGATTTTCTGGAAAACCCTGGATGTGGCACGCCCTGTCCGCGGACAGCAGCGGTTTCCGCAGAGTGCTTAACTCTTAGACAGCCCTTCTACCATTTCCACTTCACTCTCTGTGCCATTTCCTCATTGGATACAGCTAAGCAGTCACACGACCATCCACCAATCACATCCAAGACCTCTACATCTAACTCCATCATCAGAGTTCAGCACTTCAAATGTACTGTTGATAACTCCGAGTACAATCTCATATCATTGGAAAGCACCTACTACAAAAACGACTGTGCATGTCTCCAAGATTTCTATTTGCAGCTGCATGCATATCCACATGCATGAATACAAACTACAGGTATGCATATTTTATGCAGAATACATGTACAACTCTTATAAATGCATATAAACAGTGCAACTGCCACTTAACCTGTATAACCTATAAAATGAACTTACTAATATTTTCCCCATCTGCTATAATCAACTGTCACTTCGAAACCTGTCTGCTATCTAAATTCTTTTTTTTACACACACAACTGTCTAAAAAATTATAATATTAAAAGATGAGAGAAATAACAGTATAATTGTAGAAAAACTCTTAGTAGTGTATTATAAAATTAAACAAAGCCGGTATAAGTTCATGCATCTTTATACACTCACACAGATAGACACTACCATTGAAAATCTCCCAGCTGAAATAACACCACTGCTTGTACATCACATCCTTCTGCTTTATTACCCACACCTTCACAAATGCATACATTATATGCTTTTCTATACAGTTTCTGCCATTTACCTTATAGAAATTGCAAATTAAGTATATCATTATATCTCCTAACTTCCAATAACACAGCCTTAAGAAACCCAGTGAGTTTCATACACTTAGTAGTCCACTCATTTGCAAAGCATGTTGAACTAACATATTGTAAGTAAAATATACAGGCTGCACATAGTCAAAGGAAGCTGCATGCACACACTATGTTGAGTTATCAAACAACAATACTACTACAAAAACATAAAAATCAACGTCTAAATTAACATCCGTGCTATAAACACACAAAATTACTAACTTCTTTCTTTTACAGTTGCAGTGAAGACCACTCTCCTGAAAAGCAGCAGCATCTGAAGTACAAACAACAACTCAGAAGAAACTTGCTCATTCCAATTAAAAAAGTAAGTACAATACTACCATAATATTCTTACTGTTACTCAAACACACTGTGGGGTTGATTCATGGAGTTTGTGCTCCGAAAAACGGGGATTTGTGCACCATTCTGCCCACAAATCCCCATTTGTTAAACAGGGATTTGCAGGCAGAATGGCGCACAAATCCCTGTTTTTAGGAGCACAAATTCCATAAATCATTCCCTAGAATGTTAGTATTGCAGAACAAATAACTGTTTTAAATCTATACCATTAGATTTAGTATTAGTGATTCTCCTCACCACTAGCTTACTTTCTACTGTCATCTGAACCCCAGTATAGTAACACACAAATACAAGAATAGCCTTCCCAACTAGTTGCAGCTGCCCAATGCACAATCACACACCACCACATACATCATTACCATCATACTCAGACACTCATGCACACAGCACACATACATTGCAGAACAGCCCAACCCATACCTTCTTTTCTTTCAACAGACCCCAAAGACTGCCTACCAAAAAGCAAGTCCGTAGAAAGCAACGCAGAATTAGAGCAAATGAAAATAAAAGTGTCCAAAATAAGCATCATCTCTAGCAGAATTTGTACAAAAAGTTCAAACAAAAGATCTAATAGAGTCATTAAGTAAAACAAAACAAGCTTCCAGTACAATAACTTTGCCTCCTCTTTCAAAATGTAAAACAAAACAGAAAGTGATTAACAAGAATTCAGCTACCGCTACTGCTAACACTGCTCCTATAAATCTTGATTTAGTGGCAAGTAACCATACCAAAAAAAGTATTTTACAAAAAATGTTCCGCCACAGAGTCCTTCAGAATCTTATAAAAACAGGAGAAAAATCATACACAACCCTTATAACCTACCGTAGAAAATGAATCTGAGAAGCTCTCATAGACAGTGCAATCGTTTTCAACCTTCTAAAAAAACTAACTACTAAATTACAAAAAAAAGTCTCAATAAAAGGAATGTCAACAAAAATACCTTCTTAAATATCTGTGGATGTGAATGGAGTCAGACCACGAGCACAGAACCACATTTCAATGAAAAAGCATACAAACAAAAGCAAACAAACACAATTGCCATACATGGCAGTAGACGAGGGTATGAAAAATGTAATAATACCATAATGAAACAAGAAATACTGCTTACAAAAATATCCCCAGAAAACTCAGTATCACCTCTCCATCAGACTGAACAAAAACGTTCAGTGTACAAATGGCTGTGCATGTCAATGTGTAACATTGACAAAAAATCTTTCAAATCTTTACGCCAGTTGTTCAATCAATATGTAAAAGGCAAAGACAAATTCAAAATGAAATGTCTACAAAATATGGATACCTGTCCAGTGCGTAAACGCACAGGACTACAAGGACATTCATTAGCCTGCATTTGAGGACCTAATTGCAAAAGCACCTTCCATCATATCAAAATGATATCATCACATCATTCAACTATAAGAAATCTAGTCCATAAACTGTACTATGCTAACAGTCCAGCTTTAGCATTAGGCAATTTAAATAACAATCTTCTAAATGGTACAGCCAAAGACCTACTCGAAGAAATAGAGCATATCCAGAAAAAATATTTTGGAACTGAAAGCCACTTACAAAATGCAATAGCTTTATAACAGACTAGTAACAATTCTTCAAATGGCAACCTTCTACTACACACATACAAAAAAGAAATACTAAAATTTAAAAGTACATCCACTGAAGTACCAACCCATGTGTGTGTGTGTTGCTGCAGAACTTTTTTTTATAAAAGTAGCACAAAAACTGTAGACATAACATACAAAATAGAAAACAATGAAGATTCCAAATGGTTTGAATTAGCTCTCTACCTTATAGCAGAAAACAAACACGAAATAAATGACCCCTTAATACTTTGCAGTTACTGCACTGCAAAACCTGACAACAACCAAACTCCTTCACGTGCTATCACAAAGAACTTGGAATTATTCCCACTACCAAAACCCTTGCAGCTCAATTTATATGAGAGCATCATAATTCAAACAATGCATCCATTTCAAGCAATAACACGCCTTCAACCAAAAACAACAAAAATTACCTCCCTCAGAATTAGTGAAAGGCATTTGTGGCAAAGTAGTTTATTTACCATTAAATCTGAAAGAAAATGTACACACTCTAGGAGTGCAAAGTCCAATAGAACAATCTTTAATTGTCTTAGTAAATGGTGTACCTATAAAAGACAAAAAAATATATTGGCAACAACTCGTAGACTTACATAAAGTTAGACAAACCTTGCAATATCTAAAAGACAATAATGAATACTACAAAGAAATTAATATTGAAGAAAACCTGAGGGAAACCACTAAAATAATTCAAGAGTCACCAGAAACTGGTCAATTTGAACTTCTATATCCTGCTACAGTATCCAATATTTTAGACCATTATACAATTCATCCATTACACTCTAAAGACACCATGGATGATGCACTAGAAACATACCAAATGCGACAAACCAAAGGATCACCAATCAGCATATGGGAAAAAATTATAGAAGCACACACTTTTCCTCTACTCTTTCCTACTGGGAAAGGAGGAAGGTACAATGATAGACCCACTCAAATAACAGCATCAGAATACCGCTTTTTTGCGAATGTATTCTGAAGATTCCAGATTTAGACAAAATGTGGAATACATATTCCACCTACTCTTTGAAAGTGAACTAGCAACTCTATGCTACGGAGTTGCACACACATTGAAATCAGGTACCCATTTTCAAAATATGTCAGCTACGCAATTACTACAAAAAGTGCAAGAAAAAGATGAGGTTTTACAATCAAGCATTACAAATCTGTTAGCAAACATGTGTGGTACCCAAGAGTACTGGTTCTGACGTCCCGGAGATGTACGTTGTATGATAAGAAACCTTGGCCCACCCACTTGGTTTGTTACATTAAGTTGTGCAGAATATGCATGGGAAGTTTTACATGATTTCCTACACATATCAAACAAAATCAAAACAAACATAGATATACTAACACCTGGAGAACTTTGCTCTCTAGATCCTGTTAATGTTTCAAGATATTTCCATCATCGCTTCATTGCTATGCTACACTTTATTTGTACTAAAACTGTTCCTCCCCACGGAGAAGTGTAACACTTCTTTTGGAGAAAAAAGAATACCAAGCCAGAGGAGCACCACATATCCACATGCTTTTATGGATTAAAGGTGCTCCTAAATTTGGTCAAGACAGTGATGCCACTGTTTTAGAGTTTATCGAAAAATATGTCACTTGTGAAATTCCTTCAGAAGCAACAAATAGTGATCTTCATGCACACATTTTACAATTTCAAAGACACAAATGTGGGAAATATTGTCGTTGCAAATACAAAAACAAAGGGAAATAATACACCAAATGCCGCTTTGGTTTCCCTAGACCAGTTACAGCAACAGGTAAAGTAAACAACTTCATGTCTTCAGTTAGACATAGTGTTAAAGGTAGATCACCTAAAAACACATATTACATAAAAAGAACAAAATATATCAATGATTACAATGCAATCATTGCCCTCATGACGAATGCAAAAATAGATGTGCAGTACATTGCAGACAATTCTACTGCAGTTGCACGATATGTTACAGCATACTTAACCAAAGCAGAAAAAATAGTGCTTCAAGACCTCTGGGATGACCTATCATCAGACAAAACACTGTCTCAGAAATTGTACAGCTTAGGCATAAAAATGCTCTCTCATAGAGAATGTGGCTCCTCTGAAGATGCAGAACGTTTAACCGGTACTGCTTCATATGGAAAATCTGAAAATATATTATGGCTAAGTCTTGGTCCTGCTAAATCTAGAAAAAGAGTTCTCAAATCATACGACGACATAGAAATAATAGCCAAAAATGATCCCAACAGCCAATACATTTTGAAAAACAATTTACTGGACACATACTACCCAAACAGGAGTACCACTTTGGAAACCATGTGTCTATACCACATAGCCCAAAACTTCACATACAAAAATAATGTAAAACCAGATGAAAACAAAGGTAGATACAGAGTGACAAATTGTGAAGGCAGCTTAGTGAAACTAAAGATCTATATTACATGTCCCTGCTACAACTTTTTAAACCATAGAGAAAAGAAGAAGAGTTACTAGATATCTATGACTCCTATGAAGACGCTTTCAAAGCAAATGAAAGGACTATAAGCAATTTAAACTTTACACAGTACAAAACAATGTTGCACAATGAACAGCAACACGAAGAACTCCAGGCCCAACTAGATAAGGACACTCCTGACAGTAGCCAACCTTCGGTAACAGGAAGCCAACAACCACTGGGACAGCCACTAATAGCACATGAGGCAGAATTAGCTATGATAGAAGTAGAAAACACCATGTGTCACTATGAAGTAGATACAGAAGACTTAACAATACTGCAATCAAAACTGAACAATGAGCAGCGTAGCATTTTTCAAGAAGTAACAAAAGAAATTGCACATGGTGTACACATGAAAGTAAAGAATGTAGCTGCCAAAATTACAAACCTACTAAAATTACTACTATACGTCAGTGGTCAAGCTGGTTCAGGCAAAACATTCTTAATCAAAATCATTAGAAAGTTCCTTCAACAATTGGCAAACAACAAACTGTCAGCTGTTGTAACTGCCCCCAAAGGTTTAGCTGCCTACAACATAGGCGGTGTCACTTTACACCAATTACTACTTCTTCCAGTAGAACACCAAAACAAATTAGAATTTTACAAACTTTATACAGAAGCTGCAATGGAACTATGCAGAGTGTTAAAGCAAATGAAAATGCTACTAATAGATGAAGTGAGCACCGTCTCCAACCTAATGTTGGCTTTGATTCACCTCAGATTACAAGAAGTACTCAAAACAAACTACGAAGAGCTCTTTGTAGGAAAACACATTATTGTTTTCTGAGATCTTCTTCAATTGACACCAGTGAAAGGTGAACCTATTTTCAAATCCTTAGGACACAAACTCTGCCCTAAAACTGTTGGCAGCATAGGAAATGTCAACCTTTGGCAACATTTCCAATACAGAGAATTACCAGAAAACAGTCTGCAGACCTCACATACGCCAACATTTTAAAAAGTATTGGAGTTGGTGTACTACCATAAGAAGCACAATCAATATTAAAAACCTGGCACATCCATGCACTGTATGGCCATAACTCATGTGCTACTGATGTCATGGAAAAATTAGCACACAAAAATGTCAATTGTATGTTCTTGATGCCAACTCTTGCAAGCTGTTCAAAATTCAATGAAACTGTTACGCTCACCTGGTTCGCACAGGGGCGTCGATCGGACCCAGACAGCTGCGGTCTCCACCAATGTGATGCGTAGTGAAAAGATGACAGTCTGGACTGGCCCGCCTAATCTTGTCTGCTGGACTCGTAGAAGTATTCTCCTGCAAGTGGAGAAAGGGATTTAGCCACCCGTGGACTTTAGTGATGGCCCTCCCAACTGTTCTCGTTCTCCCCACTAATCACCTCCGATATTCCCTCTTGGTAACCTCACCTTATGTTTTTAAATGATGAGCTCTCCATCCTGCATGGCATGCAGGGGCGCGTAGATACCAGTTACTTCACTGGTTTGAAGGTACTGGAGGAGTACCGGAGGAATATTGACTCCAGTGTCTATAAAGTTCAAAGAGTTCAATATGTCTGATGTTCACTCTTGTTCCATTCCCTCGTTAGGTTGCAGCTGGGTCCAACAGAATATTGCCTGGAGGCAGCTGATGGCGTTCAGGTAAGAGTCTGTATTACTATACACTGTCCGGTAAAAGTTGCATGAGTTTAACTTGCTGTTTTCTCTCCCTTTATAGGTGCGGCATAGAAAGATGCGGCGAATTAAAGGATAATACCTCCGGTGGTAAAGCAGGTAAGCCTATGGTGGCAAAGAGATTGTCTTTGTCGGTTTTCTCGGCTCACCTTGTTATTCCTTTTGTTTTCCCCCCAGGTTCTGGGTTTCGATGAAGAAAATGATGGAGGCAGCGCCGAGTTGAAAGATGCGGCGGACTGGTGGGTATCACGCGTCGCTGCTGCTGGCGAAGCGACGCATGCTGAAATAATGTCCTTTCCAGGCTCGGAGATGTGCTGGGTCCAGAATCAGGTAAGGAATCAAATAATGTCCGTGATCTAACCTCTTCTCCTTTCTTTTCCTTTTGTCTAGGAGCTCTGGATTCAAGGCG
Organism: Ambystoma mexicanum; assembly: GCF_040938575.1. Taxonomy (NCBI): domain Eukaryota; kingdom Metazoa; phylum Chordata; class Amphibia; order Caudata; family Ambystomatidae; genus Ambystoma; species Ambystoma mexicanum. Next base: position 408,161,480 of record NC_090924.1, read on the forward strand.
GGCGTGGCAGAAGACTGGATGCTGACCTGCAGACACGGTGAGCGTTACGCTGCTGGATGCAGAATAACACGAAGCATGAGCTGCTGTTCGGGCGTGGTTTAAATAGCCTGCAAAGTAGTCCCAGGTAAGAAGTTCCCCAGAACCACACCCGAGTAAAAAATAGTCCCTGTAATAAAATAGTCCCATCCAGGCCTCACGTTGGCTTGGACTCATTTGCAGGATGGTCTGCATAAGGTAAGTAAAGTCTATGAGCCTGGTGCCTATGGCGCCAGGACTGATTTCTATGATGAGCCTGGTGCCTAAGGCGCCAGGACTGAATCCAAACAGCCCCCAGCCGGGGCTGTTGGGGTTTTAATGAGTATCTGGATGCCTGCTCCCGGGGCTGATGGACTCGATCCGGATGCCCGGGGGTAGGCATCATGACAGAAACAATGTTGAAAAAAGTAATGCAACCAATAACTGAAATTTGCTCCACAGACAAACTGGACGTACATGGTATGACACTACCCATGTGTCAACAAGCCCCAACAAGACTAAATACCAACTCTATCTCCAACACAGCTGGTTCGGAAAAAATATTAAAATTATCTTTAAACTGTAGAGTAATGCTTAAACGTAACCTTGACGTGGAGCAAGGACTAGTTAATGTAGCACTTGGTACAGTTGTTGGCTTTCAAACATACCCATGTGACAACATTCAGTTTGTCAATATTCTCTTTGACAAACTATCAGAAGTAAAAAGGATAGGACTCTCAACAGCTCGATTCCTTCTTTTCAAAGACATGTATGTACGCAGAGAGCAATTTTCTCTAACTCTATCATACGCAGTCACCATTCACAAATCACAAGGTCTTACCCTAGATAAAGCATTGATAGATATTGGGAACACAGTCTTTAAAGAAGGCATGAGCTACGTTGCACTATCACGCTTACGTACACTTGATGGTCTATTTCTAATCAACTTTGATGCAAGTAAAGTAAATGCTGATATTCCTTGCGTTTTAGAATTACAATAGACTACGTTCACTGTACATCCCATCTAAAAACCTATCCTGTTCCACAAAAAGCAAAACGTTGTAAAAGAAAACTACTTCAAACAGAAATGCAACAGGATCTCACCGCAAATCCTCCAAGGAGAGCAAAAGAAGCTAGTTCTTCATCAAGAACACCATAAAATGGCTCACTGAGAATGCGATATAAATGACACTCTCCCCCTCTCCCCTCCACTTGTACTTCACCTGACACGCAACGACCCACTATATTGCTCGCTCGCCACTGACTTGCTATACTGTTCGTTTGCCATGGATTTGATTGACTGTTTTTATCTGCACCTGCATTTGCACTACCTGGCAGAGTCAAGAAATGTCCACTCTGCCTGCTCTATAACCTGTAACTTGTAACGTCTATGACCAAGCTGTAAATTTCCTTGTTCTCTTGCGCCCTGCTACCTCAGGGTCCGGTGCGCACAATAAATAAATAAACAAACAAACAAACAATTACTATAACCAAAGAAGAATCTACTACTCAAAGTAACTCAGTTACTTCTTCAAAGAAGCAACACACATTCCGAAGAAATTACTTGGACACAGAACTATCTGGTCCATTCAAATTTTCAAATATAACTGGTGTAAATTGCTACGCAAATGTAACAATAAATATTCTATTCCAATTGCGACCAATTGTTGACATTTACTTACACAATACAGACAATTGTGTTTGCAAATGTTAGTCCTTCATAGAAATGCAACCAACAATCCTGACCACATCTACAGTGTTCATGGAATAAGACAGGAATTGGACTACTGTGCTGCAATGGTGAAATTCACTATAAACTCACAAGAAGATCCACAAGAATTTCTAATTTACTTACTACAAGTACTGGAAAACAAAAACATACCTATAAATGAAATCTTCCAGATTTCATACATATGGAAACATACATGCACTCTATGCAACAATGTGGCACAGGAACAAATCCCTAATGAATGTTTCATGTATGTATGCATACCCAACTGTGAATCCGTTCCATTTCAGCAACTTGTACAAACTGCAAACCATGGCAGATTATGTACTACCTGCAATAATCCCTCCACCTTACAAATACAAACACATAGTAAATACATAATACTAATGATTCTACGTTACAATGCAGATGGTACCAAAAACAACTGCAAGCTGACTGGATTCACACATGGTCAAGTATCACTTGGTAAGAAAACTTCCACAACAATAGGTATAATCTACCACACAGGAGCCACAAACAATGCAGATCACTACATGCATATATAAAAAAGAATTGTGGATGGTTCGAATGTAATGATAGCACCATTACTCTAAAGCAGTGATTACCAGCAAATCTTATAAATGCTTATTTAATATTCTTAAAAACAAAATGTAATAACTAATCTGTGCATAAACATTAATGAAACTTCAATTAGAAAACTATAAACAGTTAGAATGCGCCAACAGGTATCTAACTGCCCCAAGATTCTGCAACAACCAAACAGATAAATAAATATCACTAAAATATAAGAAGAAATAAACAGTTAGAATACACCTACAGGTATCTAACTGCCCCAAAAATCTGCAACAACCCAACAGATAGATGAGCAACTTGAAAATATAAATAAAAAACTATAACTAGTTAGAATACGCCAACAGGCATCTAACAATCTGCAACAAGCCAACAGATAGAACATTAGCCAGAAACAACAAATGAACACTGAAAACAAAGAAAGAAATGTATTGTACCATTACAAAAAAAGGGATTTTTGAATCCAACATGGATCTTTTTTCCCCACAGACCCAATGATTTAAGAAACAAACACAGAAACTGAGTAAATTGCACAGTACACTGGTTTGTAAACTACCAAATATGAGGGTCGAAAAAATGCAGACATGTCTATTATGCAATGCAATAACTCTTTATGACTACCTACACTAACATGATCTTTTCTTTTATCACAGAAATTGAAAAAGAATATCTGCTCCAGTTACCCAAGTCATGAAAAAAATATATCCAATCACAAAAAATCAAACAGTAAGTATATTATAATTCAACTCACAAATACTGCTCCATAACACAACCATTGAAGCAAACATCTAACCATACACAACAATCCAAAATGTTTACTTCCATGGATATGTTATACTGCAGTGCGTGTTACCAAACTCTACAATCTTAATTACATGTCGTAGCCAAAACTTCACATACAAACTATACAAATCAAACAGTACACAAACTGTAGATTTGTGGATATTTGATGGATGTTTGATTCTATGGGTGTGTTATGCTGCGGTGGTTGTGGCCAGGGTCTAGAGTCTTGGGTGCATGGCCAAAGCACCCAAGACTCTAGGCCCTGGCCACAACCACTGCAGCATAACACACCCATAGAATCAAACATTTTTACTATGCTATATGGCCTACTGCATTTTTTATGTCCGCGGACAGCCGCAGTGACCGCGGACACGACAAACACATCAGGGGTGCCTGCCACCTATGCAAATACAGCATTCGACCCATCTCTTACTCCCCCCATCCCCAAGCACTCTTACACACTAACACGCTCCCCAAAATTGTATTTTTCACCCGTTCGTTGCCGCGCTGTTCGTGGATGTCCACGGATCCAAGATGGCAGCCGCATCAAAACAATACGACGCACCTCACGCTTCATCCCAGCCAATTAGCGAACACGTTGCATGTCTGTGGACATGACATAAGCCGATTATCCAATCAGTGTCCTGTCCGCGGAGCGAACAGGGAAATGTGTCCGCGGAGTGGACATAGATGTCACACATTTTTTGACACCTACTTTTTGGTCGTTTAAAAAAAAAACTACTGGACGGATTTCCACCAAATTTATAAAAGCACACTTTTGGGACCAAGCCGCTGCTCCTGACGTAAATTTGGTGCAAATCCGTCCAGCGGTTTGAGCTGTAAGCGTGAACAACTTTTTTTTCCTCATTCACTCTATGGGAAAAAAAGAAATTTGGGGCCCCCCTTTATAAGTCCCCCCCCCGCACCAAACCTCACTAAACTTTGCAAAACAATTCAGAGTGGGCCATGTACTTTTTATGCAAAGTTTGGTGAGGATTCGTCAGAGGGAGCAAAGTTATAAGCCACCCAAAAAGTGTTCTTCCTATGGGATTAACAACTTAACCATAACTACATGGCCACTACCGTGGGCCGTGTAATATATATAGTGGGGGTTAAAGTAATACAAATAAATATGGGGCAGTAAGTGACAGAGGATGCAGGAGGTCTCTAAGAAATCGTCATTTGTCACATAGATCTGTGGTTGTGATTGGAAGATTTATGGTCAATCTTGCTACTCAGTGTTATCAGACTAAATTATTACAGTAAACAGTGTATTCAAGAGGTCACAAGAGGTCAGCACATGATCAAAGCAAACAATCATTGAACTTAATAGAAAGGTTCAGAATCAAAGAATACAGAGGGTCTAAATGACTGTGGGCTTCATTACAAGTTTGTTGATGTGGGAAATAGTGGGTGCAATTCAATTGGGCTTTTTTTTGAGGTAACTGAATTACTGTCATTTTTTCCAGACTGCCAGACTGTAAATGTGGAGATTTACTGCCGAATTACCACCAAGCTCAGAATGAGGCTTACGGTCTTCCACCCTGGCTGGATCTTTAATATAGAAACCAAAATTAACTTGTTTTCAGCTGAACAAAAATATTAATTTAAAAAACACTTTCCCGAAATGTAATACAAAATAATACTGGAGTGTGTCCTTTTTTAAAACGTGTAATGTGTGCCTTTTAAGAGAGAGACTGCCCAATCACAGCATGGGGAGTTGGCCACACAGCTCATGTGCCTGTTCTATACCTTCATTACCAAAACCCTCAAATTTCAATATCGGTGCTTTGGACTTCAAACCATCAAGAAGATTGCATTGGCCCTGTTGGTAGAGCAGCCCTTTCTAAGTCCTCCAGTTGTGAGGTGAAGGCAGCTGGTCCAATGCAGATGAAAGTTCTGCTCTGTCCCCTAACCATTCCCTGGGAATTTTGTGTGTGAACTGCTGCTGGAACAAAACATGCATCTCTGCCAGCCACAGTGGTGTCCAGGACCTCATCATTCTTTTCTCAGGGGTGCATTTTTTGTGTAATGTTTTCTAGTTGGTTAGTAGTGTGCATGGTGTATTTAATTAAAGTATACATTTTTAAAGAACTTTGATTTGACATTCCTTTATTTTGGACTGTTCTACTTCACTGTTTGGGTTGCTACTGAACCATATTCAATCCCTTCTTTAGAGTATAGCCTTCCCTTAGCCCTTGTTGCTACAAAAGGTAAAGGAGGTGCATTTCTTAAATGCACCTGTTTTACCTTTATTGTGTTGGCGCTTGGTTTGTGGAAGTGTGAGGGCTGATTGGGCGCTATAGCCTCTACTCACTCTTATACTCCTGCACGGCAGAAATCAATTTGTCACGGTAGGCCAAAAGAGCAAACAGAATATGCTGGGGCAGTGAGGCTGGATAAAGTACAGTCAAAATAAATCAGGACTAGCCTTGCGAAAGAAAGGAGGAGCCATGTTGTGGACTTGGATCAACAGACCAGACCAATCCTGATGTGTGTGTTCAAGGAGTAACTTGGGCAAAAATCCAACCTAACTCCCCCTCCCCTTTAGGCCTGCTTAGGTGGCCCGCTGTCATGGCCACAGGCCCCAGAACACAAACACCACACCATCTAGTGATGGGGGCAATGGGTCACTTGACTCACTTACGCCCCTTTGGGACCCATAAACACAGGGGCCCTGGCTGGACTCAGTCCTGGTGCCTTTGGTGCTAGGCTCATATAGAGATGTGAGCAGGAACACTTTATTTCAGTGCAGGAGTGCTTTTACTTTATGTCAGTGAAGGAGTGCTTTCATTTTACAAGAACCTTCCAGGAGCTGAAATGTGCTGACTCATTGGGTGTGGCTCCCTAGGCCTGGTCTTCATGTGTTGACTCATCGGGTGTGGCAGGGTGTGGCAGGCAGGCTGAACCTGGTGGCCGTGGCTTCAGAAGCTCAGCTATATGAGCTGCTCCATCCTTAAGCCTGGTGCTTTGCATTCCTGTGCACTCGCATGCAATGTGACGCTCACCACCGCTTGGACCAGTTTACTTACCTTTGAAACCAGGCATTCTCCTGCATACTCACCTCCCGGAAACCGGTGCTTCATCACTTCATCTGCAGACTCATCTCCTGACATCCAGTGATCTTGATCCTGATGCTGCAGCACCGCACTCCGCATCCACTAACTCGGACCCTGTGAAGAAGAAGAAAGACAAGGTTGGAACATCCGTCCTAGGGCCGCGCTGCATTTGAACCCTGCGTGCCCCCTAATTAACAACTTAACAGCTACTGTACCGCTGAATCTTCGTTCCTCATTCCCTCTGGCTGCCCCCTCGAGCTCCGCAGCTTCTGCCAGGCCGGCAACATCACCTGCAAGGGAAGAAAGCAAAAGAGCAAACATCCAAAGTGGAACAGACAGCAATACAAGACATCAAACTTTACAATACAACAAAAACAGACACAGAAAGACAAAGGCAAACAGGAACGCTTACCTGAAGTTTAGTAGCTTAGTCGCAGCATGATTGAACTACCCACGTGCAAGGGACCAGTGAAGGAACTCGGTCCAGATAATACAAGCACCCCTGCCAGAAGCAGCAGGACGGAGTGCTCGCCAATACTAATCAACAGGAGCAGTCCCGAGCAGCATCACCTATTACCACCAGTCACCATGTAAGCGCAGAGGGTGAAGTCGTACCCGAGCGACTTCACCCCCGGGAGGGCAGCAACCTCTGCAGAGACCAGGTGAGCATACACCCCTCTAATTTCTCTCAAAATGTATTTTAAGCAATTTCTCCAGTAATAAATAACAGTTCCAAGAAATGCTGAATTGTCCGGATGAATTTTCCTTCCTCACTCTGTTGGATAGAAATGCAAGACTTGCTCCCTCTCATTTTGGAGAACAATTTCCTCAGTCCCAAAATCCAACTTCAATGAAATGGTTCCCACTCACAATGGGCTCCTGTTATGATTCACATGATGATGGGTTACCTCCCCATCATTAACATTCTCTGTGAATCCTGCATCTTGGATTTGTTTGCTGGTGCAATGTAATCACCTCCATTATCCTGGCAGCTCCCGCAGTCATCATTGTGTTTTTATCCCAGGTTGGAGAAATTGGTGGAGTCTCCAGTTGGTTTCATGACAGAGCCAATTGGTTTTCCCTATCCTCGGTTCTTTAAAAGAGCTAAAGAGAGCCTTATCACCTCCTCATCATGGGGTCCTGGTTTCTAATTTCTGTTGCAGCTCGCTTCTCCTATTCTGATTGTAGGCCACATGCTTGTTTCTCCATCCTTCATGGGTTTCATACCTTCATATTAGGTCCTTGCCCCTACACACTTACTCAGGCTTAGCCTGCCCACTATTTATTTCCAGCTCTCACTATCTAGACTCTTGCTTGCAATTCATCTCTTAGCTTGGTTCCAACCTCCGCTGGATGCATTCCTCCTGGAACCACCTGGAATATTTCTCCAAACCCCCCCTCCTGTTATTTTTGCCCAATCTAATATTGATGTCTCCCTCCTACCAGACCCTCTTTACCTTCTTCGTTCACCTCCTGATGTCTTGTTCCAACCACCTACTGGTTTCCTTTTGCAAGCACCTTGTGATGATCCTCTCTTTCCACCTAGTTTTGTTCTTCTCCAACTACCCCCAGTTGTCTGTTCCCAAATATCTTCTGATGCTTATCTCTTGACGTCTGTTATTCTTATCCAGCCATTTGCTGATGTCCTTCCACAACCTCTCCTGGTGCCTGTATTGTACCAACTCCTATTCCTCTTCTCCAACACCCACATCATGTATTCATCCATCCACATTCTGATGCTTCTCTCTAACCATCTTCTGTTGTTCTTCTTCAACTACATCCTGATGTCTCTTTTCCTCCTCTATTCCTGAGCCACCTCTGCTCTTCACTATTTCTCTCCAGGATTCTACTGCCTTCTTCAAACTCATGCCAAACAATCTTTCTCAAAACACACACTTCTCCTTCGTGGGATGTTCCTTTTATCGATTAGTAGGCCCTTCCCAGGGATCGGTTTGCATTTTAGGGCCAGCAAGTGTGTTGCGCATTCATATTAGTAAGGTTGTGTTATTGATTAGTTTTGAATTGATTTCCTTCCTCGGGTGTAGCATAATTTTCAGTGTTTGTCACAATTCACAGCAGGATCGCAGCTTTCAGAAGCGAGTCTGACATCTTTTGTGATTTCTGTATTTTTTTGGAATTAACATGGTTTGGAAAGAAGGCATTGGTGAGGTTGCCAACCTCTTGCTTGAGTCCTTAAAGGGCAGGTATTGTTTTTTTTCCAGCACCTGAGATCCCCTGCCCTGCAGCAGGGGCTATGTGAGTGTGACCAGGGGAGATTCCCCTAATACCATTACAGGAGGGTCGTTGTTTACTAGCTGAAAGAGGACCCTGGCCACCTTTGTCAATGCACTAGAAGTCCTAAAATAAGGCATAGGACTTATTCACTTATAGAAAAGAAAGGGAGGGTAAAAAAGACAGATGGAAAGAAAAATCCCAGAATAGCGAAGAGGCCATGAGAAGTGAGAGAACAGGAGAATGCAAGCAGGAAAAAGCACATACCTCAAGAATGTTCTAGCTCCGAAGGAGGGGGGGGCTGTTGTGACTTACATTTCCCCCATCTGCTCTGCTCATTATTTATGTGATGTCATGAGTGGCTGGATGTGGAATGTTGTGTGAATGTTCTCTGCTGGGTGCTCTCTGAATGACAGTTCATCAGAGGCTGGCTTCGAGAGAGGGTGGCCTTTGGATTTGTACTTGTGTACTTATCTACTTGTGACCTGTAACCTGTAACTTGAGCTATACAACTTGGACCTGAAGTAAAGAAGTTTCCTTTTTGTACATGGGACTCTGAGACATCTGTCAAGGAAGTCACTTTTCAACAGGGAGCAAGACAGATGAGTAGGAAAATGGAAAACAAGGAAGTAATGCAGCGAAGCTCTGCGGAGGCTGGGAAAGATGAAGAAAAGAAAGCAAAGAAGAAGCCATGGGGGCACAACAGGAATATCAAGACAGGAGAATGGGCGGGTGAAAGAGTTGAGTGGAAAGAGGGACAAGTAAGTGTCAGGAGGCCAGTGCAGGCTGCAGAGGAGACTGATCATGGAAGGGACTGTTTACCTCCCTATATTGTTATACAGGTAAATCAAATGGGACATCTATCAACCGAGATCCAAACCTCTCACATGCGGTGTGATAAAACCTTACGACCCCAGTGGTGTTGTGGGTTTCCTGGGGCTCCTTAAACCATTTCTTCTGACCTCTTTCCTGACAGGTGAACAGTTTCTGCACCAGTAGTACAGTCTTTTCACCCAGATTTTTGCACAGCCAGAGTATCTCTGTTGGGGTAATGGTGGTTGTCTTCCTCTGATGACTCTTCACCTACCATCAACTTCGGATCTGCTTTCCCACAGGACTTGCGGACCGCACCCCACAACCCTGACTATTCCACATCTGTCTTCCTGGTCAGGGTTTCATTCTACCACCCACCTCCCCTTAACTGACGTGCACAAGGCCAGCCTCCTTCTACTTTCCAGTGTTTATTAGCTAAGGGTTTGCCCTTATTAATCTTGGCAGATGTGAGTACTTTTTTCTTTTCCTTTATAACAACCTCTCATTTTTACTGCCACCTCCTCTCTGTATATTTGTAGCGTCCTAGAAAAGAGAATCTTCAGAGAGGTTTATGGTCTGGAAGAGTATTACACCAAGAGATGGCGAAGAGGGCTTTGGATAGAAGATGAGGTGGGGGACCATGAGACTAGATCCCTGGAAGGTACTGTGGACTGCCAAAAGGAGAATGGAGAAGAGGTTAAAACCCCAAAGAGACCTGAGAAACGAATACCACCAGAAGGATCTGAGAACCCATCTTATGACAGGGCATAGAAAGAAGACATATGCTCTGAAAGAAGAAAAGGAGAAGACAGAAGGGAAAATAGCCCTAACCCAGGGAGATGCTGGAGAATTAAGACAACCATTAGCCCAGCAGGAAAAATAGCTGTAGAAGCCACCTGGGCCAAACCCAGTAAGAAGACAAGGCAGAAGGAAATGCCAGTACCCTGTACCATGGCAAAACAGGTCCTGCTAGAAATGTCATGTGAAACTACTGCTAATCAAAGGTTTGCAAATCCATTGATTAGCTCAGCCTTTTTCATGGATTCATGAACCTGCTCCAATTATCCCTTGGAAATCACTTGTGCCATTTGAATATGATTTAAGTCCAGAGATTTAGGATAAGTCCTGATCATTTGAAGGCCCTGGTTCCCCATGGATCTCTCACCAGAGGAGTCATATTGTTTCACTTTATTATTCCTGGATTATCCTGGATTGTTGTCTTATATTCATAGTGTTGGGGTCCTTATGATATGATATTCTATTTGTATCGCACTCATACACGTGTTTTACCCCCAAAGTCTGACCCCCATTTTTCCGCAGATATATATGTGGTAGGGTAAAGTTAATACAAATGTACAAGGGATAAGGTGGGGGGGGTCTCCCCCACATATATATTTGTGGAAAATGAAAAGAAAAAAAAAGTCAGACATTTGGTAGTCAGACTTTTGCATTCGGTCATTTCACGCAGATCCCCAAGTGACATTGAGAAGGTGCAATTGCATGGGAGAGGGAAAGGGGTATAAGGCAACAGACAGGGTGTGTCTGATAAGTGCAGAAAAAAGGGGGGGGCTGTATGGGTACAGATACAGAGCCAAGTGCAAGGGATCGCCAGGAGGCGGTGCGGGTGGGTGGCAGGGTGAGCAGGTACCTGGGCCCGAAAGTCAGAGGGTAAGCCAGGTGCACAGTGCCAAAACACAGCAGATCAGCAGGGGAGAGGAGGAGCGAAGGCAGAGGCAAAGAGGAAGGTCTTGAGGTGCTTCCGGAACTGGTGTTGGTTCTCCCCAAGTTTCAGAGTGGCAGCTAGATTCAGAAAGAGGCTGTTACAATAATGTTAGGCAGAATCATATGCAGTACCCTTTGGGAACACCACATACAATTAAGACTACACGTGCACGTACAAATTCACCTTTGGTACAAGCCTGTACTACACAGTAAAGTGGTAGCAATGGCTGAGCAGCCAGACTTATCTCAAGAGTAAAGTGAGCAGTATCAACAGTTACACAAAGGACAGAAATTACTATGGTTCAAACAAACACTGACTCAAAGAGTAAAAGAATATACATCTATTTACACATCAGTTGTAAAACAATTCACCAAGTAAAGCAACAGAAAAGTCACACTCTTAATATACTACACAACACCCAATGAATTCTGGACAAGTTAAGCTCAAACTGAAGTGTGGGCAAAATGGCACTCCAGCAATTAAAAAGGGTGGGAAAGACAAGGATATACAAAATTATGCAATACCAACAAAATAAGTAGGCAGGGCAATCTAGAAAAGGCTTTCTACCATGCGGATTCAAATCATTAGGCAAGGGCCAATGTTAATGGGTCACAGTCTTTGCTCAGGATCACACAATTCAGGGTAGTTCGCGGTTACATTTTTGTCAAGAGTTCAAAACGAAGTTGGTCGGCAGAAAAGTTATTCAAAAGAGTAGAGAAGGACAAGCCCTCGGATTGGCGAAAGATTTCAAACACTTTCACCGCGATTGGACGGAATGAACAACCGGGTTTGAACTGGACCGTAAATGAAAAAGAAGGCTGTAGCTGAGGCAGAAGTTCCTGGCAGGTCCTGGAGGCTCAAGGTTCCTGAAGCGACTGTCAGACTGACACGAAGTAGGAAGACTGGAGGGTCCTGCACTGCCCAGAGAAGAAACCATCAGCAAAGCAAAGCAACAAATAAAAGGTGAGCTCCTTAAAACCCAAACAGGGTCCGATCTTCCTGGAAATCTGGTTCCCTGTAGCTGTGCACAACAAATTCGACCAGAAGAGGGAGGCCTGGCTTGCAGTTTGGGGAACTGGTTGGTCCCACCAGCTCAAGGGGAGAAGATTCCTTGCAGATCTTCTCTGTCGTCGAAGTTTGGCGATTCAGTCCCGCAGCAGGGCTTCACCGGGAGATTCAGTCGTGGTAGTGGTCCTCTTCTTTCAGCTTCTCTTCGGGTTCTCTCGATCCAGTGGCGACTCTGCCTTCCTAGTCCCAGAGATCTGCTTTTTATGCAGTTTTCCCCCATTCACACAGCCTGGCTGTAAATCACACAGCAGGGTGGCTGTCCTGGCGGGACAGTCACCACAGCCAATCATACATAGTGCGACATGGGTCTCCAAGGAGACCCTGTGCAGGGAGTCTCAACCCCTTCCCTCGCATCCTGTCCCCCTCAGACATTCAGGCGTTTGAGGAGGGCTTCTGTGCAGAAGCTCGCCAAAGGACGGTGAACAAAGGAACCAAACCTGGTTTGGTGCGCAGAGTAGAAAGACCTTAACAAAAGAAATGGTGAATAAACTCAGCCGGAACCAAATAAATGTAAATATGGTCCAGCGGGTTTAAGTTGGAGGCTACCAACATACCCTAAAACAGTAACAAGGCTATTTAAATAAACCACGGTAGGAAAAATATGGTAGATACTACTGCCACCAGCCAAATCTTAATGAAAGGGGAACGAAACAATGTTCCATGAGAGACATACAAAAAGGGATAACTATTAACCCTTTCCAGTACTCTATGTAAGATAGTTTGTACTGGGTCTGTGAATTTAAAAAAGACTAATAAAGTCAATGGCAACTTTACATGTTCTGGGAGACAGTAGTCAGTCCCAGAATAAAAAAGGAGTTTATAGTGGGAAGTCTGAAAAAGTCAACCCTGTGTCACTGCACTGAAGGTGCTGTGTAACACACATTAAAAAGATGATGCATACATGCCAACATTCTGTGACCAAAAATCTGTAGGAATCTTAAAGTTTCAAAAATAATCAGGCGAGGAGGTAATGATAGGAATAGGGCGCGTCAGCAGCCCATTGTCATTGAATGAGCCTGCCGCCGCGGGTGCATTCAATGACAATAAGGCGCCTGCCACGCCTTCTGTCACCACGCCAGCTCGGGGGAGCCCTTGAAAGACTCCCCCGAGCTGGCGCGGTGGGGGGCCAATGGCGCCTTTTGTCAAAGGCACCCGTGGCGGAGGGGCGCATTTAGCCCACCGCCGTGGGCGCCTTTTACATCAAAAGCCTGCATGCCGTGCCTTCTCCCGCTACGCCATCTCGGGGGAGCCCTTGAAAGACTCCCCCGAGCTGGCGTGGTGGGGGGCTAATGGTGCCTTTTGTGAAAGGCACCCGCGGCAGAGGGGCGCATTTAGCCCACCGCTGTGGGTGCCTTTGACATCAAAAGCCTGCATGCCGCGCCTTCTGCTGCTGCGCCAGATCGAGGGAGCCCTTGAAGGACTCCCTTGAGCTGGCGTTGTGGGGGGCTAATGGCACCTTTTGTCAAAGGCACCCGCGGTGGAGGGACACATTTAGCCCACCGCCTTGGGCGCCTTTTAGATCAAAAGCCTGCATGCTGCACCTTCTCCCTCTACGCCAGGTCGGGGAAGTCCTTGAAAGAGTCCCCTGAGCTGGCGTGGTGGGGGGCTAATGGTGCCTTTTGTGAAAGGCACCCGCGGCAGAGGGGCGCATTTAGCCCACCGCCGTGGGTGCCTTTTACATCAAAAGCCTGCATGCTGCGCCATCTCCCGCTACGCCAGCTCGGGGAAGTCCTTGAAAGACTCCCCCGAGCTGGCGTGGTGGGGGGCTAATGGCGCCTTTTGTCAAAAGCACCCACGGCGGAGGGGCGCATTAAGCCCACTGCTGTGGGTGCCTTTTACATCAAAAGCCTGCATGCTGCGCCTTCTCCCGCTACGCCAGCTCGGGGAAGTCCTTGAAAGACTCCCCTGAGCTGGCGTGGTGGGGGGCTAATGGCGCCTTTTGTAAAAGGCACCCGCGGTGGAGAGGCGCATTTAGCCCACCGCCGTGGGTGCCTTTGACACCAAAAGCCTGCATGCTGCGCCTTCTCCCGTTACGCCGGATCGGGGGAGCCCTTGAAAGACTCCCCTGAGCTGCCATTGTGGGGGGCTAATGGCACCTTTTGTCAAAGGCACCCACGGCGGAAGGGCGCATTTAGCCCACTACCGTGGGCGCCTTTTACATCAAAAGCCTCCATGCTGCTCCTTCTCCCGCTACGCCAGTTCGGGGAAGTCTTTGAAAGACTCCCCCGAGCTGGCATGGTGGGGGGCTAATGGCGCCTTTTGTCAAAGGCACCCACGGCAGAGGGGTGTATTTAGCCCACCGCCTGTTACATCAAAAGCCTGCATGCTGCGCCTTCTCCCGCTACGCCAGCTCGGGGAAGTCCTCGAAAGACTCCCCTGAGCTGGAGTGGTGGGGGGCTAATGGGGCCTTTTGCCAAAGGCACCCGTGGCGGAGAGGCGCATTTAGTCCACTGCCGTGGGTGCCTTTTGACATCAAAAGCCTGCATGCCGCACCTTCTCCCGCTACGTCAGGTCAGGGGAGCCCTTGAAAGACCCCCCCCCCCACCCGAGCTGGCGTGGGCAAAAAAAAAATAATAAAAAAAAATATATATAGATATATTTCTTTTTTTTAAAAATTGGTATTTTTGCAAATAAAGCGGTAGGTGGTAGGACTGCTTAAAAAGGAAAAAAGGTTCACACTCTTATCAGGTGGAGAAAAAAAATCCTAGAAATCCAGCAAAGCTGCTGAGGGACTCAGTAGGTAAGGGAAATTAGCCATTATGGAGATCTCTCCCTAACAAATAATCCAGCCTAGAGAGAGTCAGGGCTCGAGAGACAGTGAGCTTCTGGGGCAAGGAGAGGAAGGGAAGAATACCTCTGAGGAGATGCAGTTGGAAGTTAGACTTTTTGGAGACAGAGATGTGGGCAGAGAAGTAGAGCATGGAGTCAAAGATGACACCAAGGTTCTTAGCCTCACAGGTGGGAGTAGGAGGAGGGCCAAGGGAGGCCAGCCCGAGAGTGACGGGAAAGGAGGGTGAAGGTGTGCCGATGAGGAGGAGTCGGTCTTGCTGACATTTAGGCAGAGATCATTGGCAGCACACCAATCTGAGGAGAGTCAGAAAATGAGTTGTCATCAGCATAGCACTGAAATTTGGAGCAGAAAATGGCAATGCATTGGACAACACACCTTATCAGATGCAGACCAGTGGCACACAATGTGCTCCTTGAAGAAGGATGTGTTCATTATCCCTTTAAAGATGACCATCATGCATGGCCCATGTTTTGAGGTGCCATGCTACAGCTGTGGTTTACTGTAACATTGCCCTCTCTTCTGAAACATTATTCTGTTGAATCCTTCTACAGTAATGTACGTCTCAACTGTGCACAGCATGTCTCAAAGTCCTCCTGTGCCACGTTTCATTGTTTTGCATGCAATGCATGTTAACGTCATTGATCATAGTTGGCAGCCTAGACTTTAACAAAAACACACTGTTCATTTTTTCTATTTTAACAATTGATCCAAACACTGTTCCAAAATTAAGTTTGCCACCTTTTATGTCCATTCGGGAACCATGCGCCTCAGTGCACCAGGAACCCTAAAACGTCCCCCAAAACACAGTCTTACTTTACTGCAGATAGACACCTCACAGAAACAAAGCAGACAGCCAAAGTAAGTTGCTCCTGCCTCCCCGCCTCTGCAGCCTATCAGGACAATTGTATTGTCATATTTATAATTGTCCTATTTATGTCCTATGCTGCCACTTCCAAACCAAAGATAACTGATGATATTAAAATACTCTTTAACTTGAATCCTGTAAAGAGGTGACAGCAGCGATCTGAGAAGGGACGTCCTTCTTTCGACATCCTCTTTAAGGAGGAAGTCTATAACAGAGGTTGTTTTGCTCACTTGTCAGGGAGCTTTTGCAAACTTGGCAAATTCGAATTTCTGTCATAACACCCTTCACAAACGTTTTTGGGGGCCTAGTGAAGTAAGTAGAAGGGCTTTGCCGTCTCTGCTTTCTTGGGCATTTCTTCAACAAGCACAGGTTCCACATAAGGTACGTAAATTCCACACAGCACAGCCAACACCTCTCTTCAGTTATCTATTCTTTTGATACATTCGGTCCAATTGTACACATGGCTCCTCCACCTTTTGCTTCTCATGCCTTCCTGAGCCCTCCTGAGCATCTTATCTAGCTTCCACAGGCATCCACTAGCTACCTGACTTTGTTCCTCCCTACCATTACTGCATGCTCTGTGATACTTCTTGCTTGCCTCTCTGACAAGCAAAGCACTTCGACACCATAACCTGTGCCAGGAGGCGCTGTACAAATGCAAGATAACATAACAGAACCTGACATAGATTCCGAAAAGTACATCAATGGAAAGGGAACATTACTCTAGTCTCCAAAACCCTGTAAAGACACAGAAGATATTGGAATTCTCATACTGTTCAAATGCAGAAAAAAATAGTACAGCACCCTCACCATCTACAATATATAGTATTGCACAACACACCACTGCACTACGTATTGTTTGCTTCTTGCTGATAATTATTATCCTTTTCTGTAGATGTCTTTCCAAATGGTGTGGTAGTTGATGCAAGACCATGTAAAGGAAATTACGAGAGTTAGGAGCAATTTTTGGTTTTGGCCTATTTAGTGGTGCGCTATCACCACCTAATGCCAAAACATTGGTACTGGAAGTACTAGAGAGAAAGGGGATTTCAGAAGCAGTCTCTCGAGTTGGCATGGCAACCGGGTGATGCTTACAGGATGAAATGGCAGAAGCACCACTGAACTGGCATTACACATATACACACACAGCAGGCACAAATGCCAATTTGGAATTAGGGCTAAACGAAACGTCAAGTGTTTTTCTTTAAATGTGATTTGGGCTGAAAAATCCCGCCACTCATTTGCAGAGCTGTAATGTATGCTGCGATCATTGAGTTAAGAATCATGGACCTTTCATCCCGAGCTCCCATTCCCATATGCAGTGATTGCTGATGTGTGTATGCAGGGGCTGATTCTGCTCATGCTGTTGCTGCTGGATCTTCTCTGCACTGATGCATAATGGAGGCGAAGGAAACCCCAGTCCGGTGGCGCTGTGCATTGTGGGGCATGACGCCACCATTAGGGCACCTGAGCAATGCCTCCCAGAGGCGACCGGGTCACGCACTACTAACAGTGCAGACTAACCCCACTCAAACGAGACGACGCCACCTGGGCGTAGAAGTGTGGGCAAGGGGGCATAATCAGGAACCGGACATAAGAACCATTACACTTCTGTGGATTGTAGTGTGTGTTGTGCGCTGGGGGTGGAGGGGCATAGTTATACGTTATGGTTACAGGGAACTGAGCAAAGCAATTGATTGCTATGCGATATATTTTCTTGCAATACATAATTCAGAAAGAATCGCAACAGACTTGAGAAATGTGCAGCCAATCACCGCTCCTTATAAAATGACAAGATGAAGGCAGGCCACCGGGGACCCAGTACACGTTTCAGTTCTTTGCACACAGTTTAAAAACGAGTGCATTCTGGGAGTTCACGTTTTGGAGAATTCAATTGAATCTGGACGTAAGCAACCAGCACAGAGGCTTCTAAAAGACATGTCCGGTACTAGGAAAGATGTACAATTAATATGGACGTCCCCGTTCACATCGTCTTTAGTGGTTTGAGTGGCATGTACGTTAAATGGTAGCACTCATGGCTGACCGATAATTAGGGAAATGAAATACATTACCGCCCATCTCACCACACAGTCAAAGTGTGATAATGCATAAGGGCTGGCTTTTCGTGTCCACACCCACCCTTTTTCCTGCTACAGAAAATCTGGGTCAATTTGGATTTCACTCGGAACCAAGTGTTTTCTGTACTGTGCCCCTTCTTTCTCAGAATATCAGGTACAAGCCTTAAAACCAGCTGGTGGTATGTCACAGTTGTACTCAGATGCCATGAAGAACCACATCCTTTTTTGACCTCACCCTTACCAATCAACCAACCAGACACAAGATAATCTGATCATTCCACCAGAATAGTGCAGAACAGGAGAATTCTACACCATCTACAGTTTGGCATGGTTTTTTCTTCTTTTTCAATGTATCCTTAAAATGTAATGCATTATGATCCGGAAAACAATTCAGGCATTTTAAATACATATTTAGGAGTACATAGTTTGCTATGTATTATACAAAGTGTTTCATAAATGTTCATTATGTTACAAGAATAGTTTCCGGCACGCTTGCATAGTAAGCACTTTGAGAATCTTGGACACACCTTGTGGTTTGCAGATGTTTCGCCAAACTGACCATGACCTTTGACATTTGTTTGAAATGAGCCCCTTAACTTTCTGTGAACTGCCATCTCCTGCGCCCAACACCTACAAAGGTGTGATCGAACGGTTACATCCACAGGGAAATATGGACAGACGGGTATGTTTCCACTGATGACATTCATTTCTCATGATTGTAATGCATTGCATATCTCTTTGTGGGCCTCTGCGCAGTGCTCCGTCACGTTCTAGACTGCCGGCACACATATAAGGACGATAAACCGAGTTCAATCTTCATACCCATTCAGTGTATTGGCTTCTCTCTGACGGGGGAAAAGAGAGAGAAAGAGAGAAAGAGAGAGAGAGAGAGAGAGAGAGAGACTTCCACATCCTCTCTATCCCACCCAACCCCCATTCCCTCCTCTCCCACCCTACATCCACTCTCTCTACCCCACCCATCGACCGTACCTTCACTCTTTACCTCCACCCACCCTACCTCCACCACACAACCCCCACTCTCTACCCCCAAACACCCACCATACCTAGACTCTCTCTTTCCCCAATCATCCATCCTGCTCCGTCTCTCTACCCCACTCTTCACCCACTCTCTGTACCCCACCCACACTACCCCCACTCTCTCTTCTCCACCCACCCAATCTTCAAAAATTGAAAATCTCAGATGGAGCCGTTAAAGCTCATATCAATTAATATTGTGGTGCTAATATACTCGCCTGGGAGATAGTGGAAAATGAAGCTAGAATCATTGTCCTTTTGCCTTAAATTCTTCATATTGGGTTATAATGTGAACGGCGGAGTCGTAGGAGAGTCTTTGGGTCTGCTGTTGCCGTGATTGTTGGACACTGTTTGCTACCCAAACTCTACTGCTCTGCTTAAAATATCCGGCAATCCGCGGAGCGGACACAGAGTCGTAGCAGAGTCTTGGGGTTGAAGGGGAGCAAGGAAAAGAGCCCCCCTCTAACTGAGCATTACCCAGGTTCCCTTTACAACATCGGCATCTGCAGCCGAAATGAAAGACACAAAGAGCCTTCAGAATGGATTCTCAACTAAGAATGCAGAACCAAGTGAAGCCGGTCCGTTAACTCGACAAAAGCTCCATCAACAACAGCTGCAACAACGGAAGACGCCTGCGCCTACAGGAACATCGGCAACAGTAGGATACGATGAAAGTGTTGAAGGTGAGAGCATTAACGCGATGCTTAGCGCGGCATATAGTGACAACAGCCTAGCGTCTAAAACACTGTTACAGCTGCCGTCAACTAGACCGTTGAAACAAAAATGCTGTGAAGGCAAGAGTGCCGTTGTACAGTCCTTAACAAAAGTGCTGCGAATAACATCTACGAGTCAGGAGGACTTCCATACTCGCAGCCCGGCTATCGAAAAACGTCCCAATGAATTTGAAAATATCATGTGCAGGGGCGTTGCTAGGGGGGGCTGAGGGGGCTATAGCCCCGGATCTTTTGGCTGTAGCCCCGGATAGAAGCTCAGGAGCTACAGCCAAAAGACTAGGTAGCCCCGAGTCCTGACAGCCTGGACATTAGCTTAGCGCCGGATCTTTTGCAGACCTAGCAACTCCCCTGATCATGTGTTTTAGAGAGTGAGATAACCCCTTTCAGATGGGACTCGATTTACCAATAGACGAGAGAAGGCATCACGACGGAACCAACTGATACCGAACTGCTTTAATCTGGCAAATATATGACCTAGTCGGCGTGTGCAAAGCTCTCTTTTGTCGAAATGATTCCATCGGATAAACCATCTGACCAGCGTTCGTCGATTGAAAACAAAGAGGTCTGATCTCCACACACGGAAGGATACCAAATTACACAATTTCAAGATTGTGACGAGATGGTTAGAACTGAACCATCTGGCCCTTCTGTGCGTGAGATTTGCCCAATTGACAGTTGCAAGACAAACTCCATGGATCGAAAAAAAATACCCTTCTAGCTTCTTATAAAGAAGCCCAAGTGATCGGGCAAATTGCAGGGGAACCCTTTATAAATCAACTAAAAATAATGACCCCAAAAAGGTGCACTGTTGAAATAATATCAAATATGCACACAGTGCACTGTTGAAATAATATCAAATATGCACACAGGACAAGATCAACTATCCTGCAACCTTGAAAATAGCACCTGTGTTAACCATGACCAGCTGAGCTCAGATAACAGCACTGGAGCAAACGGCCCTGCAGGTGGGATTGTCAGATTCCTTTTCACCGATGTCGCTGCAAGAGAGGCTAGACTCCCGGCACAGTTGAGATCAAACTTCCTAAAAATCAAGCCCACGTTATCACACACAATGACCACTGTATCTAACTGTCAAGATACGGTTCACAGCACTGTTAGTAAACAAGGGCCTTTTTTAGGGGCCCCTGCCTCACCATCTGTGACTAGCAACCGAATAGCTGAAAAAGCATTACAACGGTTCCCACCTGAGTTAACAAGTACTCAGAAAACTATTAATTGTTTCATTCCAACAGTCTCCAAACAACGGAAGCTGTCGCAAACCACAGAGGATATACATGAAACAACGAGTATGAAAGAAAACCTTGACTCTTAAAGTGGTAACACACTGAGGAAAAGTAATATTAGTCCCCCGAAAAAGGTGGAGAAAGTAATCGAGAACAAACAGCACCTGTCTGTGGCAGCCGGTATCCAAATTTATAACAACGTGCTGGCTGCGTCTTCGACTGCACTGATACCATTTGTCAAATTATATGAATCTCTACACGAGTCAAAAGTACAATAGAGACACTGACATCTCACTTCAGCATTCGATTAGACCACGAAGCTGAAACTTCCGCCAAATGGCCAAACTGTTTAAGTGATATTACCAGGAACGAGTTAGCCCAAAACAATTATCTAATGGAAGCAGTTCTTGAATCAACAAAGTGGATGCGTCACCAACGTTTGCAACCACTACCTTCTCCTTGCTCAAAGTCCTGTTTGTGCAACGCAGTATACACAGTACCAGCATTCGCTGCATTGATCAGTTTGCCTTCCGGTCTCCCAATAGCAACCAGGGAAGTACCGAAGAAACAGGCGGCATCCTTGGTAAAGAAAGCAGCGAGAAAAGTTCCTTCCGCGAACGCAACGAGAAATGACGCGCCACTTCAAAGTGCATTGAAAAAGGCTGATGTGCACACATTTACTGATGCTCTGAGTAATTCTGGTAAAAGCATAACTAGTTCGATAGTAAAGAGTGCTGCATCAATAGGGTATGTAACCCTGAACTCTGTGGACATAATGACGAAAAACACACATTTTTTTAGTTTTGGGATTTTCTCATTAAGGAATGCTCCAAAACCAACAGAAAAATAAAATAATGAAAAAACAGGAAGAAATAAGAAAAATAAAAAAAAATTACCAGCGCCAAAAGCTCTGAGTTTAGACTCGCTCTGGCGGTTAAATCAAAGTCCAATGCTGCCAGAGCATTCATTAGAAATGTAACAACTCCACCACCAGTTGCAATGTTTAAACGCCCAGATCGAAAGGCTCCGCCTTAGACGTCAATAAAGATAAGTGACAGCACCGTGCAACTAGCTAACACTAATACTTGGGCATGCAAAGAACCTAGGTTTGAAGACAAAGAAAGCATTGATACGTTCACTTCTGAACATTTGGCGAATTTATCTACATACCCAATAGAAGATCAAGACACACAAAGCTGCTCTGAGACTAGTGCTTGCAGCAGAGTTGACGTTTGAGCAGACTGCGAATCAACTAAAAACGCCTCAGTAACAGTTGTCAAAAAATGACGTTAGTCAGCAAAAGATCGATGACACAAGGAAACTGGCTATTGCCGAAAGCCAGCCAAAATAAGTTCAGATACAGTCAAATAACAAGAAAGTGCCACCTCGTATGCTAAAGCAACACAGTCCAGAAGCAGTGAAGCTAAATCCGAAACTTACATCAGCCCAGATGGAGAAAAATGTCTGAGACTCGACTAAATCCGTAACTAAACCCTGAGATGAGTGTATATATGTGACACAAAAAAGATTCAACTGGAATATATACTACAAGACAACGATGGCGCTAATCTAAATCCACGAAACGACATAAAGCTGTTTAGCTGCGTCCCCGCTCTGCGATTCATAGAATCAGAAGACATCAAGATAGTTGAGTACTTGTCTGAGAAACGCTCAGTCTGGGTTGTCCTACATGTCCATTCCAAGTTGGTTGCTTCAATACTTAGAAAGGCAAAGGAAGAGCTTCTAACTTTTGGCTACAAATTGAGAGATTACATCAACTCGGCGGTTTACTCACCCAAGATGGTAGTGGCTGATCGACTGGATTCGAACATGGGACATGGAAGTCGAAGAACTCAATTGCAGAATCCTTTTGGAAACTCTAAAACCAAGAACTCAGAGATAACGCATCATCACCAAGCTAATGCACAACGCACAACAGATAGCCATACCTTCTCACAGAGAAACCACAGATAGGCCAAAAAAAAAAGACAAGTTGAGGAGTGCTCATTGCTATCATGGAACACTCGCAGATTTTTACATCTGCTTCAAGACAATGAATTGAACAAAGATGACCACACCATAATTTGTCTGCAAGAATTATGGATGAGAACTAGACCGGTATGCTGCAACCAAACGCCTTTGTTCAAGGCACTATTATCAAAATTTCACAACCATCACCATTTCCAGATAAACATCTCCTTGTAGTGAATGTCTACTGGAATCCAGCGAAAATTGCCACAAACACATTTATAAAATCAGTTACTTTACTAATTGATGACTTCATGTTGAATTATGAAAATATCTCGATAATAACCTGTGGGGACCTTAATCACTCTTTCGTTACTCTGAGTGGCCAACTACAAGAGCTAAATCATGGCTCAAAAGTCATGCAAGGATGTGGGCCGCAGAATTAAATAGCAGAAACTGCGTGATGATGAATGATCAAACCCACAGAGACATACCAGCAGGTACTACTTGGAGAAGAGATCAGTGTGCAAAAATGCTAGACTACATATGGGTATATTGGAATTTAGCAGAAATTAGTAAGACCTTGAAGATCATGAAACTTCGTCATAGTGACCAGGACAGGGTCAATCTACGTTGGTCTGCAATGATAACTCAAAGAAACGATCAATATAAACTGCCAATTGACTTAAATCAAGGCCGTAACCGGATAACCATAAAACCAGCGGCAATTGCTGATTTGACTGAAAAATTATCTGAAAATGAAATACGGGACCAAACATTTGTTGAGTAACCTTTACTTCTGGTACAAGTTGCCACAAACCAGCAAAGATATAGTGCAAGGCAACACATGTATAAACATCCCTTCAGCAAAGAAATAGCCGAAAAGAAGCAAACACTATGCACTGACCTAAAATTCCTTAGGAAATCTCATGAATCAGAAACTACAAAAGAAAGACTTAAAAAGCAACTACAAAATTGGTATCGTAACTGGTTGACGGCCTTTAAGAATGTTAGAGATCAAGAACAAACAGAAAAGATGTTGCGATTAATTGTAACCCTGTAAAAGCCGGAAACGTGGGCCATCATCAACGCAGGTCCAAGTTTCATGGTAACTAATATGACAACGGGTGTAAGCGAAAAACTCTTGGATACAGCATTTCATGAAAGTCTTCAAATCTAACCCAGTTCATGATGTAAGACAGTATATCGATAAATCAATTCCATGGGACCTTGCATACAGCTCAACAGAGCTCGAGGAATTGATCTGAAAACTGAAAAACTCAGGGGCTCCTGGTCCCGATAGGCTGACCAAATTGACACTAAAGAAAAACATCACTCTGTGGGCGACCTTATCGAACAATCATTTCAAATGATAATGACTGAAAGGCAAATTTCTTCTACATGGCAATCGGCGGTGGTTATGCCCATATACAAAAAAGGGGATCGAGCTGACTTGGCCAACTACCGGCCGATTGCCTTATTGAATGTAATTGGCAAAATGTTTGCCGGCCTGTTACAAAAAAACTATCGAAATGGGCAACTGACAGAAAGAAGATCGACGAACGACAGACGGGCTTCACGCGTGCCGTTGGAGCCGAACTAAATCTGACACTGCTAAACTTCTTAAAATTGGAGGCCCTCGCCCACAAAAAGCCCCTGTTTCTGCCATTCATAGACTTACGACAAGCCTTCAGCAGTGTCAATCGGTCTCTTCTATGGAACCAACTGTCAAAATGGAGGTGCCCAGCGGACTTGCTTCAAATGATAATTCAACTCCACACAAATACATCAATTAAAATTCGATTGAATGCCAAAGGGGACTTATCAAAGGAAATCATGACCGACCGAGGCATCAAACAAGGATGTCTGTTGGCAGCCTTATTGTTTATACTATACATTGCTGTCATGCCAGATTCATTGTCAGAATGTAATTGTTTTCCACCAAAGCTTAACGGATATTATGTAAGCTGGGCAACATACACGGACAACATAGTATTAATGGATGTAATGCAAATTGGGCTACAAGGACTAATTGCTAAATTAGTCCAATAACTAGGTGTAAATAACATGGAGATTAATGGCAAGAAAACAAAAATCATCGTCCTCGGATGCCAGCTAGGAAAACGTGAGAAGAATTTCAAATGGTCAACCTCAGGAGAAAGTCTTGAACGAACACAAGCCATTTGTTATTTGGGTATCATATTTAACACATCAATCAGAGAGCACAAATGGATCTGAGATCTATACGCAAAAATGATGAACCTTGCTCTTCAAGGTTCCAAGCTCCATCGTGAATATGGGAAATTACCATTTCTGCCAGTGATCAAATTCTACTGCCAAAAAGTCATACCAGTGATCATGTTTGGTAGCGAAGCAGGTTTAAACATTAACATTAAGATTTGAACCAGCTGGAAGGGAAGTTCTGGTGTAAGGTCCACCACTTTCCACAAAACATAGCTATCGCGGCAATCATCTGATATGAGATATGAGCTAGGCCTTCAATCACTGAGAGCCACGGTTCTATGGAAATCCTTAAACCTTTATCGAAAGATGACTCAACCTGAAAATGTGTTCAATATGCAATTTTGAAAGAACATCCAGCAACGCCCTACCAAGGATTACAAAAAATTTGGGAGGAGAACATTTTGAAAAACTTGATGCATGTAGGTGCGACCACTGAACTTTTATACTCAAATCCATGTGCCATGAAAAAGAAGGTAGGTCAGTGTGACTGGATAGCAATGATTCAGACTCGTTCTAACTTAAAATCCTCCTTATTAACATCTGGAGATGTTCGTCCAGCAAATTATTTGCGTCAATTTCCTTCCAAATATCATCGAGACCAGTTCCTACGATTGCACTTAAACTTGTTACCTATTAGAGAGATGCTTTTCTTAAAACACGACAAACTGACATCTGACAACTTATGTCGAGCTTGTAACAAAGAAATTGAATCATTGCAACACAAAGTGTCAGAATGTCCAGAGCTAAGATTGGAATGAACATTGGCATTAGACATATTTGCACCACCTAATGAAAATTTTAAAGGATTCATATACTATCTGGAAATAACTTTATGCTAACGTGCGCAACTGTGACATTTCTTGACAAAATATAAAAAACATGGAATAGATATCAAGACTTAAATGTGAAATAGTAGTGACGAGATTAGAAAGACTTGCTGTTGTGATCCAATGGATTTTATATTCTAAAATGCTAAAAAGTTTTGTATGAAACTAAATACAAATGCAAATAAAAAAAAATAATTAAACAAAAGAATGTGAATTGCATACTTTCCAAGTCAGTTCTTAAAACAATAAGGCATTATTTTAGTTAATTAAAGAGAAACACAAAAATGCACCTTGCTCTATGATAAAAAAACTGGGAAACAATGTGGTCAGTTACAGAAATTGCAGATTCGGCTCAAATCTCAGCTTCACCTCTTAACAAACATGCGTGATCCTGGGCAACTCATTTAATCTTGTTTTGCCTAACTTGTCTGTGTTTACAGTCTGTAAACTGTTGAAAATTCTCTGGGCTTGATTCTGTTCAAGGCACAGTGCACATGGTAAACACCATGCTTCATTGCGCCTTTTCATGATGCCCAGGTACTATCGTCATTCTCAGCGGATCCTGGCGTCGGCGCAGAGGATGATACTGATGTGTCATAAACAATCTTCATTTCGCTTGTTTTTTTTATTTTCAGCAGTTTCGTATAATAGCACAACATCGCAATTTAACAAAAGTGCTGCCCAACTCACCCCTTTATTTTTAAACTTTCCATAGCACTGTGGAACAATCCTCACCAACCTCTCCCCCAGCACCCCAGAAAACAATAATCCAGTTATTATAGGAATGTTGCAGAGTTATTTTCAAATATTTGTAAAATATCTACTTAAACCGGCACAATTAGGATCAGGCGTACTTGTGAGAGTTTTTGTTTTTGTTCAGAAGCACTTATTCTGTTGGCTTACCCCTGGGCAAAAGCACATGTCTAGTTAGATGTGTAAGGTAGGTTGTGACTGGGAAGGAGGTGGGTGACCTTGCCTCTTTTTCGCTGGTCACACTCCTCCGCAATAGTGAAAGTGCAATAAGTGGACCAGCACAAAAGGAGGTAGTGTATGTGTCTGACATTTTTACACTGTCACTAATGAGGAGCAGTAACACCAGAATCCACATGCAAACGACCTGTTTAC
The DNA here is from genome assembly GCF_040938575.1 of Ambystoma mexicanum. NCBI lineage: Eukaryota > Metazoa > Chordata > Amphibia > Caudata > Ambystomatidae > Ambystoma > Ambystoma mexicanum. Next base: position 408,188,383 of record NC_090924.1, read on the forward strand.
GGAACTGGTGATTGCCAGGTTGGTTTCAATGCTGGCAACAGGCACAAAGGTTCCTGAGCTGGTGCACTGTGTGCTCCATCAGTGAAATCCGCGACCATTATAATAGGTGTTATTTACCGAACATGTCGGTAAAACATAATCCTACATTTTCGGCAATTTACACCTAGCCGAGAATCGGGAGTACAGTCTAAGAGCCTTTTGTTCTAAGGGTATGCTCTTCAAAAAAAGTCTCACTCCTGGTTTTACTGGCTACAGTTTTAAATTGTATATAATACTCGTGATCATTGATATATTGCACACCAGAAAGGCATTTGTTCTTTGCGGACTAATAGCAAAACTTCTTGAAAACCATAGCTTCTAATTTATATCCACAATCTACGCAATCTATCTACATGGTTGGGCACTTTTCATACAGCTACTTATCTGTGCCCTGCCTTTGAACTACACCCTTCTCGTGGCTGCTATTTCTAAAAATGTTCATGTGCCTATGCTTGAACACAACTACCCTGAACTGAAAATATTTCCCTTCAAATGCTATTTGTTTATTATCTGAATCCAGCCAGTCTGAAGAGGGTAAGGGGGACTGGTAGGGAGCCCCATGCATATTTTCACTGCCGCAGGACAAAATATCAAGCTGGGGGTTTTGATCGCGATGTGGGGGTGGTGACAAGGGATTTTTTATCCTGTAATTTCTTTGGTTCAGAGGTGGGCCCCAAAGGAGTCTGTGCCCCGGGCCCCAAGACTCCTTAAGATGGCCCGGCCTACCTCCACTCTCTTTTCCCCATCCTAACCCCACTCTCTCTACCCCCATGGCATGGCAGACAGCGTTTACATTGGATCCCTATGGCGTTTGCCTGCTTGCTGGTACAAAAGGCCTGCAGGCCATAGGGATCCCCAGCATTTGTGTCCACATAAAAATGGATGCAGGCACAAATGCTGGAGTATTTGTGTTATGGAAAGGAAGGCAGTGGCAGAAACGCAAACTGCATTCCGCCCCTCCTCTGCGCAATACAAATTGATAAAAATGGGGTTTACCGGAAATGCGATGCATAAAAACTTTACGCAAGACTTTTACGCATTGCATTGTTCGGTATGCAGTGCAGAAAAGGAGCCGCCATGTGTTTAGACAAACATTGAGCATGGGCAGTGGTGTTTGCATCTAACAGCAACCATGGATAGAGTGGATATGCACTTTTACTTTACAGATCAGAGAGAAAATAATATTTCTTCGAAGACACTGAGACAAAGGGAATTTCATCACAGCAAAGGGTGCATCGCACTTCGCCTGATATTACAAATGTCATTGACAAGGGCCTTAATATATGTATTAGTGATAAAATTGGTTGCATGGTTAAATGCTATCTATCCAGAATTCCCTGTCATTGCAAGATTGGAAAATTGGTGGCCCAAAAATAAAAATTAAAGATTTAAAACTTCTGTTACTGTCAATGTCTTCTCACAGGTATTCAAAGGTGGAGAGAGAATTCGGATAATGAATTTCACAACAACCAGCACAAGATGCACCTTTGAAATGAATCCCTGCAATCTGAATGTCGAGTATGTGATTGCAGGTAAGCCTGATGTGATGAGTGGTTATTGGATATGCTGGACCTGGAGAGGATCTTGTGCAGATTATGGTGGTGTATTGTTTCTGTAAGATTTCTTATGTTCTGTGAAGGTGTAAAAGGACGAGACCCACCCATAGGAGGTGTGCATTTGGGAAAATACCTTTATTTTGTACCAACAAGAAAGAATGAAACCTCTCTAACCCTAACTCTAAGAGGGGTGTCTCTGACTCAAATAAAACTAAGGAAAGGTCAGAATGCCTGTAGCTAAAAAGCCCACCATTCTGTATCAAAATCCTACTTCTAACCCTTACACTTATAACAAACCTAAAATGTATTAGTCTCCTCAGGGTACAGAAGTATAACTCTCTTTTTCTGGATGGTGTGGTTTGCAAAGTAGGGGGAATCTCTCCCTTTTTCAGGCCTTTCTCAGGCTTCTCTTGACAGTCTACTGTGGTTTAGGGGATGTCACCATTCCCCGGTCCTTTCCCTTTATAGTTCACTGTGTTTGGGGGGATTTCTCCCTTCCCCAGGCCTTTCTCAGGCTGCGCTCTCCTGCATCCGGGCCTTCAGTCCTGCTTGTTCTGGTCATGTCGCACTTTGGCAAAGCAGGTCGGGACTCTGGATCTCTCCCTGTTCCATCCCGGTTAGCAGCCGTAGTCTCAGCCCTCCCTGATGCGGTCAAGGACCTCTGCTCGTGGTGCCTCTGAGGAGGGACTGACAACAATGTTAGTTCCTCTTCCATTTTCTAGCTACTTGTGACTGGATAACTAGACCATGTGTGTGTCTTCTTTGTCACAGTACCTTGAGGGGATGACTCAGTTGATTTGGTCCTAATCTTTCATATCTCAGTACTTTGAAGAGGCAGCTCAGTGGAGTCTGCCCTAATCTTCTTGGTCCCGGTAGTAATACAACTGTTATAACAGAAATACATGTTAATGTTAATGTTAAAGGACATTTGTACCGCGCACTATCACCACCATAGTGGTCCCTTGGCGCTCTGGCGGCTCTGAAAAGGGAGAGGGGGGTTGCGTTAGTGGGCGGAAGCAGGAAAAATGCAAAAGAGCAGTGATGTGCTGTTGGCGGCCTCAGCCCGGTGGGTCCGTTGGCTGGGCCTGGGGTGTTTGCGGCCGGTAGTCGTCGTGTACTGTTGTGCAAGGCTATGTATGTTTTTGTTTTGTTGTTGCAATGTAGTGAAGTTTGTGCGGTTTGTTGTGCTGTAGGTTTTGGTTGTGTTTGGTTTGGAGTTTGAGAGGTGTATGCAGAAAGGGAAGTTGTTAGTAGGGTTGGTTAGTTTGCATCTCTATCCTGAATTGAAGCGCTTGGCTTGCGTAGTCTCCCTTGTTGCGGCTCTGTCCTGATCTGGGTCTGACTGGCCTACAGGTTCCTTACTCCTCTGGCTCCCACCTCTAACATGCTCTCTCATGGCTCCCCTTATCCTCCATTTAGACTCTAGTGGCCAGTGTATCTGCTAATGACAACCTCTCAGGTCGTGGGGGGATTGTCAATGTCTCGATAATTCCACACCAACGTGGTACCTGGCGGTAATTAAATTACGGGGTGGGCGAAAGAGTTGGTGGGATTATCTGGGTTAGTTGACTCAGTCTCCGTGTGTGCCGCCTGTGTCCCTGTCTATCCGATGTCACCCATCCAGCTGCCGTGGGTTTTACTCTCCCCGGTCAGGGATGTCTGTGTCTTTTCGGTTTAGTTATCCTTTTTACCAGTTTCGTTTTTCAGGTTTAGTCTGTGGTGTTGTAGAGCAGTTTTTAGTGATTTCCTGAATTTTAGGTGATCTTCAGTGTTTCTTATTTCCTTTGGGATGTTGTTCCAGGTTTTTGCGGCTAAGTGGTAGAAGGAGGTGCCTCCAAGTTTTTTCTTGAGGTATGGTTTGAGTTCTAGGCGGATTTCGTTGCTCGATCGGAGGGGTCTCGCTGGTTTGTAGACTGTTATTTTCTTTTGTAGGAATTCTGCTCCTTGTCCACTGATTGCCCTGTGCGTTGTGCACATTGTTTTGAAGGTGATGCGATGTTTAACTGGGAGCCAGTGTAGGGTTTTTAGGGCTGGAGTGATGCGATCTCTTCTGGATAGTTTAAGGAGTAGTCTTGCTGCTGCATTTTTGATCCGTTGCATTTTCTACATAGAGGACCTATAGGATCAGGGACGACAAAGAAGAAGAGTCAGAAAGGTGGGTGAAGGTGTGCTATACTGTGAAGGCTCCCGATGTCCTCCCTGTATCCCAGAGGGGGAATCACTCCCCATGGTATCCACCTGTTGTGTACCACCCTCAGGCAGACTATTGGGTAGCAGCCTGACCTCCCTGGCTTCTTGTAAAAGGTCTCCCCCTCAGGGAGCAGGGATGTCATCATGAGATTCGTCACAGTTCCCAGTTTGCATTAACTTGTAGGGCAAAAAAAATAAGTAGTTGCCTGTTTGAACATTGATCAGGCTTGTTGGTATAAAGTAAACCCTATAGCTTTTCTTTCTGCCAAAATACCCACTGAGCATCTGCACACCTATGTAGGGTTAATAAAAACTATAAATATTCATACAATTCTCATACAATCTTTATTCAATCAAGATCTAATTTTGTAAATCTTCCAAGCTTGCTAATTCTGTTCCATTGAACAATATTTCCAGCAAAGCTATTGTTAATTACTCGATGTGTTTCGGACCCCAAGTCCTTTCTCAAGACCACATATCCACAGTAGACATTAAAAGACTTCCATCATGAGGAAAGTATAAAAAAACAAAAGTGCTATACTGCCACATTCAATAAATATAAAACAAATACTGCAAAATACAACTAATTATTAGTATCCGCAATGTTAATAGCTAACATTTCACTGCTGCAAAACTCTGGGAGAATCAGACAACAGATCCTTCAAGCTAACTAATCAATTCAGATAATGGTGTTGAGGTTACTAATGTGTACAAATATGAATTAAATAAACCAATCTAAAGATATACATACCAGTCAAAATATGCAATTAAATAATGGTAACATACTATACAATGCATAAAAGTTCCCAACAAGACATCACTAACCAAAAATACTAAACAACAAGCTCACCTGCACCCTGTTCACACAATTATACTGACTATAGAGATCACGATATACTTCACACTGCCCTTTCATTAGGTAATAAACCTAATGAGAGGTTCCCCTCAAATCTGATCTATTGTACATGCTTTTGTAATCAAAATAGCATTGTCACTCCCTGTATAAATAAATAAATAAAAACAAAAATAATGAAAAACTATTTCTCAATAGTCTCAAAGAAAAAAATTAATAGAGACAAAACATAAACTGTGCTTGAGCTTAGCCCGTACATGGTGTTTGCCCCCAACAATTCAATCTGCAACTGTAGGACATTACTTATGCAGCATCCAATCCCTCTAGATGAACGTTGCAAGGAAAACCAAGCAACCTTAGCTAAAATAATTGTACCTAAATCAAATAAGAGATCTGTTCCCGAAAGGGTATGTAAGTAATACAAATAAAGAAATACACGGAAAAACAGGTATCTTCATGGACAGCGTCGATAGCGAACACTCCGGTAGTGTGTGGGTGCAAAAAAGCATGTCTATGTGAATAGCACATGTCAATGGAGCTATTAATGAAAGCAATGAAAGACTTGCCATTCCTCTTGTAGCCATGTTCGATCCTGAATAGCTTACGTAAATGCTTATAAACCACATGCTCACATTCTACTATAAAAAACAAAATACAGTTGGAAATTCAGTGACAAAAATTAGGCAATCACTACAAGTAAGTCACCAAAGGCAAACAATACACCAATTCAAGTATGCATTACATAACATCCGATGACATGCAAAACCCACCTTAACTACAAAAGCCACGGGGCCATATTGTGCAAAGACAAAATAAACCTCTAGGTATGGTATAGATGAACCCACAATTTACTCCAGCTAAATAATGTGCAACTAACTACTAAATTCAGAAACCAAAAGAACCAATCTTTATTAACGTATTAAATGACGATACAAAACAACACTAAAAATTAAAGCAATAATAAGACAGACAGAATAAAAATTAAAATAAACTCAACATAGAACATTCAAGTCCATGATAACTAATATGTAGCAATAAAAACATCTTCAAAAATTCAAAAATATCAACTACACTCCGTCATCCAACTATAAAAAAGTCTCCTAATATGATAGATTGAAATAAGTAGTAGATCCAATAACCAATCAAATAGATACCTTCTAAAACAGTAAACACACTTGTAAACAGTTCCTGAACAATCAAAGGAGAAAACTCCACTCTTAGTGTACCAACGTAATCTCAATACCATTCCCACATAGATAAAAATAGCTCTTCTTTTAACAAAAAAAATGGAATAATAAAACTCGTCATTCATTCCTTTCAGAACTACACTAGAGATTTAAGGTGTTCCAGATAATTTCTCTGTGATAATTATTTTTACCAATGTCGCTGCACAAATATTAGGTCTCAATACTGTGAGGAGTCAGAAATGAAAGTCGGACACAGGTTTGCCATGTTTTTGGTTAAAGTCTTTTACTAAATGAAAAGGGGTTGGGAAAAGTCCTCTCTGACCCTGCTCTAAGAGGCATTTTCCTCTCTGAAACAAAGGATCGGTCTGTGCCAGGATCTCAAAACAAAACTGTCCTGTGTCAGAAATGTTCTGTTCTGATCCCAAAACTACAAACTATACTAAAAAGGTGAAAAGGGAAATGTCTTTAACCTTGGAGGTCAGAAAAAAGTGCCATGGATGTAGAGGAGAAGTCTATGGCTGCCTCTCCAAAGCCTTTACTTCCTCGCTCATTTTTAACAGAGTACTACATTTCCTTGGTTTTAGGAAGGAGAGCTCTCTCCAGAATCCCCAGAGCCATTCTCTTTCCTGCCCTTACTTGATATTCCTCCTTCTCTCTGTTTTGTACCAACTCTTTATTGTCACCTCTATGATCAGGGTCTATAACGCCTGCTTGGAGGTCTAAACCATATCGCCAAGCCAGTCCTGACTTAGAGGCGAGTCTAACATAAATTCCGGGTGGGGGATATAAGGAACAAATCAGTAGGTATTAAAGCTCGATCTCTGGGTAGTATCAATTATCCCCTTTTACCAGACAAATCAAATGCAATGGAATGCTCTGTAGCTATTGATAGATCCGAAGCTCTAGTGCTGAGTTAGTCAAACCTAAGGGTTCCCCAGTTTGTGTCAACTGAGCTCGATCCCACCTCTAACACCATATGTGAGGAGTAAGAAATTAAATTCAGACACAGGATTGCCATGTTTTTAGTTAAATACTTTTATTAAATGAAAAGGGTTTGGGAAAAGGCCCCTCTGACCCTGCTCTAAGAGTAATTTCCCTACCTAAACCAAAAACTAAGGATCACTCTATGTCCGGATGTAAAAGAAAACTGTTATGTGTCAAAAGCATCCTATTCTGACCCTCAAAGTACAAACATTACTAAAAGGTCAAAAGGGAAATGTCTTTATGCTGTAGGTTTCAGAAAAAAAGTGTTCATAAAGAATAAATGATTCAAACAAAAGTTCCTAAGAGAAGAAGGTTCTTGTTTCCAGGGTAGTGGCCTTACCCTGGATTCTTCGTTGCTCCTTGCGGCTTTTTCCACACAATATTTATTTGGGCCTCGCTAAGCCAACTACCACCCTTGTAGACAAAATAATGGTTTGAATGTACAATATTGGTTTCTTGTTTAATACAATTCTTTCCAATTGCCTGCTACACTCTCCTGCAAGGATATTTGACACACACTTGAAATTTCCTCGTTTACTCTTGTGCCACAACTTCTGTTTACACACACTTGAATGGCCTGGTTTGCACTCCTGCCATGAATTCCGTTTTCACACACTTGGAGCCTTTGCCCACTCCCACAAGACCTCAAATATAAGGTTGGATACCGTATCCCTGTGATATGTAATCCTCTCACTGTTCTTTAAATGTTTGCACTGCACACACACAGAAATTCGGAGAGGGGTTAGTTGCAAGGTAAATTCCCCCATTTTCAATATGTCCATATTGTGTCTTTGTAAATTGCTTTTCATATGTTTGCACACTGTGTGATCACCAGAACGCTTCAGTGTCCCCTCTGCTTCTGCGTGAACTCACCAGTCTTTGTTGGTGTTGATTCTCTCTCTCTCGTGGTCTGCAGATGTCGAGCTTGTGATCTATTTTGCTCCATTCTCTCTTCTTCATCCCAGTATTTCGAGGATTATGGGAACCGTAGTCCATTAGTGACAATTGATTTATGGACCTTGAATAAGTATAAAAAGGTTTTGATGGATAAATGTAGTTGTCACAGGTGATTCCATCAGGTTGGCATAGTTGGTTTATAGATTTTATATGAAGGTGGTTCCCTGTTCTTCATGAGGAAAGGAGCAGAGGCATGACAATAGGCCATGAGGGCCTCAGATATAGGGGAGGTTATTTTCAAGGTAAAATCGGGGATACGATGTATTACCCGACGGAGCCATGGCAAATCCCCAGAGCTGCCTCCCTTCATGCGATCATCCCTTATATAGCCACAGCCAGGACCACGTAGCAGCTGCGGTCATCTGGCCACATGGGAGGGGGTTACCGCAGGGGGATTAGTGATGAATCCATCGGAGTCATCACAATACATTTAAAATCTGGAACTGCATTTATGCCACGGTGTGCTGTCAGGTCAAGAAATAATGTATCACAGGAGATTTGTTGTTCCTAGTCCTAACACTTGATCTATGTTCATTCCATCTTACTTGTGCTTTTCACAAAGTTTGCCCCACATAATATAACCCACAAGGGCATCGTATACAATAGATCATACATAAGGTTTCACAAGTTACAAAATTATACAGTTGAATCGTGTAGAGCCATTATAAGGATGATAAACAATAGGTCCTTAAATGATTGAAGGACAGTTCACACTGCTCATCTTGGAAAAAGTATCCTTTGTTTGTCTATATCCAAAGATGACCAAAATAAAGGAGGTTGTTGTGCCGTCACTAAAATGCCTTTATAATTTATAGACAATTTATAAGCACAAATAGGAATTCGGCAAAATGAACCTTTGGTCACTGTATCTTGTTGTAATATTTTCCACCATTTCATAATAGTTATCTTAACTGCACTCTGGACCGGGGATTTAGAAACATAAACAAGCTGAGGTTCTCTCTTCACTCTGTTATAATTGTTCAACCGAATCCAAAAGTACAGAATCTGTATAACTCCTCATACAGAATTTGTGTAACATCTTCTCTTGTTGGATATAGAATGTATCATTGTCTCTAACAATAGGTTTGATTCTCAATAATTGGTCCAAAGGTAAATACCGAACCAAAAATGGTGGATGGAAACCTGAAGTTCAAAGTACATTATTCTTATCAGTAGGTATGATGGGTAAATCTGTCACAAATTGATGATTATGAATATCAATTCCTACGTCAATGTAATAGACATCAGGGTCATCAATAAGCCAGGAGAATTTAATCAGCTCATGTAAGGTGTTCAACTGTTGTAAAAGAATAAGTAGTCAATCACAATTGCCTGAACAAATACCAAAGATGTGATCGATATAGGAGTACTAACAAATCACATGCTATAACGCCAAATCAAGAAGTAATATATTTTCTTCTTCAAGTTTAGACATGAATACATTAGCATATGCTAGGGCCATGCTGGCCCCCATCAAAGTACCAGATACTTAAAATATCTCCTTCATAACAAATGAAGTTATGGTATAGTACATTTTGTAATCATTGCATCACAAATAAACGTTCAGCAGGTACATTTTCCTCTGTTAAATGTCTGCTTTCAGCTGCCTCCATGCCCTACATATGGGGTAAGTATGTGAATAAATCCAACTATTATCAATATTCTGTAGTTATGCCAAAAGTTGAAAATATTTGGTTGTATCTTTAACACAAGTCTTACTTGATTGAACTAGTAATTGTAGCACAATATAAACTCCCAAACGTAATAAAATGTGTGCTGGCCACTATTGGCTGACCCAGAGGGTCGACAAATCTTTTGTGAGCCTTCGGTAGAATCTAAAGAATTGGTACTACTGGATGTTTCACCAACAGGGAAAAGTTAGTGTGATGGAAATCCGCTGATTCTCTTCTGCACTTGCCAAGCAATCAATCCCTATTCATTTATTGTATTTTTATTGTAGGATCGGAATCAAGTCTGCCATAACTCGTGAAATCAGAAAGTAAATGTGTACTTTCTTTATCACAGTCAACACAGTTCAAAATAACTAATGTAACACTCTTGTCTGCCGCTTTGAATATCAGATGAGGATTTGAACGTAGTCATCGTTAAACAGACCAGTCAGATTTTGTTTGATAACTACGTTTGATATTCTTCCAGTAAAACTCCTTCTTATCATCAATGATACATCTATGAAAGTAATCCAACTTAGCATTATCCACATGGGGGTTAAATGCCCTTTGATGACATAACTCTACAAATTCAGAGCAAGAAGCACTTTCTACTGACATTTCAGTATGTGCAAAGAATACCTTTAGTTAACTCTTCCCATAAACTTTTCAGAATCGCTATAAGGTGAAGAAATAGTTTTCACCAGACTGAAACAAAAAAAGAACGATTTAGAAAAACCAAATTGAATCGATAATTTGTTCTTTCTAAATAGATCCTAAAACCGCTCTCACCCACTTAAAGTGTATCTTCACTCACCCCCTCAAGACCTCCACCCACACTTACCTTGCTCCGTCGAGGCTGTCCTCCTCTTGGTGCGCAGACTTTTTGGGAATGACAGCTGCTGCATGAGATGCACACTAGGGCGAGGGATGTTGTGGAAGCAAGGTAAGTGTTTGGGTTAGTGCATGTGTGTGTACATTTATGTGAGGGAGAGGTGTGTGAATGTATGTAGTGGGAATGTGAGGAGGTGGAGCGTGAGT